>NC_056739.1:853977195-854577195 GCF_019279795.1 Protopterus annectens | reverse complement strand
AAAAAATATACCCTCTTTTATGGTCCATTTTATCAATTGCGAGGAAAGTTATAACCAAGAATTGGAAGAATGAAGCTGCACCCTCTTTTAAAGAATTCACAAATCTTGCAAATAACCAAAGTATGTCATCTGGAAATTAACACCATTAAATCAAGATCTAGAACCATTTCCTATTATAGTATGTGCACAAATTTCAAGGAACTGCTTGATAAACAAAAATAGCTGTATTCATATCAATTGTAATTTTTTGAGAATCTTCATTGTTAGACACTGTTGTAAGTAGTTGTTCTTGTTCATATTGTTCGTTTTTATGCTCACAAATTTCTAAATAGAGCTAGTGTCATGATCAATTTGTTTACTTGAAATCTAATAAAAATATTTTTTTAAAAAAGCAATTTGCCTCAGCTGCAGGTGGATGACACTACTTTGGCCACTTATTGCACCTCAGACTCATTCCTGTTTTACCCTGGATCCCTCTGGTGTAGCACCTTAAGCCACTCTGGAAGGGGGGGGTTAGCCACTTCCTCTATTGATGTTTAGGTGCCCTCAGTGGGAAAGGGAGACACTCTTTTAATTCCTGCAAGAGGGAACAGGAAGGCCTTCCCTGTTGTCTCAGAATGCTGTCCCCATCCCTGCGGAAGCCGCTGCTACTGCCATTAGTAACATTGTTGGCCCCATTTTTCCTATCAAAAAGAGACTGAAAACTAGGCATGTGTCTACTCCTCAAATTTCCTTACGAGTAGTTTACTAGGTATGACACAGAGTTTAATGAAGGATATTGATCCTTCTTGTAAAGTAGTTTCTAATAAATGAAAAAGGGACACCACTTTTCCTGAAGAGATTTAATATTATGAACCTGAACAGAAAGACGAAGGGGCAGATGCATGGTTTTCTCCTCAGATTTCTGATTCAGACTAAAAGGAGAGCTCAGTTTCATATTCTGAATGTATCGGTGGTTTCAGTGGGAGAATACAGAGTTTTCTCAGTCCCTCAGAAAATACTATAAGTTGTTACGGAAGGAATTTCCAGAACCTACACACATTCCTCCTGCTCTGTCTGCTTTAGAGGATGTGTGTGTGTTACTGCCTGAAGTTTTCCTGATAGTCAGCTGCCCTTAAAAATGCAGGTAGAATGTATAAAGTTCCTCAGTTTTAAGTTTATAGACACTTCACAAACCTGGCCCAGACACTGTAGCTTTAGTTAATCCCACTGCTGCTAAACACTTAACTCCAATCCTACTCTTTCTGATAAAGATGGGAAAATTATTGTACATATGAGAAAAAAGTGTATACTTCTGCACCTTTGATTTTCAGATATTTTTTCTGACTAACTGTGAAAGTATGAGGGATGTTATCGACAGTTTCGCCTTGTGAGGAAAATGTGCTTTAAATTTACTTTTGGACGGCGCAGTGCTGCAGCGGTAGCGTTGTCGCCTCACAGCAAGAGGTTTTCCAGTTCGATTCTCGGCTGGGGTGCCTTCTGTGTGGAGTCTGCATGTCCTCCCTGCATTTGTGTGGGTTCCCTCCCATGTTACAAAGACATGCATCTGGAGCATTTCTCTCCGGGCCGCCGCTGAAAATTGGCTTTGTTCCAAGTCGGACTTTCCCGGTTAACAAATGTTAAATAAATACTTTAAAATTGCACAGGTCACTACTCATCACCTGCAGTGTGTCTATGACCCTGTTAATAGTTCTTTCAGGGCAATGACCACTGGTACTGTTTTGGGGAAGTTTGTTTGTCTGCATTCTCAGAACCTCCCAGATGATGATAAAACTGAGATTATAAATTCTGCTTTGGATACAGATTTAGTTTTTGGCCCCTCTGCTGTAGAGGTGATCAAAAAGTGTGCTGAAAGGGTTATGCTGATCCAGGGAATCTCTTAAGATTTTGCAGCCTCCTTGTCAAATTTTTCTAAGGGATTCTCTAATTCCTCATTCAGTTTTGCCAAAAAGCAGAATAAACGGACTCAACAAAATAGAGGTGAACAGACATTTAAGATTAAATGGCAAGGGGGGGTTTCAAAAAGAAGCCTCAAACCTCCCCAAAACGAAGGACAATCTAACAAGTCTGAATGACTGTTCAAAAGATGTTGTGACCCTACCCCTCCAGCCTTGGCCTTGTTTTTTTCCTCCAGAAAGTCTGAAACTCTGTTTTTCTCTTTTCTAAAGATCATTCATCAAGGTCACAGATGGCAGTGGGAGGAAATTCCTCCTTTGCATGTTTTTTTCCTCCTCTTCCAGTTCAGACCCCCCCCCCCCCACACACACACACACACACACTGTTTTTTCATCATAAGGAGTGATACAACAATTCCTCCTTCCCAGGTGGGAAAGAGTTTTTATTCGAGGATGCTCTTAGTGCCAAAGAAAGAAAATACTTTGAGACCAGTTTTGGATCTTTCTTTCCTAAACCTGTTTGCACTTGTGCCCAACTACAGAATGATTTCCCTTCACAGCCCGTTACTGTTCTTCCTCTTTCAGGTTTCCTGATATTGCTAGACTTAAAATGTGCTTTTCATCACATTCTTATTCATCCAGACTTCAGACATTTCTGATAGTTTTGTGTGTCTGCATCATGTTCAGTTCTCTACATTACTCTTTATAAACACTCATGGTACAGTGGATAGTCCAAAGTGTCTGGCTCTAGTTACAGCTCATTGCAGGTTACAGGGTATCCATATTTTTCCATATTTAGATTACTTATTTTTGCAGAGTCTTTTTCAAAGTGTCAGAAATCTCTTTCCTGGATGATAGAGCTCTTACACAAGCTGGGATTCCAAGATCACATTCAAAAGTCTTTCTTGACTCCACACAGAATTGTGTTCATGGAATGTCAACTAGACATTTCAGTTCAAAGAGCTTTTCTTCCACAGAAAAAGTAGATGTATATCTGTATCTATTTATAAGGTTTTTCCATTCAAACAGTCAGTGTGAGGGAATATCTCCACGATTTTGAGTCTCAATGGCTTTTATGATTCTCTTGATAACCCTGGAATTCTCCACATGAGAAAGCTAGTCATATCTGAAGTCTCTTTGATCCCAGCATCAAAACCCTTTGTCTTTTCAAATCCCAGTGTTTGGGTGGGGGGGTGCGGTTTGTTAGAAGAGAGGGTGGGGGGGTGCGGTTTGTTAGAAGAGAGAGGGTGGGGGGGGTGCGGTTTGTTAGAAGAGAGAGAGAATTTGGTGGAGACTGCTCCCGAAAGTCCAAGGCATCTGTGGTGAGTGACTGCTTTTGAACACGGAGAGAGAAGGGGAGACCTGTATTTAAGAACATCTTTTGTCCCTACCAAATGATTTCTCTTGTAACAGATGGCCTTAAATGGTGGTCTCCCCTTCTTCTTGCCTGTTCCAAAGCAGTCAGTTGTCACAGACACCTTGGACTTTGCTTCGGGAGCAGTATCAGGAAGGATAAAAGTGCAGGGTTTTTGAGACACCAAGATCAGATACAAGCACGTGTTTTTCAAGGAGATAGATGCTTACCGATCAAGGCATTCAACTGTCTTGAATTATCTTTTGTCCACTGGACCTCTTCAAGTTTTTGCAGACAGTACCACAGTCAAAGGGAAACCACATCATACTCTCTTTGCAGACTAGCAGTATTAGCTTAGGATATAGTTTCACAGAACAATCTGACTCTCCAGGCATCCCACATTCCATCAGAGCAGAGCTGTGTAGCAAACAGTATGCGCAGGAACATAGCAGACCCTCGCAAATGGAAACTAGTTTGGATGGTCTTCCAAGATTTGATCCATCTGTGGGGAGTTACTCAAGTAGACTTCTTTGCCTCTTCTCTAAACAATCAACCGGCAAGATTCTGTTGGAGGACTCCATGCAAGAAGGCCTGGATGACAAGATGCCTTTTCTCTTCATTGGACAAGATTGTTCCTATATGCTTTAGCACTCATTCCACTAATAATTCAGGGTACTTCTGAAGAATCAGAAAGAATCCCTCAGGATCATTGTGGTGACTTAATTTTGGCCCAGGCAACAGTGGTTCTCCCTTGTTTTGGAAATGGCCAAGGGCAATTACCACAAGCTTCCTCACAGGCTAGATCTGCTCTCAAAAGAACAGGGGGTGCTTGATACACCCCAACATCAATCAACTTCTGTTGACTGCCTGGATGATAGGGTCTTCATTCCTTTTAGGCACCTGTTTTCTGAGGGCTTCAGCAGTTACTAAAGCAGGCAAGAAAGCCTACTACTAGAAAAAGCATATATTAGCAAATGGAAAAGGTTTTCTTGTTGGTACCAACAAAATAATCCGCATAGATTCAGAAATAGTTGTTCTGTGGTTTTACGATATTTGTGTGAGTTGTTGTATGACCTTTTTCCTCTGTAAAGGTCCATTATCAGCCTTTTCAGCATGAATGCCCATGGTTCCTCCTCTTTTAATAAAGTTTTATGTTTAAATGTTTTTGAAAACGGTTTGTATAAGATGCCTCCAAATAAACTGGTGACCCGTTGTTGGGATTTTAATTTTGTGTTAGGTGACACTTGCTCCATTTGAACCAGCTAACTTGGCTGATTTGAGATTCTTAACATGGAAAACAGTATTACTGATTGCTGTGACCTCTGCAAAAAGAGAATGTGAGTTGCAAGCTGTTATGGTGAGTCCAACATGATCTCGTTTTTCACAGGGATAGGGTTGTTATGTGATTTAGTCCTCCTCTTATTCCTGAAGTGCTGTCTGAGTTTACTTTCAGCCAAACTATCTCTCTCTCTTTTTCTTTCCTGTACCTAAAATGAGGGAGAAAGGATACTTCATACCTTGGATGTCCACAGACAACTCTGGCAGTATCTTAACAGAACTAAATATTTGATATCTTCAGATCAATTATTTCTTGTGAATGTAAGAAGGGTACAAACTGTGTTGAAACAGACTATTTCCAAATTATTGCCTAAAGTTATAGCCTTTATTATACTTGCCATAGCTAAACTGTTCCAGGCAGGGTCAAGGCCCACTGTACCAGGACCTTGGCTTCATCAATGGCCATTTGTAAAAGGTTGGATTTTAGAAAGTATTCTAGAAGCTGCTACTTGTTTCTGTGTACATACATTTACAAAACACTTTAATCTTGATTCCATCTCTAGGTCCAGGTCATGCTTTGCTAGGACCATTTTCCAGGGGCTTCTGGACTCTTCTTCCACTCCCCAAATGTAGTAAGCTAGGGTAACCAACCCATATAGCTACTATAATGTAGCAGTTATCAATATAATGAACATGGTACAGTTGTGCAAGTAAACTTTCCGTCCATAAAAGCAGATGTTTGAATGATCAGTGCTGCAGTAGCAGCTTCCTTCCTCCTTGTTTTTTCAGTTCATTTTTTACATCAGGGTGTAGACATTTATATTTTGTTGTTCCTTGAATTGACTTTCCAGGGCTTTACAAATGCATGTTTTGGATGCTGTCTCATTGGTAGATTTGGAGCATACACATAATGTGCTCTCTCAAAGTTCATATGTTGTTGTGGAGCACCATTAAAGTTGCTTATTTGTACTTTCATAAATTAATGCATTCCATTACTACCAGTTTCTCTGGTATAGTGGACATTCTGCATGCTCTGCCTTCTGCATCTGAAGCAACTCTCCCTGTGAAATCTCATGCTCGACTGGAATTTTCTTAATTTCAGCATCTGAGCTTTACAGTTTCAGTTTATCTGAATAGCTAGTTAAAACTACTGTTTTTTTTCTCTGCAGTTGGACATTTCACTTTATACTTTGGGTACTTTTCCGTTATCAGGGCAACACTTTCAAAGTAATCGTTCAGCTGAAATCCAGTATCTGAGCACATTTTTACACACACCTGGTAAACAGATGTGTGAAGGCACTGAATTTCAGCTCAACGATTGCATTGAAAATGTTGCCCCGATAAGTAACAAACAGAAATTGAAAAATAATCAATGCAGCAGTTGTGGACAACGTTATCCCTGTGCAGTATGTTATTTTACATCTCCGGCATGTAGTCCACAAATTATGACTTGATTGGCTAAGAGAGACAACACCTCCATTGCAAGCTTCTGTTACTCCCTTCCCCATTCATTTCTCTGGCCTTTTTATTGAAGAACTATAAAAATCTAAACATTTACTTATTTTTTCAGAAATGTTTACAGTTGTAACTCCACAAAATGATTGTGGTGTGAGACATAACATGGTCATACCAGCCGCAAATCTCTAGTACATGAAAACGTGAATTACAAAATATACTCTCTGAAGTAAAAGATGTCTGTAACTGAAATTATTATTAGTAAGTATTAAGTGTAATTCACCACTTTTTCAGAAATGTTTACAGTTGTAACTCCACAAAATGATTGTGGTGTGAGACATAACATGGTCATACCAGCCGCAAATCTCTAGTACATGAAAACGTGAATTACAAAATATACTCTCTGAAGTAAAAGATGTCTGTAACTGAAATTATTATTAGTAAGTATTAAGTGTAATTCACCACTTTTTCTACAAAACTCCTCAGTTTTAGGTAGTAGGGATTCAGAGGGCAGAGCTAATATTTGAGTCAGTCAGAGACAGTTGACAGTTATACGATGCCACCACAGACCGCGTACTGCTAAATATAATGCAAGTAATTTAAAATTACTTTTTAAATCTTTGCACATTTTGACTGCCATCGACGATTACATGCAATTTAAATGAGGGTGGAGATGATTTTCATTTAAAAAAGGTGAGTCAGTACCTCTACTAAAGACTTGCAGATTCCCATGTTTTCCCTATATGAAACTCAAGTCTTGTGTGGGCCCGATGTTTCCGCCAAGATAAGACCAGATAGTTGTCTGCACTTGTTACGCTAAGTCACCCGGGGTAATGTCAAACATTTATTTATTTCTGCAAAATGTTTATAGTTAACTCCACAAAACTTTTGTTGTGTGAGACATTGCATGGTCAAAGGAGCCAGAACTCTGCAGTACGTGAATACCTGAATTAAAAAAACGTGATTGTTTTGCGCCATATGAGTGTTCTTTACAAGTGTTGCCCCGGTAACGGAAAAGTACCATACTTTGTGCTTCGCTTATTTTAAAGATCTCCAAGTGCATTTGATTTAATTTTTCCTGTAAACTGCTGTAAGCCATTTCCCATAATAAAGGTGAAACTTGAACAACTATTTTACCAAACATTTGCAAGATTCTTCCCAGCCAGAGTTTTTTTTTTTTTTTTCATTTTCTGGTTGATTTTTCTCTTTCTCCAAATTTCTTCTTTGCTAGCATTCAGCCATTGTAATTATTAACTTGTTACTGAATTTTGCCCAGAGTAATAACTGTTGCTGGCCTTTCTTATTCACAGTTTAGTTTTCACTCTGGAAGAACTTCAGTCAGCCGGCTGATTAGTGTCCAGCCATCTTCAATGAATCCTAAAATTATTTTGTGTTATCTACATTTATGTTAACTGTTTGTGAAGTGCTTGGGTTTATGTATTTAAACTTGAACTTGTCAGTCTAGAAAATAAAGGGAAAATTAAAGGGAATTATTTTTCTATCCAGTGATTCCCATGAAACTATTTAAATGTTTTATAAAGTAAGAACACAACTTTGTAGACAGGTTGTCCACTGAAAGGAAAGCAGGGTTGGCCAGAAGGAAAACAACTTGTCAAAGTGCCTAGCTAGTTTTCTTTTTGTTTATGACAGCGTACAGTACCTTGATTGGGGTGATTTAGGTGCAGACCACCAGATTAGCAGCCCATCCTCCTCTTTTGTTGTTCAGAAATGTCTGCTTGGTGTTTGTGAGGCTGCAGCATGGTCATCCATCTGCATCTTTTTCAAATTTACAAATTGTTTTTTAAATTCTGTGGGGGGACAGTTCCCTTCAGTAGCTTTTCAGGGGATGCTTTAATCCTGCCACCATTCTGTAGGATATCTTGCTTTGTAAACTTACAAAGAATATATTTGTTCTCCTGCAATGCTTAGATATGATCAGACAGGCTGTGAGAACTGCATATTATTATTATTATTGCAGAGTTAAAACTCTTAATGGTAGAGTTGCTCAGGCATGAGTTCGTACTTCACACCTTCTCTGTTTAGATGCAGCACTTGATTTCTCAGTCAAGCTTACCTCTATTCTACCTAAATGTACTGGTTTGCTTTGTAAACTTGCACTTTTTCTAAGAGTACATAAGTTATTAAGTAACTGCACTTAGCCTGTATGGATTACTTAAAACAATTAAATTGTATGTAGTATTTTAAGACCTTTTGTCCTAAGGAAAAAAAGTACTCCACTTCCTGAGCTTCTGGTATTATTTTAAAGGCCAGTGTAGTACATCTTAATGCTCAGAGATTCCATCACAGCTACTTTGCTTCCAAAGTCTACGTTACCATACTGTATAAGTACATTTTCCGAATATGAAGAATTAAATGTCTGAGACTTGCGTAAGATTCTGTATCAGGTTAGAGGGACTGACAAATGTTAAAGTATTGTAGAATAGGGGGAATCTCACAGAACAAGAAGTGAATCAACTGCAGAATGCTAGCCAGAAAATAAGGGATTACTTCAATAATATGCATGAGCTTAGAAAGATTGATGTTAAGCAGCTGTTTTTTATAACACTAGAGCACAAAAACTTTTAGCATGACATTTCAGGCAACAGAAAGTAGAAAGAGCTGTCACCAAACGTAGGGAGCCAATAACAAAGAAGGTGACAAGATCCTATAGAGGCATTAGAAATGTGTTGGAAATTCTGTGAGAGTCTCTATAAAGTAGAGAAATATAAAAATCAAGAAAAGGTACAAATCAAAATGTTTATGGAAGAATTAAATATGCAAAGGTTAGAGGTAGATGAGGCTCAATTACTAACAGGACAGGAGGCGATGAGATAAAAATTGTGATATATATATATATATATATATATATATATATATATATATATATATATATATATATATATATAAACAATCTACAGGCAAGCCCCCAGGAATAGATAGTATTCCTGTGGAAATTTAAAAGCTAGGAGGAAAAAAACTGGTACAAATCTGGAAGGTGTTGTTTAACAGTATCTTAAGAGGAGAAGTGCCACCTTCCTGGAAGAAAGCGGTGGTATCTGTGATACCTGAAGAGGGTAAAAATCCATCAGATCCAGCTTCATACAGGCCCATTTCAATACTAAACCATGATTGTAAAGTGTTCATGACTGTAGTGACTTAAACGAATGGAAAAAGTAATAACAAAACTGACAGATATGGATCATTGTGGCTTTCTGGAGGGGAGGCAAACATTTGACAACATTAACAGAACATTGATGATCCAGAGGGAAGCAGAATGTAAGAAAATACCATTGTTGTTGGTGGGTCTTGATGCAGAGGAAACATTTGACAGAGTAAATTTGCATTTCCTGAAAAAATATAATGCTGATTAAATTCAAAGATATAATTGGTATGGTAGTCAAGAAAAGCTGGCTTTATTCGTAGATGGTATTATTTTGTACTTGACAAAACCAGAAAAAGACATTACAGTGCTGTGGAACATGTTGAGTCCGTTTTAGATCTTTTCAGGATACAAAATTAATGAAGCTAAAACAAAGGCCATAGCAGCAAACTGTGTACCCACACATGAACTGGTTCAGGAATACCCATATTTATTTGGACATGATAAAATGAAGTATTTAGGAGTATGGATTAAAAATGATTCTACTGGGGAAATACTAAATGAAAGATAATACAAAAACAGAGAAAATGAAAGTTTTGTTATATGGATAGTAAGATTAAAACAGTTAAAATATTTTTAGTCCCTTTAGTCTCGTGCGCATGTCGGGCATATTTCAACCAGAGGAGAAGTTGTGGGTAGCAATTAATAAAGAGCTGAAGGACTTTTCTGGGAGGGAAAGATAACAAGAGTCAAGTAGGATAAGCTGATTCTTCCAGTAGAACAGGGCAGATTGGGATTTCCCAATTTGAAGGGATATTTCAGAGTTACACAGTTGAGTCCTATTCATAGAAGAAGCAGAAAATTATAATTCAAAGTGGAAAGGGAAGCTCAAGAAACAATGAGAGACTGAGATTTTGGATGCAGACCTTTAAGGAGAATAACAGTAATCGTGCAGAATATTATATCCATAAAGTAGAAGGTATTCTAAGAACTAAACCAACATGGCAATGGACCAAGGAGATTATGCTGATAGGGATGACTGCAATTAGGGATACAGACAAGTAGGCAAGAGGGGGCCAGAATTTATTGAAGAAAACTGGCAAAGGAACCAAGGTATTAGGAGCAAATAACTACAGAGGGAAAGATGATAGAATGGGAAGATGGCATGAATTTATTTGGACTGCAGGTTGGCTATTGCCTGCCCTGTCAGGGATTGATATCAGAGTGTAGGCAAAGAGAAAGAAATAGGGGGTACTAAATGAAAGACCAGCACTGGTAGAGGTTTTAGTAGAGTCTGGAACAGGAGCTACCATTGTTTGTGTCTTTTGGCTTTTCCCGGTTAGGGGTCGCCACAGCGGAACTCCGGTCCACTAATGATTGGTAGTGGATTTTTACGTACCGGGTTACCAGCCCTGACGCACAACCTTCAACGAAGGCACACCCCATTCACGTATGCCTCCACACAGAAGACGCTCTAGCTGAGAATTGAACAGGACAACGCTACCGCAGCACCACCACCGCAGTGTGGAACAGGAGCTACCATTAAAAAAAGGAATAATTAGTAGAGCATATAAAATATTGAATGATAACTATAAGAATCAATTACAGGAAGTTAGAAAGAATTGGGAAGAGAGCGTGTATAAGCAATTCACAAAGAAACAGTGGGGAGGATATATGTGCGTCTTACAAGTAAGTACAAAATCTAAAGGATTTTAGGGGTTTTGCCTGGAAATGTTTACATAGATATTTTTACACCCCAAGTAGACTTCAGAGAATTTTTCCTCAGGCAGACAGCAAATGTTGGAGATGTGATGGGAAAGAAAGAGGTAATTGGGAACATATTTTCTGGGAGTGAGGTGAATTGGCAATTATGGATTCCCTGCAGGATGCATTGTCAGAGATACTGGGTGGACAGATTGGTCTGACGAGGGAGATAATTTTTTTGAGTTATGGTAGAGAATCGAATTTGCCTAGGCATGGTAAGGCCTTGCTGTGTCTAATAATGGTGGCTGCCAAAAAAGCAATTACTAGAAAATGGGAATCAAAATCTAAACCAACTGTACTAGAAGTAATGAATATAATAAAGAGAGAGAAAACAGCTGGAATTGAGATCTTTAGATAACGGTAGGAGCAAACTACATAGGAAAAAAACAGGAATTGTGGGAACAGTACATAGAAGGGAGGAATGAGGTTTAAAAGGTGGCAGAATTTAAATCAGCTATGCAGTGTTTGACTAAAAGATTGGGTAGATCACAAGTGTTATAATGTTTGGGAGTGTGTCAGTACAGATTGGGATTTAAAATGCTTGCAACTAGGGTTGTGTCAGTGTGGTTTGTTTTCATTTGTATAAATGTATGTTTATTGCATAAATGTCTTTGTTGTAAGTGATGGCTTAATAAAGATGTTTCTTGTTTTAAAAAAGGCAGGAATTGAATAATTTACGTTCTGTTGCTTAGGTTTTTTGACATATAGCAATATATATGAAGTAAAATGTTTAATTATAGTGTGATTAATTTTATATTAATGTAAATTTGCCTATGTCACAAGTGATAATTTAGTAAAGGTGTTTGGGGAAAGAAAAAGATTTGTGATAAGGTTAGTTGCTCCTTTTGGCAACTCCATATTTCTGGTGACTATTACAAAATAATTTATTTCCTCTACTTATGAAACAGTGTTGTAGCAGTGAACTTTTTTCATTCTTCAGTTATGTACTTTTGGGTACCATATTTAAGTACATTAAATTACAGTTGTATGTCTAATAGTATTTATGATTACTTTAACAACAGGCTGTGGAAAGTGGCTCAGGTTGTTTTAGCTGCTAGGTATAGCTTATAGGAGGTAGTAAGTGTTTGTTGTTTTACAGTCTCCTGCATGGAACTGAAACAGTTGATTTTTTACAGTATTGTGATTACATTTTAACAGCAGAATTGTCTAATTCATTGTTTCAGCAAAGCTGAAAGAAAGAAAAAGAGGCAAGAAGCAGAAAAGTTGCCTGAAGTGTCTAAGGAGATGTATTATGATATTGCTGTTGATCTTAAGAAGATGTTGACTTCAACCAAAATTAAGGATGAGAAAAAGGAAAATAAAATTGCATGGGATAAACAAGAAGAAGAAGAAAACAAAGAAAACAGAAGTTTAGGCATGGACCCTGGAACTGAACAGAACTCTGAACTGACATTTGAAGCATTTTCTGTTACAGATAATGAGGAGCCTTCTGGGTTTAAATTTTCATTCTTTGGCATAGGCACAGAGGAGCCGAAGGAGTCTGCAGGTAACATAATGTATTTGATATATTAAAAGTGAGTTATTGATGCAACATTCAGTTTTGTTTCATTGCAAGAACTTTAAAATGCTGTTTATTTTCATTTATTTTGTGCTTGAAATAGCATATGGGGAGAGAATATTTTTATGGTGTCAAGTCTGTCACACACAGTTTCACTCACATATAATACACACACAACCTGAAGCAACCCAAACATTTTCAGAAATGCCTGTTTGAACTCCATTGTATTATGTGTGTGTGTGTGTGTGTGTGTGTGTGTGTGTGTGTGTGTGTGTGTGTGTGTGTGTGTGTGTGTGTGTCTGCTTTACAAGCTCAAAGTTTCAAAACTTTGAACTCCAAATGGTCGAGAGGTTGAGACCATAAGATCGAAGTTTTGAAACGTTGACATTGTAATAAAAGAAAAGAAAAACAAACAAAAAATTTTTTTACATTTTCCCTGGGGTGCAGGCCCCACTGCACCCCCCCCCCACATCCTCTGCTAAATTTATGTATTTATTTATTGCATTTGTTTATCGGGAAAGTCCACTGGGCCTAAAAGAGCCCATCTTCGGTGGAGGCCCGGGGAGAAAAGCTCCGATAAAAACATAGATGCAGAAAAAAAAATAAACATTAATTGGTACAGAAGTAGAAACAGTGTCACACATAGTGGTTACAGTAATATTTACAGAATATATTCATAAGTCAGGAATTTAGTTGGTTTCATTACAGTAACATATACAGAATATATACATAAAAGCAGGAATTTAGTTGGTTGCCAGATGAATTCAGAGTGGTAAAAGTGGAGATAAATGAATCAGCATTATTCATAGGTTGATACTAGGCTATCTGCCCTAGGGCATTTATAAGCCTAGCCAGAGTGTGTTTGGCTTTCGCCACCCTTTCAAATGAATTTACTATACCCTTTTTAAGGTTAGTTTACTGTGCCTCTGTCTAGCAGTGATGCAGAAGTGATCCCCGGGGTAAACCTACGATCTCCCATCCACTTGTCAAGATTTCTCTTGAAGAGGAGCAGTGAGGGGCTCTGTCTGACATGGACTGGGATTCTATTCCAGAGTGATGGGAGCCTCTGGGTTATAAATCTGTCCCTCCAGCATGTTCTAATAATTTCTGTGCTGAGGTTTAAGTCCCTCAAGCGCGTAGCTCTAAGAGATTTGGATTTTCTGAGGTGGAGCATGTCCATTAAATCTGGGTTTGACATGGCTTTATACGTCAGGCACAAGTCGCCTCTGAGTAGGCGGTATGCAACTGAGTATAGCTGGAGTTTCTTTAACCGGGCAGCATAGGTCATCTGTTTGAGTCCCCTTGATCCTCTTGGCGAGGTACTTTTGGGGTCTTTCCAGTTGCTGCAGGTGTCAGGTAAGGTACATCCCAAATGGGACATTGTATTCTATTATGAGCCTGATGAGTGATGAGTAGAGGGGCACAATGACCTCTCTTGATCTAGATGTGAACCCTTTCGTAATAAGGTGGGCTATATAGAAGGTCTTTCTAACCACTTTGGCAACGTGATTGTCAAAGGAAAGATTGCTATCCACTTGGGTCCCCAAATCCTTAATTACTTCTTCCGTACTTAATGGATTACCACCTATGTGGTAATTTGTGGGCACTTTGTTTTTCCCAAAGGGGATGACTATGCACTTTTTGGTATTTAGCATTAGACCATGGTTCTGGCACCAGTTATCCGTCTCTGTGAGACCCTTTTGGAAGATGTCTGTGTCAGTTGGCTAGTCGATTCATCATTTGATACTGGCATAATAAAGAAAAAAAAAATAATAAATATGGAGAAAGTATCATCAGTCACTAGTAGTAAAAAGCATAGGAATTTAGTTATAATATAAGGAGAAAGAAGAGGTTAGGTTATAGAGCAGGTACATAGCCAGGAAGAGTTGAGATGATTTTTCAGTATTTGTTTGAAGGTGGTGGTGCTGCCCGTGTTTCTTATAGAAGGAGGAACTGAGTTCCATAGTTTGGTGACTGTGAAGGAG
This sequence comes from Protopterus annectens, assembly GCF_019279795.1. Classification (NCBI taxonomy): domain Eukaryota; kingdom Metazoa; phylum Chordata; order Ceratodontiformes; family Protopteridae; genus Protopterus; species Protopterus annectens. Next base: position 854,562,845 of record NC_056739.1, on the reverse strand, counting down.
TAGAGCAGTTGACCAAGCCGGTAAGGTGGGCTTTTCTACTTTTAGAAGTAGATGATTTTCAGATCTTAGTTGCCTGCTGGGTTGGTATTTGGCAAGTAGAGTTGAGAGAGCAGGACGGTCTATGGGTCTGTAGATTATTTTGTGTGATGTAGTTAGCTGGGTGAATGAGAGATGGTGGGGGAGTTCCAACCAGCCTAATTGTTTCAGTGAGTTACAGTAGTGGGGTGAGAATTTGGCTTTGGTGGCAAATTTGGCTTTTCTGTTGTAACACATATCAAGTTTGGATTTTGTAGAATTTTGGATATTAGTGAGGCGAGGGGCATCATAAAGGAGAGAGGGTAATAAAAATGTAGTTGCAAGGGTTCGTCTAGTAGAGAGGCTAAGAAAGTGTTGGTGCCTGTAGGGAAGAAAACAGTAAATTTCCCATTCCACGCTGTATGGCGATCTCCATTCAAAATGTTCGAAGTTTCAAACTTCGATCTTGTGGTCTCGACCATTTGCAGTTCAAATTTTTGAAACTTCGAGCTTGTGAATGAATCCATATATATATATATATATATATATATATATATATATATATATATATAAAAAATGTGTGTGTATGTGCGTGTGTTAGTACCCACACATCTGTACGTGTGTGTTTGTGTGTGTGTATATGTTGTGTGTATGTGTATACTCACGTATTTGGTGTGTATGTTTTACAAATACTCACACACACACACACACACACACATATATATATATATATATATATATATATATATATATATATATATATATACACACACACACACACACACACACACACACACACACATATGTACACACAAGCATGCATATCACACTTGTAATAACTACAGGTTCATTTTACAAATGTGTAATGTTTAAATGTCCTTCTGTTCCCATGTTGCAGTATTCATAACATGAGGGAGATCCCCACCTAGGCGACCCGAATGTCCAGCCAGTATAACAAAGACTTGTGCTACTGCAAGGTACACGAGATGTTGCACATTGAACAGCTGACGTCGGCCACAAAAGTGACATCTGCTTTGCCATCTTTCCGAGATGCCTTTCCTGCAGCATCAAAAAACCCTGACTTACAGCCTCCTTCTAAAAGGCCAGGCAGGTTCTATAAAGTCCCTGAAGACAGCAGTTACCTCTTCAAATGTCCTCTTGCAGGCCCAGCTGTGTTCTCTTTCTGCTGATAAAACCACTAAATTACTGCCCTCCACCAACTTCCTGCCCTCAGGTAAGGACAGTTAAAATGATGGAGAGAATTTGGGGAAAAGGTCTACATCTCTTCTACTCTGGTTATTAGAGCCATTAATTATCAGACACACATGTCCAAGTATGTTCTGGCTCTACTTTCACAGGCCTCAAAATTGCCGACTGATCTTCCAGACTCTGTAGCAAAATCACAGCTTTCTTTTCTCTTGGCAATTTCTTCCCAGTTTACTAGGCATTCCATAAAATGCAGTTATGATGCAGCTGAGGTGTCTGCAAGGTCAGTAGCATCTGGTTCTGTCCTCATGAGATATTTGCTGATATTGCAGCCATTGCCTAAGGATTTTAAGGCAAAAAATATGGATACACCACTGGACAATACTGCCCTGTTGGTTCTATTGCTGCAGCCCTGTTCAAATCCCTTCAAGAGAAAGGACAAGAAGTTCAGGAGCCTAAACATATTTTTGTTTCCCCAGTTCCTAAGTACCATAGGAACTACCTTTCTAGGCCTAATTTTGTAAGGAAGAAGACCTGTGCACCTTTTCAACAACACAAGAAAAGGCACATGCAGACAGGCACCTCTTAGGTCTCAGCCATCCTCTGCTCAGAAGGTCCTCTTTCCAGACAAGCCCAGTAGTCTGTGACTACCTGGCAACCTTCTCAGAAATCCCTCTTTCCCAGTGCCTTTCTCATTTCCTTTCAAAATGAACAAGCATTACCACAGAGAAATGGGTCATATCTGTTATCAAAGCAGGTTATTACATGATTGGAAATCCAGTCCTTCGTTCATGGGGATTCCACAACCCCCAAAGGACCAGATCCCCCTTTTCCCAGGTCATTCAAGACCTGAAAACACAAGGAACCATACAGGAGGTCCCCTTCTTGAAAACAGGAAAATGGCTCTGCTCAAGGATGTTCTTTGTTCCCATGAAAGATGTTTCTTTGAAACCAATCTTACACTTGTCCCAACTCATCTGTTCCTTCAGGTCCCCACCTTCAGGATGCTCACCTTGCAGACTCTGTTTTCACTCTTGCTGCCTCCAGCTTACCTGGTTTCCTTAGACATAAAGAATGTATACCTTCACATCCCCATGCACTCTTTATTCAGGAAATTCTTACATTTTTCTGTTGCTTCGCCCCTTGGACTCTCTGTGGCTCCAAGGGCATTCACAAAGTGTTTGGCTCCTGTCATTGCCTTTTGCAGACTCCAGGGAATTCTCATCTACCCTTACCTGGATGACTTGCTCATTCAAGTAGAACATCCAGTCACTTTGCAACAGAACTGTCAGACTACCATCTATTTTCTCCTCAGTCTGGGATTCACCATTGGTTACAGCAGGTCTTCCCTTTCTCCTTTTCAGGACTAGATTTTCCTAGGTTGCAGGATACGGACAGGCCTTCTGATGGCATTCTTGCCTTTGCAGAAGGTGCAATCAATGTAACCTTACTTCCAACAGTTATTTCCTCAGTCCTCTAACTGTCAGGGAATTCCTCAGGATGCTAGAGTTCATGGCTTCGATTATACCAATGCTGCTCCTAGCTAAACTCCACATGCCAAAGTTCCAGTGGTACCTGAAAACACTTTGGTCCCAACATGTTATCCACTAGAATCTGTCCTTCATGCCTAAAGAAGATACTTGGTGAATTCAACAAATTCCTCACAATCCAGGCCTTCCCTTTCAGCTATTTCCTCCAATTCAAGAAATGTTCACAGATGCTTCAGATCCTGGGTGGGGAGCAACCCTAGGGAACCTAAAGGCCCAAGGCCTGTGATCTCCCTCTTTAAGGAAGCAACACATCAGCATCAAAAACATGAGAACTCTGATCTTGGCCTTTCAAGCCTTCATGTCATCCCTTCTACCAGGACCTTTGAAGCTGTTCACAGACAACACCACAGTTCTCTAGTATGTGAACAAGCATGGGGGAAAAAGTTGTGCCTGCTCTGCAGATTAGCAGTCCAAGCATGGGAGATTGCTCTTCAAGCCAACGTAACTCTGACAGCTTGTTTATATTCCCCCAGCTCAAAATGTTCAGGCAGACACATTGAGCAGCATGACCATGAATGGATGTTCCACAGAGATGTGTTTCTGGACATTCTTCACCAGTGGGGTACACCTCAAATAGATCTCTGCTTTCCCTGTGAACAGACAGCTTCCAAAGTTCTGTGCCAGAGGCCCACACCTTCTGGTTTGGAAGGTGGATACCCTGTCATTCTCATGGAAGGGGATGTTTCTCTACGCATTTCTTCCCCCAAAATCAAAAAGTCCTATTGAAGATACAGAAGGACAAACTAGAAATCTTCTTGGTGACCTCCATTTGGCCATGACAGCATTGGTTCCCGCCTCTTCTGCAGTTAGCCAAGGATAGTCATCGCAAGTTACCTCACAGGGTGGATCTTCTCACACAAGACAAGGGATCTGTTATTCACCCACATATAGCAACATTGAACCTGACTTTGTGGGTGATAGGCTTCTAATTTCTTTTGGGCACCTTTTTCTTAGGGCTTTCTTCTAGTCCTGCAGGAGGCCAGGAAACCTAATACTAGGAGATCTTACTTGTCCAGATGGAAGATGATCTCCATCTGGTGTCTTAATAAAAGACTAGATACATTTTCAGTGGATATTCCCCTAGTCTGTCCTTGTGTGAGCTGCTCAAGGCAGGACTGTCTTATTCTTCAGTTAAAGCCCATTTATCAGCCATTTCTGCATATCATCTTTGTTTCCCCCACTTAGCTTCTAGACTAGAGGTGGAACTTTTCTTTAAATGTGTCCTTCACATCAGACCTCCCAGGAAACCTGTTCCTGCTCCCTGAGACCTAAATTTTGTTTTGGAAAAACTGACCCAAACTCTCTCTGAGCCTGCTGCCTCAGCTTCCCTAAAGTTCTGCACTTGGAAAACTATTTTGCTTGTAGCCATTACTTCTGCTAGGTGAGTTTCAGAACTCCAAGCTTTAATGGCTTCACAACCCTTTCTGATTTTCTATAAGGATAGTTTGTTCCTTCTTAACATCCCTTATTTCCTGCCTAAAGTGGTTAATGGCTTGTCCCTCAGTCAGTTTATTCATTTATCCAGCTTTTTCCCTTCTCCTCAAAACTCCATTGAAAGGGTGTTGCACACCTTAGATGTACACAGACAACTCAGATTCTACTTGGATAAGACCAAATCCATTAGAAAGTCTGAGCAGTTGTTTGTTTCCCTTCACCCAGGGGCACTGGGAAAACCTGTCTGTAGATGGACTATTTCATCTTGGATCTGTAGGGCAAATTCCTTTTGCTCTGTCTCACAGGGGAAAACTCTCTCTTCCTCTGTTAAGGCCACTAGAATGGTGGCTTCCTCTGGAGACTCCTTTAAAGGCCTGGTCACTGCTACTATCCTGGAAGCAGCCACTTGGTCCTCTGTCCATACATTTACAAACATTACAAACTGGATTCTATCTCCAGATCCAGATCCAGAACAGGATTTGCTAGGGCAATTCTGCATGGCTTTATGGAGACTTCTTGGGCTCCTTCCCACCTTTCTCACTCATGAGCTTTGGTAGTCTGTCATGTTATGAACACTGCAACATGGGAATAGAAGGACATAGAATAGTTGTATAAAATCTTATCATAACCATAGATGTCCTTCTGTTTCATGTTGCAGTATTCAGTCCCACCCCCCCCTTGGTTCATGCTTTTCTTTGGGTATTTCCTTATTACCTCTTATCCTTCAATTGATGTTCTGACTGGAGCATTCAGTTCTGAGGATAGTATGTGCAGACATCTCTTTTATGGCCAACATCGTCTGTTCAATGTGCAACGTCGCACTTGCCTTGCAGTAGTTAACGTCTCTGGTATACTGGCCCGATGTTTGGGTCACCTAGATGGGGATCTCCTTCATGTTATGAATATTGCAACATGGAAGAGGAGGATGTCTATGATATGTTAAGATTTTACACAGCTGTTCTTTCAGAAGTGCTGACATGTTTCATTTTATTTATTTGTTAAAATTAAGTGAACTGGTCCTTTTTTATACCTGTTTCAGCGAATCATGATCCAGGTGTACATGCAATATATGTGGCCAATTTAATGTAGAAAGCAAGGATTTTTTAACACCTTTACTGAATTATCTCTTTTGACGTAGGCAAATTTACATTTATATAAATTTAGTCAAACTGTATTAATAATTTCAAGTTTGCAAACATTCTGTTGCACATATATTGCTATATATCATATAACGTAAGTAACAGTACATAAAATATTCGATCCCAGCTCTTTTTTTCTTTTCAAACAAGAAACATCTGTATTAAACCATCACTTATGATATTGGCAATCCTACAGTTATATAAATGAAAGCAAACCACACCAACACAATTCTAGTTGCAGGGAATTTACATCACAAACCATACTGGCACACTCCAATTTACCAACATTATACGTCACGAGAGATGAGAGGAAGCCAGAGTTCTTGGGGGGGTGGGGGGGTGGCGGCCCTGAAGACATACAAAGAACATAGAAATGTCATGCAGACTTATCAGAGGTCATAACTAAAGCTTGGACCTTGGAGCTGGAGGACAGAAACCTTAACAAATGAGCAGCCATGGTTCTTGTTGACATCTTTGATTAGAACTTAAATATTAGCATTTTCTTAATACAAATAAAAATATGTAACAGAGATACTTTTGGAAGATTTTGGTGTTTTGAATGTAACTGTATCTTATGTAAATCATTTACTGTGAAACAGCAGTTTTATTACTCCCTTCACTTGGCTCCACAGTTCATGACTCTACTAGGTTGACTTTGTGTGGAGACCCTCCTCCCAACACACACACTTCAAGTACATGATATCAAGTGGATTGAATGCTAAATTGGAGTTGGGGTGGTGGAGTATATTTGCCTTGGAGTAAGCTGCTGTCCCCATCTGAGGGGAGTTCCTGCTTTATGCACTTTGTTTGTAGGATAGTTGCCTCCAAAACTACCAGGAATTGGGTAAAGCATATTCAGAGAAATGATTGAGTGGATAGATGTATGGATTGATTTTGGGATGATATGCAACATAAAATCTGATGGAAAGGGCATTATTCTGAGAAATGGGGCCACTGCGGTCAATTTGGACCAAAGCTCCAAAGATGGTGGTGTTTCTGTAGTCATAAAGGATGCGCACACATCCAGACTGGTAGCCCAACATATAACGCACAGAGATACTTCAGGTGCAGCTAACATTGGATAAGGCAACGATTCAGGTCGTAGCCTGCTATATGTCCCCAACCATGACCCAAGACTCATACTCCATGTTTCCTGAGCATCCTGGAGAATATTAGCGTCCAACCTAACACTTTCATACTGGGCGACTTGAACTACTCCTCCATTAACTGGGAAAACTTGTGTATGAATACACTTGCCCATTGTTTGCTGGAATTCATTAATTCCAATGGCCTGGACCAGCTCGTTTTTACCCCCACTAGAGGTAGCAACATCCTTGACGGTCATTACTAACATGAGCGACCGTTGCTCTGTACCGGTAGTCAACTCCTCCCTGGTTAGATCCAACCACAAACTAATCACCTTGGAAATCCACCCCCCCCCCCCCAGCAAAGCTAACCACCATGAAAAACTTCTCCAAAGCTAACAACTTTGGGCTCCTAAAAACAGAGGTGGCTAACTTCTCGGCACCCATGCAATTGGAGAACAGCTGCATGACTGCACAGTCATACACTGATGCCCTGTACGAACACACACACACAAATGCATGGATCTCGCCATACCTAATAGAACCAAGATGCTTTCCTCCAAAAAAAAAAAAAAAAAGGAAGCCAATCTGGTGGTCCCCTGCCATAAATAAACTCTGCAACAGGAGGAGGAAACTGATGCGAAATAAGGGGAAGTCTAAGACTGGAAATACTCCCTTATCAGCCTCAACAAAAAGTTGAGATCCCTTATCAAATCCTCTAAAGCTAGCTATGAAAACAGAATTGCGGCAGATAGTAAAGACAACCAGAAGGCCTTCTATAGTTATGTAAAGAATCTCCATGGCAATACCCAGATATGCTCAGAGCTGTTGCACAGTGGAACCTCCTATACAGAGCCAACCTATATTGGCAATATACTGGCCGACAGATTCAGTGCCAACTTTACCCTCCCACACACACAAAGGACCAATCACAATACCAGTAGATTGCCAGGCACCCAGTATTATTGCTGCACAGGTTAAAACAGCACTGTCCAAGGCCAAGAATGCAGCTTCTATGGGACCTGACATTATCCCTGGCTGTGTGGCTGTGTTCTACATGAACTACAGAGTGAACTGGCACCTCACCTGTGTGGCCCTGTTCAATCCCAGCCTCACCTCAGGCTTTGTCCCTACCGAATGGTGCACTGCTACAGTCATCCCTCTCCACAAAAGAGGAGCGACTACAGACCCTGGAAACTATCGCCCCGTTAGCCTTTCAAGTCTGATATGCAATGCTATGGAGCGCATCATCATGGACCTAATAAACAAGGATGTAGGGAATCTCCAAACTGTGGATCCCACACACTTTGGTTTTGTGAAGGGTAGATCATGCCTGCTCAACTTGGTTGACGACTTTGAGTCGGTCACCAGAGCTGTGGATGAAGGCAAGGTGGTTCATACAGCCTATCTTGATCTGGCAAGGCCTTTGATGCCATTTCCCACTCAGGAATCATAGAAAAACTCACTAAGCTAGGCATCAACCCCTATATCACTAGGTGGGTTGCAAACTGGCTCACAGATAGAGCCCACAGTGTGAAAGTAGCTGACTCAGTCAGACTGCTGACCAGTCACGAGTGGAGTCCCACAGGGTTCAGTCCTGGGTCCTTTCCTGTTTGGTATCTACTTCTCTGATGTCCAGGCTAACACGAATGGACTCTGGCTGACAATGTTCGCAGACAATTGCAAGTTGGAAGCCATAATTAACTCCACAAGTGATGTTGACATCCTACAGAAAGGGCCTCACTGAGACCATCGACTGGTGTCAGAACCATGGCCTTAAGCTCAATGCCAAAACATGTGTCATCATCTCCTTTAGGAAAAACCCAATTCCCATTAATTACCACATTGATGGTAGTCCACTGAACACAGAAGGCATCATAAGAGATCTGGGAACACAGGTTAACAGCAACCTCTCTTTTGACCACCACATTGCCACTGTGGTCAGAAAGTCCTTCTATGTGGCACATCTCATTACTAAGGGCTTTGCATCCATGAGGAAAGAGGTCATTGTCTCCCTCTAGGGTCTATATTATATTGTCGACATCTCACAATGTTGACTCTGAAATGTTCGAAACCAAAATGTTGAACTACTAAAATAGCGAATGGCCATATAACCGATTTCTTTCCAACAGAAAGAAATTGGTTAGCCGTTCTCTGACACCTGCCCTTTCCCTGAGTGTAGTGCAGTCTCAGAGTTAGAATATTTAGTTAGGGGGTGTGGGGGGCACAGCACCCCAGTTAAGTATAGTTGTTTGTGTGTGCCGTTGTTGTTTGACCAAACAATTTCTTTCCGTTGGAAAGAAATCGATTAGTATGGCCGTCCACTGTTTTAGTAGTTTGATATTTTGGTGTCAAACATTTCAGCGTAGACATTGTAAGCTGTCGACAATTTAATATAGACCCTCCCTCTACTCTTCCCTCATTAGGCCACTCCTCGAGTACAATGCCCCATTTGGCATGTACCTCACTAGACACCTCTGCAACAACTGGAGAGGCCGCAAAAGTACCTCACAAAGAGGATCCTAGGCCTTAAACACTTGTCCTATATGGACAGACTCAAAAAACTCCAACTATTCTCCCTCTCATATCACCTACTTAGAGGCGATCTCTGTTTGACTTACAAAGCCATGTCTGACCCAGCTCTGTTAGAAATGCTGCATCTAAAGAAATCCCAATCCCTCCGCACTACACGCTCCAGAGACCTCAACCTCATTACCACAATCAACAGAACAAGCTGGAGGGACAGGTTCATAACCCAGAGACTGCCCATGCTATGGAATAGACTTCCCATACATGTCAAGCGGAGCTCCTCACTGGCTCTCTTCAAGAGAAATCTTGATGAGTGGATGGGAAATAGAAAATTCACCCCAGGGATCACTCCAGTGGCTCTACTCAACAGAGGCAATGGGAACTAAGGCCAGGTACCATGATGCCGGGGTAATCCTGTGGGCCAGGCTTGTAAAGGCTCCAGGGCCATTAGCCTAGCACACACCTATGAACCTATGTTTATTAAGTACATAATTTTTAAATTTAGTGCAGGAATTAAATGAAAAGACCTGAATAAATTCATCAAAATGACAGGCAGAGATTACTCTTAAGAGGAAGTCCAGTAATAAACTGTAAAAATGAATAAACCATTAGCAATTTAGGAGTTTCAAGAACAAAGCAAGCTGATTGGTTAATATCAAATAGTTAAGGAGTTTTTAACAGCCTTTTAACATAAGAAGTAAAACAAAAATTATCCATAGAGAAGTAAACAAAAGAAGTGTTGAATTTTAAAGATACATTTTAAAAGCTAAATCTCAAAGAAACATCCCATATGTAAAAGTTTGCAGGCATAACATTAGACCTTTTTCTTTCATCGGCATGATGACCAGATTGAGATTACAAAATCAGCTTTAATTCTGTTTATCTAGAAATTTATTCTCATAGTCAAATGTGGACTTGATCAAACTATATTTTAAGTGTGAATTGAGTGTTTCCAAACTGTGGCCATAAGAAAACATCTGCCTAAGATGTATAGCTTCACTGTAAGTCTTGTATATTGCTGTCTCATTGGCATAAAGGTACAGTGTCCACCTTGCCTTTGGTGACCAGGGATCAATTATTGACTTAGGAGACCAAAAGGCCAGCTAGCCTGGGAGGTAAACCTGAACCAGACAAGGAGAATCAGAGGTTGAAGAGTATTAGCCTGGCATAGATTATCCAGTTAACACAGGATAAAAGAATAATTAGTGCAGTTTATTGACATAATTTGCCACTGTCAGCAATAAAGGCTCCATTGTGGACCCCCTGCAGAACTGCATGCTTTGCTGGTTTAATTAAATATGGAGCTTTCATCTCTGTATGTGTTACCAAATCATCTGCCTAAATAGTTTTGTTCTGATGTGACCAAGACACTGCAGGAATTCATCTGCACCAGAACCATAGAAATTATGTATATATTGTGTGTAGGTTCAGTAATTTTCAAATCATTTTGAACTAATTCTGAGCATATCTGGGAGTTTCCTCCTAGGTTTCTAACATAGCTAAAGAAGGCCTTATGATTGTCTTTAGAGTCCTTGGCGATTTTTCTCTCAAAATTTGCCTTGGATGATTTTATGAGAGCTCTTAGTTTTTTACTTATAATGATCAAAGGTGTCTTACCTTTCAAGGATTTTGCTCTATCTTGTAGTAGCTTCCTCCTTTTGTTGTAGAGCTTGTTTATGGCTGGGGTCCACCAGACTGGATGCTTGCCTTTGGTACAGAGTCTTAGTTTTGTTTGGGATTGCCTGATCCATGCAGTCCTGTAGGTGCTGGTAGAAGGCATTTGTAAGTGATTCAGCGGTTTGAGTAATGTTTACCACTGGCTCAGGGGCCTTAAAGGAGACCACACTAGTTTTTAGAAGTGTGAAATCGGCTTTTGAGAAGTTTTTCACTGTGGTCTTTTTGTTTCAGGTGGGGGTGGGATGAGGACCTCCAGCGAGATTAGTTTATGATCTGATCTCACCAGTGAGGGGTATACTTCCGGTGTTGAACATTTTGATCCCATGTTCGTGATGATGAGATCAAGTATGTTTTCTCCTCTTGTGGGGATGGTGACTAGTTGTTCCATGGCATTTGAGTTTATGAACTCCAGGAATCTTTGGGTTAGAGTGTTCGGGCTTGAGTAGTGTTCCCAGTCTATATTAGGGTAGTTGAAGACACCTAGTATGATGGTGTTTGGAGATTAAGGCTGCATGCTTCATAGTTTGCTACTCTGTAGAAGTGCATTAATGCCACTGAGCATGCATAGCCTGCTAGCTAAGCAGTGCACTGCTGTGCAGCATAGGCATGCTAGGTTCCCTCCTGCTGCTGTTATAGCTGTAGTCCTGCAGATATCACCAGTGCAATGAGCTGATCTGCCTCCCTTGCCTTGGGATGAGCGGGCTGGATTTCACCTACAGCCTCCCCCAGCAGCCGTGTTTTTAGAGGAACACAGGTTATCTAGGGTGGTAGTTGAGCTTTATTTTACTGCATCAAAGTGAGGGGGTGGGGGGATTGTTGAAAGGTCAGTTATCTTGATCACCTGACATAAGTGAAGAAATCAGAACAACATATCTTACACTGAGGCCAATCATTGATGAATACTATAGTTGGCTGTATCCTCTTAACCAGACATATTTTGGAATTTTTTTTTCAGAACATCCAGCTCTCAGCAGAGCATTGATTTGGTTGTATTGAATGCTGTGATGTCATATGCTGTGCATGAAAGCACACTTAATGCATGCCAGTCTTTTTTTTTTCCTGCTGCCACACGCTTGTATCCAAGTCCTGACCTCGACAGGGGCATACTTCATACAGAAGGATGCCTGTGTAGAACCCTACAAAGTAACGTACTACTAAGTACTTGGACTGACACTAACTTTACTTTCTTTAAAAGAAACATGCATAATATTTGGTACTGTTACAGGTGCCAGAATTTCATCCATTCTGCCTGCCGATGCTGAGAGGAATCTCCTGGTCTAGCTTGGTACCAGCAGGATAATGACAGTTAAAAGCTACCCAAATGAAGAAACCTGTGTGTTGATCAGCTTCAGCCATGGTACTGTCCAAGGACCAAGCCTTAATGGGCAGAGCTAAGCTCATTCCATACCATATTGATGCTGAGCTCACACTTGCCTCCTGCTGAAATTGAAAAGGCCTTGAAGAGGAGGTAAACTCGCAATTCCCACCCTGGAGGAATAACTGTAAGGTATAGGTGCTACCCAATACTTGTATAATTACTTAAAGATCAAGCTGAGTGAAAAACTGCCTTCTCCATTAGTCAACCATAGATCAAGGATACTCGAGGTCCAGTTGCAGGACGCCCCCCTCAAGTTGTTGAGTGGGTGCCTTTTGAATGTTCTATTCTGTTAGGGTTTGTAACCCAAGACATGGACATGAAACAGCTGTGTCTGGTGGGTGCTTGAGCCATTGGTATGAGACTGTACACTTGGGCAATGTGGCCTGATGTCATTGCTGGGCCAAGCACACCCATCTCACCAATGTTTTACCATCAGCAAGAGCACTCTTTTTTTTAAATAAATACATTTATTAAATTATCATTTACGACATGGGGAAGCATACATTAATAGAAAAGTAAGTAAACCATGGTAGCATTTCCCATTTTATACATCACGTCATTTTTCTTTGTAAATACCAGTCCAACATTACATAAATTGCTGAATTCCTTCCTTCCCTTAAACCGCAGTTGTCCTCCTCTACCTCCTGAACATTGTTATGCATTTTTGTTCCCACAATTTCCATTTATTTATATGCAATATGCCCCTTCTCTTTTCTGAAGATCCCTCTTCCAGTTTTTATCTCTCGTAATATTCAGTACTTCAAATACAGTTGGTTTAGACTATAATTTCCATATTCTAGTGGTTTCTTTTTTTTGGTAGCCATCAGAATTAAACGTAAGGTCTAAAGGCATTTCAGATCGTGTGTCCCAACTCAAAATAATTATTGCCGCAGTTAAAGCCATTATCAGTATTTCTGACTGAGTACTCTGTAGGGAATTTTTAAAATATGCCAACTCATTACACTCCCAAAACAAATGTTCCCAGTTACCTCTTCTTCCCCCATCATACCTTCAGTATTTGATTTCTGCCTTCAGAAAAATTCTTTGAAGTCTACTTGACAGCATTATTGTTTATAGGTTCATAGGTTCATACTAGGCTATCTGCCCGAGGGCATTTATAAGCCTAGCCCATAGTTTTGTGGCTTACGCCACCCCTTTAGTTTGGAGAAACTATGCCCTTTATTTTGCTGTGCCTCTGTCTAGCAGTGACACTGAGGTAACCCCTGGGGTGTATCTGCGATCCCCCATCCATTGGTCAAGATTCCTCTTGAACAAGGCCAGCGAGGTGTTCTGCCTCACATAGACCGGGATTTTGTTCCACAGCATAGGGAGTCTTTGGGTGATGAATCTATCCCTCCAGCACGTCCTATTAATAACCGTGTCGAGGTTTAAGTCTCCCGCCCTTGTGGCTCTGAGGGATCTAGATTTTTTGAGATGAAGCATGTTCATCAAATCTGGGTTTGACATGGCCTTGTATGTCAGGCATAGGTCACCTCTGAGCAAGCGGTAAGCAACTGAATATAACTGAAGTTCTTTCAGTTGGGCAGCATAAGACAGATTTTTGAGACCCTTTATCCTTTTGGTGAGGAACTTTTGTGGCCTCTCCAGCTGCTGCAAGTGTCGGGTCAGATACATTCCGAATGGGGCATTGTACTCGATCATTGGTCTGAGTGATGAGTATAGGGAGACTACCCTTGATCTAGATGTGAATCCCTTCATGATAAGGTGGGCAATGTAGAAGGTCTTCCTAACTACTTTAGCAATATGGGTGTCGAATGAAAGGCTACTGTCCACCTGGGTTCCCAGGTCTCTGATAACTTCTGTGATCAGGGGATTGCCTCCTATATGGTAGCTAGGGGTGACCTTATTTTTCCAGAAGGGTATGACCATGCATTTCTTGGCATTTAACTTTAGGCCATGGCTCTGGCACCAGTTATCCGTTTCTGTGAGACCCTTCTGAAGGATATCTGTGTCGGATGTGTTTTCAACTACGGCGCCCAGTTTGCAGTCATCTGCAAACTTTGTCAGCCATAACCCTCCTATGTTTGCTTGTACTTCAGAAAAGTAGATGCCAAACAAGAGTGGGCCCAGGACTGAGCCCTGTGGTACACCACTTGTGACAGGCTTTGAGTCTGACATGGCGCCAGCAACTCTGACCCTGTGGGTTCTGTCACTCAGCCAGTTTGCAATCCATCTTGTAATGTATGGGTTTACATTTAAGTTGATGAGTTTATCAATGATGCCCGAGTGGGGTATTGTATCGAAAGCCTTCGCCAGGTCTAGGTAGGCTGTATGGACTGCCTTTCCTTCATCAATGGCCTTGGTGACTGTTTCGAAAAAGTCAACCAAGTTTAAGAGGCATGATCTGCCTTTGACAAAGCCAAACTGGGTTGGATCCAAAGTCTGCAAATTCCTATGTCTTTATTTATGAGATCCATTATGATCCTCTCCATGGCTTTGCAGATAAGGCTTGTCAAGCTAATGGGACGGTAATTTCCAGGGTCGGTGGAGGCACCGCCTTTGTGGAGTGGGACCACAGTCGCTGCGCCACTCCTGGGTACGTATCCGGAGGTGAGACTAAGATTAAACAGCTGTCCTAACTGTGGGTTTAATTCCTCGTTGAGTTCATGGAGCACACAGCCGGGGACACCATCAGGTCCCATGGATGCTGTGTTCTTTGCCTTGAGAGAGCAGTTCTCACCTGGGCGTTAGAGATGTTTGGGGGGCTACAATCATTTGGTATAGATATCTCTCCTTTAGGGGGGGGTGGAGAAGTTTGCACTGAACCTGTCAGCCAGTATGTTGGCAATGTCTGTAGGATCAGTAATCTTCACATCATTTTGAACTAATTCTGAGCATATCTGGGAGTTTCCTCCTAGGTTTCTGACATAGCTGAAGAATGCCTTATGGTTGTCTTTAGAGTCCTTAGCTATTTTCTTCTCAAAATTAGCTTTGGATGATTTTATGAGAGCTCTTAGCTTTTTACTTATAGTGATCAGCGGTGTCTTACCTTTTAAGGATTTTGCTCTATCTTGTAGTAGCTTTCTCCTTTTGTTGTAGAGTTTGTTTATGGCTGGGGTCCACCAGACTGGACGCTTGCCTTTGGTACAAAGAGTCTTTGTTTTGCTTGGGATTGCCTGATCCATGCAGCCCTGCAGGTGCTGGTAGAAGGCATTTGTAAGTGATTCAGCAGTTTGAGTAATGTTTACCGCCGGTTCAGGGGCCTTAAAGGAGACCACACTAGTCTTTAGAAGTGTGAAGTTGGCTTTCGAGAAGTTCTTTACTGTGGTCTTTTTTATTTCGGGTGGGGGCGGGATGAGGACCTCCAGCGAGATTAGTTTGTGATCTGATCTCACCAGTGAGGGGTATACTTCCGGTGTTGAACATTGTGCTCCCATGTTCGTGATGATGAGATCAAGTATGTTTTCTCCTCTTGTGGGGATGGTGACTAGTTGTTCCATGGCATTTGAGTTTATGAATTCCAGGAACTTTTGGGCTAGAGTGTTTGGGCTTGAGTAGTGTTCCCAGTCTATATTAGGGTAGTTGAAGTCACCTAGTATGATGGTGTTCGGAGATACATTTATCCCCTCCAGTGTTTTCAGGAAGGCCATATGAGGTTCCTGAGTTTGCGAGGGTGGCCTGTAACATGCTACAAATTACAGAGCAGTCTTGCCTATGGTTAATTGCACCTGGATGGTTTCCGATGCATCGTGCGTTGCCACCAGTCTAGAGGTATGGGTGTCCTTGATGAATATGGATACCCCTCCTCCTTTCTTGGTATTGTCCGGGTTTTGGGGCCGGAACGCATGATATGAGGTATAACCTGATAGTGCTGGGGTGCTCTCAGGAGCCTTGAACCAGGTTTCTGTCAGCACAGACATCGATGTTCTCCATACTGAGAAGGGCCTCGAGTGCATGCATCTTGAGGTTGAGACTTCTGGCATTGAGCAGCATTACCCTTAGTTTTTTTTTTTGTTGTGTTCTAGGGTGGTAGGTTTAGAATTTGAGCCTTGCCTAAAAAAGGCACTATGGGGGTGGCAAGAGCCTTTGCCAAAATCCGGAATCCCAGGGATGACAAGTGCAAGCCGTCCCTTGCGAAGCAGCGTGGCTTGTCCAGCATGTCATCCCAGGCAGACAGACATTGGATCCCCTTTGAATGACACCAGAGTTTAAGCCAATTGTTAAAGCTGATCATCTTATCTCTGTATTGTGGCATCATTCTTGGTGAAGGTAGGATACTGCTCAAGGTCAGGGTCATACCTGCTTGGGCTACATAATCAGAGAGCTCCTCTATGTCTCTTTTCATGTAGTCCAAGGAGGTACGTCTCAGGTCGTTAACACCAGCGTGGACAATGATTGAGTCGTACTTGTACCTGCTGTTGAGAGACCTGAGTGCATGTGTTATGTGGCGGATTCTAGCACCCGACAGGCAGCTTACTGTGACCTTCTCCTTAGTCTGGTGAGCGGGACGTCAGTGTGTCTGACTATGGAGTCACCAATGACTAGTGTATCTGGCATTGTGTTTGGCCTTAAGGGCTGTGACTGCTTGACACTCTGACTGTGTGGTCTATGTGTTGCAGGTGTTGTGTTCTGAGGTGGTGGTTGTTTGGGTGTCTGCTTTGGTGGTCTCTGCTGTTTTGGTAGATTTTTGATCAGAGCCTCCGAGTATGTCTTTGTGTGTTTATGTGTATGATTTGAGGTTGTGATGGTATTATGTGAGACTGGGTCTCTGGTGTGTGTGGTTACCTTCTCCTCCTGTCTGGTCTTGCCAGTCCTATGTTGAGAGAGCTCAGCCTCCAGTTTGGCTGTATAGTTGCATCTCTCGCATGTATTTGTGTTTTGTGGGAGGAGGAGAGGGTTGTCTGTGTACATGAGGCAATTGTAACATTGCCTCAATATTCCCAGGTTCACCAGCTGAGCAGGAGAGGACATTAGCAACTGATCCCTCGACATGCTAAAGGGAATAGCCAGAAAAACTTAAAAAGGTTTTGGGGGATGTGGGTGACCGAGAAATGGGGTTTGCTTTTTTGGGGTACTTTCTATAACAAGAGTGCTGTATCGAGGTGATAAGTACTGTAGGAGCAAGTGCTTGGCTATACAGATAGAGAAAAGTCTACTTGGGAGTCAAGTAGAGATAATTTATAGTTGTAGGATACACTAGATAGAACAGTAGTATACTTTGAGGAAGGTAGTTTTAAGGGAAAATTTGAAGAGTGGACTTTAGGTAGCCCTAATAGTTTAAATCTGATTCACCGGCGCTGCCCTAGTGTGCAACGGTAGCAGCTCCGCGCTAAATCGCGCTAACGTGTGCTTTATAGCAGGGGGCTGGAAAAAACAGGAAATGACCCAAAATGGCCAACAAATTACAAGTTGCTGCTTCTAACCACTCCTCTGAGGACAAACAAGCAGCTCAGTACTCCCCACTCCCACTGGTGAGTAAAGAAACTACCTCTGGCCACACAAGAAAATGGAGGAACACAGAAACCAAATACAAAGCCCAGGGATCAGCAAAATCTGATCACTGGAACAACTAGCTAGGAAAGTTCAGGAAAGGAGAAGTATTTTTTGGGGGTTTTTTTGTTTTTATTTGCAAACAGACAGAAAAAATGTAGTAAATGCTGTGTTTTCGACTAAATTGCTATCAAAGGCTGGTACACTTGAGTGTATTAGCCTGTTTGTTACTTTTGAGCAATACTTTAGCCAACAAGTGCAAATCAACAATTTAAGTACACAAAAACAGGAAAATAAGGTAATAAAACAGTAATATAGTCACAAACAGTAGTCGAAAAGCTTAAAAGATCGAAAAATGCAAACTAAAAAGTTTAAAAAAATACTTATGATCAAGAAAGTTGCTTTTCTGCTCTCTGCTGGCTTAGGAACTCTGCAGGGGACCACGAAGAGCTATGCCAAGTTCTCTAATGCCAGAAAAGCCTGCCAAAGCGTGCTTTATAGCAGGAGGCTGGAAAAACAGAAATGACCCAAAATGGCCAACAAATTACAAGTTGCTGCTTCTAACCACTCCTCTGAGGACAAACAAGCAGCTCAGTACTCCCCACTCCCACTGGTGAGTAAAGAAACTACCTCTGGCCACACAAGAAAATGGAGGAACACAGAAACCAAATACAAAGCCCAGGGATCAGCAAAATCTGATCACTGGAACAACTAGCTAGGAAAGTTCAGGAAAGGAGAAGTATTTTTTTTTTTTGTTTTTTTGCAAACAGACAGAAAAAAATGCAGTAAATGCTGTGTTTTCGATTAAATTGCTATCAAAGGCTGGTACACTTGAGTGTATTAGCCTGTTTGTTACTTTTAAGCAATACTTTAGCCAACAAGTGCAAATCAACAATTTAAGTACACAAAAACAGGAAAATAAGGTAATAAAACAGTAATATAGTCACAAACAGTAGTCGAAAAGCTTAAAAGATCGAAAAATGCAAACTAAAAAGTTTAAAAAATACTTATGATCAAGAAAGTTGCTTTTTCTGCTCTCTGCTGGCTTAGGAACTATGCAGGGGACCACGAGGAGCTATGCCAAGTTCTCTAATGCCAGAAAAGCCCGCCAAAGCGTGCTTTATAGCAGGGGGCTGGAAAAAACAGGAAATGACCAACAAATTACAAGTTGCTGCTTCTAACCACTCCTCTGAGGACAAACAAGCAGCTCAGTACTCCCCACTCCCACTGGTGAGTAAAGAAACTACCTCTGGCCACACAAGAAAATGGAGGAACACAGAAACCAAATACAAAGCCCAGGGATCAGCAAAATCTGATCACTGGAACAGCTAGCTAGGAAAGTTCAGGAAAGGAGAAGTATTTTTTTTGTTTTTTTGTTTTTTTGCAAACAGACAGAAAAAATGCAGTAAATGCTGTAACAGGCTCTCTACAGAGCTAGTGTATTTAATAGAATGACATTGCCATGTTGCCTTCTGCTGTCCTTCTCAACTGTTCTTCCTGTCATGCTCCCTTCCAAATTGTTAACTTTTGTGGCTCTTGGCTGGTTGTGTAAACTAGCCCTGAAGTTGCACGTGAGAGTGCCATCTTGATGTCCTTTACCTGTTTCCTGTATAACAATTTTTCCCTTTGTTTGTTGTTCTAGGGGTAGTGATGGGGCAAACTCAATCTGTAGAGAGCCTGTTAGAGCAGGGAGTAATGGGTAGAGGAGGTAGAGCTTCAGAACTGAAGATTCTGAAGGTGCTAACTTCAGATCAAAGTCTGATCCTATAACCCACAAGTTGAGAAGGACAGAAGATGACATGGATATGTCATTGTATTAAGTACATAACCTTCATTTTTTCTCCTTATCAGCTTCTCTGGGCTTCTTTACCTGCATCTCAGATCTCCTTCCCAGCTTATTGATGGAGCAGCAGTCTGTTTCCATGGTTGTACTTTCCCCAGTACAGAAAAAGATGGAAACTTAAGGAGTCGTCATGGGTCAGATGGGTGCTGGTTCACCTCAGATGCTGGTGGGTGTCTCTACAATTGCCAGTGGTTGTTACTCAGACCACCCATCTTATTCCCCGTGGTCCTCTTGTTGTAGCCTTTCAGACACCAAATACCGAAGATAGCCTCATGATTTGGCGTGTATGGTAGACCTATTTCTGTTATTGTCTGGAGAAGGAGGAGGTGAAGGGTCTTCACTTGGCAGGTATTGGGGTTGTGAATGCTAGGTTCAGTGTGCCTAAGGGTTCGTCTTTGCTCTGGTAGAAATGTGCTTAGTGAGGAACTTCGTTATTTTCAATTTTGAGGGAAAGGACAGAAATACTGGAATTTACCAAGTAACTGATTACTGATTTTTTCATTGTCTTCACAAACTTAGGGTAAGAAAAGAGGAAAATAGTTTTTATTCTAACAGGATTTTCCTGTCAGAAGAGCAGTTGGTGCAGGGAGAAGGCATGTACTTTTTCTCAGTCTGAACATTTTAATTCTGGAGACAGTATTGCTTCAAATTTCCCTGCTGAAGAATTTTTTTCATTGACATCTTACATAATATGAAAGAGGTATTTAGTTGAGGACAGAATGAAATTCCTGTGGCACAGAAAAATGTATTATGCTTTGTTATGCATACAGATGCCTGAAACTGCACACCTATCCCTCTTATATTGCCTGCTTTAGAGAATGTTGTTCTCTCTGCATTAAACCTCCCCTTATGGACAACCTTCAGCCCTTAAAAGTTGTATGGCATGTTATATAAGGAGACTCAAACACAGTACTTGTTTTCTAATTGCAAAGCAAACCCAGCAGTGGTTTCTCTGTCTCAATCTGCTGCTAAACTGGTACTGCAATTAATCCTATTCTTTCTGGCAAAGATGGGGAAGAAGATATATTCTTCTAGTACTTTAACATATGACTGTTAAAAATCTTGAAAGTTAAAAGTTTTTGCCTTTGTCGTTTAATAACATACAAAAGTTAATAGTAAACTTTTCTTCTTCTGAAGTAAAGATTTCGTTAAATGCTTCTGTGATAGCAGTTTCACAGATGACAAAGCATGTTTTAAGATGTGCTTATAATGCAGCCGATTCTTCCTCTAGGATTGCTGCATCTGGATAAATTTTGAGATTTGCTTGACTTTTCTCAAACTCTTCCTGAGTGAGTTGAGCCTGAGGTGTGAATTTATCTTCTAGATAAGGAGACCCTTTCTGACCCTTCTGCAGCTGAGGTACTGAAGTAGTATGATGAAGGCAGAAAAGTAATTAAAGGAATGACTCAGATTATCCAACCCTCCTTTTTCAGACCAAATAATAGTTTTGCCTCCTCAGTCCCCATTTCCAATAAACAGCTTAAGCAGCAAGGAGCCAACAGTAAGTATAACTTATCCACCTGTTCAGGCCACCCCATCCTACCTTTGGAATCTTTGTGTCCCTGAGATTTCATCTTCCTTTTTAGCATCAGATAGTCTTGACAGTCAGGTTCTGAGTGCAATCCACTGGAGATGCTCTTGGCAATGGGAATTCCTTCCTTTTTTGTCGTGGGATTCCTCCTTGACCAGGGAAGCATACTTAACTCTTTCCTTCTATTTTTGCACAGCATGCCTTCTCATGAAGTCATTTAATTCAGTGCTTGTTAATCTTCTAGGCAAAGGTTATTATTCAAGGATATTTTAGTTCCCAAATCAGAAGGATCCTGGAGGCCACTGCTGGATATTTTTGATACTGAGCCTTTTTGTCATGATCTTGAAGTTTACAGTGCTGCCATTTCAAAGTCTTGTACCTTTGATTCCTCAGCTAGCTTTTATAATAAAGCTGGACAGAAAGGCTGCCTATCATCACATTCCTATTGACATGCATTCCAGATGCTTTAAGATTTGCTGTGTCTGACTCATGTCATCAGTTCTCTGCTTTACCCTTTGGACTCTCATATGCACTAAAGGCATTCATATAATACCTAGTTCCAGTCATTGCTTATTGCAGACTCCAGGGCATTCATAACTTTCTATATTTGTATGCTCGTCTTGCCTCTGCAGACACTTTTTTCCGTATGTCAAGAGTCTCTGCCAACTGTTCAGGAACTTTTGTTTATTCTGGGTTTTCAAATCAGTTTGCAGAAGACTTCTCCCATCCCATCTCACACAATGATTTTTCTGGGATGTTTGTTAGACTCTGCCTTGGGAAGAGCCCCCCCCCCCCACACACAAGACAAAGTGAGTATGTTTAAACACTTTTCCTGAGTTACTTAAGCCTACATAAAGCACCTGCAGGGGAGTTTCTCAGGGTTCTAGAGTACGTGGCCTTGATGATGATCATGCTGCCCTGCTGCTGTACTAAACATGAAGAAAATACAGTGGCACCTCATCAAGCTTGATTCAGCTTCTTTACCCTTTGACTTCTCAAATTCCAGTTCTGAGACTTGTAAAGCCAGAGATTAGATGGTGGAGAGACCAGATAGCTTACAGTTGAGATTTTCCGTTCTACTTTTCCATCCCCTCTCCAGTCAGTCACTGCAGATGCACATAGGCAACTCGGATACTACCTAGACAACATTTGACCTGTCAGGAAAGCTGACCAGCTGTTTGTCTGCTATAAAAGTTAGAGGTCGCGATAAGCTGTGACTAAGCTATTTCTAGATGGTTGTCCCACACTATTACTTGGTTGTATTCGCCACAATAAGTCACTTCCAAGCAGGGTTACAGTTCATTCAGCGAGGGCATTGGCTTCTTTGATGGCTTCCTGGAAAGGGGTGGACTCGGAAGTATTCTAGAGGCAGTAACTTGGTGCTCTGTACGCTTTTACAAAGCACAACAAACTGGATTTTTTTTCCAGGTCCAAAACAGGCTTTTTATTACCATTCTTCAGGGGCTTCTGGATTCTTAGTGATTGGCCTCCTTCCTTTTTTGCATACTGTTGACTAAGCTATGGCAATCTACCCTAATAGTTCAGGCTACTGCAACAGTGATTCATATATGGATCTATATTACGAAACCGAAAACCTGTTACAGTGAATACCACAACACCGACACACAGAGCCCAAACCGCAAATACGCCGAACCTCCTAAACTGTGAAATTTAAAATCTCGAATCGTCATAGTTGACCAATACCACCGTGCGCTACATACTACGTACCCAAACATAATAAAACACATACATACACTAACCAAACCCTACTTCTAACCCTACACTAAACCTTACATATATTACTCTCTATGCACTTACCTTAACCCACACCCTAACCCTAAGGTCCATAACTATCGCACACTTATCTTACGGAGCTATACCACAGATGGGCCAACCATGACAGTTCGACATTTTGTTTTTCACAGTTTTGGACGGTCGCCGTTACCGTAGTTTGTGCTATAGGTGTCACTCCATTACGATTTGCTCGAACATTCATTTTGTTTCCTAGCACACACATTTGGGGATCTTGCCTCCTTCCTGGACAAAAATGTTCTGACACTCCCAACTGCTTTTTATGTGGAGCGCATTGAAGGCCCCCCGGGATTTTGAGAGTAGTAGTCAAATAGCTTATGTTACTACAGCAGTAAAACAACTAAAAAGCTAAAAGCAGCTAATGTATGTGGTCTAAAAACCCAGGGGGCTGCTGTTTGAGATGAACAAACAGTGCGTTTTCAACCCTCTCCCATAACCATTCTTTTGGTGTGGCCTGGAGTTTGAGTTCCAGTATGGACTGGCCTTGAGCTCATGTTCATTTCTGCCAGAAATGCCTGAGTACGTTTCTAGGGAGGAGGGCAAAGTAGCTCTGAGTCAACCTACCAATGGAGCCAGTTGTCAGGGGTGTGCTGTCTTGGCAGCCTAGAGGCACCCTAACTTTGCTTCCACAGTTTCTAAGAAGTTATATACCCATTACAAGTTGCTAGCAGCATGGAGCAGATGAATAAACTTGTATGAGATCCCCTCATCCCTGCACAGATACCAGAGACCACAGCATTGTGCTACCTTCAGCAAGAAAGAGTCTGAAACTTTGGATAGATGTAGGAAGAGTGCATACTCTTCTGCTTCAGTGGACCTAAGCTGTCAGCTTGGGTATCTTAACCTTTTCAAATTCCAGTCATGCCTAGTTGGTTAGGTGATGAAAATGTATGCAAACCTCCATGAATCTGTATAAGAATTCATTGTAGTCAGAAGATTCCTTTTTTAATAGTCAGGAGATTCTTGAGTAAAACAGCAGTATTTATTCTCTGATATTATGCAACATTTTAATACTGATAGAAAGCAGGCATTTAACATACTGCTACCCATAAGCTGGAAATACAAGCATTTTATAAGCATAGAACTGAAGACCCTCTGTTTGAGGAACTGCACTATTTACAAATGGAAAGCAATTGAGGTTACTAGTCTTTATCAAAAAGGAGTGTCGAGTTCTTGTGTGCTGTTTCCATAACCAGGCAAGAATTATTATGTGTCAGTTAAATGCATCCAGTGTTGTCTGTTTTTATCCTTTTCAACTTGTGGGTTGCCTGATCTGATCGGATTCGACCTCAATGCCTTTTACCATAGCAGTAGATCCAAGAGCTCTTACTCCTTTCATACCCACAATTCCCCTCTCCTCCCTGAATTAATGCAAATCTCATTTGCTGCTTGCTTAACCAGAAGTATTGGCTGAGAGCTCCATCCTGTTTTTTCACAATAAGTGAAGATTTTGTTCCTCCTTTGTAGTTCATGGATAGGATTTCTTAGAGTTAAGATAGTTTCAGTGTTACCATTTACTGTTTCGAATAGTTTGTAGAATTAGTGTAAACCTTTCTAATACCTTTACCGTTTGTAGTTTGTTAGCTTAGTTTTAGAGTTATACAGATCTTCTTAAAAAATAAAGTACTCTTGTACTTGCATTTTAGTATAGATACCAACAATTTTTTCTGCTGATGTCAGAGAAGTCTATGGGCTCTAAAAAGTGTTGATCCGTAGGGCATAATATCCCGTCTCAAGACCCACGTTGTATGTGCGTGTGTGTCTGTGTGTGCATGTGTGTCTGTGTGCGTGTATCTGTACTGTTTTGGGCCTTACTTCTTCTGATGTAGTCTCCCTTTCTGGAGCTGATATACATATGGGTTCCACCCCCCACCCCCGCCTAACAGCTTTGGAGCAGATAGCCCTGGAGACTTCGGCTTCTTCCTTCACTTTCTCAA
This sequence comes from Protopterus annectens, assembly GCF_019279795.1. Lineage (NCBI taxonomy): Eukaryota > Metazoa > Chordata > Ceratodontiformes > Protopteridae > Protopterus > Protopterus annectens. The sequence goes on along the minus strand of NC_056739.1, from coordinate 854,538,258 downwards.
TGCCAAATTACTCGTGTTGAGTAGAGACCCAGAGCCAGAGCATTGGAGTCTAGGCCCCAGTGGTGCAGCTGACTCCAATGTTTTCAGAGCCATCCCTACTGCTTGGGACTTTGACCCTAGGTAGCCCAGTTCTGAGGTTCTCCTTGGAGCCATCAGCCTTTGGAGTTGAGAAGGCTACAGATTCTGCATTAATGGGAGGTTCATTCTTGGCTCCATTGGCTGAGTCGGCTTCGAGGCTGTAGAGAGGATCTTTGCTGGACCAAGAAGACTGGTGTTTGTGCAGAGTTTGGATCCAAACTGACTCCCACTGGAGCCTGTTCCCTCTTCCTATTATTCTCATCAACAGGGACAGATGGATCCAATTAACTTTGTGGCTGCTCACTATTCAAGCTCCACGTCTGACTCTGAGGTGTCTCCTTAAGAAGTCCAGAGGCACATTTCTGGAAGAGGACGTGCAAGTGAAAGCATATTGACTCTTCTCCCGAGTCCGTCACTGAGGACATCAAATTAGGTGATGGAGAAGGCTCTCCAAGGTCTCACCCAGGATATGTCTCCTTTGAAAACATTCTGCAATTGATACAACGAAGTGGGGGATGGTCCGCCGAAACTCCTCTGGCTGAGTCTGTGTTCTTTGAAGCTTTTGCTTCCGGGCCTTCAATGTCCTGGATGGTCCCACCTACTGAAGCCTTGATTGATATCTTCAACAATAAGGCTTGGAAGGAACCTGATGTGGCAGACCCTCTCCCAAAAAGCCAGATAACATTCTGGTTATTCCAAAGACAGATAACATTGGGCTAAAGGTCCCCATGTTGATGCTGTGGTGGTAGCAGGCACCGAAAAAGGTATTATCTGAAGAAAGTTCCTCTGTCCATCCCCCAAACATAGAGTTAAGGGCAATGTACAGATTGAAGAAACAGATATATACTTTGACATTTGCACTCTGGACACTGAACTATCTGGCACACCTGACATGACTCTAGAGGAACTTGATCAAGGAACTTTCAAAGTCCCTGTCAAGTAGCTTAAATACGGATGTCCAGAAAAAAAAATGGATACCCAAATGTCTACCCTACAGTTATCCTCGAATGTGGCTATGAGACTGTCTAATGCAGCAGATGGTACAGCAAGGACAGCTGGCACAGGTATTACCATGTGATATCATGCCTGAATGCAGCTTTGTAATTTTGTGGAAAGCTTTGACATCCTTCATTACTGCCCCCTATGATGGTGCCACCTTATCTGGACCAAAATCAAAGGAAATTCATACCAGGAGTGAACAGAACAATAAGACATTGTCTGATGTATGGATCCGTTTTTCTATTCCTAAAAGGTAATTTTCCATGAATCAAAGAGGCGGAAAGAAAATGTGGTTAAAGAAATCACTTTTCACTAGGACACTCTTGGGGACAGGCCTTCCTGAGGCAGAGGTGGAGGCAACTCCACTGGATATCCATAAGGCAGAGGTGGTCTGCAAAATCAAGGTTTCCATGGGCTTTTCACGGAGAAACCCTATTAGCATCCCTGAAAGTTTGCCAGACTACTACCCTCTGGAGGCAGTTAGGGGATGCTTCTCCTTGCACTTTCTAGCTAGGCAAACAATAACTTCCAATTCTTAGGTATTAAGTATCATTACCAGCGGTTATACAGTACTCTTTTTCAAATCCCCAAAAGCCAAACAGAAGATTCCTGATACCTCACCCAGTCAGGTGGAATCTGCAGCAACAGAGGTTTCATAGTTGCTGGACAAAAGTCATCCAACTGGTCTCCCAAGACCAACTATGATCCTGAGTCTATTCAAGGTTCTAAAAGACAGGGGCCCTCAGACCAGTATTGGATCTCAGCAATCTTAATCAGTATGTAAAACAGACACAGATTCTGGAAGGTCTTGGTACAGTCCATTCTACCTCTGCTGAGGAAAGACAATTAGGTTGCTCTGTCGATCTCCAGGATGCCTGTTATCATATCAAGATCCAGTGGTGGTCCAGATATTCCTCCATTTCTGGTTGAAAGCCAATCAGTAGTAGTTCAGAGTACTGTCATTCAGTCTCACCACAGCCCCTTGGGTATTTACCAAGGTGAAAAAATTACATGGAGCTGCTTACTGCTTGGTGTGATGGATTTGAAGTATTCTTAAGACACTCAGTCTTGCTGGCTGAATTCTGCTAAAATTCAAAGTCTGGTTATATTTGCATTCGCAGTCTGTTGCATACAGAAACTTGCAGAATATACACTGATGAGAGAATATACTTTGCAGCATCAACTTTAGAGAGCAGTAACAAATAACTTTTTATAATAAATCAAACGGAACCACGTTGCAGCTTAAAAGTACTGTTCCAACTTTACTTCTCATATAGTACAGATGATGTGAGAGATATAACATTTACCTTAGGACTTGTGTCCCTGTCATACCTCTAACATAGCTGGATTTATACAACTCTTTATATACAGTTTTAGTCCTGTAGAAACAATACTAAGCTTCCTTGTTTAACAATGTCTTGTAAGAGACCAGCTTTTCTGACAGTGTGAATATCCTGCAACAGTGTCCTGATGTCCATGTAGAAAAACATATTTTTGAGGAGACACATTGTTCTGTATTCTATTTGGAGAATTGCTTATCCTGTTTTTTATGAAGAAAAACATATTTTTGAGAACGCATTGTCAGAGATCAGCTTTTCTGACAGTGTGAACATCCTGTATTTTATTTGGATCTTTGTATAAAAAACATCTGTTCTTGTGCCATCCTGTTTTTCCATGCAGAATAACGTCATTGTTCTTTAAAAGCAGATTTTGCATTTTTGTTCTTGCATACATCCTGTTTTGAGTCTGTAAGGGAAAATGTCCATTCTTTAAAAGCAGATTTTGTATTTTTGCTCTTGCATACATCCTGTTTTGAGTCTGTAAGGGGAAAAATGTCCATTCAGCAGATTCCTTTTCCAAGCCATGGTAATTTAGTATGGATGCTGATTACATATTACTAAACTTTATTTCTACATTTAAGCAAGCTTTATCTTATACATTATTTATGTTGCATAATTGCAGCAAAATTACTTTCAACCTTAGTATATTGTTGAGCACACTGTAACAATTCCGTCTTTTTTATTTTAAACTAGAGAAATAAATTCAGCATTATTTGGTAATACTTTTTCATTATGACAATTAACAACAGTAACTTGACTAGCTTTTGCTAAGCAGACTTTAATACATGTAAATAATATGCAACCAAGCATTACAATAACAATAAAAGAAATTAAAAATACAGTGATTTTTCCTGTCCATCCTCTAAATAGATTACTAAACCATTCACTCCAGTCATCATTCCATTTTTTTCTAGTATGTTGAGACACTTGTGCAATCACTTCTAAATGTGCTTTTACAGATTCTGTTTTGTCTGGAATAAATGTACAACACTGTTCTCCTATTAAAGCACATGTACCCCTTGTGATGCTAATATGTAATCTAATGCCATTCGATTTTGCAAAACCATAGTTCGTATTGCTGTCATTTCGACAGTAATGTCAAGGACTGCATTGAAAGTGGCATTTGCCAATACCTCAACTAGTTTAGATAGTTTTCTCAGTTCCCAGATGGCTTTTGCAGCCCCGTACCAAGGGAAATACCTGCTCCAGAGATTACATCATCTCCTAAATCCATATCTTTTAATTTAATATAATCAAGATTTTGATGATATATATGTGATGTATCTAAGGTGTCTACTGGATTTTCTGGACTTTCAATTACAGGTAATATATCCCTTTTCTTTTTTGTATTCCTAATGTTTCCTTTTGGTAACTCTTTTACATGATGCATTGCTGGTACCACTAATCCTATATAACAGGTGCCATCCCATCCCTTTGGTAACCATTTATAAGCATATTTACCACAGATGTAATATAACCCATCTGATAGAGCAACACTGCTATTTACCAGACTGCCATTTACTTGCCCCATAGTAGGAGTTTTATCATGTACAACTGTAAAGTTTTTATCTGTTTTACTTCTCCAACATGTAATATTAGTTTTACAGTCATTTTGTCATTTTGTGAAAAGTGAAATACTGCTGTGTCACTTAATATTAACTGACCCTTAATTGGTATTAAAATAGGGAAACCATGAGAAAATACTCCACGTACTGGTATGTGGTTGTGAAAATTTATCATTTCGATTGTTTGAATACAATTGCTATTACCCACTGGAACAGTTCCATTTTGTTGAAAACATGTGATCCCCTGTACTATAGCAGATAACTGTACTCTTGCTTTACGTAATTGTACATTTATAACTTGATCTCCTGTTTCATTTATTAATACTCTCCAACTACTAAGAGAATTTAGTGGAATAGGTATTAGAGGCATTACCCTGTTATTTTTGGTATTAAACTACATACCCAACAATTAGAAACATTCATGCTTTTTGCATACCAACATTGTCTTGCTAAGAAAGTGTTAAAAGATGGTGACCAGTCTTGTTCATTTTTCCACATTTCTTTACTCTCTCTCTTATGTAACTTTACAGTTTGATTAACAGGTTGTAAGTATAATTTAATACTAAGCAATACAATAATAGTTAGTATAATAGCTATTATCAATTTAAAAAACATCCTTTAAATAGAAATTCCATTGTTGAATCATTTTGCCTTTGGTCATCCGAAACTGGATTTCCAAAAGGATGCACTTTAAACCATGTCAATTTCATTAGGGTTTTCTCTGTTGGAAACCTACAAAAGAATACATTTAATCAGATTTACATTGTTCACTATTTTTTATCATTCTTAGTTGATCTTTATGTACCAACATTGTTCTGTTTTTCTTTTTTCCTTTGATTTTGTACACTAATGGTCCAATTTGTTCCACTACTTCAAAAGGGCCTTGCCAATTGCTAGCCCATGGTCCTTCCATCTGGAATGTCTTTACCAATACTTTGGTTCCACAGGGAAGGTTTTCTTCAGCTGGTTTTATTGGCACCTTTTTCCATAGATGGAACGCTTGCTCCCTTGCATTATAGTCACATATACTAGTAAGTTGTTTTAGCCATTCCTGATGTTTGCTAATTTCTAGCATGGACCTACCATTAGGTAAATCTGGATCAAATGGTAATTGTATGGGCATTTTGCGGCCTGTCATTATTTCATATGGGGAAATACCTGTTTTGCTGTTTGGTGTTGCTCGAATACCCATTAAAATACCAGGCAGATGATGTACCCATGTATTGCCCTTTTCCAAGCATGCCTTTTTAGACGTTCTTTAACGTCCAATTCATACGTTCTACAATGCCATTAGATTGTGGATGGTATGGTACATGAAACCTTTGCTGTATGCCTAACAAATTACGCATTTGTTTAATGAGATCACTAACAAACTGTGGGCCATTGTCTGACTCTATAACCCGTGGCCATCCCCAATGACAGAAAATATTTTTCCATAAGGCTTCTGCTGTTGCCTTTGCTGTCATGGTTTTGGTAGGAATTGCTTCTACCCATTTTGAAAAGACGTCCACTACTACTAGTAGATATCTGTAACCTCCCTTTGTTGTTGGTAATGGACCTGCATAATCTATTTGAACTGCATGCCATGGCCCACCCGCTGGCTGTACTCGATGTAACTGAGGCCTTTTGCTTTTAGCATTTACCTGAAGACAGATTAAACATTCTTCTATAATCGGTTTGCAGACCTTTTTTAAATTTGGGTTCCAATACTTTTCTTTTACAACTGCCCATAACTTATCAGTTCCTATATGGCCCAGTATTTGGTGATTTAACTTGACCAACTGGCGTGCCAACTGAAATGGTACATATGGCAACTGTAACCCTTTGGAGGTTGTGTATGCATTGTACTCCTTTGGTGGTATGCCTACCAATCTGCACTGATCGGTTTCTTCTTTTAAGCCCTGTTGTTTTTGTATATTTACAAGGTCTTTCTCTATTGACTCTTTATCTAGCTCTTTTAAGACACTAACTTCTACATTGGCATACTCATATTCTGGAAGTTCTTTTCCATTTTGTGCTGCTTGTTTGGCCAAGGTATCAGCTAACACATTTAATCTGTAAGTTTCACTGGTTGGCTTTTGATGTGCTTTTACTTTTAAGATGCTATACTGTCCTTGTTGTTTTGACATTGTTATAACTTTATATATGTCTTTTAATACTTAAGCATGCCGTAATGGTTTACCTACACTATCCACAAATCCTCTACTTACCCATGTTTCCATATGTAGTCTTAAAGAATTTACTACATAAGCACTATCTGAAAAAATGTTAATAGGATTGTAATACTTTAGCACATACAATACTGCCTCCAGTTCAGCTCTTTGAGCTGACATATGCCCTGGTAACTTGATTAGTTCAGGAGAACCCAATTGTGGATTCTCTGGAACTATGGCAAATCCTGTCCAGTATCTGCCTTGGTCCCAATATCGTGCTCCATCCACAAAGATGGATGGCTTAAAGTGATCAAAATCAGATGCTAAAAATTGCACCTCAGGTGACATTATCTTTTCTAAACAGTTATGCTGTTTTCCTTCATATCCCATATGGTTTGACAAATGGTATTTATCCCCTGTCTGTATAGTAACAGTTTTCATTCCAAAAGTGCCATCCATTTTGCAAAGACTGCCTGACTAATACCATCTGTAATTTTATTCATTTCAAAACTGTCTATCAAAGCTTTTACAGCTTGATGTGGTGTTTGTACTATAATGCTGGAAAATACGGTCAAATATTCAGTTTGTTTAATACCCCAGTAAATGGCTAATAACTGCTGTATACATGGATGGTAACCCAATTCCTCTGGAGTCATCTTTCTGCTAAAGAAAGTGACTGGGCGTAATGTTTTTTCCATTCTGTTGTCACTACCATGTGGCCATTCCTGTAGTAGTACCACAGACAGTGTTTTTTTTCCTGCTGCTGCTTGTAACACAAATGGTAACCTTGGAGTGGGCGCTATTAGTTCTGTAGCTTGTGCTAGTTTTATTTTTATCTGTGAAAATGCCTCCTCTTCATGAGATCCCCACTCTAAAAAGGTGGAGTTCTTTTGTTCATGTAACATTTTGTATAGGGGAGCAGCCACGGCTGCATAATCCTCTATAAATTCCCTATTGTAATTCATGATTCCCATGAATTTATGTAAGTCTGCTATAGTCAGTGGCTTTTCCATTTGTAAAATGCCTTGTACACATACAGGGCAAGGAGATCTTCCTGTTGGTTTTATAATAGTACCTAGAAACTTAACTTTTTGTGTCATAAACTGAATTTTTTCACTTTTAACCTTAAACCCTGCTTGCTGTAGAGTATGAAAAACTCTCTTAAGAAGCCGTACATGCTCCTCTACTGTTTCTGACTGAATTAAAATATCATCAATGTAATGTATTACTGAATCATCCTTTTCCAAATGTTGTAGAATAGATCCTACTGTCTGATGAAAAATAACTGGACTGTTGTGAAACCCTTGTGGTAACCTTGTCATAACATATTGCTGGTTTTTAAATGTAAAGGCAAATCTTGGCCAATCTTTTTTCCTGAGTGGCACTGCAAAAAAAACATTTGCTAAATCTATTACTGTAAACCACTTACTTTGTGGCTTAATATGTGCAGCCAACTCTGGGACTCCTGGAATCAAGTGTGCTCTAGGAGTGGTATATTGATTAACCTTTCGTAAATCAATAACAAGACGATAACTACCATCTTTTTTCTTAACTGGCCAGATTGGTGAATTTGTAGGACTGTTGCCTTGTACATCACGTATATATCATCAAAATCTAGATTATATTAAATTAAAAGATATGGATTTAGGAGATGATGTAATCTCTGGAGCAGGTATTTTCCCTTGGTACGGGGCTGCAAAAGCCATCTGGGAACTGAGAAAACTATCTAAACTAGTTGAGGTATTGGCAAATGCCACTTTCAATGCAGTCCTTGACATTACTGTCGAAATGACAGCAATACGAACTATGGTTTTGCAAAATCGAATGGCATTAGATTACATATTAGCATCACAAGGGGGTACATGTGCTTTAATAGGAGAACAGTGTTGTACATTTATTCCAGACAAAACAGAATCTGTAAAAGCACATTTAGAAGTGATTGCACAAGTGTCTCAACATACTAGAAAAAACTGGAATGATGACTGGAGTGAATGGTTTAGTAATCTATTTAAAGGATGGACAGGAAAAATCACTGTATTATTAATTTCTTTTATTGTTATTGTAATGCTTGGTTGCATATTATTTACATGTATTAAAGTCTGCTTTGCAAAAGCTAGTCAAGTTACTGTTGTTAATTGTCATAATGAAAAAGTATTACCAAATAATGCTGAATTTATTTCTCTAGTTTAAAATAAAAAAGACGGAATTGTTAGAGTGTGCTCAACAATATACTAAGGTTGAAAGTAATTTTGCTGCAATTATGCAACATAAATAATGTATAAGATAAAGCTTGCTTAAATGTAGAAATAGAGTTTAGTAATATGTAATCAGCATCCATACTAAATATGTGACACAGAAAAAAGTCTTACCAGTTAGCAAGAAAACAGGTGATCAGGCTGCTATTGCAGATGGCTGGAAATTTTTCAAAGTCACTTGAGAAGCTGGGAAAGCACAACAGGCAGTGGACTGATGGGCTAGTGGATATCCCCCTTTTCTTGAAGAATTTATGGCACTGCGAATTTCTTGAACTAGTCTCACTCCGGATTGTAGACGTCTAAAAAAACTTTACTACTGCAAGCTGCATAAACTGGAATACTTCTGTTCAGAATTGACACACACGTACAAATGTTAGTTACTGCAATTTAACTGAAGTGACCCTCTGCAGGGCTTACCATCACTCCTTCTGTGTTTGAATGCAGATTGTAGGTTCAAATGCAGACTAGCTTGCCATTCCAAAAAATTATATGGTGCTAGTCACTCAGCTGCCTCGCCATTGAAAAAATATTTTGAGATTTACTTGCTTACTGCTTGCTGCTGCATACAGAAACTTGCAGAATATACACTGATGAGAGAATATACTTTGCAGCATCAACTTTAGAGAGCAGTAACAAATAACATTTTATAATAAATCAAACGGAACCACGTTGCAGCTTAAAAGTACTGTTCCAACTTTACTTCTCATATAGTACAGATGATGTGAGAGATATAACATTTACCTTAGGACTTGTGTCCCTATCATACCTCTAACATAGCTGGATTTATACAGCTCTTTATATACAGTTTTAGTCCTGTAGAAACTATACTAAGCTTCCTTGTTTAACAATGTCTTGTAAGAGACCAGCTTTTCTGACAGTGTGAATATCCTGTAACAGTGTCCTGATGTCCATGTAGAAAAACATATTTTTGAGGAAACACATTGTTCTGTATTCTATTTGGAGAATTGCTTATCCTGTTTTTTATGAAGAAAAACATATTTTTGAGAAAACACATTGTCAGAGATCAGCTTTTCTGACAGTGTGAACATCCTGTATTTTATTTGGATCTTTGTATAAAAACATCTGTTCTTGTGCCATCCTGTTTTTCCATGCAGAATAACATGTCATTGTTCTTTAAAAGCAGATTTTGCATTTTTGTTCTTGCATACATCCTGTTTTGAGTCTGTAAGGGAAAAATGTCCATTCTTTAAAAGCAGATTTTGTATTTTTGCTCTTGCATACATCCTGTTTTGAGTCTGTAAGGGAAAAGTGTCCATTCTTTAAAAGCATATTTTGTATTTTTGCTCTTGCATACATCCTGTTTTGAGTCTGTAAGGGGAAAAATGTCCATTCAGCAGATTCCTTTTCCAAGCCATGGTAATTTAGTATGGATGCTGATTACATATTACTAAACTCTATTTCTACATTTAAGCAAGCTTTATCTTATACATTATTTATGTTGCATAATTGCAGCAAAATTACTTTCAACCTTAGTATATTGTTGAGCACACTCTAACACAAGGTAATGCCAGTCGTCAACAGCTTATCTCCAGCTACAAGGAATTAATTTCTTCCCATATTTAGACAAATGGCTTCTAACTGCTACCACCAAGTATCTTTTATAACTTCAGTCAGTCCTTTTATCTCTGGCAACTCACTTGGGTATTTCAATAATCTTCAACAAAAGCAGGCTATCCTCCTGTCAGAGCATAGAATTTATAAGCTGCCACATACACAGTGCATCAGATAGCAAAACTTCCTCTAACACGAGTCAAATCCTTAAGGTCTGTACTCCTTCAAATGCTAAAATACACTTTGCCCTCAAACATGACACATCCTGCAACTTTGAGGAATAATGGCCTCCTCTGGAACTCTTAATTCATTTAGACAGATATCACATAACAGGTCTACAGTGGACTGTAGCTGTACAATGGTCACAAAAACTCCAAATTCTTCACAGCAGGATTCGCCTGAGTGAGATCTGCATAGGTCATATTCAGTGGTGGATTTCATCCAAGACAAGGTTAGTATACTGTGCCTCTGTCTAACAGTGACACAGAAGTGATACCCGGGGTAAACCTACGATCTCCCATCCACTCATCAAGATTCCTCTTGAAGAGAGTCAGTGAGGGACTCTGCCTAACCTGGACTGGGATTTTATTCCAGAGTGAAGGGAGCCCCTCTGGGTTATGAATCTGTCCCTCCAGTTTGTCCTATTTATTTCAGTGCTGAGGTTCAAGTCTCTCGAGCGCGTAGCTCAATGGGATTTGGATTTTCTGAGGTGCAGCATGTCCATTAATTCCGGGTTGGACATGGCTTTATACGTCAGGCACAGATCGCCTCTGAACAGGCGGTATGCCACTGAGTAGAGCTGGAGTTTCTTTAACCGGGCAGCCTATGGCATCTGTTTGAGCCCTTTGATCCTCTTGGTGAGGTACTTTTGGGGTCTTTCCAGTTGCTGCAGGTGTCTGGTAAGGTACATCCCAAAAGGGGCATTGTACTCAATTATGGGCCTGATGAGGGATGAGTAAAGAGGCATGATGACCTCCCCTGATCTAGATGTGAATCCCTTCATGATTAGGTGGGTTATATAAAATGTTTTTCTAACCACTTTGGCCACGTGGTTATCAAATGAGAGATTACTATCAACTTGGGTCCCCAGGTCCCTAATTACTTCTTCTGTACTTAATGGATTACCACCTATGTGGTAATTTGTGGGCACTTTGTTTTTGCCAAAGGGGATGACTATACACTTTTTGGCATTTAGCTTGAGGCCATGGCTCTGGCACCAGTTGTCTGTTTCTATGAGGCCCTTTTGGAGGATGCTTGTGTCGGCTGGAGAGTCGATTATGGCGCCCAGTTTGCAGTCATCTGCGAACTTGGTCAGCCACAGTCCTTCCGTGTTGGCCTGTACCTCCGAGAAATATATACTGAACAAGAGAGGTCCCAGGACTGAGACTTGTGGGACACCACTTGTAACTGGTTTGGAGTCTGACATGGCTCCAACAATTCTAACCATGTGGGTTCTGTCCTTGAGCCAGTTTGCAATCCATCTAGTGACATAGGGGTTTATATTTAAGCTGGTGAGCTTATCTATAATGCCAGTGGGGTATTGTATCGAAGGCTTTGCGAGGTCCAGGTAGGCTGTGTGGACCACCTTCCCCTCATCAATGGCCTTGGTGACTGTTTCAAAGAAATCAACCAGGTTTAAGAGGCAGGATCTGCCCTTAACAAAGCCGAATTGGATAGGATCCAGTGTCTGTAGGTCCCCAATATCTTTATTTATGAGGTCCATGATGATCCTTTCCATAGCTTTACAGACCAAGCTAGTCAGGCTTATGGGGCGATAGTTTCCAGGATCCGTTGAGGCACCACCTTTATGTAGAGGGACCACTGTTGCTGTACACCACTCTTTGGGCACATATCCTGTAGTAAGGCTGAGATTGTACAGTAGTTTTATGTTTGGGTTTAGCTCTTCTTGGAGTTCATGTAGGACGCAGCCTGGGACACCATCTGGTCCCATTGATGCTGTTTTTTTTGCTTTGGAGAGGGCGGCTCTTACCTGAGCATCTGAGATGTCAGGGGAGCAGCACTCTGCTGGGATAGATATTTGCCCTTTTTGTGGGGGGGGGGAGAAGTTTGCGCTGAACCTATCAGCTAGGATGTTGGCAATGTCTGTGGGTTCGGTGTATTTTTTGTCATTTTGGACTAATTCTGAGCATATCTGGGAATTCCCACCCTGGTTCCTAACATAACTAAAGAAAGCCTTGTGATTACCCTTATCATTATCCTTCGTGCCTCAACAACAAATGGAGCGATTACTTCACCCTCGTCCCTCCACAGGGACAGTCACCAAGAGATGCCCAAGTACATTTTTGGCTCCAAAGTCTCTTTTACGCCTTTCCACCAATTCCCTCTATCACAAAGTTCATTCAGACTCCGTAGAATGCAAGAACGGTAATCTACATTGCCCCCTTCTGGCCTCAGTTTGCATTGTTCCCCTTTCTTTGGCCTCATCTTCTGCACTCTCCTTTTGAATTGCCATTTCAAATTTTCACATAGGGCATAACTATGTATCCATTGCTTCTCTTAAAGTGATCAAGGCTTTCCTTAGAGTAACATTTTTATTGAAACCTCCAGTTTGAGATCCGGTCCCTCTTCTGGTATATTACAGTTGTGCTTCAATCAGTAACCCAAAAACCCTTTGAGCCTGCAGCTTCATCAGATCTAAAGTTTCTCTCATGAAAGACTGTCTTGTTGGTTGCGATTAAATCAACAAAGCGTGTGCCAGAATTATAAGTACTTTCATGCAAATGCCCATTCCTTTTTTTTCACAAGAATAGTGTGTCACGGAGGACAAACCCCTCTCTTCTCCCCGATATCGCTTTGGAATCTAACTTGAACCAACAGATTGATCTCCCAGTTTTCTTCCCAAACTTTGCTAGTAAAAGAGAACATACTGCACATACCTTAGGTGCCCTTAGACAACTTAGGTTCTATCTACCTTGTACTGACTTTCAGAAAATCAGATCAATTGTTTGCATCATTCTCTAAGACAAAACTTAGGCAATGTGTGTCTAAAGTAACTCTGTCAAAATGGGTAGTAGACTGCATTTAATTTGTTGCAAGTCAAAAGGCCAGTCCTTACAATCAAAGCCTAAGGCTTATTCTACAAGAGCAATGGCAACGTCTACAGCATTTGCAAAGAGTGCTGGTCAGTGACATATGTGCTGCAGTGACTTAGTCTTCATCTCAGTTTTGTATCTCGTAAGTTAGATGTGCATTCTAAAATTTGCACATCTTTTAGCAGTGCTGTACACAAGAATGTCATTGCTCGAGTCCTCCAGGTCCCTGTTGGGTAGCTTGGGAATCTGTCCCACATGTTGAATCGGACAAAAATAGAGACATTGAATACACAAGTTATGTACTTACCATAACGATAGATCCATGCTGTCTTATTTTCATCTGGTTCAACTCTCGTCCCTCCCTCCCCCTGCTAAATTGTCACTTATCCTTTCTAGGGATCGACCAGTCCTTGTCTGGACCCTGTTTGACCTTTGTACCACTTAGCTTATATATTAGTTTCCCTTTTCTCCTTCTTTATTATTTCCTACATAATTTATTACCAAATGAAATTGGCCAGCAAACGCGATTTGAGGTAATTCAAGCAGAAGAGTGGAATTTTGGGTAAGGTAGGAGTCGGAGGTCTGTGATCCAGTACTATGCTGTAAGGTGCTGAGATTGGATCAAATAACTCGCATGTTGAACCAGATGGAAATAAGACATAGGTCTGAAGTTATGGTAGGTACATAACTTTCATTTCTGTTTCATGCATGTTGCAAGTTTGCATATACTAAAGCACTTATGAAAACTGTCCTTGGCCAGTCTGCTGCTTCTGTTAGTCCTTGATGTATCAGGACTTGTGCTGTACCTTCAGTACATATTCAAAGATGCCCGGTATTTAGAATTATAAAGTGTCAGTCTGACTCTTAAAAGCTGATAGAAAATCACATATTAAAATGATCTGTGTACCAATAACAGACAACTTTCCCCCTCATATGTAATTTGCCAAAACAGATGTTGCATATTTAAGCAGTAGGTGGTTCTTCAATCCTGCCAGTCTTCATTTGCTAAATTGAGTAAGATACAAGAAAAAAAAAGGTACGTCAGTCATTTTTAATATGCACTTGTAGCAGTGTACCTATTCAACGGTGACCCAGAAGCACTGTCTGGTTAAATGACTTACTCAGTCACAAAGCGGGCAAATAGGGGGAGGATGGACCCAAACACGGTACCATTTGGTTACGGAAAGCAACTCATTAATAGTTCACTTTTTTATTTTATTTATTTTACATTTGTTGACCGGGATAGTCCAACTGGATACATGTCCATTTTCAGCGAAGGCCTGGGGAGAAAAGCTTCAAATAAAGCAAAACAAGACCATACAAAACTAATGGCATAGAACATGTTACATCAGATGCATAGACCATATTATTCCATAAGATACACTTTGTGTTATTAATACGTAGCTGTTAAAATATAATACTTCATACTTGGATAGGTAGGTTTTAATAGAGTTACAAGTTGTTTTTAGTCTGGGGTAGGGACAAATCCAATGTGATTTCAGATATTTTTTGAGGGTCATTTTTGAAAAGGGGAAGTGAGGTTTCTTGGGTGATGTATGGTGAAAGGTGGTTCCATAGTTTGCCGACAGGCAAATGGCATCACCTGCAGAGTTGTTGGGTGTGAAGGCCAATACCAGTAGTTGCTTAGATGAGCGTAATTGTCTGTGGAAGCATGAGGACAGATAATATTTTTGAGTGCAGGTATGTTGTCTGGTTGGTATAGGATTTTATGAGCCACTATGAGCTGGTTGAGCTGCAGTAGAGAAGGCAGCTCAAGCCAGCCAATCTTCTTCAGATTATGGCAATGGTGCATCCTGAATGCTGTGCCAGTAGCAATGTGATTGTAGCAGGAGAATAGTTTGTTGAGGTCAGATTTGTTTAGATTGGTGACGGGAGGAGATGCATAGAGAAGGGTAGTGAGTAGATGGGAATGGGCAGTAGCTGTTGGAGCATGCGGTGTAAGGAAAGTTTTGATCTTGTAAAGAGGTTCAAGTTTTTTGTTAATAGTCTTACTTGTGTGATTTATATGAATGTCAAATTTGAGGCTATTATCTATTATGACCCCTAGGTGCTTGGTTTGGCCATCGGGAGAGATGATGGTGCCATTTTTGGAGTTTATGGTGAAGAATAGGGGGAGGACCTACGGGTTGGGGAGAAAATAAGTAGTTTAGTTTTATTGGGATTAAGGATCAATAGGCGATTAGCTAGCCAGTTCTCAACTGTGCTAAAAGTGTTCTGGGTCAGTGACAGTAAGTCGGCTGGAGAGTTGGCTGAGTAGATGAAAGTTGTGTTGTCTGCATATTGAATGCAGGTGGCATTTGTAATGACAGAGTGAAGATCATTTATAAAGGTTCACTGCCACAAAACGTTTTCGTAGGAGTAACACTCAAACTTCATCGAATATGAAAAAAACATCATGTTGTCACTTCCTTTTTATACATCTTGATTGAAATGCTAGTTCAATTAATCAGTTAAACTTTTAAAGAAACCTTGATTCAAGCAACTTTAAATAAGTTATTTACACAAGTAAAAACCATTTCCTTAACATCAAATAATACTCAAACTATAAAAACCTTTTCACTAAATGTTTTGTGGCAGTTAGCAACGTTAATATCCTAATTTTCATTGAAAATGTGGTGTGGCAGTTTTCTTTTATAGTTCAATAAATTGGATTTTATATCTGGCGATCTCATCCTTTTCTAACAGCCTGCATTTATACAGAAAACGTGTTGTGGCTGTTTTCCCAGGCATCCTATAACTGGTGAGCAGTTTTTTGTGGTTCGTTCACTGTGACTGGTACCTGTGTTTTAGTGCTTTTTACCAGGCGTACTCCATTTTTTTCCTGTGGTTTGTTTCTATGGAGGACAGTGAAGGTTATACCACAACCACCAAACGGAATGAAGGCCTTAGAGGATCCGAGGTGGGAGAGTTCCGCAAGATTGCGGGACAGTTAACCCAAATTATTGACCGACTTACTATACAGTAAGTCAAGGACTTGTTGCTATTTTTTCTAAAAATTCCAATTTACAAGGAAGTGGCCATGTGGCGTCACAGTATAGTGACCAACTCCCCCCTGGACAGGGTAACAATGGTATGGTCCGTGGAACTAATGCCGATATTCCCGGAAGCAGTATGTCAGCTTTCAGGCTACACCAAATCTTTTTCGTACACTGGAGGGCAGCGATGGCAAATTACCATTTTCCTCGTCAGCAAAAGAAAGGAATGTACCTGTGGAGTTTAATGACTGGCTCAATCAAAAATTGCCATTTCATTTTACTGAAGATATAAACGCGAGGTCCAATTCAAACGACACCTATCGAGAATCCTTGGATAAATTACAGACTGCTCTGTTAAGGTACAAGACATCGAACTTGGATAATGTATACTTGCATGAGTGTTTGAATAAACACATTGTACCTAAAGGTCTAAGGATATTTAAGTATCCGAATAATGTTGTGGAAGGAAGCAAATTCCACAAGGAACTTTTGAATATTTTTAACAGTTGCGGCTTGGAGATAGTTCAAGCCATTACTAGAAATAATGACAGGGAAATTAGTAAAATGAAGGAATTGATCAATATATATAATGAGAGAGTTACCACAGATTTAATTTTTAGTATAGAAACTGAAAAGAATAGATAATACGACATTAGAACTCAAATTGATAAAAAATGTGAAGATATTATAAAACGCAAATACAAAAAACTTGAACGTGATATCAAAGAATATCAGGAAGGACTACAATACCCAACACCGAGGAACGGCCTTGGTCGACTAGTGCCCTAGGCAAAAGGGCTCCACAGCGCCCCCCCACCACACCACCTGGTGCTCCCATCCTGGTCTAAACACTGAAAAAGTGCCCCTGCTACAGCGGTGCCCTAGGCGGCTGCCTAGTTGGCTTGTGCCCAAGGCCGGCTATGCCAGCACCCCCACGTACTGGTTATACATTGTCCAGCAAAGGAAAAGTATCATATTCAAATACTCTGCCCCCCATTATGAAAACAACAGGCATACCTTGGAACCCATAGATGGCCTAGAGCCCAGTGAAGGTAATTTTGAGCCCCTTCTATGGAGGTCTGAAAGAATCCGTAATAGAAATTTAAATGGGAGCAACAACCATTTTACAGGGGGCAGTACCAACGGGGGGGGGGGGGAGTACAACAGGAACTGGCAGTAGTTCCAGAATTGGATATTATTACAATACAGGGGGAAGGTTATGAATTAGTGAGTCAAGCTGGATTTCATATTTTTAATTATAGTGGTAGAGAAGTGACTCAAGAATTTTTCAATTTATTCACCAAAGGTGTTAAATTTGCACCTAGTCAGAATAGTAATCTAGCACAGGCCATATTAGATGTGAAGATGTTTGTTAGAAAATTAAATCTGGAAAATATGTTTGGAAATAATCCGACTAGAATACAAAATAAAGTACCTAACACAGTACCTTCAATCCTCCCATTCACCCCCAATTAAAACATTTAGAATATAGTATTGAGAAAAAAAATTAGGGATAAAATCAAGTTCAATACTAATATACCCAATTTGGAAGAAAAAGAACAATTATCACTAACTACTTTGAGAGAAGATCCAAACATTAGAATTATGGAACCAGGCAAGGGTGGGGGGGGGGGGGTCATAATGATGGATAAGATCATTTATGATGGTAAAATGTATTCTATACTGCATGATGTTTCCTGGTATAGCAAGGTATCTTATTAATGAAATTAATATTTTGTATAAAAAGATAGACTTGGCCCTCAAAGATCTATTTGATCAGGGGGTAATAGACTGTGCTACTTATCTGTACCTGGAAAACACTACACCTAGGGTACCCTCTATATTCGGAGTGCCCGAGGTTCATAAAGATGTCTCTGATCCCCCTTTGAGACCCATTGTAGCATCTGAAGGCTCCAAGATTTCTCCTTTGTCAAAATTTTTGGATTGGAAAATGAAATTATTGTGGGGTAAAGACAAATACTTGTTAAAAGATTCTTGGGAGTTCCTAAGGCAGATTACTCCAGATTTAAAGGTAGCTAACCTTAAATTTGTGACTATTGATGTAACAGACTTATTTTCTGTTATACCCCATGAGATAGGGTTAGCTTGGGTAGAGGAGGCCCTCAGAGATGGCCTAAGGACTAGTGAAAATGATGTTTATACTATTCTTGAATTAGCTGAACTTGATCTGAATAATAATTTCTTATATTTTCAAGGTGAATTTTTTAAACAGTAATCTTGGGTAGCTATGGGGGCCAGTTGTGCCCACACCTATGCTGACATAGTACTGTCTGTATGGAAGAAAAAATTTATAAACAACAGCAAGTATGCTAGATATTGGAATTTATACACCAGATTCTTGGACGATATATGCATTTTTTGGACTGGTACAGATGAATTATTAGAAGAATTTATCAGATATTTAAACCAAAGTACTACATTTTTAAGATTAACACCAAGTGACTATCAGTTATGTCAATTATTTGGATGTTTCTTTACAAGTGATTGAAAGTGGGTTTAAATGTACTATATACAGGAAACCCACTTTTTCTAACAGCTATATTAGATATATATTAGTGCCCATCCCTTATATCAAAAAGAGTATTGTAAAGGGGCAGTATGTTTGGGCTTGTCGTATGACATCCAGTGAAGAAGACTTCATGAGAGAATGTGATTTACTCATGAAAATGTTTTCAGAGAGGGGATACCCTACCAAATTAATAACTGATATACAAAGGGAAGTGTGTTCCAATAGACAGGGTAAATATAAACCTGTTTTAGGGAATGGACTAACACAAACCGAATTTCAAAATGATAGTCAACAGGAATGTGAAACAGGTCCAGCATATAACAATACCTTTACCAACTTTAGTGCCAATGCCTATGCAATTAAAAATATTGTAGAAAGTGAATGGGTCAAATTTAATGAATTCACTGACTTACCTAATCTAAAAGGGAAAACAATTAAAACTGTATTTTGGAAAGGTTACAATATAAAAAAATCTATTAGAAAATAACAAGTATCCTTCTGTATTTTCTAGCAAATCTAAGGGCACAAATAAATGTGGAGCATGCCCTCAATGTAAATATATTATAC
Source organism: Protopterus annectens (assembly GCF_019279795.1). Lineage (NCBI taxonomy): Eukaryota > Metazoa > Chordata > Ceratodontiformes > Protopteridae > Protopterus > Protopterus annectens. The sequence goes on along the minus strand of NC_056739.1, from coordinate 854,519,150 downwards.
ACCAACAAAAAATATTTTTAACAGCTAGGAAGAAATGGATAGTAGCATCCAATTATTCAAATTGTAATTCCCAGGGACTAGTGTATATTGCCATATGCAAGGGTTGTGAGGGATTCTACGTAGGGAAAACTGAGAGAACTTTAAAACGTAGAATATACAAACACATGAATGATATTCAGAAGCAAAGTTCTAGAAATGCTTTGTATAAACACACCCTCCAATGCCCCCAAGCTAAATTCCACTTTTATGTGGTGGAAATGGTTCCTAAAGAACTTAGGGGAGGCCCCTGGGAAACTAAATTGGAATTTAGGGAGACATATTGGAAAGTTATTTTAGAAGCCAATAAGCCTCTGGGCATGAATGACCTTATATCCATTGCCCCTTTACTCAAGCTTAGATCTGCGAAGTTATAGTACACATAATGCCAGTGATATGATATTTGTATATATATTATCTATATTCACAGTATATTTTATTAGCTGAATTTATTTGCTGGGAACATGTAGTCCATCTCGTTACAAATTGCATTACAAAAGTTTCATATATAGTTTAAATGCATTTTACAATATATTTAGTATTCACATAAAATAATTTTAACAACAGTATTTATTATTTATATTAGTGAAAAGGTTTTTATAGTTAACTGTGCGTATTATTTGATGTTAAGGAAATGTTTTTTTACTTATGTAAATAACTTATTTAAAGTTGCTTGAATCAAGGTTTCTTTAAAAGTTTAATTGATTAATTGAACTAGCATTTCAATCATGTATAAAAAGGAATTGACAACATGATGTTTTTTTCATATCTCATGAAGTTCGAGTGTTACTCCAACGAAAATGTTTTGTGGCAGTTAGCAATGTTAATATCCTAATTTTCATTGAAAACGTGGTGTGGCAGTTTTCCTTTATACTTCAATAAATTGGATTTTATATCTGTCGATCTCATCCTTTTCTAACGGCCTGCATTTATACAGAAAACGTGTCGTGGACGTTTCTCCAGACATCCTATAACTGGTGAGCAGTTTTTTGTGGTTTGTTCACTGCGACTGGTACCTGTGTTTATTAGTGCTTTTTACCAGGCGTACTCCATTTTTTTCCAGTGTAAACATAAGATGCTTAATCTTTGATATCCTAACAGTATAGCAGCTTGTCTTTGGTATACCTCTTCAGGTCTTAATGTTATCCAGAAAATAACAAAAATATCCTCTTTCAGTTACTGATGGCTTCCCTGATATAAGGCTCAGCTTTGTTGAAATGTTATTGTCTTTGAAATGATAGCAACTTTCCAGCCTCCATTTGTACTATGTTTCAGACTGACTTTTGTCTGTCTTTGTTTTGCCTGCATGTTAGGGCTCTTCAGATTATCGTTGTGAGACTTTGGGCATATGCACATCTTTGTTTCACCTTTTCACTTTATGAAGACATTTCAGAATTAGTAATGCTCATTCCTGTTAATAGACATGCAGGTCTGTCTTCCTGTGGGCTCTGATATATTAAATATACCACTATTTACAATTCACCCAGGAGAATCATTCCTAAAACAGTAAGGGAAGAATGTGGATTTAATCTAAAAATGACACATTGACATTGAAACCAGACTATTACCTTTTTTCTATAGTATTCCAAAGGTTCAGGACTCAAAGCATACTAATGCAGTTACTTTTTCATCTTTAACTGAAGGTCCTCCCCATTCAGTAACTGATACTACTGCTCCAGTGTCAACTGTAAGTAAGTTGAAGGGTCCATCCTTTACATGTCCCTTTGCAAAAGATTTCCATTTCCTTCATAGAGATATTGGAGCAAAAAAAATAGAGATGGAAGAGGCTGTCTCCATCAGTTGGCACTATACTGTTCAGTAGATGCTATGGCTAAAGTGTCTGAATGAAATGAGTTTATATGCTGTACTGGTACTTTGTCATCCAGTTAAACCCACTAGACACAAATATCTCTTTTTAGTGGTAACCCAGCAGAACTGCATGGTTAAGTGACTTAGCTGTACAATAAACAAAAGAGGTGGGAGGTTTTACATCCCGTACTCTTAAATATAAGAAACAACTTGCAAACATTTTAAAACCCTAATCCTCCACAGCAGCTGTTAGCAAAATCAGTTTCTTTAAAAATCAAAGTCTAAAGTTTATAACACATGAGAAAGTTGTGGAAGTATGTGTATTTTATTGGTATAATACGGCCTCCATGGGACCTGATAACATCCCAGGCTGCATCCTACATGAAATCCGGCAGGAACTTGCAACACCATTAGCCACCCTATTCATCCAAAGCTAGAGTACCAGAGTCATCCCTGCTGACTGGAGGACAGCCACTGTCATCCCTTTGCACAAAGGTAGAGCATCCACCAATCTGGGAAATTATAGACCCATCAGCCTAACTAGCCTAATCTGCAAGGCCATGGAACGGATTATCAAGGACCTCATTAACAAGGACATTAGCAACCTCCAAGCACTCGATCCCACACAGCTTGGCTTCGTCAAAGAGAGGTCATGTCTGTTAAATTGGGTAGACTTCTTTTAGACAGTCACCAAAGCCATGGATGAGGGAAGGATTGTGCACACCGTGTACCTTGACTTGTCCAAAGCCTTCAACACTATTCCCCACTCAGGCATTATAGGTAAATTCTCTCAACTAGGCATCAATCATTGTGTTATCAGATGGGTAGCAAACTGGCTCACTGATATAACCCACCTAGTCAAAGTAGAAGAAGCCACCTCAAGCAGGAGACCAGTAATGAGCGGCATACCCTAAGGATCAGTTTTGGTGCCTCTTATTTGAGATATACTTTGCTGAGGTGCAGGCCAAAACCACTGGGCTGTGGCTAAGTTTGCAGATGTCTGCAAGCTGGGAGCAGTCATCAATATCCCCACTGATGTGGACTTCCTCCAAGAGGGTCTCAGCTAACCAAATGACTGGTGCCAAATATGGGGCCTCAAGCTGAATACCAAAAAAATGCATCAGCATCCCCTTTTGGGAGAGTGGCATCCCCACAAATTATCAGTATATATTAATAACAACATCCTAAGCATGCAGTCAGTCATGAGGGATTTGGGCACCCAGGTCGATAGCAACCTGACTTTTGACCTTCATGTTGCTTCCTTTATATGGAAAGCTTTCTATATGGCCCACCTCATAAGTAAAGGTATCTCATCCAGGGACAAGGTCATTACATCACTGTATTCTTCCCTTATAAAGGCCCATTATTGAGTACAGCACCCCCTTTGGCATGCACCTCGCAAATCACAGGCAGCAGCACGAGAGACCACAGAGGTTCCTCACCAGGGCCTCAAACATCTACCATACATAGGATGTAAGCCCTGTCTCTATCTACCATACATAGGCTATAAGCCCTGTCTCTCTACTCAGTTTCATAGTCTCCACAGAGGTGACCTCTGTCTGCCATACAAAGCAATCAGACCCTGCCCTGATGGGACTGCTGCATATCCACAAGTCAGGCTCCACTTGAGTAACCCGCATGCACAACCTCAACCTAGTCTGTGAAATCAGTAAGGCTTGTTGTCGGGACAGATTAGTCTCCCAGAGATTCTCCCATCTGTGGGATAGACTCCTCCTCCACGTCAAGCAGAGTACCTCATTATCCCTTTTTAAGCGCAACCTGGATAACTGGATGGGAAGCAGAAAATACACCCCTGGGAATTCTACCTGCTGGTCAGGGGCATCGGGTGCCAACTTGTCTAAACATGGGCTAAACTCTTGTCTAGGCTTATAAGGGCCTCAGGGCCAATAGAATAACAACTTCCTATGATAGTCATATAGCAGTATTAAAATGTACTTGTGCTGTCAGGTGTATTAAAAGCAAAATTAATGAATTGCTTCATAATCTTTAATTTTTTTACTTTCTGTTATCACTCACACATAGAATGACTTATGCAGTTCTATAACTTTATTTTAGAATGGGTATGTCTGTGTATAGGGAGACACCCTGTGACATGTGAAATGTTTAAAACGTTTATATTGGGTTATATTTTGAAACAATATTGTATCATTAAATATAATGTTACTGTTAATTTCACCTCAGCTCAGAATTACTCTTACCTCATTCATGTGCACAAAAGTACAATTTTCTGTTAGTACTTTATAGGTAAATCTCCCTGTACTGGTCTCACAGCATAATGCAATACTACTCTGCAAAAGGAAACATTTTTTCCAATTTATGCAGACATCAATAACCTGTTACAAAAAAAACACATTAATTTGACTATATAACCCATAGCAAGTAATCCGCGTAATGGGTATTACAACATCCGGTCTTTGTCAAGTTCATAGCCAAATCCTTGTAAAATATTGACATAATCACTTTTTAATTTTACAAGTCTTTTAGGTTTCTAACACCGTGAGAAAAATGGACCCCATTCCTAAGTCAAAGTATGATTAAAGTTCATGAAATTAGTATTGTTTCATTCTTTGATGTTAGCCAGAAGTACTCTTTGTATCACCCATAATGTGCCCGGTATTAACTCCTTCTGCAGTTCATACAGAGTTACACATATTGGTAACGTATCTAAGTACAATTGTAAGTTCTTTTTTAGAAGACCCATTGCTCCTACTACTATTGGAACTATCTGGCTATTCTTCTTTGACATTGCCCTCATTTCTGCCTGCAAATCCTGGTATTTTATGACTGTGTGTGTGTGTGTCTGTACGTACGTCACTGGGAGTAGCAATTTAAGTGATCAGTGCTACTTTTGTCTTCTTTTCGCGGCTTACTTTATCTGGTGTTTTTGCATCTGTTTTTTGAACTGTTGGTAATGGATGATCCCATGCGGTGTAAACTTCTTCATTTTCTATAATTCTTTGTGGTTTATGTTTCCAATGATTTTCAGCTACTTCAGTATTATAATGTTTGCACAATCCCCAGTACAGCAGTCTTACCACATTTTTATGCCTTTCAGTATGCAGTCCTCCTGCCATTAGTGTATCACAACCAGCAACAAGATGTGCGACTGTTTTACAGAACCTAGATTTGTCTGTTTCTCCCACATGTTCAGTGGTCTTTGTAAACCAATATGTACATAGTTCTCTGTATTGGGCCGCCAGTATTAACCTTTCGTGTATTGGTTTAAATCCACCAATCTTTAGCCATCCCTACATTCGATCCTGATCAACATTTTTTATTTATTTAACATTTGTTTTACTAGGATAGCCCGACTGGACAGCTAGTGCCCATTTTCAGCGGAGTCATGGGGAGAAAAGCTCCAAGAAGTTACAATTGAAATGCATAGGTTATAAAAGATTAACATTTAGTAGAATGCTGACATTTTAGGCAGGTGTGACAATTGTATGCAATAGCAGTCGTTGGTTAACAGTGGTAAAATGTTAGCACGTGAAAGGCAGGAACAGTTAAGAATCAAGTAGTCCTATACAATATAATCTCTTAGCTCAAATCAGCAGTTCATGTGGTTGTTCCAAGAGTTTTCAATACTTGCAACTACGTTTATGCTTTTTCCACATTCTCACTTTCTCATCTGATCCTTCACCTTACATTTTTTCCTTTGTTTATTGACACATTCAGTTGCTACCTGATTTTTATCTACTTCTGGTTTGATTTCAATACCCGCTTGACACTGATATGCTTCTACTAACTGAGAGCGGGGAAGTCATCTTAGTCATATTCTCCTCATGTTTAAAACTTTCACTGTGTTTGGGTCTTGTGAGGTTAGCAGTTATGTATGCAGTCCTACAATTGCAGATCTGTACATGTAATCAGTTTCGAGGATGCCCACACCTCCTTCAGAATGGGGAATATATAATGCCTTTCTGTTCTTGTGTTGCAGTATTCTTAACATGAGGGAATTCACTGCCAAATGGGTGCTTACATTCAGCCAGTATACAAAAGACTTGAACTACTTACTGCAGGGTACGTGGGACATCGCATGTAGGCCAGCAGCCAGTGTAGGCTGTAAAAGTGACGTCCACATATACCATTCTCAGAAGAGCATTGGAAGCGCTTAGTTTGGAAGCACTTTGTTTTTAAGAGCATTCAAAGTGCTTAGTTTTTAAGAACATTGGAATTAAAGAAATGGATTTCCTTCTCCGCTTTTGGTACATTCACAAAACTTCGCTGCTGCCCGTTCGAATGTCTTCTGCAATTTGTCGGTCTGCTAGCTTGAGTTGTTTGCTGGTACAAGAGATTCAGAAAAGCACCCCATTGTGATTTTCTTTTATTTTTTGCTACTGCCTTTTTGCTTTGAGGTTTATGTGTCATCTAAAAAGGGCAAATGCCAGTGTGGAAGACAAATTCCACATAAAGATAGTCACAATCAGTGTGTCTTCTTTTTAGGACCCAACCATGACTATAAGTGTTCCCCTATCTGTAAAGCTTTCATTCCTAAGACCTGATGCAGCTGCCTTGCCTCTCTTAATATTTATCTTGAGAATCAGAGATTGCAAAGGTTAGTGTGTGATGTTATGGGCAGTATGTCAGGGCTTTCTGCCAAGCCTGCTATGAAGAAGGCTAAGAAACTTAGCCTGAAGCTTCAGTTGCACCTCCCCTTCTGGACATCTCCCTCGAGGCCAATGAAGGCCCGGAGACCTGTCCAGATTTCAGCTCAGATTCTAAGGCAAGTACTGCATCGGAGACCGCAAGGGATCCTGCCATCGGCATGTCCTCATTGGCTTTTCAGACATCCACTTTAGACAGACAGGGGGAACCAAGGCTTATAGTTTCAGAAGCCCCTTTGAGGTATTCCGCAAATGTTAGTAATGATAGAAGTACCGACTGTCATTGAATGTAGGACTACATTGGGTCCCTCCACCTTTCACAGGGCTGATTCTCCTCTTAAAAAAAAAAAAAGAAAACCAAACATGTTTCTGCTCCTCATGAACCACCTGCTGATTGGCAATCTTTTACACAAGGTTTGTTCAATGCCTTTATGGCTCTTAAACCTCCCTCAGGGGTTTCTCTTCATAGCCCTCCTTTAATTTATTCATCATAGAAAAGGATCAGAGTACAGGATTATTATGATGAGGATTCCTCAGAGGATGAATCCTTGGCCCACTGTGCTCAAATTACTTCCCACTTAGAGTATGCCTCCCCTGAGGAAGAGTGTAATGGCACAGTCTCCTGGTGAAGATATCACCTTTGGGGAGACTATTGTCAGGATGAGGGACTATTTTAAGTGGGACTGCTCTCAGGTTTCTGAGGTGCAATGGATTCTCCCTCTCCTTCTGCTCTTCTTCCAATTTTGCCATCTTTTCTTGATGCATTCTCATCTATGTCAAAGATCCTGGACTCTCAACCCCCTGCCCGCCCAAAAGGCCAGATAGGTTCTATAAAGTTCCAGAGGACTGTAAATTTATGTACAAATGTCTATCAGCAGATCCAGTAACTGTTTCTGTGGCTGCTGATAAATCATTTGGGCTATTGCCTTCCACTTCTCTTCTCCCTTCAGATAAAGAGAGTAAGACCATGGAAAGGTTGGGAAAAAGGGTTTGTACCTCAGCCATCCTAGCTTTTCCGTGTTATCAATTACCAAACCCATATGACCAAGTATGCTTTGGCTCTCCTTTTACAGGCTACTCAGCTTCTCTCTTACTTTCCAAATTTGGAAGTTAAGTCACAGCATTCATCAGTTCTGCAGGCTCTTTCCCGGGTTGCAGCTATGATGCAGCTGAAGCATCTGCTAGAATGACTGCATCTGGCTCTGTTTTGAGGAGATACTCCTGGATGAGGTTTCAACCACTTCCAGATGACTTTAAGGCTAAATTGCTGGATGCTCCCTTAGTTAATAAGGCTTTGTTTGGGGCTGCAGGAGCAGACTTGTTCAAGTCCTTGCAGGAGAAAGGTAAAGAATTACAGGACCTAAAATACATTTTTGTGTCTCCAGTTCCTAAATTCCAAAGGAATTACCCAGCTAAAACTAACTTTAAGAAACAATCTCGTACTCTTCCTTCCAGAAGTAACAGGGGTGCTAGGAAACCTACTGCTTCAAAATCCTCTCAGCCTTGCCCCTGCCCAAGAACAACCTTTTTCCAGCCAAGCTGATTTGGAAGGCCATGCTATTACTAGCTGTCACTCCAGCCAGGAGAGTGTCTGAACTTCAAGTCTTGATGGCTTCTCCCTCCTTCCTGGTTTTTCAATAGGATAGGGTTTCTATACTACCAACCCTTTTTTTTTATCTCCAGGGTTGTGAATGAGTTGTTGCCTAACCAATTTATTAATTTGCCCAGTTTTTCCCCTCTCCACAATTATCTAGTCAGAGAGTTCTACACACCCTGGATGTGCATAGACAACTCAGATTTTAGTTGGATAAAACTAAGACTATCAGGAAATCTGATCAGCTTTTTATTTCTTTTCATCCCAGGGCTCTGGAAATGCCTGTTTCCAAGCAGAGCATTTCCACTTGGATTTCTAAGGCTGTTTTCTTTTGTTATGTTTTTATGGTAAGAGCCTTTTTACTCCTGTTAAGGCTCACTCTGCATGAGCTGTGGCTTCATCAGGTACTTTTTTCAAAGGTTTGGATACTGACTCCATCTTGGAAGCAGCTACCTGGTCTTCTGTTCATACATTCACTAAGCATTATAAAGTGGATGTCATCTCCAAATCTAGAACTGGCTTTGCTAGAGCCATTCTTTGCCACTTTTTAGAAAGCGCCTCTCCTCCTTTCCACTCCCTTTCTTCTTCATGAGCTTTGGTACTGTCCCTCATGTTAAGAATACTCCAACATAAGAATAGGATATAGAGTAGTTGTGTAAAATCTTATCATAACCACAAATGTCCTTCTCTTATATGCTGTAGTATTCTATTCCCTTCCACCTGTTTTTTGTATTTTTTCCTGGATTTATGGCTACCTCCTTTTGTTCCATAGGTTGGTGTTTTCACTGTGGCATTTAGTTCTGAGGATGGTACGTACTGATGTCACGTTTTTGGCCTACACTGGCTGCTGGGCTAAATGCGACATCCCATGTACCCTGCAGTAGTTTGTCTTTTGTATACTGGCCAAATATCGGGACCGCCTTTGGCAGTGAATTCCTTCGTGTTAAGAATACTGCAACGTAGAAGAGAAGGACATCTGTGTTTATGGTAATATTTTACACAACTATTCCATCTTGGTTTACACTGATTTTTATAAATCATTTGATAAGCATGAAGCATCCTTCTTGTTTTCCTGTCCAACACCTTTTGAGGCCAGTCAGTCACCCCAAAATTGTAAGCTAGGACAGGAAGAGCATATTGGTTTATAGCTTGGACTTCGTTTTAAGTTTTATTCACGTTTGTTCATGTTTAATTGTTGATCCTTCATCAATTCCCAATTATTTATACAGTTCCTCTTGCTCAAGTTTTATATCCTATTCCTATCCCAAGTTGATATTTTCTTAAAACAAAAATTAGTCAACCAGGTCTGTGGGTCATGACAGAAAAAAATTATCAATACAGATGTTTACTTAGAAAACCCTGCCTACATTAAAGACAGTTAAAAATCTTGGCAGATTAATTCCACGTGAGTGTATTTTTTTTGGTATTTTTGTGTTACATTTAGAAAGTTAAAAATGTAATGTCATTCACACTACACATGGATATAAACTGACATTGAGGTTGAAACACTGGTTTGTACTTGTCCACCTTCTTTTTCATGTTTTCCATGCTATGCTTAAAATAGGACTATTTGTTTAATAATGTGCATCTGTTTCAGTAGAGTCCCAAAAAGGTACCAATTCCGTTTTCCCATCTGGAGCTTCTAATGCCTGCAGATGGTTATCTGTCACATCCATCTGTTACACTAAGGAGAAAATATCTGATACATCTAGAAAGTTTGAGGGTCACTTCAACAGATCTGGATTGTTAACAAACCAGAGGAGGACCAGGAGCAGGCTGCAAATTCAGTTTCAAAATTGTTTATTCCAGAACAGACGATATCCAAACACAAAATAACACTATCGCTTTCATAGGTGTGTGCCCCACTTTGTCAGGTGTAACAATGTTTCATTTAAGCATCATTTTATGCTCTAGAAGTGCTGCAAAACAGCCAGTGACTGATCACATGATATTTTTATTTAAAGCCACATAAACACATTTCCTTAAAGAAAGTGGTACAAATATAAAAGCATACATAGTAATGTATTGAAAATACACATGAAAGTTTATTAAAAGTATTAAAAATAGATATATTAAAAAATGCATATATTAAAAACTAATAGTTAAAGTATAAACACATATGAAAAACTTTTTCATCAAAAAAGTGGACTCCTCTTTAAAGTAGGCTTCAGAGGTATATGGTCATTTAAACCATGCCCACGGTCTGCTTTCAGTCTAACAATCCATTTGCCTTCTAAGGCCACAGTTTTATTGCAGACATCAACCACCTCTGATGTTTTCATTAACCCTTCCTATCACAATAAACTTAAAAATATGTCCATCATCATTGTCACTGACATACTTATAAAGTGCACTAACTTTATCCCTTCTATTAATATGATATATATGTTCTCTGATTCGATCTTTAAGTGCCCTATCAGTTTTCCCAATGTAGAATTTAAAACATTTCAAGCAATGTGCAAGATATACCACATGTTTAGTATTACATGTAGCAGAAAATTTAAAAGTGTATCCCCTTTTTTTCATCTGGGTGCATAAATTTAGTACTGGTGTTCAAGTAACTACAATAATTACACCATACACACATAGATAAACCTTCATACTCTAAAGCTTTAAATTAATTCCTTGGAAAACATAGCTTCCTTTTAAGGGACAGCTCATTTTTAAACAAAATCCTAGGTTCATGGTCAATAACATTACTAATGTCTGTCTGAGGTTAAAATACCCCAATTTTTCTTTACTATGCCCATATATTTATATACATCAGATGAGTAGTATAGGGGCATCTTAAGTTTCCTTGTAGTATTAGTGTTTTTAATGTTACTAGAAGCACTTCTGTCTGAGAAATAAGGTTTTGCAACTAAATCTCTAAGTTTGGCCACTTCCTGTACATTATTCTTTACCATCTTCTCATCATAACCTCTCTCTATTAAATTTTTAATAACATTGTCAGTGCAATCTATAAAGTCTGCTTCCCTTCCATTGAGCCTAGATGCTCTAAAAGCTTGATTTCTTACAACATTCTTAAAAATGTGCTGAGGGTGCATGCTGTCACGTGACAGCAAAGTATTCACATGGCATGGTTTCTTGTATTGTTTTGTGTACAGCCTGTTGGTGTCATCCCTCAGTATCGCTAGGTCAAGGAAGTTGATTTCATCTACAGAATTTATGGAAGTGAATTTTAAAAATGTGGTACTGCTATTCACATAACACACAAATTCAAATAACTGTTGCTTGGTTCCATTCCATAAAATAAAAAAGTCATCCACAAATCTTCTAAAAAATGAAATATATTTGCTATAAGGAACTTTTAACAAATATTCATCTTCCCAAACCACCATAACGGCATTAGCGTAGCTAGTGGCACACGAGGTGCCCATAGCTATGCTATTGCTCTGCCAGTAAAAGGTTTTTCCAAATACAAAAACATTACAGCATAGGACAATTTCAAGTAAAGCCTTTAGAAGTAAAATCTGCCTAACTTCAAAGTTAGAATAAGTCATAAGAAACTTTTCTATACACTCAATTCCAATTTCATTCGGAATCGCCGTGAAAAGTGAGACCACATCCATGGTAACAAGTAAGTAATCAGCTTTAACATCCAATGTTTGTATATGGTCAAACGGATCTTTCAGAAAATGTTCAGTGTCCGTTGGGACCTGTGGTATTTTATTCAAAAATGGCCTTAAATTCTTTTCCGAATGAAATTGGAATTGAGAGTATAGAAAAGTTTCTTATGACTTATTCTAACTTTGAAGTTAGGCAAATTTTACTTCTAAAGGCTTTCATATTTAGCAATAACAGCTGAAAAGTTTCAAAATAAATACAAAGACAAGTATAAAACATATGCACTAACTAACATGTAGCATACATAATTTACAGTGTCATTGTTTGAGTGATGAACATATTTAACATATAGATATAGATAGTTTTTTTTTTTATCTATCAATCTATATATATATATATATATATATATATATATATATATATATATATAAAACACATGAGAGGAGGGTAGGGAAGATGAAATAGAAGTGAGATTAGCCTGGAGTAGAGCAGGTGCATAGTCAGATGTTGTTTTAATGAAATTTTGAATCTTCATAGGCTGGGAGTTGATCTAGCAGTGGGAAGAGAGAGAGAGAGAGAGTTCCATACTTTTGTTACAGCGTAAGAGTAGAGACACTGTTTTTTTTTTTTTTAAGTTGAAGTTTTGGTGATGTTTATCAGTTTTATGTCCTCAGATCTTAGGGTTATCAGGGCAACACTTGTACAGAGCGCCGCACTGAAGATGTTCTTGTTTGATGGTATATACTGACTGACTTCAGGCCTCTCTGTGATTTACCAGAAAATCAGAAGTTGTACGATGGAGGGGACGAAAATTTAAGGGGAAAATCAGGAAAACTTTAAAAGTATGTATTACAAGATACTGTTAAACAAAATGTGTACACATCATCAGTGCTGTTAAGCAAATGTGATGGCACTGTCAGTGAAGAAGTCCCAGGCCAAATGTAGCCAAAAAATATGGCTTGTAATGTAATTGCATAAAATGCTTTCTGTGCATGATGGAAATGGAACGTCCACTCACGTCAGGCTATCTTCTGCCAAAATGTACATTCTGAGGAAGTGCAAGTCATTTGAAGTTTGGATTCCTGCCTTTGTTACAATGACAACATTAAGAACTGTGGTCTTATGGGGTTCGGACGGCTTCAGATACTCTGTCCCATCTGCATGCTACTATTTTCAGTTTTCTTGTCTGTTACGGAAGTGTGTCCAGGACAGCTCTTTGCCTATCAGTCAAGACATGCTACAAATCAAAACAGTCAAGTGCAGACTCCAGTGAGACTCCCACAACGCACATTCAGCAACACTTGAGGGCATCATTGCGGCCCTGTTTCTACTGGGGTTTACTACTACACCTTCAGAAGTGAAAATAACTCCAGCTAAGCAACCGCTACTGCTCCTTTTGGTGACTACATGTATGCATTTGCACTTTAAAAATGGAACGTATGGCGTATAAAGTGCAATTCTGTCAGGGAGGGGGATTACTAACGCACACAAAGGGAGAGAAAGCCTTTTATAGGTATTCAAAAATAAAACCTCCACTGTGAAATCATTGTGGGTGTGTTTTAACATTCTAACTTCTCTTTACAAGTGTTGCCCCGATAACAGAAAAGTACCAGTCTTAGAGTTCTGTTTGGCTGGTACAGTTCAGTTAGGTTGCTTTAGTGCTGGAAAGACAGAGGGCTTGTAGACTAAGTTGTGCAGTGTTAATAGATGGATATAGTGGAGTTGATTGGGAGGTTCAAGCCAGTTAAGCTCATATAGAGGTCTATAGTGATGTGTACAGTGTTTAAAGTTTGTGCCAAACTTTACCACTTTGTTGTACCACTGTTCATGTTTGGACTTACTGGAAGTTTGTAAGTTGGTGAGAATGGTGGCACTGTAGAGCAGGGAGGGGAGCAGGAAAGTTTTAGCCATGGTGATTTTAGTTGAGGTGATTAGGAAGTGTTTGTTTCTGTAGAGAAGACCTAATTTCTGGTAAGTTTTCTTAATATTTTGCTGGTTGTGGAGGTTGAATTTCAGTTATCGATAATGACTCCAAGCAGTTTGGTGTGCTGTACTATTTCAATAATTGCATTATCTGTCAGATATGTTTTGAATTGCTTTATATTTGATGTGGGGTTTTTTTTGGGTGAAAGAAGAGTTTGGTTTTCTTAGGGTTAAGGAAAAGTTGTGCATTTGTTAGCCAGGTTTCAACAGCAGTAAAGGACTTTTGTGTGATGGAGAGTAGATCGAGAAGAGTGTGAAAGGTGCACAGAATAGTAGAATTGTCACCATATTGAATGAGAGTTCCAGGAGATGAGGAAAGTTTGTAGGTTGTTTGTGAATATAGAACATTCAGTGAAATACACATGCTTCTTTAAAATGTAACTTCTATCCCATCTTATCTTGTTATTGTACCTTGGGTAGTAATGTGTAAATTCTCTCTAGTTACTACTACTGAATTCACACCTTCTATGCCAGATATTCTATTTCTTTAAAACTCCACTCTATTTTATTTTTTTTGTAGGTCTTCACTGTTACAGACCAGCACCAGATCACACTCCGTGCTGAAAGCTACTTATTCCCAAAATTCTTACAGTTTTTGGTGGAACACGAATACATGACATTGTAATTCTCCTCCCCTTTCCAATGATCATTTACTACTGCAAGTCTACTCTTGTTTTTTTTTCACCTCTTTTATATCACTGTTGGAGCCCTCTCTAACAATCACTGCTATAAGTCACATTTCCCTTTGTCCCCAATATATTCTGTTCACTGTCCACCTTAAAATCTTTTTTGTCAAATTCACATGCTTTATCTGTACAAGTGTGTCTCTGGCAACATTGCTGTTTGCACCATGCATGCCTTAATATAATTCAGTATTCTCTTTTTGTTTAGAGATGTAAGGCTTAAATTCCATGAAAACATTGACAGAGTAGCCATTATGATAGAAAGCTGTTACTTTCACCTATAATAAATAACAGTTGTTCTGAATGTATACAAAAGCTGTTAATCCCACCAGTTATGTGTGAGTTCTATTGAACGCATGTTTCCCGCTTTTAGCTTACACACACACACACACACACACACACACACACACACACACACTGTTTGTCAGGTTGGTTTCTTTACCTAGCTGCTTATCTCCATTGTTAATCTGTTGCTTTTTTAAAGACTTTTTGATTCATTGAAAACATTCAAGCAAAAACTGATTAGTTTTTCAGAGCACTGAACCCCTTTTAATTTGGACTAAGCAGACAATGAGTACGTTTACAAATTGCCAGCTTTACCCACAGGCATTGCTTGTTTTAAAATTAAAATTACCCATACCAAAGTGCATGTTGAAGCCTGTGTTCCAACTTAAAATAATTGTAATTTGTTCTTTTTTGTCTGTTCCCCTCCCATATTTAAAAACAAATTGTATGCTTTCAGTAGACATCCTTTAAGCACTAAGAAAAATTGCACTATATATTTTTAAGTAAATTATACATTGTTAAATGCATTAAAGTGTTAAGGCTGCTGGGGAGGTCACTGCTTGTATAACTTATTCACGTCTCACAGATTCAAACGTCATTTATTTTTCACTGAACTGCTCATCAGTGTACCTTTTAAATGCTAATTACACTGTGTGTGTTGTACAGTCATTCAGCAGACGATGTTCAGACTTCTCATTATTAATTGCTTGCACCTGCAGACTGTTCACCTCTAAGTAAAAGCATTTTATAATAAAAAAATGTTGAGCTAGTAACTTAAGAAATGCATGAAAGATTGTTTTTAAACTTCACCTAGAACAAGTTGTGCAGACCTCTGTTAATTAACTGTTTGCATCTTGTAGACTTGTCTCCATCTTTTCCTTGTTCATCGTGTAATCAGAATTTTTTGAGTAAAACAGCAGCATTTATTTATTTATTTTTTTTTGGTATTGGGCAGCATTTTCATAGATAGCAAGCTGGAATATAATTTACTTATTCTTACTATAAGCAAGAAATACAAGCATTTTGATAAGCTTATCACTAAAGGCAGTCTTCTAGGAGGTGGTAACATTCTTTACAAATGGAGGGCAAATTAGGTTATAGCCTTTATCAAAAAAGGTGGGTCTTAGTTCTCGTCTTGTCTTGTCTTTTCCGTAACCAAGCAGATAAATTACGATGCATCAGCTAAGCAGAATGTTCATTTCATGCACATTGTACTTTTGCACATACTTAAAGCTCTTGGAAAGGAATCCTTTGTCCCATCACCATGAACTGTAGCATTCTTTTCTTGCTGCATCAGGACTTGTGCCATACTTTGAAAATATGTTAAAGGATGCCTCTTATTTAGAATCATTGTGCCAACCTGACTGTTAAAGCAGAAAAAGGATACGTTAAAGAAAAACGAGCATATGTTGAGTGTTCAGTACACAGACACTGTAGCTTATTTGTGTTTTTTATATTGCCTACTGCTATTTTGACCATGCTACTGTTATAACCAATGCTTACAGACTCAAGATATGGAAATATTGTTTTTTCTTAAGGGGAATTCTGAAGTAATATCGTAGATACTCAGTTCTTGGGGAAAATGTTGTGTTTAGTCAGGCCAACAAGAGGCCTGATTGATGATCTTTTGAAAAGGAATCCAGCTTTCATTACTTTGGAAGACCTTTATGGATGCCTTTTCCTTCTCTTCATTTAGACAAACGCTAAAGGGGAAAAAAACTCAATACCCAAGAAAAGCTGGCAAATATATGTTCTTGCCAGTGCCAGTTAGCCTCTCAGGAGGCTTACTTCAGTGGTCCAGTAGTAGTAGCCTGGGGTTTGTCCCAGCTTGGAGAGCTGCCACCAGGAATTTTTTTTTTAATTTATTTATGTATCGACATTTGTTGACCGGAAAACTCTACTGGGTCAGAAATCCATTTTTGTGGAGGCCCAGGGAGAAAAGCTCCATTTACAGTAAAACCTATAACAGAGAGATACATTTTACATCGTTTAAAAGTAAGATTTTTATACAATTTCATTAGTTAGTAATAAGTAAAAAAGTTTGCACTCGGGTTAAGTATGGGCATTGGATATTCACTTGGTGGCGATCTGTTCATATTTATACCCTGATAGGAGAGAGATTAAAAACAAAGTTATTTATATTAATATATAAATCACTGTAAAAAATGCAGAGTAATGAAAGTTAGCTGGTTAAAAGTTGTTAGTTAAGATTACAGTCTAGTTATAACAGAAGTCTAGGATTAATTCTAAGGTGGAATTAGATTTGGGCCACATAGTCAAGTTTGATTTTCAAGAAAGTGGTGTTTTAAGGTATATTCGAAGGATTTTAATGAATCAAATAAAGTAATAGAGGGAGGGTAGGTTATGCCATAATTTTGCTATGGAATAGGAATGTAAACTTTGTCCCACTCTCTTGTTGGGTTTGGACACATGTAAAAGTTGTTTGAAGACTGAAGTTTCCTAGAGGGATGTAGGACTGGATGATATGTGAGAGTGCGGGGCAGTTCTCTGGGTTATATATTAGTTTGTGAGCAAACTAATATATAACCCACAGTTGAGTTGAGTGTACTGCTGGTAATGGAAGAAATTGAGCCACTTTAGTATGTGACGCCCCTGCAGTGGCCCAGGAATCAAGGAGCCTCAATCCTCACCACTAGCATTTCTGAGGGCCATACACATTGGGAGGATGAAAAGTACACCCACAGTGAAGTACAGTTTCTCGTAAGAGCACACAGAGATCACAATCAGTCTGGGGGTGGTTTCTTTCTCTTTCTCCAGATCCCCAATAAGACTCCCCACTGGCATGGCTATAGGGTTAAGCCAAGTGTCCAACCAGTGCTTTGTGCCCCTGTCCAAGTAGCTGACACACACACACTTTGAGAGTTGATTGATATACAAACACACACACATGGGAAAGGTTGGCACAGGTTTGCTAGCTATGCCCCGTTCTGCCCAGACTATAAGGTAGTACCAGCTGCCACCTGCCCCCCTTATGTATCAGCTACTTTTAAGGCCCTTACCAAAGGGTGCCCAATCTTGCTGTGTAATGCTACTATTATCCAAATGGTTAAGTGTGACCAAGACTTTCATAGGTTGGTACTAGGCTATCTGCCTAGCCATAGCAATTCCTCTGGTTGTTTCTTCCCACACTATTTACTTCCCTTTCAGGGCTATCTGAGTGGCCTGTACAGTGTCACCAAATATATATGCAAGTACTATAAGAGCTTAAATATCTCTAAACAAACCAGTCACAATTAAAAGGTTTAAATATATTTAATAAAAGAACACAACAATATTCAGTAACACAACACAGTGACAACAGAGTTCAGAATCACAGGAAATATTTTAAAACAACATTGCAGGACAGTCTCAGATAAATGCAGAAAACATTTAAATGAGTCTTTAGTATATTCCTATCTATATCTAAGAGAGGATTACTGTACCCTGGTTACTTACTGTTAGCAAGGCAAGTGCTGATGAGAGGAGGTTTCCAGGTCCAAAGACTAATACAAAATGCAGTGTCTCTGAGGGAGTTCCCAAATTATCAAAACATTGACATCACTCTGTCACCTGCCTTCAGTTCCCAGGCTAAACAGATACTTTGAATTTAGCACCTCTGTGTCAAACATACTTATCTCTCAGGTGTGCTGCTGCTAGGAAGTCACAGAGCAATAAAAACACTACATTTTAAAGCTAGTAATTATTTCTGTTTCAAGACAATAGAGACCCCCCTAGCTGTAGACATTGTGTCTGCTTCAGTGAAACTTAGAGAGAAACACGATCTTAAAACATTATGTTCTTTTCCAGTAGGGTACACTGTGGTTACATTCTTGAAGCTCAGTACATAACATACAGTTCTGTATAAATCATAGCAATATTCACAAATAACAGAATTATTTACAAAATTTCAGCTAGCTGTGCTGGCAGTGTCACATAGTATATCGATGGTTTGACAATGGTGTGTGCGGTAAAGTAGGCCACAGGCAAATTTAACAATTTTGTAATAGCATGATTGTAATTTGTTGCTTAAGGATGTGTGCAAATTTGTAAAAATGGGGGAGCCATATAGGAGGGAAGGGAGCAAGAAAGTGCTAGCCAATTTTGTTGTTGTGTGAGTATCTGTATACAATTTATTTTTGTAAAGCTTACCTAATTTGAAATGTTTTTTTATTATATTGAGTATATGTTGTTCAAAGCATAGCTTGTCATCTATATTTTGCAGTGTGCAGTACTTCTATTTCAGTTTCATTTTGGGAGAAAAGTTTGAAATATTGTAGGGGAGGTTTGGATGAATATATCAGTAGCTTTGAATTTTTGGGTTTTAGAAGTAGTTGTGCTTCATGCAACCATTTTCTGTTTCTGTAAAAGTATTTTGTGTTATTTTTTAGGAAGTCTTGGAAATTACTGGAAGAAATGATGGTAGAATCATCTGTGTATTGGATAAGTGAGCTCTGAAAGGAGACTGTCTGGAGATTATTTATGAATATGTTAAAAAGTAAGGGGCCCAGAATGGAGCCTTGAAGAACTCCTATTTTATTTGCCAGGAAGTCAGACTGATTGTTTTTTCATTTTACGGATTGTTGTCTATTGTCAGGATAACTGGTAAACCAAGTCAGGGTTTGTTTGAAGCATCCTAGTGTTGCCAGATGTTGTACTAATTTAGTATGTGACACTGTGTCGAAAGCTTTGGATAGGTCTAATAGGACTACAGTTGTTAAAAGATCAGCGTCCAAAGCTCTATTCACAGTGTCAGTAAAGGAAAGTAAGGCTCTGGTGCTATGTGCAGGTCGAAAACCATGTTGAGTAAGGGCGAGAAGATTAATAGTGAGGTGTTTTAGAAGTTGTGCGTGAACACACCTTTTTAGAATTTTGGATAAAGGTGAGAAAATGGAGATTGGTCTGTAGTTCGGTAAATCACTACTTTATGTAATGGGGTAATTATGGATTTTTTCCAGATTTGTGGGCCTGTGGCTTCAGAGAGAGATTGGTTAATTAGAATGCTGATAGGGTATGCTATTGTTTTTGCACTCAGTTTCAAATATTCAGGGGGAAGGTTATCTGCAGAGAGAGAGCTTGGTCATAGTGTAGAGAGTAGTTTAAAAATCTAACAGGTTGGTACTGGTTATAGTGAGAAATTTTCATTTCTGGGAGATTGTTAGTGTCATCTTTGAGTGAGGGATCCTGGCTAGGTTTATTCTGATTGCAATTTGGGGTAGTATTCTTATTGTTAGGAGAGCTGTTTGTTGCTGGTGGTGGTCCTTTTACAAGTTTAAGGATGCTATCGATAAGTTGTTGTTGTGTCTTTCGGCTTTTCCCGGTTAAGGGTCGCCACAGCGGAACTTTGGCAGTAGATTTTTACGTGATGGCTTGCCGGGCCTAACGCACAACCTTCAACGAAGGAATACCCATTCACGCATGTAGCCACACAGAAGATGCTCTAACTGAGAACTGAAAATTTGAGCTATTTATTTTGGGGTTTTGTCAGGGAATGGCAATGGTGTTTGTATGGTTCCTGGGTTAAGGAAAGAGGAGACAGATTTCCAAAAAATTTTGGGGTTGCTTTTTTGGTTGGATAGTTGTGTAAATTACATTTTTTTGTTGCTTTTAATTAACTTTTTTTTTTTTTTGCTGTATTACGAAGTTGTTTAAATATAATTTCATTTTCTAGATTTTTGTTTTATGCCATTCCTTCCAAGCCCAGTCCCTAGAAATAAGAATTTGTTTGGTAGGTTTTGTAAGGCAAGGTACATGACTGAATTTTGTCCTTTTATACCTAATGGGAGCTAGAGTATTCAGAGTATCCAGAAAGACCTTATTAAAATAGTTTACAGCTTCATCTAGGGAGTAATATTTTAAGTGGGTTCCAGTTCTGGGCCTTAAGAGAATTTATTAGTGTTGATTAGGCGAAGTTGGTTAAGTTTATTGATGTTCTGTAGGTGTGATGTTTGGGAATTTGTGTATAGCTTCTATAAGTATATGCAGGTGAGTGGTGTCTCAGAATGTTTGGGAGGGTACCATTACTGGTGTATTTATGAGCATCTGATACAAGGATCCAGTCCAGTGTGGACTCTGGTTGATCGTGTTGTATTCTAGTAGTGTTTGTAAAAAGTTGGGTGTATGTAAATAGATTGATACTGTTATCAGGGGTCTTTGAAGTTAGGGTGTGCCAGTTAATATTAGTATCACCTATTATGATAGTTTCTTGTGTTATGTTATGGGTGGTCCAGGATAAGAAGTTTTCAAGCAAAGGGATGTTCTGACCGGGGGGAGTATAGAGTACTGCTATAAATAGTTGTTTAGTTTTGTTTATTTACAATGATGCTAAAAGGAATTCAGTAATGTCTATCTATTCTCATGTTGCAATATTCTTCACCTTAGGGAGTTGCTGCCTGCAGCACTTGACATCCGGCCAGTATACCAAAGTCTAGAAAGCAGAGGTACGTGCGACATTGCATGTATTAATCATAAACTGATGCTGGTTGTATCTGTGACGTCTGCACATAGCCAAATCAGAACTTTTCTGCCGCAGTGCATTTCAGACGTCTGATCACCAGCTCCAGTAATCCAGCATTTGTTTGACTTCGGCCATCTGTTTTTGACAATCGCTTCAGGCTGTCCGCATTCAGATAAGTACCCTTGTGGGGGGTTTCTTGTTTGTTTCATTACCTGTTTCAGATGCATGTCATAGATAAATACCACATAAGGACACGCATGATCAGTGTTTGCTCTGTTTAGGGGCAGGTCACGACTACAAGTCCTGTGATATTTGCCAGTCTTTTGTCCCCAAACCCCTTAGAAGCTGTTTGTCCGCTTTAAATCTCTATTTAGAGAATCAGCAACTTCGTTGCTTAATATCCGGGATGAAAGGCAGAGCGGTCACCTCTGATGAGCCACCAAGGAAGAACGCTAAAAAAGTTAGGCCCGATGTCCAAGCTGCGCCTCAGGGATCCAGTGAGATCCTCGAGGCTAGTGTTAGCCCAGGATCACTCCTGACTTTGGATACTTCCCTGTTACCGGAAACCGAAATGGAAACAGGTACAGCAGTTATTCAGAGTACGTCCGCTGAGGCTTTACAACCATCAGCTCCTGATGGTGAGGGGGAATCATGGCTCATGGCATTGGAGGGGCCTTCTACTGCCTTTCCATCTATTCCGTCAGCACCCAGGCCTACTTCTGCTCCTGCTCCTTCCACCCCTTTAAAAAGGAAACAGAAGGAAAAACACAAGGCTAAAGAATCCTGCTCCAGCTTGGGAGACATTTTCTCAGACTTTCCAGATACTCCAGACCCAGACTTCCCACTGGCTTCACAGGTAGAATCTGAGGATGACTGTTCCTCCTCAGATGAATCCCTCACATATTGTTCTCAGATTGAATCCCCTAAAGATTTTGGTACTCCTGAGGAAGGAGAGACCCTCACTCCTGACTGCCCAGGAGAAGATTTTTCCTGTGGGGACACTATTTCCCTACTTAGGCAGCATTTTAAGTGGGAGGCCTCAGATGTTTCTGAGACCAAGAAAAGATATTTTGAACTCCTGCAGATGGAGCAGCCCTCACCATCTGCAGTTCCTCCTTTACTCCCAGCTTTCCAGGATGCCTTCTCATCACTCCCAGAGCCACAGCCTCCTGCTAACAAGAGACCAGACAGATTTTACAAAGTGTTTGCAAAGGAGCAATACCTTTTTAAGAATCCACCAGCAGATCCTGCTGTTATTGCATTTTCAGCTGACAAATCTTCAAGCCAACTACCTTCTTCTCTTTTTCCCCCTGATAAGGATAGTAAATTTATGGATAGGTTGGGGAAGAAGGTATATACTTCTACCTTTGCCATAAGAGCAGTTAACTATCAAATTCATTTGGCCAAGTTTGCCCTGGATTCCCTGACCAAGGCCTCTACTCTGCTGTCTGACATAACTGACTCACCAGCCAAGGCTGAGCTGGATACACTTCTGAATATGGTATCACAGGTGTCTAGACATTCAATCAAGTGCAGCCATGATGCTGTTGAAGCCTCTTCCAAATCGGCTGCATCTGGTTCGGTGTTAAGGAGGATGTTCTTCGTTTCACTGTTGCACTCATCACACTTGGGTTATCTGCCTGCAGGTAGCCCTCAGTCGGCCCGAATACCAGAGTCTTAGGATTTCTGCATCGGATGCTGTCGCTTCTTCCATGACGTCAGATCATCAGGGGTATAAAACAGGCAGCTGATGCCATTACATCAGTCTTTCTTGCTGAGGAGGAGCCAGAAGCAGAAGCAGTTCACAAGTGCCGGTCAGCCGCTACCTGAAATTTTTGTTTTCTGTTTGTAATCCTAAAGTCTTCTAAAGCCAAGTACCCCGTTGGGGATCTTTTTTTCTTGCTCTAACCGATGTC
Source organism: Protopterus annectens (assembly GCF_019279795.1). Taxonomy (NCBI): domain Eukaryota; kingdom Metazoa; phylum Chordata; order Ceratodontiformes; family Protopteridae; genus Protopterus; species Protopterus annectens. The sequence continues at coordinate 854,496,198 of NC_056739.1, read as the reverse complement.
AGAAAAAGTTGACAATTGTCTTGCCTGTGGAAAGCAAATACCTTACAGAGATTTTTATTCTTACTGGATCACCTGTTTAGGCCCAGACCATGATGTCCCTTGCTGTCAGTTTTGTGCCTTGTTTAATGCCCAAACAATTCGTTGTCGGACTATCTTTGTCACTAAATTCTTTCTCTCTCGTTCTCTGTATTCTGAAATGGCTTCAATAAGCCATCCAACTACCAGTCTTCCGAAAAAACGTAAAGATAAAAACAGACACAGACCGCATAGGTCCAAAACTGCTGACGATGCTTCCGTTAAGCTAGTAGCTGGTCCGCCGGTACTCAGTGAGGAGCCTTTGCCACCCCTGATGCCTGCTTCTACAGATTTGCAGGCCTCTGCTGAGACCCATTTGGAGTCCGGTATGCCGCGAGATGGTTCTTAGACTATGGAACCTGCGGATGTCTTTACATTGGATGAGTCCAGAGCCGCTGTGCAGGCACCGGCTTCTGAGGGTGTATTCCGACCTACCGATGTTCGAATTAAACCGACAACTTTGTTTTTAGCTAAAACTACCAAGTTTCTGGGGCCCAGAGTACGCACTATGCCTAGAAAATCGACAGCCAAAATGCATGCTCAAGCTTCCATGCCACAAAAACAAATGCTTAGAATGGCTAAAGACCTTATTACACTAATTAGGGGAAGCCAGCCCCTTCCCCTGCTAAGAGACAAAGAATTGAGTTTCATTCTGATTCTACAGACCAGGAGTCCATTGACTCTGGCCCTTCTGATTATCAGGGCATGCCGTTATCAACCTATGAGGATTCTGATGCAGAGGAATCCATTCCCTCTGCCTCCCCTCCAGAGGATTTTTCTTTTGGTGAAACCTTGCATACTTTGACAGCATTTCCACTGGGATTGCCAAGACTACCCTCAGTCCAAAAAGAGACTCGGAGAATTTTGAGTTGCCTCAGCACAGGCCTCTAGCTATTCCCTCTGTCCTGGATGTTGTAGATGATATTTTTATGTAATCCAGCCTTACTCCAGATACTTTACCCCTGGCCCCTAGGAAACCTGACCGGTACTACAGAGTACCTGATTCCCACAAATTTCTCTTCATGAATCCAACTGCGGATCCAGAGACCATTTCCCAGGGACCTAAGGCTACTATACCCAAAAATCCTACCCCTTCAGACAGGGATTCCAGAGCTTTAGACATATGGGGTAAGATGGTATATACCTCTGCAACTCTTGCTATCAGGGCATTGAATTGCCAGTTTCACATGTTGACGTACCAGCAGCATATTATGGAACTAATTAAACAAAAAATGGTGTTACTTCCAGATTGTGCAGAAAATAAAGACTTACAAGAGCTAATGCATTCTGCAAACCAAGTTAGTAAGCATTCTTTGCAGTGTGGCTTTGTATGCTTACACTGGGTCTGTACTGAGAAGGCATGCTTGGCTGAAGGAACAAACCTTGCCAGATCATGTCAAATCCAAATTACTAGACGCTACTTTAAATAAGGACTGTTTATTTGGCACCAAAGCAAAAGAGGTTCTTAAAAAGATGGAAGAAAAAACTAAATCTATGCAAACTGTTAAAGAATTCTTACAAGTGCAACCACCTTGATTCAGTAGGCATTGGCCTTCTAAAAACTGGTCCTTTCCAGCCCCTTCTAAGCCTTCTTAGACCAAACCCAGGGAAAACAGGCCACCCAGACAGCAGTCTCAGGGTATGCAGAGATCTAAACAATGGATTGTCCCCACCTCAAAAACAGGGAGTGGTAAGACTCCCCCTTTTGGAAAAAGTTCACAAGGACTTTTCAGTTATCCTTCCCAGCCCTGCCCAATTACTTGTGCCCCTAGGAGGAAAACTTGCCCTTCATGCAAAAAACTGGATGTCCATTACTCAGGACAGATGGGCCCTAAACATTGTATCCCAGGGGTACAGATTCTACTGCCATAGTCTGCCAACCCCAAGCGGGTTTCCAGTCCTTCCTCCAAACCAGTGGGCAGAGGTTCAAAAGCAAGTACTTTCCCGGCTCAGTGTCAGAGCTATTCAACCTGTTCCATTAGAAGAAAAGGGGGCAGGGTTTCTACTCCAGACTTTTCCTGGTGCCCAGAAAAGAGGGCTCTTGGTGCCCAATCCTGGAGCTATCAGCTCTCAACACCTTTCTGGTGGTCCCAAAATTCAAGATGCTTACCCTGCAACAGCTTCGCCCTATGCTAGCCAAGGATGCCTGGTTAGTGACTCTAGACTTAAAAGAAACTTATCTGCACATCCCCATAAGGGAGTCATGCAGAAAATATCTACGCTTCAGGGCAGGCTCTATGCACTATCCATTCTCTGCACTTCCCTTTGGCTTATTTACTGCGCCCAGAGTATTCACAAAGTGCCTGACTGCAGCCATTGCATACTGCAGGCAGAGAAATATCCAAATTATCCCATACTTGGACGACTGCCTGATTCAGACGGGCAGTCAGGAATTGCTGCTTCAGCACCTGGCATTTGTAAAAAGCCTTCTCACTTCATTGGAGTACACCATCAATGAAAAGAAATCACAACTGGTCCCCAGTCAAAAAAGATTATATTCCTGGGAGCAAGCTTGGACACAACTTCCCAGATGGCATTTCTCACTTCAGAAAAACAGGTCTATCTGACAAACTACTTCAAACAAATGGCCACCAGAACTCAGCTATCTGCAAGGAAAATACTGCAAGCCCTATGGTTCATGGCCTCATGTATTCTGCTAATTCCATATGCAAGACTGCATATGAGGAAGCTGGTACTTAAAAAGTCTTTGGTGCCAGCATTCTCAGGACCTGGAAACAGTCATTCCAATCATACCTTGTCTAAGGGCACAGCTCCTTTGGTGGGCAGAAGCATGCAACCACAACAATGGACTGCTTTTCTCTCAACCCCTCGACACCCAAACCTGACAACAGATGCATCAAAACTATGCATGGGGGGCTCACATGGCAGGCAAGTGCATTCAAGGCCATTGGTGCCCAGCCCAGATTATCCTGCACATCAATCAAAATGCGATGCTAGCTATACAAAATGCTCTGACAGCCTTCAAATACCTAATTCTTCCAGGACAACTGCTTATAAAAACAGACAACACCACAGTTATGTGGTACATAAACAAGCAGGGGGGGAGCCCATTCATACCCACTCTGCTCTCCAGGTTGGACATGGCCCTGTGGAACACAACCTTGAGCAACCAAGTGCATCTACAAGCTCAATTCCTGCCAGGCAAACAAAATTCACTGGCAGACGACTTGAGCAGAAATCTCCTAGACCCACATGAGTGGAAATTGGAGCCCAACACCTTCAACCTTCTGATCCAGAAGTGGGGGACACTGGAGGTGGACCTATTTGCCTCCCCTGAGAACCTCCAGTTGAGTAAATTCTGCACCAGGAACCCTCACAGCAGTGCCTTGGAAGGTGAATGCCCTATCCTTTCAATGGGAAAACCTGTCAATTTATGCATTTCCTCCTCTGCCCCCCCTCCCAAAAGTACTACTCAAGATAAAAGAGGACAGGCCAAGGGCAATACTTATTGCCACAAACTGGCCACGCCAGCACTGGTACCCACTCTTGTGCAGTCTGACAACAGTGCCAGCCTGGCACCTTCACTAGACTCCTACTCTGCTGTCTCAGCAGGAGGGACAGATTTTGCATCCACAATTGCAATCCCTAAACCCTGCAGCCTGGCTTATCCCTTGAATACACCACCAACAACCCTCAGCAAACAGGTGCTGGATGCCATTCTTGAAGCCAGAAGAACCGGTACTAGAAAATCCTATGCTGAAAAGTGGAAAAGATATTGTTCTTGGAATCTGTCTCAAGTGAAGGATACAGTGGTGCCCTCCTTACCTCTAATCCAGGATTACCTAGCAGAGCTACTCCACAGAGGCCTATCCTTCTCCTCCATTAAGATTCATGCCTCTGCCATCTCAACTCATTATAATACTGAGCTTTCACCCTCTCAAACAGTTACGGAGAGGGGCTAACAACTTAAGACCCCCCTAGGAGAGCACCAACCCCTGCCTGGGACCTTAACTTTGTACTGGAAAAGCTCACGCTTCCCCCTTTTGAACCTGCAGCTTCAGCAGAGTTAAAATTCCTCTCTTGGAAAACAGCACTGCTTTTAGCTATAACTTCAGTAAGAAGAGTGTCTGAGTTACAAGCACTAATGGCTGTGGAACCCTTTATTATTTTCCATGTTGACAGGGTTTCCCTCAGGACTAATCTGTCCTTTATGCCTAAGGTGGTGTCCAGTGTGGCTCTAAACCAATCCATCCATTTGTCAACCTTTATCCCTAACCCTCAGTGTAAAGGGGAAAGGATCCTGCACTCCTTGGACGTGCACACACAATTCAGGTTCTACCTTGACAGGACTAAACCTTTCAGAAAATCTGAAAAGCTGTTAGTCAGCTTTGCTACAGCATTAGAGAGGGTAAGGCAATTTCAAAGCAAACTATTTCCAAATGAATAGTACACTGTATCCATTTCTGCTACAAGCACCATGGAAAACTTACCCCACAGGGGATCAGACCACATTCCACTAGGGCTACTTCCACCTCTACAGCATTTCTCAGGGGAGTCCCTACCAGGGACAGTCTGGAAGCTGCAACCTGGAGTTCTGTACACACCTTCACCAAGCTTTACCACTTACCAATTTTTTCTAAATCCAGAGCTGGATTTGCTACAGCAGTCTTGCAAGGCCTACTAGCCAGCCCTAACACTTCTTGACTGCCTCCACCCTTCCTCAGTTTGGGAATCAACCCAAGTGTGATGACTGTAACAGTGAAATGCGAAGAACATAGAACAGTTGTGTACACTTACTATAAATGTAGATGTTTAAGTGTTGCGGTCCTGGTTTCCCTCCAGCCCCCTGGATTTCTCTATTTTTCTACCTTTCCTCTCTATGGCCATTCCTAATAGCATTGGTATTTACTTTTCACTGGTGGTGTTCCCCACCATATACTAGCTTCCTATTTGGGGGCTCCTGACATTTGGGGCAAGAAAAACTGATGTAATGGCGTCGGCTGCCTGTTTTATACCCCTGACAACCTGACATCATGGAAGAAGCAACAGCATACAACACAGAAATCCTAAGACTCTGTTATTCAGGCTGACTGAGGGCTACCTACAGTCAGATAACCCAAGTGTGATGACTGCAACAGTGAATGCACTCAAACATCTACATTTATGGTAAGTGTACACAACTGTACTTTCTCATGGTTGAGATTCCAGCCGTTGCCCTTGGATAAATCAGCACTCTTTGGAGCTGCCTGCGCAGAGCTATTTGTCACTGCAGGAAAAAGGAAAAGACTTGCAGAATCTAAAACCTTTGCTGGTGTCACCGGTTCCCAGATTCCATAGAAAGTACCCTCAAAACCCAGCTTTGTTAAGAGGTGGTCCTCCCATTCCTCTGCTACTCATTCCAGGGGACGAAGACAACCTAGGAAACTATCTGCTCCTAGAGCTTCATCCACCTCGACACCTTCATCCTTTCGGAGGCAGCCAGACCCAGCTAGAGCTCCTCCGCTGTGACTCTCTTCCTTACCCGCATCCACCCCCCTCTCCCTATGCCTAACCCTGTTCCTACCCTCCTGGCAGAAAGTTACCACAGACAGGTGGGTGCTCTCCATCATCAAGAGAGTATATTTCATGACTTTGTGGAAATCTCCACCATTTAAGGGAGTTTGAGTTCCACAACCTCCTTCCTGTCAGCTCTCACTATTCTCCACCATCGTGACACAACTTCTGTCTCAGGGCACTATAGAAGTAGTACACGACCTGACCTTCCTCAGTCTCTTACTTAAGGTGCCAACCTTCAAAATGCTCACATTACGGCACCTTATTCCTCTTATTCCTCAACAAGCCTTCATGGCCTCCCTGAAGGATGCATACTTTCACATCTCTATTCACCTCACTTACAGGAAATTTCTTTGTTTCTCTGTGGGTTCCTCACATTCAGATGTTCTTCATGTTTCACTGTTGCAGTCATTACATTTGGGTAATCTGCTGGCAGGTTGCCCTCAGTCGGCCTGAATTCCAAAGTCTTGGGTCCTGCGTCGGTTGCTGTCTCCTCTTCCATGACGTCAGGTCATCAGGGTTATAAAACAGGCAACTGATGCCATTTTCTTCAGTCTTTCTTGCCACGCGGTGCCCGAAGCAGAAGCAGTTTGCAAGTGCCGGTCGGCCGACTCCTGAAATTTTCGAATTTGAGTTTCAGAACTGAAGTTTTCACTAAAGCTAAGTACCCCGTTGAGGAAACTTTTTCTTGCTCCATACCGATGTCAGTAAAAGTTAATAATTGCATTACTGGTGGGAAGCAAATACCTCATAAGGATTTCCATTTATACTGTATTCCTTGCCTAGGCCCTGATCATAACGTGCCTAGCTGTCGGTTTTGTGCTAGATTTAACCAACGCACTATTAAGCGTCGGTATATCTTTGCTTCAAAATATTTTGGAAACAGATTTAACTGTCCTGAAATGTCGTCGGATAGCAGTCCGACTACTGGAGTTCACAAAAAATGCAAAGAAAAGGACAGAGACAGACCGTCGAGGTCCAAAACCGATGACAAAGCTTCTCCTAAGCCAGTCGCCGGTACTCAGTGAGGCACTTTCGCAGCCCCTGATACCTGCTACTTTCGAGTCGCAGGCCTCTACCGAGACCCATGTGGTGTCCGTCACGCTGTGAGATTCTCAAAGTATTTTACCCGCTGATGTCTCTCCCTCGGATGGGTCCAGAGCCGCTGAGCAGGCACCGGCTTCTGAGGGTGTATTCATGCCACAGCATTTTTATATAAAACCGACACCAGCTTCAAAATCAAAGACAAAAGCAACTTCTAAAGCTAAAAAACTGATGCATGAGCCACGTGCATAGGCCTCTATGCCCAAAAAGCAGATGATCAAATGGCTGAAGACCTAATTACCTTGATCAGGGGTTCCCAACCCTCTCCTGATAAGAGGCCTAGGCAAGACACTGATTATGAATCTTCAGATCAGATTTCTATTTCTTCTGATTCCTCTTCTGATCAGGAATTTTCTGTACCACCCTACGAGGATTCTGATGCAGAGGAATCTATTCCATCTGCATATCCTCCTGAAGATTATTCCTTTGGAGAAACCTTGCATACTTTGAGGGAGCATTTTCACTGGGAGAGTCAAGATTTTTCAGAATCAAAAAAGAGGCTTAGGGATTTCCTTCTTCTCCCTCAGCATAGGCCTTTAGCCATACCTCCTGTTTTAGACATTGTGGATGATGTGTTTTCAGAGTCAAGCTTGACTCCAGGCTCCTTACCTCCGGCTCCTAGCAAGCCAGACAGATATTACAGGGTTCCTGACTCACACAAATTTTTATTTAGAAACCCTGCTGCTGACCCTGAAACTATTTCACAGGGTCCAAAAGGTGTTAAGGCCTCAACAGCAAAAAATCCAACCCCCTCTTGACAGAGATTCCAGGGCACTGGATAGATGGGGAAAGAAGGTTTATACATCTGCAACCTTGGCAGTTAGGGCCTTAAACTGCCAGTTTCATATGCTCAAGTATCAACAACAATGTTATGGGATTACTGAAACAGAAAATGATGTTGATTTCTGAATGTGCAGAAAATAAAGAATTGCAGGAATTATTGCATGCAGCTGAACAAGTTGGAAAGCATACTTTGCAATGTGGTTTTGATTCTTTGGAGGCCTCCTGCAGGGCCACAGTTACTGGATCTGTGATTAGGAGGCATGCCTGGTTAAAAGAGCAAAATTTGCCTGATCATGTTAAAGCTAAATTGCTGGATGCACCTTTACAGCATGATACTCTGTTTGGTATTAAGGCAGAAGAGGTTTTAAAGAAAATGGAAGACAAAGCTAAATCTATGCAAACTGTAAAAGACTTCTTACAAGTGCAGCCACCAAGATTCAGTAGACACTGGCCTACAAAAAATTGGTCCTTTCCTGTGTCCGATAGAGCTCCACGGGGCAAATCCAGATGCCCTAAAGGTTCTAGATACCAGCCACAGGATTTTTACAGGTCAAATCAATGGGGTGCTTCTACCTCCAAATCTGGAGGAAATAAAGCGCAACCCTACAGTAAACAGTCTCAATGGACTTTCCTCTGGCATCACCAAGCACTTATCTTTTGGCAGCACCCTTAGGGGGAAAATTAGCACTTTATGCCCAAAATTGGCAGTTAATAGCTCAGGACAAGTGGGTGTTAAACATAGTTTCTCAAGGATACAGATTCCACTTCCACACTCTGCCAATTGCAAACGGTTGGCCAGATCTGCCAAAAATCAGTGGGCAGAGGCACAGAAACAAGTTACGTCCCTCATGGATATGGGGGCTATTCAGTGAGTTACAGAACTTCCAGAACAGGAAAAAGGACAAGGGTTTTATTCGAGACTGTTCTTGGTACCCAGAAAAGACAAGGCCTGGCGCCCAATACTGGATTTATCAAATTTGAACACATTCCTGGACATTCCAAAATTCAAAATGCTAACTTTGCAGCAGCTTCTGCCCATGCTGGGCAAGAACGCTTGGCTGGTGACATTAGACTTAAGAGGCATACCTGCATATCCCAGTAAGGGAATCGTGCAGAAGATACCTCCATTTCAAGGCTGGCTTTATGCATTACCAATTCTCTGCACTGCCCTTTGGCTTATCTACTATGCCCAGGGTCTTTACAAAGTGCCTGGCACCAGTAATTGCATTTTGCAGACAAAGAAGTATACAAATCTATCCTTACTTGGACGACTGTCTCATTCAAGCAGAGAACAAGGACATTCTTCTTCAGCATCTGGTGTTTGTGAAAAGGCTTCTAACATGCCTAGGGTACACAATAAATGAAAAGAAATCACAACTGGTACCCTCTCAAAAGATAACATTCCTGGGTGCAAGCTTGAATACAGCTGCCCAGATGGCTTTCCTCACGCCAGACAAGCAAAGGCAACTGACTACTTACTTCAAACAAATGGCAACAAAAGCCCAGTTATCTGCAAGACAAACTCTGCAGGCTTTGGGGTTCATGGCATCCTGCATTCTACTGATTCCATATGTAAGACTGCATATGAGGAAACTACAGTGGTACCTAAAAAGTTTATGGAGTCAACATTGTCACAGTCTGGAAACAATGAATGTTATGTCGTCCAGTCTCGCCTACATTCTTACCCTTGGGTTCGGAGCCGAATGTTGGCTCCGACTCGGCCAACTTTGTTTTAGCTCGAAGTCTTTCTGTTAGCTGGGCTACGATGGTATCCCATCCTGCACTGCTCTCTATCCCCAGATCTCGTTTGCCGCTCATGTAGCTCAGACGTGGTCTCGCTCTTGGCTGTGGCTAAGTACCCTTTTTCTTCCTTATCAGAGAAATTTGTTGCTAAAAAAAGCTATTTTAATAGCTATTGTGTGTTCTTGTCTTGTCTTGTGGAAAAGTTGTGTTTTTGATCGTTTTTTGTTTTTTTTTTGTGGTATCCCACTAGCTGTTGCCAATGGGCTAGGCCCATTTTCAGATAGAGGACCTAGTCTGTCCCCTTGCTTTCCTTGTGTCATAAAAGTTTACCAGGACTAAAAACCATTTAAATTGGAGGTATTAGTCCTTTCCCCCTTGTGTTTGTGTCTAAGGATCGTTTAACTTGGAGATCTTGTGGTTTTTGTTTGTTGTAGGCTTTTTCCCACCTTGTGACTGTTTGACCGTTGGTCCATTTATTCAGTGATTAATTGTCTTTGGTGCTTTATTATTGTTGGTTAACTATGTCCAAAGATACTAAGGAGCACAAGCCCTCGGGCTTCAAGAAATGCTCTAGGTGCAGTTATAAAATTTCCATTACCGATGGACACTCTGTCTGTGTGTATTGTCTGGGAGCGATTCATCTCCAGGAGTCGTGCAGCTTCTGTCATGCCTTTAGTCCACGAGTTCTTCAGGAAAGGAAGAATAAATTGATTTTGAAGGGACTTCTGAAACCCTCCTTTGAGGAGGGTCTGGAGAGTGCTTCCAGCTCTAAGGCAAAATCCTCTAAATCAACAGAGATCTCTGGCTCCATCAGTCTCCTCGGAGCCACCGGCGAAAATAGCAAAGTCTGCTTCGACATCCTCGGCTCCATTGTCCTCGGGGCCGCAGGAAGTGTCAGTTGTTATGGAACCTGCTTCGGCTCCAATCTTCTTGGAATCTGTTCGTTGCCGATCGCCTAGCATTAGGCCAGTATCCCCTCCTCGCAGGTCCCCTTCGGAGAGGAAGTCTCGATCTCCTTCTCTATCCTTTAAATCCTCCAGGACCTTATCAGATGTGGACGTCGATAGTGGTGCAGAGACTCCTTCAGTCACCGGTTTTGGCAAAATTGTTCTCTGCTCCGACCCAGTCGGCTGCGGAGCCGGTCCCTCAACCTGCTTCGATACTTCCTCCGAGCACACCTCAGCTTTCGAAGCCAGATTGCTCGGCTCCATGTGATGTCCCTAGGTCGGTTCCCGACATCAGCTCCGACCCTGTCGGCACCATCTACGGGGTTCAGGACTCAGGATTCTTCGGTCGGACTCAAGAGAGAGGCTTCGGGACACATTTCGGTTCCTAGTCTCCCTCTCGGTGCTTTGGCGCGGGGAAGTTTGACTCCTGTTCTGGTTTCGGAGGCTGGTCATTCTTTGGACTCTGGGGGGGATGACCAGCCTTCGAGGCCATGCGGAGCGCGTTGGCCAGGTCATCAGCGGCATCATGTGGGTCGGTCATTGTGTCCCCTACTGCACCAGTGCAGGTCTCTGATCACCATCTATCTCTCGACAGTGGAGCCCCAAGGCCTCCATGAGTGGTCCCCACATTTCTGAGGACCCCTCAGAGTTTTTGCCTGAGGAGCCACCCAGAAAGAAGACATGCAAGAGGAAGCACATAGATTCCCAGGATGAGTCTCACATCAGACATCGACCTCGAATCAGAGGGGTCCCCCAATTCATCCTCTGAGGATGTTTCTTTCTCTGACATCCTAGAGATTTTGAAGCAAAGAGGTGACTGGCCATCCAAAGAGCCCTCCGAGGAGGAGTCGGTCTTCCTGAAGGCCTTTAGTGCTCAGCCCTCTGCCTCCTGGGTATCTCCACCCTTCGAGCGTCTGGATTTGGTTTGTCGAAGGGTGTGGGAAACCCCTGACTCTGTGGAACCAGTCCCCAGGAGACCCAATAAATTTTTGTCTGCTCCTCCTGATAAGGAATATCTGTCCAAGGGAGTCCCTGTGGATGCCATGGTGGCAGCTGCCACTCAGAAGGAATTAGCCCAGACTTCTTCCACTGTCCATCCCCCTAACAAGGAGTCAGAGACCATGGACCGGTGCGGGAAGCGTACCTTTTCTTCAGCGACCTTTACCTTACGGTCACTGAATTATTTATCACAATTTACACGGCTCCAGAGAGATCTCCTCAAGGAGCTTGGAGATACTCGCACGGGTAACGTTTCTGAGGCAGTGGCCCAGACGGTCAGCGCTCAGATGTCTACCCTCAATTCCATTGCAAACTCCTCCATGAGGCTAATCTCATATGCAGCTGAAGGAGCAAGTAGGGCAGCAAGTTCAGGAGTTGCTCTTAAGAGGCAGGCCTGGATGCGCCTTTGTCATTTCGCAGAGGCCTTCAAGTCTTCATTCACCGCCCCTTTTGATGGTTCCTCTTTGTTCAGAACCAAGGTATAAGACGCTCTCACCAGGTGCGAGCAGGAAGGAAAAACTCTGTCTGCCATAGGAGTCCATTTTTTCCCTTCCCTCTAGGCCTTATCCCAAGGCCCAGAGGGGTGGCAAAATGTGGTTCAAGAAATCACAGAGGTTTTTTCCCGTTGCACAAGGTGAGCCCCCCTCCAGAGGGAGGGGAGGGGGTGGTTATTCAGGGAGATGCCGCACTAGGGGCAGAGGAGGCTCCCACAACTCGGGAGACCGCGATTCCTTTTGTGGTTCTCCCTACCGCCGCTCCTGATGGGAGGCCCGACTGTAAGTTTCCAGAGCCAGTCGGGGGCTGAATCTCGTTATACCCGGAGGCCTGGCAAGACATCACCCAGGACCAATGGGTTCATCAAATAATTTCCAGAGGATATGTCATCCCCTTCTCGTCAAATCCTCCTCCAGTCAAGAAAATCCCAGATGTTCCACCCAGTCAAAGGGATTACGCAGCTTCAGAAGTTTCAAAGCTGCTAGAAAAAGGAGCCATTCAACATGTCCCCTCAGAACAGATCGGAGTAGGGACTTACTCCAGATTCTTTTTGGTGACGAAAAGGACAGGGGACCTGAGACCCATATTGGATCTCAGCCAATTGAACACCCACGTGCAAAAGTCCAAGTTCCGAATGGTCACACTGCAGTCTATTCTCCCTTTATTGGGAAAAGAAGTGTGGATGTGCTCCAGCGACCTCAAGGATGCTTACTAGCACATAAAGATGGGCAGGGCATCCAGAAGTCACTTACTTTTCCGGCTGGGAGCCAGTCATTTTCATTTTCGAGCCCTGCCCTTTGGTCTCACCACAGCCCCCAGGGTGTTTACCAAATGCATGGCAGTGGTGACTGCTCACTTGAGACGTCAGGGATTCCAAATGTTTCCGTATCTGAACGACTCTCTCCTTACTGCCACCACCAGGCATCTACTACTTCAGACCAGGGACGCTACTATCAACCTATGTCAACAGGTGGGCATCACATTGAACTGGGAAAAATCTGCCTTGTCGCCCTCACAGCATGTCATTTTTATAGGCGCCGAACTAGACACTGTCCTCATGTGGGCGTTTTTACCACAGGAAAGAATCTGAGTCCTACAACAAGTTCACGCCTTGCTCCCTCTGAGAAGAGCGAAGGCAAGATGGGTCCTCGAACTGTTGGGGACGATGGCTGCTACGATTATGTTAGTCCCTCTGGCAAGGTTACATATGAGGCTCCTTCAGTGGCTTCTCTCTGCCCAATGGTCTCTTCAACATCTTCCACTTTCTCACCCTATTCTACTCACAGACAGGTGCAAAACAGGATCTCAGTTGGGGCTTTGCACCGACAACCTGAATGAAGGAAAGCCCTTTGTTCCTGCGCTCCCGATTGCCACGGTGACCACGGATGCCTCTCAGATGGGGTGGGGATGGGGCATTATCTAGGTGGGACAGTCCAAGGCACATGGCAAGAGCATGAGATGCATCTGCATATCAATGTCCTGGAGATGAGAGCTGTGCTACTAGCGTTGCAAGCACTTCAGAGTTTTCTTCCACTCGGGACTATTGCAATCCACTCAGACAATGTCAGTGGTGTGGTATCTGAACAAGCAGGAAGGAATCAAGTCTTATCCCCTTTGCAGAGAGGCCATGCAAGTGTGGCAGTGGGCAGTGTCTTCCCAACATTTTCTGGTGGCAATGCACATTCCGGGGAAGTCCAATGTGATCGCAGACAGGCTAAGCAGAGCTATTCTGATGCCTTACGAGTGGTCCCTCAACGGTCAAGTTGCGGAACAGATCTTCCGTAGGTGGGGTCAGCTTTGCTGCACTGCGAGCTTTTTACCAGCCCCCTCAATGCCAAATGCAGCAGCTACTTCACGTTGATCCCCCCTCAGGGGGAGTCACCCAGGGACGCTCTAGTCCACGATTGGCCCTCCGGTCTACTATATGCCTTCCCTCTGGTCCCCTTGCTGTCAAAGGTTATTCAGAAAGCGCAATCCTTGGGAAGCAGAATGATTCTGATTGCCCCACACTGGCCTCGTCAAATTTGGTTCCCCTTTCTCCATCCATATCTCATGGACGCTCAATGGATTCTGGACCTACAACCAGACTTACTGACACACATGTCAGGGCAGCTCCATCCCTCTCTTCGGACCCTCCGGTTGACAGCCTGGCTACTCCACTTCCATCATTAGTTAGGCTTCATCACTTTTCGCCGGAGGTGGTTCATATTTTATCTTCCTCTCATAAGCCCTCAGCCAGGAAGATTTATTACAGCAAATGGAAGAGGTTTTCAATCTGGGCGCATACCAAAAAGATTGACCCTTACACAGCTCCAATTTCATCTGCATTGGAGTTCTTGTCTATGCTCTTTAACCAGGGTTCAGCGGCCGCAACCATTAAAGTCCAATTGGTGGCGATTTCTACCTTTCATGTCGCAGACTAGCCTAGACTGATGGCGCATAGACTCTGTAAGGCTTTCCTCAAGGGCACTTTGTTACTTCGTCCTCCGGTATCGGAACCTGTTATGCCTTGGGACTTAAACCCCTCTTTTCTTCCCAAAGTGGCATCAGTCAGTAACCTTAACCAATCTATTGAATTGCCAGTGTTTTTTCCCCAGTTCTCAAACAAGGCAGAATTCAAATTTCATCAATTGGATGTGCACAGACAATTACGTTTTTATTTGCACAGAACAAAAGACCTCAGAAAATCTGATCAGTTGTTTGTTTCTTTTTCGGAAAACAGAATTGGGTCTCCTGTCTCCAAAGTCGTGTTGTCCAGGTGGATTTCCAGTTGTATTTCTTTCATTTATTCCTCAGGGTGTAAAGATTTACTATTCCGGGTGAAGGCTCACTCTACTCGGTCTGTATCTACACCTGCAGCCTTTCAGGCCAGATTGTCTATGGATGATATTTGTGCTGCGGCTACTTGGGCATCTCCTCACACCTTTGTTACTCATTACAAGTTGGATGTGGTATCTAGGGGCAGGTCTTCCTTTGGTTCCACAGTGCTCAGGAGTATTTTCCACTGAGCCTCCCAGGATTTAGGTGCTAGGGCACTGTCCCATGGGTAAGAATATAGGCGAGATTGGACTACATAACATCAAGAAGTTATGTACTCACCATAACGTTCGATGTATGTAGTCCATCTCGCCTCACATTCTTACTTACCCCCCCTCCTTCCCCCGTCCTGGAGGATCTGGAGGTTAGGTCTGGTTTCAGAGCTCCCTTCATTCTTGGTTTGTTCTTCCTTTCCTTAGGTGGTGTTATGCATGGAGAATGAGTGCTGGGGCTCACAGCAAACTAGATCTGGGGATAGAGAGCAGTGTAGCATGGGATACCATCTTAGCCCAGCCAATAGAAAGACTTAGAGCTAAAAAAAAAGTTGGCCAAGTCGGAGCCGACATTCAGCTCCAAACCCATGGGTAAGAATGTGAGGCGAGATGGACTACATATATCGAATGTTATGGTGAGTACATAACTTCTTGTTCCTCTCATTCCCTGCCTACAACAGGAGTTTCTTTGGTGGGCAAAGGCATGTCACCAAAACATGGGATGGGCTTTCACTCTGCCCCCTGCCAGCTAAACCTTAACAACAGATGCATCAGACTATGCATGGGGGGTCCACTTGGCGGGAAGATGCATTCAGGGCATATGCACCCCAAAACAAATGCATCTGCATATCAACCAAAAAGAGTTGTTTGCTGTTCAAAATGCCCTGACAGCCTTCAAGGACTTACTTCATCCAAGATAACTACTGATAAAGACGGACAGCACCACGGTTATGTGGTGCATAAACAAGCAGTGGGGCACGCACTCATATACCCCCTTTGCAGACTAGCCAATGGCACTGTGGGACACAGCCTTGACTTACCAAGTACATCTTCAAGCTCATTTCCTGCCAGGAAAGCAAAATACTCTGGCAGACAACTTAAGCAGAAACCTTATGGACCCTCACGAGTGGAAACTAGATCCACAAGTCTTCAGCATGATAACAAAGAAATGGGGGAGACGGACATAGACCTATTTGCCTCTCCTCAGAATTATCAACTGGACAAATTCTGCACAAGGACTTATCACAGACTACCATGGAAAGTGGATGCCCTATCCTTCAGTTGGAAAAACCTATCAGTCTGTGCCTTTCCTCCTCTGCCTCTTCTTCCCAAGGTCCTACTAAAGGTCAGACGAGAAAAAACAAAGATGATACTAATTGCCCCGGACTGGCCCCACCAATACTGGTACCCATTGCTAAGGAATATGTCTCAATTCCCAGCTTGGAACTTGCCACAAATACCTCACTTACTGTCTCAGCAAAACAATCAGATCCTGCAGAATCAGCTCCAAACACTGAACCTGGCAGCATGGCTGATCGTGTAGTTATTCAAACCACCTCTCAGTAAACCTGTGATGGATGTCCTTTTGGAAGCCAGAAGGCCTAGTACTAGAAAATCTTATGCTGATAAATGGAAGAGATTCTGTGCTTGGAACCAAGCACAAGGAACTGACACAGCAGAGCCTAATATTCCTCACATTTTACAATACTTGACTGAGATGCTTGACAAAGGCCTATATTTTCATCAATAAAAATCCATGCCTCTGCCATCTCGACTCATTACAAGACAGAGCCACCAATCTTTTCTCATCCTTTGCTAAAGCAGTATCTTAGAGGGGCCAAAAATTTAAGGCCTCTCAAAATATCACCAATTCCTGCATGGGACCTCAATTATGTGTTGGAAAAGCTCACCTTGCCCCCATTTGAACCAGCTGCTACTGCAGATCTAAAGTTCTTATCATGGAAAACAGCTTTTCTCCTGGCAATTACTTCAGCAAGAAGGGTTTCAGAGCTACAGGCTCTCATGGCTGTGTGGAGCCTTTTATCTTATTTTACCCAGACAGGGTGTCCCTCAGGGCCAATCCTTCCTTTATGCCTAAGGTGGTTTCCAGTGTGGCTCTTAACCAAACTATTCATCTGCCAACGTTTTATCCAAACTCAGAACAAGGGGGAGCAGATTCTGCATTACTTGGCCGTACACAGACAAGTAAGATTCTACTTGAGCAGGACTAAAGCTCTAAGAAAAACTGAGCAGCTACTAGTGGTATTTGCTGCAGGATCAGAGGGAAAGGCTGTTTCAAAGCAGACTATTTCAAAGTGGATACGTCACTGCATTAATTTCTGCTACTTTACAACATGGTAAACCGGTGCCCAAGGGCATTAGGTCTCATTCCACCAGGGCTGCAGCTACATTAGCGGCTTTTCTCATAGTGGTACCAACCAAAGACATTCTAGAGGCTGCTACTTGGAGTTCTGTTCACACTTTTACAAAGCATTATCATTTGCCTCTCTAAGTCCAGGGCAGGCTTTGCCACTGCAGTTCTGCAGGGCCTTATAGCCGCCTCTAATGCAGTTTAGCTCCAGCCTCCCATCCATAGCTTTGGGATTCTACCCAAATGTAATGACTGCAACAGTGAAACACGAAGGACATAGTACAGTTGTGTACACTTACCATAAATGTAGATGTTCGAGTGTATTCACTGTTGCAGTCCAGGTTTCCCACCCGCCATCCCCCTTTTATTCTGGATTTTCTCTTTCCTTCACCTTTTTCTACAGCCTTTGTGGTGTATTTGCTTGTAGATGAAGGTAAAGTTTATATTGTTGCATGTATATATAGTTTATATATTTTTTTGCTACCCATTTGGGGGGCACCTGACATCTGAGGCAAGAAAAGCTAAAGAAAATGGCTTTGGCTGCCTGTTTTATACCCCTGATGACCTGACGTTATGGAAGAGGAGACAGCAGTTGACGCAGGACCCAAGACTTTGGAATTCAGGCCGTCTGAGAGCAACTTGCCAGCAGATTACCCAAATGTAATGACTGCAACAGTGAATACACTCGAACATCTACATTTATGTTAAGTGTATACAACTGTACTTTCTCTGCCTTGCCCTTTGGACTCTCCACAGCCCCAAGAGTATTCACCAAATGTCTAGCCCCAGTCATTGGATACTGCAGACTACAGGGCATTCATATTTACCCTTATTTAGACAATCTATCGATCCTACACCAGGATTCTTTCACCCTGTCTCAACATCTGAACTGGATTTGCAGGATTTTGCAAAATCAAGGGTTCACTGTGAATCACTTAAAGTCCCAAATGACTCCCTCACAAGATCTTGTTTTCCTGGGATTCAGGATAAGAACAGACTATGTCAGTCTTTGTCCCTGCCCAGAAAGTGGAATTTCTCACCCAATTTCTCCACTCCCTGCTACCACTACCATCCATGTCAGCCAGAGAATTTTGAGAATCCTGGGATTCATGGCGTCCCTTGATCCCCATGCTCCCTCTAGCCAGGATGCACATGAGGAAGTTTCACTGGGTATTGAGAAATTGTTGGAACCAACACCTTCATCCCTTTGAAGCAAATCTTCCTCTTCTCTCCTTGTTTAAAAAAAGGAACTCAAACTTGGGGATCTCTGCTATCACCCTCAATCAAGGGGTGCATTTACAGATTTTTCCACCCAAACAGCATCTTTACACAGATGCATCAGATCTAGGTTGGGGGGGGGGGGCTGACCTTCACAGTGCCAACATCCAGCATAAAGTACAGGGGGAATGGTCCATTCCAGAAAGAATGACCACATCAATCTAAAAGAATTGAGGCCTTTATTTGGCAATTCAAGGGATCCTTCTGCCAGGCACATTACAGGTCATCACAGACAACATGACATTCCTGTGGTACATAAACAGGGAGGAACAAAAGTCTACCCTCTTTGCAGTCTGGCAGTTCAGACCTGGTCCCTGGCAACAGCACTACAGAAGACAATATGATGACAGACACCCTGAGCAGGACCTTAACACCATTCCACGAATGACTGATTCACAGGGAGGTGTTTCTGGATCTAGTTCACAGGTGAGATATTCTTTAGGCAGATCTGTTTGCCTCCTCCCAGAACAGACAGACCCCCCTCTTTTGCACAAGGCTTCCCCATCCACAAGCCTGGAAGTTGACGCCTTCTCCTGGGAGGGAATGTTCCTTTTTGCCTCCCCCCCCCCATTTCCATTGATTCACACAAGTCCTTCTGAAAATACAGGAGGACAAACCAAAAATCCTGTTGATTACTCCCTTCTGGCCAAGACAGCATTGGTTTCCCCTACTTTTTCATCTAGCCCAGAGCAATCACCACAGGTTACCTCACCACTTCGACCTACTCTCACAAGACAAGGGGGCCCTTATTCATCCCCACCTTCTCAATCTCAATGTGACTGTATGGGTGATAGAGTTTTGATCCCCTTTAGGCAGAGGCTGTACTCAATGTTCTGCATGGGGCCAGAAAACCAAGTACTAGGAGAAACTATTTATTTAAATGGAAAAGATTCTCCAAGTGGTGCTGTAAGAGTAAACAAAGACCCTTCTCAATCTTCTGTTCCACTGGTCCTTTCCAATCCTACCTATGTGAATTGCTACATTAAGGGTTGACTTATTCTTCAGTAAAAGTGCATCTTTCTGCCATTTCAGCTTGCCTTCCCCTGACTCCACTTCTGGCTTCCAGGCTAGATGTCAGACTGTTTTGAAAGGGGTCCTTCATATCAGGCCTCCTCTTATGCCCATTCCCCCACCTTGGGACCTTAACTTTGTGCTGGAAAACTTACACTAGCTCCCTTTGATCCAGCTCATTCTTCCACTTTCAAGTTTTGTACTTGGAAAATAGTCCTGTGGCTCTCATTTCTGCCAGGAGGGTATTCGAGATCCAAGCCCTTATGGCTTCACCTCCTTACCTTGTCTTCCATAAAGATAGGGTTTCTCTAAGGACTAACCCTTCCTTCATGCCAAAAGTAGTTAATGAGATCTCCCTAAATCAGACCATTAACTTGTCTGTCTTCTACCCTCAGCCACAGAACTCCTTAGAAAGGACATTCCATTCTTTGGATGTTCATAGGCAACTGAGACAAGACAAAATCCTTCAGACAGTCTGATCAACTTTTGTCTACTTTCATCCTAGGGCCTTAGGCAAGGCCGTGTCTAAACAGACAATTGCCTCTTGGATTTCTAAGGCTATTGCCTTTTGCTACTCCTTTCATGGAAAACAGTTAAATTCATCTGTCAAAGCCCATTCCACCAGTGCTGTTTCCGCTTCAGCAGCCTTTTTCAAGGGCAGTGATTACTCTTCGCTTCTGGAGGCAGCAACTTGGGCCTCTGTACATACCTCCACCAAGTATTACAAATTGGATTCCATCTCCAGGGCTAGAGCAGGGTTTTCTAGGTCTATTATGCAGGGTCTTATAGACTGTGCTCCCTTACCTGCCACCCACACCACTTCCTAGAGAGGTTTGGTACTCTCCCTAAGATGAAGAATACTGCAACAAGAGAATAGAAGGACATAGAATAGTTGTGTAAGAACTTACCATAACCATAGATGTTCTTCTCTTCCATGTTGCAGTATTCGATCCCGCCCACCTACCCCCTTCTCTTTGACCATATTAGAAACTGGGTCCTTCTCCTGACTACTGACCTTGTGTCTGGGAGGGTTTTATACTACCTTTTACTACTCCTACTCCTGGGGGCTCTCTTTATGCAGCAGCCAGTTCTGATTTGGGTACCTGCAGATGTCACAGATATAGCTGGCGTCAGTTTATGGCTCTTACATGCAATGTCGCACATACCCCTGCTTTCAAGACTTTGGTATACTGTCTGGATGTCTGGTGCTGCAGGCAGCAACTCCCTAAGGTGGAGAATACTGCAGCATGGAAGAGAAGGGCATCTATGGTTATGGTAAGTTCTTACACAACTATTCTTTTCCAAAATTTGGGACAGGTTTGGGATAAGAAGTAATAGTTAAGGAACTACGGAAGATCAAGGCTACACCACCACCTTTCCTGTTTAGTCTGTCACGATGAAGGATGATATAGATCGGTGGGATTATTTCGGTATCTGATATTTGTGGCTTTAGCCATGTTTCAGTAACACCTATAATATCTGGTGAGTATTATAAGCCAGGCTTGAAATTCTGTTATCTTATTGCAGATGCCTACGTACGTTGATAGTTGTAATAAATAGATTGCAAGTGTTGGTAGTTGAAATAGAGAAAGGGGAGGGGTTATGACTTACATTTCTTGCAAGGGAAAGGCCGGGATTTGGATGAATGTCATAGCTTTGACACCATATCAGTAGATGATTTCTAAGGTGTTTAAAAGTAGTGCATTTTAGAGGGAGACTCAGCTGCAGTAGGGAGTGTTATTTTGAAGTTCATATTGTTTGTAATAATTTTAAATCTAGCTATAGATAAAATGTTGCAGTTATATAAGGAAGATGAGATATTTGAGAAGATAGTACATTTGGGTTCTAGTGATGCATTCTGAGTGGGAGTTATGGATAGTGTGAGGTGCATATTTTGAAAAGTGGTGGCATGGGATAGTATGATAAGAGCAGTAGTGTATGTGAAGGTAAGTAGTGATGAAAAGGTTTTAGTCATTTTTTTTAGAGAAAGCTGTATTAGATTTATGAGTGAGTTAAGTTACTATTAATAAGGTATGTAAAGATGAGGTGAATTAAATACTATAGGTTGAAATAAGTTGATAAGTGGGTGTGTGGTTTCTGTGTGGCTGATTGGTTGATGATTTTAATAGGGGTGTGTGGGTATTGTGTGTCTGATTGGTTGATGAGTCTAAGAGGAGCGGTTTTTGGAACTACAAGTTTAAGGAAAGTGGGGGTGGATGAGAATGGGGGTAGAGGAACGGAGCGGGAAGTACCAGAAAATGCGACTGACTGGAAAGAAAAAAAAAACAGTTAGTGAGCCGTATGTACTGATAATAGGGAGCTATTAAGCGTATGTGATAGGATAGCAGCTAGAGATGTAACTCTTTAATGTAAAGTAATGTCTATGTAAAAGGAGCTAGCTTACTGGTAAGTATTTTAAGTGAGTATGTATATAATAGGGCCTATCTACAGGTAAGGGAAAAAAAAGATAAAGGAGGAGGAGAACTAACTGAGTAAACGGAGTGGTAGAAAACTTATAGAGGCTAGATGGGGGATGGGAGTGCAGCAGGAGCGTTGGTTCAGTGAGGTACTTGCAGCCGTACACAGTACAGGTTAATTACAGGAATGTTTGTAAACCAGAAACCTGCATTAATGGAAGTTGAAGGTTTGATGACCATTTTTGGGTGAAGTTGAGTGGGCGAAACTAGCTTCAGGCTGGGCAGCGGTAACATCCTAACTGTTGGCATGTCTGCGTTATTGCATTAATGGAAGTTGAAGGTTTGATGATCATTTTTGGGTGAAGTTGAAATATATAATAGTGAGTTTTAAATATGATCATATTGATGCATGTGTTAAGACTTCATTGAGCCTTCTTCAGAAAAGGATCCACTAAGAGTTAATTTTTTATTGTTGGGAATAATAATATACTGTTTAGATAAACATATATGCTAAGTAGAAATCTACCCAACTTCCCATATTGGGGACCACTTATCAAGCATACTTGATGGAGTAATTTTCTCACTTTCATACTGAAAAGAAATAAAAATCGCTCAAAACCACTCCACTGTCTGCTAGGCATTGTCCTAATGTCTGTGACGCAGGAGAATACCAGCCCATCTTGTAGACATCCAAAGCTCTGGAAGTTAGGCCAGATGAGCACAATCTGCCTGTTGAATTCCTATGTTGTATGTAGAATACTGCAAAACTGGCCCCTTAATGCTATGGTAAGTTGCAGACAAATGTCCATTACATAGCTATGGAAAATACTGTTAAGTTAGAAAACATCATTTCTTAAGAAATGATTAGCATTATCTGGAAGAATTATTGAACAGATCTTGTAATGTTTAATTTCAGAATGTGTGTATAAAAATGAAGGATTACGAGCAGCTAAAGTACCTTGGCAAGAAGATCCCCGTTTCCAAGACAGCAGCTCTGAGGAGGAGGAGGAGGATGAAGGTTCTGAAGACCTAAAAACAGAGCTTTCATCAAAGTAAGACTTGTATAAAAATAATTGAGCTTGCTTGACCTGGTGTGTGTGCTTATTATAAGTAACCATCCCCATCTATGTATGCCAAATTATTCTGACAGTACTCCTGTCCTTTCTCTTCTGCTTCATTCATATGCTGATGGCAGTGGTTTCATACATGGCACTTAGTGCAGAAATAGTCAAAGCAAGATGACCAGGTGTTTATTTTGTAAAGGCTATGTTTGCTGTTTTTATTACTCATTATTCCATAGTCAAACTAGTGTTTCCATGAGTACATCTACATTTGAAGAGATGTTGGACAATGTTACCCTCACCACCTCCTAGCATACATTGAAACTGCATATGTGGACTAACAAGGCATTGCATCAAGCTAGTTGAGAAGGTAAGTTTCATGTATTAAAGAAACATTAAAATGCATAGGAAACGCATTGCAGTGCTGCACAGGAGATTTTGTCTGAAACAATTTACAGCTTTTTGTGTTCTTGAATACTAGTATGAAGTGCTCCTGAAAGATCGTCATCCCTAAAGGTACAGGCTGTGTAACTGGAACCCTGTATGTTGCAGGAATAGATGATCACCTTGTTTTAAATGTTTATTAAATCTGAACATGTTCATAATGCAAAGAGTGGAAAGCATTACCTGCTACAAATATTTCCGTACATCTTTGAAATACAGTCTGTAGCGTATGGGCTATGCTTGAAATAAAACACCATGCCATTATGTGTTTCCTTGGTGTTTGAGTGAAACCCTAATTGAAGTTAGATCATTTGAGAGCTAGAGGAGCCAGATGGAGGAGGGTGGCCAGGGGTGGCTGCCATCTGTCTTTACAGTCTTTTGGGGGGGGGGGGTCTAGGCTGCTGCAATGTGCAGTGCCATCACATACTGGTAAGAGAACTGTATAGCATGCTGTCATGGATTGTGCTTGGCTATGCTAAGCTACATTTTTGCAGCAGCCTTTGTCTAGCTTGTCCAAGAACACACATGCCAGTAGGGGAAGGCATAAAAGGCTTTCACATCAGCTGCTGTAGGAGAGCTTAGATTCATGGATGGAAATACTTGTCATGGCTGCATGTTTGCTGGCCATGTCTTGTAGGGTCATAGGTAAGTACTAGGCTAGCTTCTCTTGTGGAACATTTTAAGCCAAGCCAATTTCCCTTCCAAAGGTGAGAATCAAACCCTGGTACCTTGTGTAAGAAAGGCATGTATCTTAACCACTGTATTAACCCCAGTCCTTTGAATGGCTGTTGTCATAATAACGGGGAAAGAATGGGCAAGTGGCAGCTTAGATGGTCTGCTGGTATGAGGATAAAAATAAAGTTTTCTTTAAAAAGTACCATTAGGAAACGGGTATTACAAAACGTATTGAGAGAGTTTACATCCCCAAGAGTTGACCCATTTGTTAGGGATTTAGGAACCTATGTGGACTGAAACATAATTTTTGACCAACATGTGTCCATTATTATAAGAGAGTCCTTCTACATTGGACAGCTTATAAACAGAGGGATTGTGTCTAGCTGTAGGGATGTCACTGTCCACCTTTACTCAGCCCTTATTAGGCCAGCTATTGAATATAATGCCCCCTTGGCATGCATCTGTCCAGACACATGCAACAATTGGAACACCCACAGCGATAACTTACTAAAAGAATACAAGGCCTAAACCACATGTCCTAAATGGACTGACTCAAAGCCATGACATAGTATTCAGTATACTAAAGACTGCTGAGATGTGACCTGTGTCTGGCATGCAAGGCATTCTCCAACCCAGTACTGATGGCTTTACTGCACATCAGCAAGTCAAATGACATCAGAAATAGTCAGTCTAATTATCTAAACCTCTTCTGAAACATCAATAGAATGGTTTGGGGGGACATGTACATTTCACAGAGGATACCACTGCTCTTGAACATGTTCCCCTTCTGCATAAAACAAAGTTAATCCCTGCCTATATTTAAGTGCAGCTTAGATCTGTGGGTGGGAAACAGAACATTTACCCAAGAACTGACCCATGTACTACTACTGATGGACAGAGGCATCTCCTGAATGCTTTATCTTATGCCTGGATCCCCTCAAATTTTCTGTGGTATGAGTATGATCTTACTTATTTTCAGTAGGTACAATATATAATAACTGACCATGGGATGAGATGGGTAAGGCCAGTCCATAACAAATCGGATAGATTATTTTGAGCAAAAAAGTACATTGGCTAGGATTAAAATGACCTGCAAGGGCAGCTAGCCTAGTATTTACCTGTGAACCTACCAAGTATGCATTTTCACCTAGCTGTTCTGTTAAATAGCACTGATGTTAGTGGGACATTCAGGGCTTTAAATGTACACTGCTGATACCGAAAACATGCAGCAAGCATGTGTATGGCCTCAGTTTCACCGCTAGCCAATTAATATGAAGGACTGTTGGCCTTAAGAGTATAAGGCCATGTGCACACTGATGCCTCAAGTAATAACCTGTACCTACACAAACCAGATAAGCTTTATACCATACAGCCTCAGTTTAGAGTTGTAATCTCTGGTTCTTCTGGATTATACTCTCTTTAAACTGTGCCCCAGTGCAATAATTCCCACAGTAATTTAAATGTGCCCACAATTCTTGTTCACTTGCATTTCTTCATAAGGGATAAATGATAACTCTAACACCCTGTCCTCCCAATTCATCATAATGCTGCCAGTAGCTTGGCTTCTCTGACAAGTTAATAGTACAGATTACTTTTTACCCTTAAAGTTACCCGCGGTGGTGGTGCTGCGGTAGCGTTGTCGCCTTGCAGTAAAACGCTGTCCAGTTCGATTCTCAGCTAG
Source organism: Protopterus annectens (assembly GCF_019279795.1). Classification (NCBI taxonomy): domain Eukaryota; kingdom Metazoa; phylum Chordata; order Ceratodontiformes; family Protopteridae; genus Protopterus; species Protopterus annectens. Next base: position 854,470,790 of record NC_056739.1, on the reverse strand, counting down.
AGCGTCTTCTGCATGGAGACATGCTTGAATGGGCGTACCTTTGTTGAAGGTTGTGCGTCAGGGCTGGTAACTCTGCACGTAAAACTCAACTACCAATCATTAGCGGACGGGAGTTCCGCTGTGGCGACCCCTAACTGGGAAAAGCCGAAATGACACAACGTTTTACCCTTAAAGTAAGACTACCTTTGAGTATTTGAATGGTAGCTTTTAGTTCTGAACACTTGTTCTTCAGTTGGAAGACAGCCAGTGGTTAGTAAACCAGATTCAGTATGCATACCCTTAAGTTCATATATAAATCAAATATTAAGCATTTAAAAACTGAATAGATGTACTTGACTTGAAATGCAAAATTAAGTATTCTACTTTAAAAGCAAATACACATATGGGAGTAGTAATCTTGCAGAATAAATTTAAGACAAAAGTTTTGTGCAGACAGATGACATTGTTAAAGTACAGTTTAAATAAGGGAATTCTACCTTTTTGGCTTGGTCAAGAATGACTCTTCAGGTTGTGTGAATTACTTGTTTGTACCATAAATAGTATGGGGAGACTGCCTGATCAGTCTCAAAGAACAAGGGAAAAAAACATTACATATATCTTTTTTTTGTCAGTTGCATGCATGCAAAACTTTAACGTTACATTGCCTTTAACAAATCAATGTAATTGAAAATTCTGTCATCCCTCTCTTAGAGCTTCACATGAACACATCACAAATATGCATTGTAAAAGATAGGCTATCTGGTCTAAGAATTTATATTTTAACCTTGTACATACTGTCTCACAGACATCCTTGCAAAGACTCATCCCCCAGCCTGAGAAGGCCAGAGCGTACTGTTAATCTGGTTTCCACAGATACCTGGCACAATTTATTAACTTTTTGAAACTAGACTTTTAGCTTAACATAACATGTAATATAACATAACAACATAACATAATATGAAACGTCCTTTAACTCCTTTAGCCCTTACTTGCCCTTTAATTTCCTGTTAGTACAGTATAATCTACTAGTAGAGAGAATGCAGTTGTAAGGCACTTGAAATATAAAGCTACTACTTACCAGGGGCAGCTCGTGCTATAGGACTGCGGGACTGCAGCCCCTCCACCTGTAAAATGGGTCCCCCACCTGTAAAATGGATTAAATAAATTCCCCATTCCCCCCACCGTAGAACATATTAAAATAAAAATTCTCGGACTCTGCTCATGCGTGCTTAGCTCCTGACTGCTGTGTTAGGCAGACCAGAACTCCAAGCACGCTTGCTCAGGCATTCTGAGCTCCAGACTGCTCTGTCAGACAGTCCAGATAGGGAAGGCAGGAAACTCCACCGTTCCAGCCCAGAGGTCTGTGACTGCACAAAGCGGAAGGTCACCAGACTGTATCACCCACAGGCTGGACCAACAGCAGGAGGCTCCAGCCTCCTCACATCTCACAGGAGACCCAACAGTCCATTATGGAGGACCAATCAGGCTGCAGGATCACTACAGAGGAGCTGGTCTGAGGACAGGTGATCACTGCATAGGACATAGCTGAGTATAGAGACAGGTAGGGTGTTTAGGGAGGACAGAGAAATTGTGTGTGTGTGTGTGTGTGTGTGTGTGTGTGTGTGTGTGTGTGTGTGTGTGTATATGTGTAATGCCCCAGTTGCTTCATGGTGGTGGGTAGAGAATAAGGCTTGAACCCTGTACCTTGGGCCCAAGTGACAAGAGCCTGAATTCCCTACCCACCACCATTTGTAAAACATTTGCAGATTTTTGCCTCATATTTGTTCTGTTCCTCATAAAATCTGTGGTTTCTGTATTTTTGTTACTTTACTTAACACAGCCAGTAGTGCAGTGGTGCACTGGTAGCAGTATTGCCCGACAGCTATGGGTTGTCTGGATTGATTTTTGGCTGGGGTGCCTTCTGTGTGGAGTCTGCATGTCCTCCCTGTGTTTGTGTGGGTTTACTCTGGTGTCCTCAGTGGGTATTTGTCCCTATTTTTTGGACTGCATTCCCCCATTATTGGCTTTGTCCAGGTTTTTTGTGCCAAGGTTGAGAGCTATGGTGATAACTGAACTCACTGAATATGTTTGGGGGCTGTATTCCCCCATTATTGGCTTTGTTCAGGTGTTTTGTGCTAAGATGTTGACAGCTATGGTGAGAACTTAATTCACTAAATGGTAGCCATTTAAGTTTCAGTCTTCCTTCCTTTCTTTCATAAAAAATAGATGATTTGGCGTAGTGGTATGTTGCTCTGGCTGTTTTGCACAGGGTCCTGGGTTCAGTACTTGGCAGGGAAATGTATGGTGGTAACTCAGCATTTTATTCTAGCAACTTTCCAACATTATACAAACAATGTTTAAAATGTGTCCCTGTTTTTTGGGCTTTTGTCCCCCCCCCCCCCCCCAAATACATTTTGGCTTTTTCCAGATTTCTTGTGCTGCAAAGTTCAGAGATACAGCTGAGTGTCGAGTAGATTTTACAAGGAGCTGAGAGCTGCAGGGGAACAAAAGTTTAGTGCTGCGTATGCAGCGTCTGCTTGCATTGTAAACAGCACAACAGGTAGTGTACTTGCTTTTGATGCAGAAGGCTGTGGGTTCTCCTCCCACAGTAGATAGATCCATTGCTGATACTGTAACTCTGTTGTAAAGGGGACGGATGCTGCAGTCCTCTTTGGCGAATATGCATAGTAACTATGAACCTGTTATCAGTTTGCCATCCATTCCCTATTGTGATATTACTAGCATTATCATTTTTTAATGCAACATAGGCAATTTATTCCTCAAAGGCAACAGGCACTTTATTTGTAGATGAAACAATGACATATAAAGTTGTTTGCTAGCAGTAACCTCTTCATTAGTTAACAGATTTCTTTAATGTGGAATTATTTAGATGACTTTTGCTTCTTGAGATCGTTCATATTTACTGATACTGGTGGACTGTAGAAGTTTGAGTAGACTTTTATGATGGAAATGTTCTGAACTGGGCAGTTTTGTCATTATTGGTGCATGCATTTTGTTTCATTGTTTACTGGAAAAATGTTCAAAACAATAAATTTAAAATGCCCTCTAACAACTGTAGTGTATTGTACAAGGAATATAATTTAATACAGTCAGGAAGGTATATCAAAGAGCATGTGTATGTTTCGTGTTCAAGGGGCCTATGATTTGAAAACAGCCCAAAATTAATCTTTATCTGCCACTGTCAAAATGTATTTTCTTTGAATGTGGGTTTCAATGCTGTTTCAATGAATGTGAGTTTCAAGGGCAGAGAAGTTTTAATGCTACGTCTATTTTCATTGTAAGACTGCATTGCTTTGTTTTCATTGTGAGACTGCATTGCTTTGTTTAGCAGATATCTATTAGGGTTTATGCTGTAAAATATAAAAAAAAACTTTCAAATGAAATCCATATAATCGCAGAAGTAAAGCAGTATGCACATTACAGTGTTTATGGCAAATGGGGCGAAATAACCAAGGAATGGGACATTGGAATGGCTGCAGGGGGGTATGCTCCATTCAACCATGATTTTGTGAGGGGGGGGTGCAGCAAACTCAGACAGCCCCGGCTGAACTATAACTCTCAACTGTCCAGAATTTTGCAGAATGAATAGATTTTTGCTTCTTATTTTTGGTTTGTTCCTCATAAAATTTGTGGTTTTCTGCCAAATCATTTAGGAATGAAGTCACTAAATAATGACAGACATTAAGTTTCAGACGTCATAACCTTCAGAAAAATGCATGCTAAAGCAAGACATGTTATTCTATCAACTGTCTTTTTCGTACTGTTTGTATGTTCCCCCAATATATTTGGCCTTATCCAGATTTCCGGCATTAAGAGGTTGAGAGGTACGTGCAAATAAATCGCTTTATAGAATTAGGAATATCGAAACCTCTCAACTGTCTCCAATTTTGGCTCAAAATGTTGCTCTCCCCCTAATAATCCCTCTGCAAAATGGCAATTTTGGAAGAAAACGTTGAGGGTTTGCAATTATAAATAACTGCAATGATCAAAGTTATAGATTACTTTTATTTCAGAAATGCATGTAGATGCTCTTATTTTGTCAGCTGTTCAAGTTAACAGTACTAATTTTAAAAAGGTGTCCCTTCTTTGACAGGTTCCCATCTGTATTGTGTGGCAATTTTATATTTTTGCATAACATATTTGGTCTGTTTTTCATAAAATTGTGGTTTCCTGGCAAATTAGTAGCAAATCATTAAAGATTGAAGTTAGAAAATAATGGCAGACATTTGAGTTTCAGATTTCATACCCTTCAAAAATTCATACTAATGCAAGATCTACTACTATTCTATTTTCTTTCTAAGTTTATAAGAGCAATATTTAAAAATTGTCTTTATTTTTGGGCCTGTGTCCCACTTCTATGTATGGCTTCGTCCAGATTTCTTGCTCTGAGGTTGAGAGGTATGAGTGTCATCACCGTCAGCCAGAGACATTTCAAACTGTGACCTACTTGTTGCACTCCACTCCCCATTGTAGTGGCTCTGGATGTGTCCGAGCAAGGCAAGGAGCAGTTATACAGTGTAAGTGTGTAAAGTATTCCCCCATCCAAGGTAAACTACAAGTATGACCGTGGCTTTTCATCTGTCCTTGATTTTGCAGAATGTTCTGGTTTTCTGTCATATTTTTATACTGTTGATTTATGCTTATTATTCAGAAAATGCATGCTGTTGCAGTGCCCTGTTGCTCTGTATTAAAGTAGCAATGCTTTAATGACCATTAGGTAATCTTGGCAGAGATTGTAAGATGCAAGTAAGCTTTAATAAGCATACTGTTAAAGAATTACCAACACTGAAAGCCTTTTCATTGTTGCCATGCAGAGAATATTTACATAACTAGATAACGTATAAGCCTTTGGTATTGAAATGCATATGACAGTATTTGTAATAAAGGGACAGGATTACAGTATTTTCAGAAGCTCATTACATTTGTTGGAGCCTTGCAGTTATCTTTGCAGGCTTTACCCGTAAACTAAACAGAATGCCAATCTATCATGTGTGGTCCATAACTTGTGCAGTAATCCTTTAAGCAATTTATCTTGAGCTTGTTTCTTGTTCGCTGTTCATTTTTTACTTTGATCATGTGTTATCCATGAAACAAGTAGATAGTTGTTGTCAGGCAGCAGGTCTTTTTTGGATAAGAAACATTTTTACAAGTGGGGATATCACAGAGATTGCTACTTTCAGCATGTTACTTGGTAATTTTATAAAGCTGAATATAAATTATAATTACAACTGCATCGCAAGGAGAAGTGGTTTGAGCTGAGTGCTGCTTGTTTTTTTTATACTTGATTTTGACTGGCATTCCAGTAATATATTTAAAAAGCAATTTATTTTTTCATGTCTTACAACCTTTGTGTTTCCATCTAGATATTAAGTAATTGTCATGTAGCCAATGCATTGAAATATTTTTTTCTTCTGCACTTCATTTTGTCTTGATTGGACTCTCATAATGACGGTTTGGCACCCAGTGCAGCGTATTTAATTAAAGTTCTAGTTGTGGTTTTGAGCATAGCTCCACCCCTTTCTAGTTGGTCACACCCCTTCCCATTGGCCCCACCCATTCAGCTGTCTCTTACAGCCCCTCTTTAATTTGAAGTCACCAGCTGCCACTGCTACTTACAGTGGATAAAAAAAATGTACATACCCCTGTTAAAATGCCAGGTTTTTGTGATATAAAAAATGAGACCACAATAAATCATTTCAAAACGTTTCCCACCTTTAATGTGACCTATAACCTGTACAATTCGATTGAAAAGCAAACAAATCTGTTGGGGGAAAAAATATAAAAAATGAAAAGCTTACAGTACACTGGTTGCATAAGTGTGTGCACACCCTTAAACTAATACTTTGTTGTGTATGTACACCCTTAAACTAATACTTTGTTGAAGCACCTTTTGATTTAATAACATTGTCTTCTTGGGTACACACTTGCCATCAATTAAAGAGACTGATTAACCCCAAAAAAGTTCAGTTGTCCTTGTAGGATTTTCCTGACATTTACTCAGTTGCCTGCTACAGCAAAAGCCATGGTTCGCAGAGAGCTTGCAAAGCATCAAAGGTATCTTATTGTTGAAAGGTATCACTCAGGAGAAGGGTACAAAAAAATTACCACAGCATTTGGATATACCATGGAACACAGTGAAGACATTTATCAAAAAGTGGAGAAAATATGGGACAACAGTGATGTTGCAAAGAAATGGACATCCCTCCAAAATTGATGAAAAGACTAGACAAAATGGTCAGGGAGACTGCCAAGAGACCCACAAAAACACTGAAGGAGCTGCAGGAATTTCTGGCAACTGCTGGATGTTCTTTGTGTTTCACTGTTGCAGTCATTACATTTGGGTAATCTGCTGGCAGGTTGCTCTCAGTCGGCCTGTTTAACAAAGTCTTGGGTCCTGCTTCGGTTGCTGTCCCTTCTTCCATGATGTCAGGTTGTCAGGGGTATAAAACATGCAGCCGACGCCATTACATCAGTCTTTCTCGTTGCGCGGTGCAGAAGCAGTTCACAAGTGCCGGTCGTCCGACTCCTGAAATTTTCGTTTTCGAGTTTCAGAACCGAAGTCTTCAACTAAAAAGCTAAGTACCCCATTGGGGAAACTTTTCCTTGCTCCTTACCGATGTCAGTAAAAGTTAATAATTGCATTACTTGTAGGAAGCAAATACCTCATAAGGATTTTCATTTGTACTGTATTCCTTGCCTAGGCCCTGACCACAATGTACCTTGTTGTCAGTTTTGTGCTAGATTTAATCAACGCACTATTAAACGTTGGTATATTTTTGCTTCTAAATATTTTGGCTCACGATTCATCTATCCAGAAATATCGTCAGTTAGCATTCCGACTACCAGAATACCTAAAAAATGCAAAGAAAAAGACAAAGACAGGCTGTCGAGGTCCAGAACTGACGACGCTTCTCCTAAGCCAGTCGCTAGTTCGCCGGTACTCAGGTGCTTTCGCAGCCCCTGATACCCGTTACTTTTGATTCTCAGGCTTCTACTTGGACCCATTCGGAGTCCGATATGCCATGGGATGCTTTAACTCATTAACCCCGACTACCGTCTCATAGCGCCTCTGTGCTTACATCCGAGTGCGCTATGAGACGATAGCAATTACAAGCTGTTACCCCCGAGTGCCTTCCACAAGCAAGTGAAACTTCAGTGCAGATTTGTAGCACAGCTTATTGTAAAACATGCTGAAATCGTAGCTGAGCTTATAATGCACAATATACAGTTACGATTCAGCATGTTTTTACATTAAGGTTTCATTAAACTTTTAGTCGAAAATCCCATTTTAAAGTTGTTGATAATGCAAGTGGTGGCAGCCAATCGGATTCTTGCAATCCAAGCAACCACTTGCCTAACAACTCCACCCCCAACTTTATTTTCTTTTGTTTTTCCCCAATAAATAGAGGTTCCAGCAGCAGGTATTTCCCTTTTGTTCCTGATATTTGGAGATTTTACCTGCTGCTGGATCCCTCTATTTGATTTGCGCACTCACCGATTGCAGAAAGATCGTTGAGAGACACACCGGTTTGGCGGTTGGAGTTCCCGTTTGTATTTTCCTCGGCTTGATTTAACTGCATCCAGGTTCAATTTGGCCCAAGAACTGCTTCTTTTTTGTGCTGGTAAGTTATCCCATATGACAGAATAGCTTCATGTACAAATCATCAGCAGACATGACATTCTACCTAAACTTTATTACTTCCATTGGTTACCCGTCCTGTATGCGGTGTATAGTAAGTCTGAGTTTAGAGCTTATACATTTATTTATGGTTAGAGCTTATACATTTATTTATGGTTAAATTTATTTAGCGCTGTTTGCTTAACTGGGGGGGGTTGTAGCTAATGTTTACATACTGAATGTTGTGCAATATACTCTAGCTTAATGGAAGCCAGTTAGGTTTATGAATTGTTGTATATTCACTTTGTACGATCTGGTGTTTTCTTTATTCAAATGTTTATGTGAAATGATCTTTATATGGCAATATGTTTTCGATGGGTGTTAGTTTTAAAGTGCAAGACGTGGAAAAAAGATGAGTCCCAGAATAATTGTTTTAGCAATTATGTTAGCTGTGGTATATTATTATTTTGTGGGCGGTTCGTGTTTGAGAAAGCAAGTGTTTCAGAAGGTCAGGAGAATTGACATTGAGTTTGCGGACGTATGCTGAATGAAAAAGGATAACTTACGTATTCAGTAATGTTGCAGGAGTGTACACTGCTTCTTTATTCAGGTGTGATTTTCTTTGGTTCAGGACGATTTCCTCATTCGGTCGCTGTTTATTTAAAAACCCTGCTTGCATTTTTAGTGTTGATTTTAATTTGTCAAAAGGACTGGAACACTGACCGATGAGAACCTGCGTTTTTCAGGTTCAGCCCAGGGATATTAAGAATAGTCTAATAGGGTGAAATCACACAAAATAAATCTAATGTACAAGCAAAGTAGACGAGTCTTTACAGTATAGTTATTGAGAATGGACGTTTATGTCAAAACACACAGTCGATTGGCAAGCAATGTTTCAAACGTGCTTGCTAAGCTGGGGTATGGCAGTCGAAGGTAGAGGATTGAAAAATATAAGTCGTAATGACTTGGCGAAGGAGAGAAGAATCAGTAAAAGAGCAGTTCGAGTCTGGTTCACTGTTAACATTATGGGGGCCCCTAACAAGTTTCGAGTTTGGATCCTGGGAGCTCCAGCTCTCCACTTATTTATCCAGCACTACCTTCTCAGTCAGTAGCTTCCCATTCTCTCCTACGTCATGTGATCTAGTTCTTCCTCTTTTTGGTACATGCAAGTTTCTTTGCTTTAGGTAATTTTTGTACAGGTACAGTTCATTCTCAAGTAACACAGACATGCTGGCAAACTTGTGAACGTAGTCCATACCAGGGTAGCCAGCTACATAGAAAGCAAGCCACTCTTGTCATTCATACCCATGTCTGTTAATAAGGTTCATTTGATAAGTACCATGGTAGTCCTAAAGTATTAATCGTGCCGTTGCCTGTTACGTGAGGATTTTCTTCTGACTGACCAACCCATTCCGTCCAATAGCCATTCATGGAGTTATTCATGTACAAATTAAGAATAGTTTGTAAAAATAAATAACTTGAATAACGGAGGTTCTGAAGTCACCACCTCAAGATCTCAGTTTTTGTTCAATTATAGCTTTACTGTAGAAGTAGATTAGAAAAATTGCCCATCTCATTTATTAGGTATTCAAGATTGCTGTATTAGCTTTTGTTGGTTTGACAATCGTAACAAAAATAAAGCGACTTGTTGTGGTTGTTGGGGCACACAGGGACTGTAGGATTCACTGGCCCCTAAAACAGATTAACAGGGTAAGTGAGGAGAACTTAGCTTTGCAGGTTGTAGAGGGGGAGAAAAGTTTTTTTAAGGCAGTGTGTGAATATTAAGTGGGGAGGAATTATTTTGTTGAAGTTAGAAGTCCTGCCTGGGTTTTAGTTGCTTAGCAGGAGTTCAGAGTTAAAGTAATGAAATGAGGGGTGTGTCTGTGTTGTTCTCCGATGTTGCAAGTAATTGTAAGTGGCCATGTTTTATAAGTGGGTTTTAAAATTGCATCTAAGTTTTGTGTAAGAAGATTTTATCTCTTATGGCTGTTGGGGACAGATTCCCATACTTAAGTTTTTGTCGAATTAAGGGTTTATTAAAATGGGAGCACTTAGTGGTTGGACATTTAGGGAATAAGCACCATTCATCTAGATGTTAGAATTAACTTGAATTCAGACGTTTGAAAAGTAGACAGCCTAAAAGTAAGTCAAGCCTTTGCTGGCTTGACAAACCATTTGGCTTTTTTTGAGAATGAAATAATGGTGTTTGTGGACTCGCATATTCTGTTTGAGGTAGTTTTGTAATGATTTTAAGACTTTTTTTTTTTTTTAAGAGGTGGAGGCAGTGGATTCATGTTGATTGACAGCATTACATGCAGCTGCAGTCAGCAAAGAAATCTGTCTGAAACAAAGCAAATGAACATCAAAGGAAGTATTTTTTTCAGGAGAGCAAGTCTCCCTATGTTCTTGCAAAAGTGTGGGAGTGAGGGAAGCAAGCCCCCCCCCCCCAAAAAAAAAAAAAAAAACATGCGTACACCGTCTTCAAGGTTGCACAATAGTGAAAGGAGGATGTTTTGACAAATTTCAGCTTTTGGCAAAACATGTCAGTGTTAATTGACATTGACACATTCCCGTAGCAGTGGTGGGTAATCGGTATTCTAACTGTGGTTGCAGACTCTTTTGCTGTTCTAACAGCTGAGGAAAGTAGGTAGGAAGATTCTCAGAACTGGTACAGTAACTGGATCTTAAACTTGGTTTCTTGGATGTGATATTAGAAGAATGTTCGCTTTTAGTAGCCACAACCCTGGGTACTTAACGGAGTTATGAACAAGGATGATCTAGCTGGGAGTCTGTAATAGCTTTTGAACAGTACCCAAAGATCACAGATTTGTTTTTTGTAGAGTGAAGGATACCACCTTTTTTGGAGTCAAGAATGAGTTTCCCTCAAACAAGCCAATTTGCAGCAGATGTAATATTTTCTAGTTGGAACGTTTCTGTTTATTATTTTGCAATCATGTAGTCAACCATATTATTGGCACACAGTATTTAGGGGAGATTTAAGTATCATTTGGAAGTTTTAAGGTAGAGTGAGAAGAGGATTTGGGAAAGACTAATTCCTAGGCACCCCTTTTTGAGGTGGTATACAGAATCAGATGTGGTCTTAAACTTTGAGGGGCTTTGAAAGTAATTCCTGTAGCTGTAAGAAATGGAAATTTGACTGCAGTAATGGGTAAATTAATTATTTTCACTTGGCAACTTGTTTAAATAAAAATGTAAGCAGTCAGTTTGTGATACATAATCAGGACTACAGAATTGTTTCGAATGCATGAATTTGAAGTATTCATTTGGTAGGGGTGAATTCACTTTATTTTTTACCTGTTGGATTTTGTTAGGGTGAAATGATTTATTTAAACATTTTTGCAGGCATGCATCCCATGTCCCACCACAACCATTAATCTGACTGCTGCTGACATTTAACAGCAAGGCTTGCCCTTCAAAGTCAAAAGATAGGTAGCTTGGCTGCATGTGATACAGCATAGAGACTAGACTGCAGAGAAGGGCTAGGGAAGAGTGGAAGAGTACACATTTGCCAAGACTCTTTTCCCCCTTTTTATTTTTAAGGAAGACATTGCCGGAAACGCAGCTGGTAAATTCAAGTCATAATAAGCTAGACAGTGACATGACTGAACAAGGAGCGAGTTTGGTGGTGTAACATTTGTATATATTCTTTAATTGGCACTTGTAACATTGTTCGTAGACCCATAAGTATGTCCTGTGGACTGTTTTGTGTGAATGTAAGGAGAAAGTGTTGGAAGTCACCACATCTGTTCATGGTTACTCCTCCTTGATGGGAAGTTGCAGTATAACAGCATATTGTAGGCTGTCTGAAGACTACAGCATGATTAGGGTTTTCTGGCCTTTGTCAGTAATGTGTGCAACTTAGGTGGGAGGAAGGGCTAAGTGTTACACTATTTTACTGAATTACTGTATTACATAACAGCTGTACAAGGTGATATAATGAGTACATACTCAACAGGTTATGTGCAGCAATTATCACCTGTGTCTGAGCATGCATATCTTTGCAGTAATGAAAGGCAGGTCATTATCACCTTAGCAATAAGTCAGTTACAATATAGCACTGAATCATTATCACTTTTCAGGTAAAACTATCAGGAGCGGTCACTGTTATTCACATAAGTACAACTCGTTATCACATTGATGAATGTTCAGGTAAAACTCACTATTATTCACACAAGTACAACTCGTTATCACATTGATGAATGTTCAGGTAACACTATCAGGAGCTGTCACTGTTATTCACATAAGTACAACTCGTTATCACACTGATGAATGTTCAGGTAACACTATCAGGAGCTGTCACTGTTATTCACATAAGTACAACTCGTTATCACATTGATGAATGCACAAGCCAGATTGTGTTTTTTTTTCTCTGCTTGCAGTCATTGCAAGCCACCCCCCCCATTCTTCATTAACTACCTAGCCTCTGAAACCCCTTATTTTATATATATATATATATATATATATATATATATATATATATATATATATACCCTGCTTTTTCTCTTTACATGTGCCCTGGCTGTGCACTCTTGTCAGTGTCCACCCATGCTTTATTTCAGATAAGGTAAGACTGTCTTCGGCATCACCACGGATGATGTTCACCTGTTCAGAACGGATGGCATTCACCTAACTGAGGAGGGCTTTGTATTGTTCTTGACCAACCGCCACAATGGCGTGAGGAGAGCCATCCAAGATTGCTAACATGCAGCTTGTGAGCAGAATGGAAAACACCCATGACCAAGTCAGACCAATATAGTAAGTAAAACACTATTATGAAATGTGTTGTGTAAAATTCATTTCTCTGAGCTTGGCAAACTACTCTTATGGAAATTATGATCGTTTTCATCTTTTGGTAAATAACTTTGCATGGGAGCATCTGAATGTACCAAGTAATATCTCATTTTGAAGAAAGTATTGCTGGTTCCAACATGGTAAAATAATTGTGCCTGTATGTTTGATACATTTGCAGATATCAAAGTTTGTTTGGTACTTACGGTTATGGAAATTATGATTTTTTCATATTCTGGTAAATAACTTTGAAAGGGAGCATGTGAATGTGCCAAGTAATATCTCATTTTGAAGACAGTATTGCTGGTTCTAACATGGTAAAAGAATTGTGCCTGTATGTTTGACACATGTGCAGATATCAAAGTTTGTTTCGGACTTAGGTTATGGAAATTATGATTTTTTTCATATTTTGCTAAATAACTTTGCAAGGGAGCATCTGAATGTGCTAAGTAATACCTCATTTTGAAGACAGTACTGATGGTTCTAACATGGTAAAAGAATGGTGCCTCTATGTTGTATTCATGTGCAGATATCAAAGTTTGTTTCGGACTTAGGTTATGGAAATTATGATTTTTTTTTCATATTTTGTTAAATAACTTTGCAAGGGAGCATCTGAATGTGCTAAGTAATACCTTATTTTGAAAAGATTATTTATAGTTCTAACATGGTAAAATAATGGTGACTGTATGTTGTACTCATAGGCAGATATCAGTTTGTTTGGAATTAGGTTATGGAAATTATGATTTTTGTTCATATTTTGGTAAATAACTTTGCAAGGGAGCATGTCAGTGTGCCAAGTAATACCTCATTTTGAAGACAGTGTTACACCTTACAACATGGTAAAAGAACTATGTCTGTGCACTCTACACATGTACAGATATCACAGTTTGTTTAGTCTTGTACGATTATGAAAATTATACATTTACAATACTTTTCATTATTATGCCCATATCTTTGCAAGGGAGCATAATGATCACACAAATGATGCATCATTTTGAAGCTGATATTCAGATGCACAACTTCTACACTGATATGTAGGCTCTGCCTGTTACAGGTGATGAGATATTATGCTTTGTTTATTTATCAATTATGAAAAATAATATATTAATCATATTTCTGTGAATATCTCAAGAAAGGAACATCTCACAGTAATGGTTAAGGTATCATTTTAAAGCTGACATTCCTATTAACAAATTACATTCAAATTGTATGGGTCTACTTGGTACATTGACCAATATATTGTGCTTTGTTTTTCCAAAAAGGTAAAAAATATGCACAATATCAGCATTCCTTGACAAATATTTAATAATGACTTTGATATACACTATCAACATTTACACTGTTGGAAAGGTCAGTGTGTGCTGAACAGCTTCGTGTTTACATTTTTAGTCTAGCTCTTATAGTTAAAGAGTTATGAACATTTGTTTTCTGTATGGTTTTACAAATGGATTTTCTGAAAATGAGCTCAGGCTGCACTGTTGTTCCTATGGTGGAATTAAGCAGGCAGCTTTTCCTGAGCTGCTCCGGAGTGAATGAGTTAAGTATTGAACCTGCGAATGTCTCTACCTTAGATGGATCCGGAGCCACTGTGCAGGCACCGGCTTCTGAGGGTGTTTTCAGGCCTACAGATTTGTATATTAAACTGACGCCATCTTTAAAACTAAGGCCAAAATCTACATCTATGTCTAAAAAAACGATGCTTGGGCCACGTGTGCAGGCCCCTATGCCTAAAAAACAAATAATCAAAATGGCTGAAGATTTAATTACCCTGATTAGGGGTAGCCAACCCCCTCTGCTAAGAGGCCTAGGCAAGACATTGATTATGAATCTTCTGAACAGGATTCTATTTCTTCTGACTCTTCTAATGAACAGGATTTGTCTATACCTACTTATGAGGACTCTGATGTAGAAGAGTCCATTCCTTCTGCTTCTCCCCCTGAGGATTTTTCTTTTGGGGAAACTTTACATTCCTTACGGGAACATTTCCACTGGGAAAGTCAGGATTTCTCTGAATCTAAAAAGAGACTTGGGGATTTTCTTCTTCCACAACATAGGCCTTTGGCTATACCTCCTGTCCTAGACATTGTTGATGATGTTTTTACAGAATCTAGTATGGCTTCTGATTCTCTGCCTCCGGCTCCTTGTAAGCCAGACAGATACTACAGGGTTCCTGACTCCCACAAATTCCTTTTCAAAAATCCTATTGCAGATCCTGAAACCATTTCTCAGGGTCCCAAGGGCATTAAGGCCTCTACTGCTAAAAATCCTACCCCTTCTGATTAGGGTTACCACATGTCCCACTTTGAGAGGGGACAGTCCCTCTTTGGTCAGTTGTGTCCTGCAAAAAAATTGTAAAAAATGGCAACTGTCCTGAGATTTTAGGGCAAAATTATTGCTTATATTTTATGTAATAGTTGCATAAAACAGTTATTCTTTATCAGAAACACCTAAATGTTATAAGAAACGGAATAAGCAACTAAAATACTACAAGAATAAGCTTTTATTTAGGCAAAGAAGTGAAGTTATGTCTTGTGTACTGGCCGTGGGTATGTTTCTGCCTGCAAAATCTGCCGTTTGTACCAAAAATGTCCCACTTTGGGCATTTGAAAAGGTGGCAACTAGGGTTACCACCTGTCCCACTTTGTGAGGGACAGTCCCTCTTTGGGCAGTTGTGTCCTGCGAAAAAACTGAAAAAAAGGCAGATGTCCTGAGATTTTTGTACGGAAATATTTCCTATGTTTTCTTTCATAGTTTCATAAAACAGTTATTTTTTATATGAAACACTTAAATGTTATATGAAATAGCATAAGCAACTCAAATGCTACAAGAATAAGCTTTTATTTTGGCAAAAAGGTGTAGTTCTATCCTTTGTACTGGTCATGGGTATGTTTTGTCTTGCAAATCTGACATTTCTACAGAAAATGTCCCACTTTGAGCATTTGAAAAGGTGGTAACCCTAGTGGCAACCCTACTTCTGACAGAGATTACAAGGTGCTGGATAGATGGGGTAAGAAGGTTTACACTTCTGCAACCTTGGCAATCAGGGCTTTAAACTGTCAATTTCATATGCTTAAATACCAGCAGCATATCATGGGACTGCTTAAACAGAAAATGTTACTTTCTTACTGTGTAAAAGATTTACAGGGTTTATTGCATTCAGCTGAACAAGTTGGAAAACATACTTTGCAATGTGGTTTTGATTCTTTTGAAGCCTCTTGCAGGGCTGTAACTGGCCCTGTGCTAAGAAGGCATGCTTGGCTCATAGAGCAAACTCTGCCTGTTCATGTTAAAGCAAAATTGTTGGATGCTCCTTTACAACAGGACCATCTCTTTGGTAATGAGGTTGAAGAAGTTTTAAAAAAGATGGAAGATAAAGCTAAATCTATGCAAACTGTGAAAGATTTCTTACAGGTGCAACCTCCAAGATTTAGTAGGCACTGGCCTACTAAGAACTGGTCTTTTCCAGTTCCTTCAAGAGCCACACAAGTCAAACCCAGACATTCCAAAGGCTCCAGGTTTCAGTCACAAGGGACTTTTAGAACAAAACAATGGGGTGCCTCCTTCTCCAAATCTGGAAACAACAAGGCACCTCCCTATGGTAAACAGTCTCAATGACTTCCCTTTACACTTACCAAGCACTTACCTTTTAGCCGCCCCTTTGGGGGGAAAACTGGCACTTCATGCAAGAAACTGGCAACTTATAACCCAGGCCAAATGGGTCTTAAATATAGTATCCCAGGGATGCAGATTTCATTTCCACACATTGTTAATCCCAAACGGATGGCCAGACCTGCCCCCAAATCAGTGGGCAGAGGCCCAGAAACAAGTACTGCCCCTCATGAACATGGAGGCTATTCATCCAGTACCAGAAGAGGAAAACGGACAAGGTTTCTATTCAAGACTTTTCCTGGTACCCAGAAAAGACAAATCTTGGCGTCCAATTCTGGACTTATCAATTCTAAACACATTTCTGGACATTCCAAAATTCAAGATGCTGACTCAATAGTTACTTCCTATGCTAGGCAAAGATGCCTGGTTGCTCTAGACTTGAGGCTTACCTGCATATCCCAATCAGGGAATCTTGCAGAAGATACCTCCGCTTCAAATCAGGCTATTTGCATTTCCAGTTCTCTGTACTGCCCTTTGGCTTATCTACTGCGCCCAGGGTCTTCACAAAGTGCCTGGCTCCAGTAATTGCATTTTGCAGGCAAAGAAATATTCAAATATATCCATACCTGGACGATTGTCTAATTCAGGCAGAAAACAAGGACATTCTTCAAAAACATCTGCGTTTGTAAAAAAAAGGTTCTAACTTGTCTAGGGTACACCATAAACGAAAAGAAATCACAACTGGTACACTCTCAAAAAATTACATTCCTGGGTGCAAGCTTGAATACAACTGCCCAGATGGCTTACCTTACGCCAGAAAAGCAAATTCATTTGGTGACTTACTTCAAACAGGTGGCCACAAAAACCCTGTTATCTGCAAGACAAATTCGACAAACCTTGGGGTTCATGGCCTCCTGTATTCTTTTAATTCCATATGCAAGACTGCATATGAGGAAACTTAAGTGGTACTTAGAGTTTATGGAGTCAACATTGTCACAGCATGGAAGCAATGATTCCCATCATACCTTGCTTGCAACTAGAGTACCTATGGTGGGCCGAGGCCTGCCACCAAAACGAGGGACTGCCATTCTCTCCACCTCCTGCCACCCAAACCCTAACTACAGAAGCTTCAGACTATGCTTGGGGGACTCATCTGGCAGGGAAGTGCATTCATGACAAATGGAGCCCAAACCAAATGTACCTTCATATCAATCAGAAAGAGATGCTAGCTGTACAGAATGCACTGACAGCCTTCAAGGACTATCTTCATCCAGGTCAATTAATGATAAAGACAGACAACTCCACAGTTATGTGGTACATAAACAAGAAGGGGGGGTACACACTCCTACCTCCCTTTGCAGACTAGCCATGGCATTGTGGAACATGGCCTTGACCTACCAAATACAACTACAAGCTCAATTCCTGCCAGGAAAGCTGAATACTCTGGCAGACGAACCAAGCAGAAATCTCATGGACCCTCATGAATGGAAACTGGAACCACGGGTTTTCAACATGTTGACATGCCAATGGGGGAGTCCAGACATAGATCTTTTTGCCTCACCCCCAGAACTATCAGCTGGACAAATTCTGCACAAGAACTCATCACAAAAAAGCCTGGAAAGTGGATGCTCTATCATTCAGCTGGAAAAAAACATCAGTCTATGCTTTTCCCCCTCTGCCTCTGCTCTCCAAAGTTCTACTAAAAGTCAAACAGGACAAACCAAAAATGATTCTGATTGCTCCAGACTGGCCTCGCCAACACTGGTACCCACTCCTGCGCAATGTGTCACACCTTTCACCGTGGCACCTGCCTCAGGCACCTTACTTACTGTCTCAGCAGAACAACCAAATTCTGCACACACTGCTCCAAACTTTGAATCTTGCAGCGTGGCTAATCACCTAAAATTCACCCTTAGCATCCCTCAGCAAACCTGTGATGGGTGTCATTTTGGAGGCGAGAAGGCCCAGTACTAGAAAAGCTTATGCTGACAAATGGAAAAGATTCTGTGCCCCTGGAACCAATCACAAGGAATAAGCACAGCAGTGCTTAATATTCCTCAGATTTTACAATACTTAACTGAGATGCTTCACAAGGGCCTGTCCTTTTCTTCTATAAAAATCCATGCCTCCACCATTTCAGCTCATTACAACTCAGAACCTCCCCTCTTCTCTCATCCTCTGCTCAAGCAGTTTCTCAGAGGGGCCAAAAACTTAAGACCACCCAGGAAAGCTCCAGCCCCTGCTTGGGACCTCAATTTTGTATTGGAAAAACTCACTCTCCCTCCTTTCGAGCCAGCTGCTACTGCAGACTTAAAATTTCTCTCCTGGAAAACAGCTTTCCTTTTAGCAGTCACTTCAGCTAGAAGGATTTCTGAATTACAGACTCTTATGGCAGTGGAGCCTTTCATTATTTTTCATGCGGACAGGGTGTCTCTCAGGACCAGTCCATCCTTCATGCCTAAAGTGGTATCCAGTGTGGCACTTAATCACACCATTTATTTGCCAACTTTCATTCCCAATCCACAGAACAAGGGGGAGCGGATTCTGCATTCATTGGATGTACACAGACAACTCAGATTTTACTTAAACAGGACAAAATCTCTAAGAAAATCTGAACAACTACTGGTGGCATTTGCTGCAGGGGCAGAGGGAAAGGCTATTTCAAAGCAGACTATTTCCAAATGGATAAGCCATTGTATTCATTTCTGCTATATGCACCAAGGTAAAACTATCCCCCAGGGGATCAGATCTCATTCCACCAGGGCTACATCTACTTCTACAGCCTTTCTCAGAGGTGTTCCTACCAGACACATTCTAGAAGCTGCTACCGTGGAGCTCAGTTTATATGTTCACCAAACATTACCATTTACCTTTCTTCTCTAAATCCAGAGCTGGCTTTGCCACTGCTGTCCTGCAGGGCCTTATAGCTGGTCTTGATGCTGTACAACTCCATCCTCTCAACCATAGCTTTGAGAATCTAGCCAAATGTAATGACTGCAACAGTGAAATACAAAGAACATAGTACAGTTGTGTACACTTACCATAAATGTAGATGTTCAAGTGTATTCACTGTTGCAGTCCTGGTTACCCTCCCTCCAGCCCCCTGTTTTTCTCTTACTATAACTCTGCTTTCTTTTACTATGCTTAAAAGCCTTTTTGGTATATTTGCTTTTGTTTGGAGGTATATTTTTGTGTTTTTAATTTTATATATATATATATATATATATATATATATATATATATATATATATATATATATATATATATATATATTGCTCCCCATTTGGGGGGGCACCTAACATCTGGGGTAAGAAAAACTGATGTAATGGGCATCGGCTGCATGTTTTATACCCCTGACAACCTGACGTCATGGAAGAAGGGACAGCAACCGACACAGGACCCAAGACTTTGTTAATCAGGCCGACTGAGGGCAACCTGCCAGCAGATTACCCAAATGTAATGACTGCAACAGTGAATACACTCGAACATCTACATTTATGGTAAGTGTACACAACTGTACTTTGTGTAGTACACGTGACAACAATCTCCTGTATTCTCCATATGTCTGAACTGTGGGGTAGAGTTGCAAGATGGAAGCCTTTTCTTTCACAGAAAATCATCAGGCCCGGCTAAAATTTGCAAAACAATACATCAAGTCTCCCAAAAGCATGTGAGAAAATGTGTTCTGGTCTAATGAGACCAACGTTGAACTTTTTGGCCAGAATTCCAAAAGGTACGTTTGGCACAAAAACAGCACTTTGCATCACCAAAAGAACACCATCCCCATGGTGAAGCATGGTGGTTGTAGTATAGTGCTTTGGAGTTGCTTTTCTTCAGCTGGAACTGGGGCTGTAGTCAAGGTGGAGGGAATTATGAACAGTTCCAAATACCAGTCACTTTTGGCCTAAAACCTTCATGCGTCTGCTAGAAAGCTGAAGATGAACAGGAATTTCACCTTTCAGCACGGCAATGACCCCAAGCATACATCCAAATCAACAAAAGAATAGCTTCACCAGAAGAAAATTAAAATTTTGTAATAGCCCATTCAGAGCCCAGATCTAAATCCAATAGAAAATCTATGGGGTGACCTGAAGAGGGCTGTGCACAAGATATGCCCGCAATTATATTTAATTTGATAAATATGCTTCAGCGTCATAATCATCATCTGTAGTGATTTGTTCATCATTAGATACTTTATAAGTGACATTGTGCGTGCAGGTGAAATTAAGCATTTTGTAATTACAGCCTTTAGGACATAAAATATTAAAACAATTAAAGGAATGATACCAATTATTGTGGTGATACCTTGTAATACACTGGTTCCTAAATTGCCAACTGCACTGTCCAACCATCCAAAAAGTGTCTACTGTTTAGCTGTGCTGTCCAGGTCTTTGACCTTTTGCGCCATGAAATTAGCCAACTGTTTTGTTAATCAAGATAGTCACTATTATAGGAACAATGACGACTTTCTATGAGGGCAGATGCCCCCCCCCCCCGGCAGCTAGCATTATATCGAGTCAGCCGATTTTGTAGTACCACAGTCCGAATTTGTCATTTCTCGATTTCCCATCCCGATGTGATGTGAAGTATGGTTTGCTGTCTTCTGGTGGAATTGAGCAAGCATAGTAATTTTGAGCATTGTCCTTTGCATGCCATACCCAGGCATAAAGCCTGAAAATACTTGCTCTGCCTAATGAGTTGCTTGTTTATTTCTCAGTCTGCCTGATGGAGGGTCTTTGAAATTTTGAATAGCAGAAGTGATATAGCCCACAAAACAGCATTCATACCATTTTATTGGCAACCAGAGGTGGGCACAAACACCACAAATGTAGTAACAATCCTCAATCATAGCTTTTTAGGTGTAATGAGTTCAACACACTTATGTCTAGTTTCATTGCATCTGCTGGTTTTCACTTTGTACAATTCCATTTTTGGTATAACGTGTCTCCAAGATTTGTTGTTGCAAGCTGAAGAGACCCAAAGTTTGAAAGTCAGTCACATTACACCAAATTAAGTTAATGTCACTAAGTTTCTTTTTTTTAAATATCACTTGTGATGCAGGGATTGGAATCTTGGGAATTCCTTCCTTAGAATGATGAGGTATATGTGAACACACCCAATGGTTTGTTACACTTAAGTCCACAACATATTGTCAAAGAACCAACAGGAAGCGTTTTTACCAGTTTGTAAAAGGAAATGGCAACAAAAACAGAATAGAAGTAATTGCTATCAATGGATTCATCATGGACTGCCATCTGAGTTGATTTTTTTTTCTTTTAATCCTTTACTGGGGCAAATAGTTCATCCTACATCTTTTGATCTTCCTTTGCTGATAAAGATGATTTGTCTGGGGCTTTCACACAAGTTTGTTTTTTACAATACAGTGAATGAATCCAAGTTGGTAGTCCTGCATAGTGAACTGCAGTGAAAGTGGTGAGCAGAACCTGAAAAGGGCCTTTCCACTTGGGACTCTCAGTTCTTTCTTTGGAAAATGTTAACATAAACCCAATTACTAGGCTGGAGTTGGTGACAGGGCTGGTCAGGAGGTTGTAGAAGAGCTTTTCATGCAGTTCTGTGGTACTTCTTCAAGCAGTGAATACGTTTTGTGCAGTAAGATAATATAACATCATCAGAGTCCATTTTTATTTGACACAGGTGGAGTAGCTGATAGGGCCATTGGTCTCCCCATTAATATCTTATAGGAACTCAATTTTTTTGTAGTATTTAAGGTACTCCTAATACTCATTAATGTTAAGGGAAGTGCCTCTGGCCACTTAAGATTTGTATCAGTACAGATTTTTGCCACCTTATTTTTAAGGGTATCATTGACCCTTTCTTCTAATTCAGATGACTGGATGGTTGGGACTGTGAAGACTCAAATTCATATTAACATTTTTACATAAGAGCATTATTGAAAAGTGCTCCTTAATCAGTGTTGATAGTTCAAGGTACTCCAAACTTAGGAATAAATTCAAAAGTAGTTTTATTTTTAATAGCTGTTACCGAATCTGCTTTTAGCATGGGTAAGCTTTCACACATGCAGAAAACATACATACCAGTACTAAAACTTTGTGTAAGTTATGTACCTTAGGCATCTGGACAAAGTCCAGCTGCACATTAACAAAGGGTTCCCAACATGCAGCTTTATTTTAATTTTTGCTAACATTGTCTTTTACACATAATGTACAATTATTAACATACTGAAGTATCAAATAAGAGACACGAAGGGCATACCAGCTACGGGCAATTTGATTAAATTATGTTGTCGTACCTGCATGAGCTGGTAAATGATGTGCCTTTACCAGGTAAGGTAACAAGGAGACAGACACCACCAGCCTGCTATCTGGATGTTGGTGTAACCCATCAGTAGATTTACTGCACCCGTGTTTTTAAGCTACTTTTGAACTTTTTCATGTAATACTTTGGTTGGAAAACTGAAACTTTCTTTTAAAATCAAACACACCATCACTGTTACATTTTTGCAATAACATCACGTATAATTTTGCACAAAGTAATTCTACAGCTTGCTTAGCAGCTTGGTTTGCCAAATTATTTTTCTTTGAATTTTGATCTTTGACAGGAACCGTCCACAAATATATCTAGTTCAGAATTGGGTATAGGAGTGTTTTTTTAAGTCATTTAGGAGAAAGCAGATAATTAGTCACACACACCCAATCATGCTTTTACCATCCTCAGCAGTAGGTAACAAAGATACAGGATTTAAAATTAGACTGTATATGAGAGAAATAGAAGCATCAGAAAGAAGTGTAAGTTTATATTTAGGAGTCGAGCTTTTCATTTTAAATAAGAGAGATGATAAAGAATAAGGGAAAGCTACCATAAGATAATGTCCAAGCACCAGTGATTATGCAAGATCGACTAGAATAGTGGCAGCAGTCACCGCCCTTAAACAATGAGGAAATCCTTTTACAGCAGAATCAAGTGCTATACACTAGTTGTCCCCATGTTTCTTTGTAAGCACTCTTTGAGCAAACCCATGTCTTTCATGACAAGATAAAATGAAAGTCTTTTCATAATCTGGCAACCCCAAAGGTGGGGCAGTAGCTAAAACATGCTTTAAATGTGGGAATTATTATTTTCCTGACTATTTCAAGGGAAGGGCTCTGGTGTATCCTGTTTTAAAAGATTTGTCAAAGGTTTAGCAATTTATGTATAGTTAGAAATCCAGTGTTTGCAATATCCTGTCATACCCAAGATAGATTTAAGCTGACCCTGAGTAGTTGGTTGTGGGGCTTTAGCTATTGCCCCAATAAAAGATGGTAGCATGTACCTGCTACCTTGAGATGTCAGATGACCAAGATATCGTACCTGAGATTACCATAGCTGTAACTTTTTTCTCTATACCTTCTGTCCTTTTTCTGCAAGGATAGTTAAAAGATGTACTGTATCCTGCTGACACTGCTGAAAAGGATTGGATGCTATCAGTAAATTATCTATGTATTGTACTAACACAGACCCATCTGGAAATATCACATCTTTCAAATCCTTTTTTAGAATTTGAGAAAATAATGAAGGAGATTTAGTGTATCCCTGCAGTAACCATGTCCATGTATACTGCTGTCCCTTATAAGTAAAGGCAAACAGAAACTGGCTTTCAGGGTGGACAAGTGTAGAAAAGAATGCTGAACACAGATCTGTCACAGAAATATATTTTGCTGTAGGTGGTATGCAACTTAATATTGTCGCTGGATTTGGAACCACAGGAAAAGTTGGTAATACTGCATTGTTTACTGCCCTCAAATCTTGCACAGACCTATAAGGATCCTTTCCTGGCTTTCCTACAGGGAGAATAGGAGTGTTACAAGGGCTTTTAGCTGGCACTGTCATTCCTTGTTGTATTAAGGGCTGAATTATTAGTTTGATTCCCTGCTCAGCCTGTTTTTTTCAGTGGATACTGCTGAACTCTAGGGAGAGGTTTATATGGATCCAGTTTTATTTTTACTGGTTCTGCAGATTTAATATAACTACTTCATTGGCATGTTTAGCCCATAAATTAGCAGGTACCTGCTTCAGCATTTCTTTAGCTGTCTGTATACCTTTAACAGGTTTTTCAGCTTGTGCCAAGACTGCTAATACTTTCCCTCTGATTTTGCTGGAACATCCAAATAAATCCCTTCTAGTGTACAGTAAATAGTACAGCCCAGTTTGCATAACATACCTCTTTCTAGCAGGTTTACCTGTGCAGTAGTGCTCAAAAGGAAGAAGGCCTTTCTTCAGTAGGTCCTAGAAAAATAGGTATAGGCTCTAAAACAGGATATGTAACAGTAGCACTTATTATTCCAACTGCTTTTACTTTGTCTTGAGACTGGTATCAGACTATATGAAGTAACGTTTAATACAGCTGTAGTGGCTCCAGTGTCCACCAAGTAAGGAATTTTTCTGGAATTTATTTTTACCATAACAGGGTCCCTTTTGGTATACTGGCAGCAAAGTATCAAGATCTATTTTTCTTTCATTATTCTGACATAGTCTGTATGGTGATTCCTGACCCCATTCTGTTTGAGGAGATGGTGGGGCAAATGCAGTATTGTTATAATTTGGCTGGCATTCAGTTCAGGTATTCTGAGACATAGTAATTTTCCATAACAACATAATAGCAAACTCCTATCAGGTGGTCTCAACCCACTAGTTTTACCTAAGATATATACTGTGCATAGTCTGTCATGAATCTTCAAGTCAGAATAGCATTTGCAAATCTTTTACAGGCAGCTGTCTTTCTGTATGTATACGCTAACTGGAAAGTCTAGCAGCTCTATCTGGTAACAATCTGATCTATTGTTGTCAATCTTCACTCAGTCCTTGTCAGTCAGCTCGGTTCCGAGCCTCGGAACCAACTCGGCTGTTTACTCCAGCTCGCGTCTTCCAAACTCTCGAGCCAGGCAGTACCCATAATGCTCCTCTCAAAATCACCTCAGATCTCATTTGCCGCTTCATGTGTCAGATGCATTTGTCCTTTTCTTGAGCCGTGGCTGATTCTAAAGTAAGTTTATCTTTATTAAAACTCTTGTCTGTCTATATTTTTACTTAACTTCCTTTTTCTGTCTACCCGCCCCTCTCATAGCTTTGCGTGAGTGTGCTTCTTTACTCCTCCTTTCTACCATTAGTAGTCTCTTCAAATACCATCGTTGGTACATTTCTTGCCTCTATTACCTTTTTTTGGTATTCCTAAATTACCATTGTTGGTATTTTCCCCTTTTCTATCCCTTTTTAATTGTGAAAAAAAAAAAAAACCTCTTCATCACTATCTC
Organism: Protopterus annectens; assembly: GCF_019279795.1. NCBI lineage: Eukaryota > Metazoa > Chordata > Ceratodontiformes > Protopteridae > Protopterus > Protopterus annectens. The sequence goes on along the minus strand of NC_056739.1, from coordinate 854,445,485 downwards.
TTTCTCCTGTCTGTATGCGTGTGTGTTTCAGCCCTTTTTTTCATTACAGCTGAAAAACAAGTTTCTCCTGTCAAAACTGTAAAAGGCACCTCCGGTTTCAAAAGGTGCCAGAAGTGCCAGGGTAAGATGCCCAATTCTGACGGGCACACCTTATGTGTATACTGTTTGGGGAAACTATATCTTCAGGAAAATTGTTCAATCTGCCATGGGTTCTCCGCCTGTACTCTTACTGAACGTAAAAATAACCTGATCTTTAAGGGACTCCTCAAATCCGATTTCAAAGAGGCCATTTCTTGGTCTAGGACTGAAGCTATCATATCATCATCCTCTTCTTCCACTACCAAGAAAAGATCTTCTTCTCTTCCTAGTACATCAGAACCATCCAAGAAGGTCTGTAGACTGACCTCGGTGCCGAAGAGCTCTTCGGCACTGGAATGTTTATCTGCCTTGACACCCAAAACATTATTGGAGCTGACAGCGACTTCTTCGGTACCCACAGTATCATCATGTTGAAATAGTCACAGCTGCCATCGCTCCCTAGGACGAGATACACACCAACCTTTGGCCCCTTTAAAGACAGGCCACCAAGCCCTTTCCTCAAATGAGACTCCCTAAGTCTCCTTCAGCTGCCTCGTTCTGAGGTCCATGAAGCTGATTGCTCACGCAGCTGAAGGGACTTCTCAGAAGCCGATAAGTTGAGACTGGTTTATCAGCTTCTGATGGTGAGGGGCTTGTCCTTGATTCCTACCCACACTAGCGCCGAAACCAGCCAATCTATGACACCTCCAGTTCCTTCTCCTTCCACTCCTATTGAGTCTTTGGAGCCCTCGGTTCTGACACTCATAGCATCGACTGTCTTGGTTCCGGTAGCTTCCTCTTCTCCGGTTCCGAGAGATGCCTTGAGGTCCTCTGAGTTTTTAGCACCAGAAGGCTCCCAGGGTCAGTGCTCTCTGGTCAGGTCTGAAGTGCATGGATCAGTTTCCTTAGTTCGGAGCTGTCCATGTCCCTTGGTGCTTTGGCCTTTGTAGCATTGACCCAGGTTTCTGTTTTGGGGTCCACCGTCTCGGTGCAGGGTGTGATCCCGGTTCCGAAGGAGTTTATTTCGGTTCCGGGCTCCCATACCTCTATGAGAGGAAGGGCCAGCCTTCTGAATCATGACGAAGGCTTTGTCCATCAGGGAATCAGTCTTCGCCATCCCTGTCGGGACTAATATTTAGATCTCCTTGACCTGAGCTGCCATCTGTCTCATCATCCCTGGGACAGAGGGCACAAAAGTCCCAGGATACGACCACTTTGGTGGTTTCCTCTTCGGACACTTCCCCGGATTATCCCCCCCGAGGAAGTTCCTGTGAAGAAGTGCAAGAGGAAGCATTTAGACTCCCCGGAGGAGTCTTTCACTGAAGATACTGATTTTGATGAAGGGGAAGGTTCCCCCAGGTTACCCTCTGACAATGTTTCCTTCAGGGACATCATAGAAATCCTGAAACAGAGGGGTGGCTGGTCCTCCATCCAACCTTCCACGAAGGAGTCAGTGTACATGGAGACTTTTTGTGCCCAGCCCTCTACCTCTTGGATCTCTCTGCCTGCTGACTATCTCGTTAAATTGATTGCTCAGTGGGCATGGAAGATGCCCACTGCAACTGAGGCGATCCCCAAAAGGCCTGATTGTATCTTATCAATCACTAAGGATGAGCCTCACTGGTCCAAATGAATACCTGTTGACACCTTGGTGATAGCAGCGGCCACAAAGAGGGAACTTGCTGAGGAAAGTCCGATTATTCATCCTCCTAACAAGGAGTTTAGGACTTTGGATAGATTTGGGAAGTGCATGTATGCTTCAGTGACCTTCGCTCTCAGGTTCTTGAATTATATGGTGCATTTTACAAGATTACAGTGGGATCTGATCAAGGAGCTCTCTGATACCCTTGAAGGAGCAGTGGCTGAAGGGGTATGGGCAAAGTTACTTCTCAGCTAGCAGCCCTCGATGCAGTTTCTAACTCGTCCATGAGGCTGATTGCTCACGCAGCTGAAGGGACTTCCAGAGGAGTGTGTTTAGGCATAGCCATTAGAAGGCACTCCTGCATGTGCGACTTTGCAGAGCCATTCAAAGCATCATTTGTCAACAATGCAGTTGATGGATCTACCCTTTTTGGTCCCAAGGTTAAAGACACTTTAGCCTGATGTGAAAAGGATGGTAAGATCCTTTCTGCCATAGGTGTACATTTCTCCACAACTTAGAGGCCCTACTCCAGGAACCAGAGAAGTGGGAGACTATGCTTTAAAAAACCCAAAGGGCCTTTCTAGGATTCATGAAGCAAAGACTTTCCCTGAGGCAGAGGGGGAAGTAATGGAAGATTCTGCCCTAGGGGCAGAAATGGACCGCAAAACCAGGGGTCCAGAGAATCTTTTTCTGGTACTTCTACCAGCACCCAAAATATATGCCCAATTGCCCTCCTGTGGAGGCAGTCAGGGGATGTGTGTCTCTCTGCACCAGTCTGTGCGGCAAACATTAACTACAGACAAATGGGTGCAGGGAATAATACCCAGAGGTTACACAATTCCATTATCAGTTCCCCCAACATCCCAGAAGAAATTCCTGGATGTACCACCCAGTCGCAGGGAAGCAGCAGCTTTAGAAATTCAAAGACTGCTAGACAAAAGATTCATCCAAAAAGTCCCACCAGACCAAACGGGATCTGGGTTTTATTGAAGATTCTTTTTAGTGCCCAAAAAATGGGGGACAGGAGGACCCATCTTGGATCTCACCCAGTTCAACAACGCCATTCAGCAGTGCTTCCATTATTGGAAAAAAGCGATTGGGTGTGCTCTGTAGCCCTCCAAGATGCTTATCATATAAAAATGGACAAGAGCTCCAGGGGGTATCTGCGCTTCCGTCTGGGAGCTAGTCATTTCCAATTCAGAGTGCTGATCTTTGGACTCACCATAGCCCCCAGGGTGTTCAAATGTATGGCAGTGGTGGCAGCTCGTCTCACACTGCTAGGATTTCGAGTATTTCCTTACCTCGACGACTGACTCCTTACCGCTACCACCAGGCGTCAGAACGGACAAGAGGCTACACACTGCACCTCTGTACATCTCTAGGCATAACCATAAATTTCAAGAAGTCAAACTTGCAACCCGCTCAGCAATTAGAATTTATCAGAGCCTGTTTAAACACTGTTTCAGGAATTGCATCACTCTCTCCAGAAAGACTTCAACATATCGGATCACAAGTCAGACAAATTCTACAAAACAAAAGGGTTCCAGCAAGACTAGTCCTACAAACATTAAGCTCCATGGCAGCATCAGTCACTCTTGTTCCCTTGGCAAGGTACCACATGCAAATTTTGCAATGGTTACTTGCTTCCTAGTGGTCTCTGATGCACCTACCAATATCTCAACAAATCTTGATTACCAATCACTGCAAACAAGATCTCATGTAGTGGCTCCACTCTGATCAGATTCTCTTGGGTCGGCCATTCATTCTTACCCAGCCCTAAGCCGTAATGCCCATGGATGCTTCCCAGATGGGAGGGCATTATCTGGGAAGGACAGTCCAAGGCACGTGGTCCCAACTAGAGGCCAACTTGCACGTCAGTGTTCTAGAGATGAGGGCAGTGCTTTTAGCATTCCAAGACATCCTTCCTGTAGGGACAGTGGCTATTCAGACGGATAACATGTCTGTAGTCTGATACATCAACAAACAAGGGGGAACCAAATCTTACCCATTGTGTTGAGAAGCCCCCAGACTTTGGGAATGGCTGATTTCTTCCAACTGCTATCTCACAGCAACACACATCCCGAGGAGCTCCAACATAATAATGGACAAGTTGAGCAGAACTATTCTCAAGCCTCACAAGTGGTCTCTCAATCCTGTAATGGCAAACAACATATGTGCTGTTGTCCTATCTCGCCTTCATTCTTACTAGGTTGGGTTCGGATCCAATCCTTGGGTCCGACTCGGCCTTATATACAAGCTTGAAGTCCTCCACTAGCTCATGGCTAAACCTTATCCCATCATGTACTAGGAGAGCTCTCCAGATATCATTTGCCACTAAACAAGATTGGGTGCTCTTCCTACTGTTTCTGGTTAAGTAGACTTTTTCTTACTTCATATTTGTGAAAAATTGATGTTCTTCGTGTTTCACTGTTGCAGTCATCACCTGTGGGTTATCCCTGCTGTGGTACTCCTTGGCTGGCCCAAATACCAGAGTCTGTGTTTTTCTGCGTCGACTGCTGTCTGATGTCAGGTCATCAGTGCTTTAAAGCAAGGCAGACAACACCATTACATCAGTCTTTCTTGCCATGGAGCCCGTAGCAGAAGCAGTTTGCAAGTGTGCCGGTCGGTCACTACCAGAGTTTGAATTACAGCTAAAAATGTCTAAAGCTAAGTACCCCATTGGGGATCCTTTCTTCTTGCACTAACCGTGGACCGAAAAAGTTAACAATTGTTTCACCTGTGGAAAGCAGATCCCACACCGAGACTTCCATTCATACTGCATCACTTGTTTAGGCCCAGACCGTGACGTCCCCATTTGCCGGTTCTGTGCCCTCTTTAAAACGAGAACCATTCGTCATAGCTCTCTTATTGTAGACGGGTATTTTCTTCTTCAGTCTTCGCATTCTGAAATGGCACCCGTGAACCAACAGTTTGTGGACATTCTGAAAAAACGTAGAGATAAAGATAGAGACAGACTTCACAAGGCTAAGCCCTTCCGACAACTCTACTGCTAAGCAGGTCGTCAGCTCTCCGGAATTCAGCGAGGCGCTTTCACAGCTCCTGATGCCCGATTCGATATCTACACAGGCCTCTACCGAGAATCTTTTTGAGTCCGGTATACTACAGAAATCTTCATCTTCCAAGCCTTTGGCTGTCTCTGCTTAGGTTGGGTCTGGAGCCACGACGCAGGCACCAGCTTCCAAAGAGGCCTCTCACACTACCGAATCTAGACAAAAAAATTACGTCTTCTCATCCGTCAACTGTTTCTCTCAGACCTGTGGATACTCTTAAGCATAGAAGCCAGGCCACTCCTAGAAAATCTACCTCTAGCCACCATCTTGCTCCTGCTCCACCACTCCAAGCACAAATGCTTAAAATGGCGTAGGATCTCATCTCCCTTATCAGGGGTAGTCGAGCCACAACTTCTGAAAGGAAAAGATGCCCTTCTCCTGAAATTATGACAGAATAGAATTCTGAGGAATCTGATTATTCAGATTTTTAAGAGGAACAGCAACGTCTGATGGCTTATGAGGATTCAGATGCAGCGGAATCTATTCCTTCTGCCTTCCTACCAGAAGACCTTTCCTTTGGGGAAACCCTTCACACCCTCAGGGAACATTTCCAATGGGAATCTAAGGATTTCTCCCAGTCTAAGAAAAGACAGAGTTTTTGGACCTGCCCCAGCACAGACCCTTGGCCATCCCCCCTATTTTAGAAGTGGTGCATGATTTCCATGGAATCCAGCTTACCCCTGACACCCTCCCACCTGCTCCCGGTAAACCTGACAGGTATTAGAGTACCGGATTCTCACAAATACCTGTACAGAAATCCTCCTGCTGGCCCAGAGGTCATTACACAGGGACCTAAAGGAGCTAAGACTAGTTCTGCCAAGAATCGTATTCCTTCAGACAAAGATTCCAGAGCTCTGGACAGATGGGGTAAAAAAGTATAAACCTCTGCAACCTTAGCTATCCGAGCAGTCAGCTGTGAGTTCCATATGTTAAAATTTCAAAAACATACTTTGGAACTATTAAAAGGTTTCAACCTTTCCTGTTTGTGCCAGTTCGATAGAGTCAGCAGATTTACTGCAGTCTACTTGTCAAGTGGCCAAACACTCATTACACTGTGGATGTGATGCCCTAGAAGCCTCAAGCAGGGCAGTAGTGTCGGGATCTGTCGTTAGAAGACATGCATGGTTGAGAACAACCTCTCCCTGATTATGTCAAGTCTAAATTAATTGATGCACTCCTGGATAAGGACCGCTTGTTTGGAGTAAAAGCAGAAGAGGTGCTTAAAAAGATGGAAAACAAAGCAATATCTATGCAAACCGTAAACGATTTCTTTCAGGTTCAACCTCCCAGGTTCAGCAGGAACTTTCCCTCTAAGCACTGGTCCTTACCTGCACCTAGCAGACAGGACCAAAGTAAACCCCATAGGGACAGACCACTCGGGCCCCTATCCCAGGGGCAGCAGAAAACCAAACAGTGGACTACTTACGCCCCAAGGGCAGGGAGTTCTAAGCCATCCTTCTATGGCAAAAACTCTCAATGACGCCCTCTCTCCCCTCTGCCCTCTAGGAGGAAGGCTCTCCCTCTGCAAAGAAAATTGACTTTCTGTAACAAAGGACCAATGGGTCTTAAAGATAATTTTTCAGGGATACAAATTCTCTTTCAACGAACTCCCAATTCCAAGAGGGTACCCAGACTTACCTCCAAATCAGTGAGCAGAGGCACTGAAAAAGGTCCAAACTCTCATATCCCAGGTGGAAGTAGAACCTGTCCGTTCAGATCAAACAGGCAAAGACTTTTATTCCAGATTATTCCTTGTTCCCAGAAAAGAGGGCACGTGGCATCCCATCGTGGATCTATCCATTTTGAACACCTCCCTGGTGGTCCCCAAGTTCAGAATGCTAGCTTTGCAGCAGCTGCTGCCTATACTGACATAGAATGCCTGGCTAGTGACCGTAGACCTAAAAGTTGCCTACCTCCACATCCCCATAAAGGAATCCTGCAGGAAAGTCCTGCTCTGTCCGCTACCCTTTGGCTTATCTCCTGCACCCAGAGTATTCACCAAATGCTTAGCACCAGCCATAACATTTTGCAAACAGAGAAATATACAGATTTATCCTTATCTGGACAACGGCCTAATTCAGAAAGAGTGCAAAGAAAAGCTGCTCCAGGACCTTCTCTTTTTCAAAACCCTCCTAACTTCCCTAGGGCTCACCATCAATGAGAAGAAATCAAAGCAAACACCAAACAGGAAGATCATTTTCTTGGGAGCACTGCTGGACACAGCTTCCCAAACGGCCTTCCTATCCCCAGAAAAGCAGAGCTTCCTGCCTCTCTACTTTACCCAGCTGGCTTCCAGAAGTCACTTCACTGTGAGGAAGTTCCAGCAAGCCTTGGTGTACATGGCATCTTGCATCCTTCCAATTCCTCTTGCCAGGTATCACATGAGGAAACATCAGTGGTATCTAAGGAACCTTTGGTGTCGGCACTCTCAGCCTTTAGAGACCTTTCTCTCTCTGATCCTCTGTGTAAGGGCAGAGTTTCTCTGGTGGGCAGGAGCCTGTACCAAGAACAAGGGTCTTCCCTTCATCCTCCTCCCTACCAGGCAGACTATCAGCACTGACCCCTCAGACTTTGCTTGGAGCTCTCACCTAGCAGGCAGGTGCACCCAGGGTCTTTGGGATGCCCAGCACCTTTCCTTAAATGACAATCAGAAGGAAATTATGACAGTCCAAAAGGCTCTGACATCCTTCAAGCCCCATCTCAGATCAGGGGTTCTCCTTATCAAAACAGACAACACCACAGTAATGTGGTATATCAACAAAGAGGGAGGGACCCAATCTTTACCCTCTGTGCTGGCTAGCTATGAACCTCTGGCTGACAGCCTCTTCCATGGGATTACACCTAATTGCCCAATACCTACCAGGGATTAACAACACCTTGTCAGACCACCTAAGCAGAAACTTTCTGGACCCCCACGAATGGCAGCTCCACAGAAAAATCTTTTTACAAGTCATTCAAGAGTGGGGAACTCCGGAGGTGGATCTCTTTGCTTCGCACCTCAACCACCAGCTGAAAAAATTCTGTACCAGGGAGTATCACCACCTAGTGTGGATGGTGTATGCCTTGACCTTCCCCTGGAACTCCCTCTTTGTGTAAGCATTCCCTTCTCTGCCTTTTATTCCCAAGGTACTGATCAAGATAAGGGAGGAGAGACCAAAGACTATCCTCATTGCTCCAGATTGGCTCAGACATCATTGGTACCCCTTACTGCCCAGCCATTGCAGCCTCCCAGTCAGCTTCCCCTGATCTCATACCTCTTGACCCAAGTGGGGGGAATGCTGCACCCAGACTTGCATACTTTCAAGCTGTCAGTATGGTTACTACTTTAAAAGCAAACAAGGGGCCCCTGTTAAGCAAACGGGTCCTAGACATTATCACATAGGCCAGAAGGCCCAGCACCAGAAAATCTTACACAGGGAAATGGAAAAGATTCTGCTCCTGGAGCCAATCCAGAGGGGGGGGGGGGCAGTACCTCACAACCTTCCAACCCTCTTATCCTGGACTACCTAGCCAAGTTACTCAATATTGGTCTCTTTTTCTCTTCCATGCCTCAGCCATTTCAGCTTATTTCGATACAGACTAGCCCCTCTTCTCACATCCTTTAATTAAACAATTCCTCAGAGGGGTTTCTAATATCAGACCTCCCAGAAGGCCACCCACACCAGCCTGGGACCTGAATTATGTTTTAGAAAAACTAACCTTACCACCATTCGAACCTGCTGCTTCAGCAGAATTGAGAGACCTCTCCTGGAAGACTGCTTTCCTACTAGCTATCGCCTCAGCCAGAAGGTTTCAGAACTTCAGGCACTCGTGGCCATTGAGCCCTTCATCATTTTTCATGCAGACAGGGTCTCCCTGAGGACTAACCCCTCCTTTATGCCCAAGGTGGTATCTGATGTGACCCTCAACCAGGCCATACATCTACCCACCTTCTTTCCTAATCCTCAAAACAAGGGGGAAAGAATTCTGCACTCACTAGACATGCACAGGCAGCTCAGATACTACCTGGACAGTGCTAAACCCTTCAGAAAAACAGACCTTCTTGTCAGCTTTGCCCCAGGGGCAGAAGGGAAGCCCATTTCCAAGCGGATATCACACTGTATCCATTTTTGCTACAGACTCTATGGAAAACCTCCCCCTAAGTCTATTTGCACCCATTCCACTAGGGTAGCCTCCACTTCCACAGCATTTCTCAGAGGAGTTCCCACCAGGGACATCTTGGAAGCTGCCACCTGGACCTCTGTCCATACCATTACAAAGCATTATTACCTACCTCTTTCCTCTAAGGCTAGGGCAGGGTTTGCATCTGCAGTTCTGCAGGGCTTGCTGACCCATGCCTAGGTCTCTAACTGATCCTTCCACCCCTCTCCTCATCTTTGGGAATCCTCCCACAGGTGATGACTGCAACAGTGAAACACGAAGAACATAGTATAGTTGTGTACACAACATAAATGTAGATGTTCGAGTGTCTTCACTGTTGCAGTCCTGGTTTCCCTCCCTCCATCCCCCTTATATCCTCTTTCCTTAGGGGGACATAAGATTTTCATGGTGGCTTTTAGCCACCGGGACCCCACTATACCATATTTCCTTGGGCTTCTGATGGGTTAGGGCAAGAAAAATTGATGTAATTGCATCAGCTGCCTTGCTTTATAGCACTGATGACCTGATATCAGACTACAGGCCGTAGTTTTTCTGTTAGGTCTTTTCTCCCTATCACGGCTTCATTTCAAATAGTCAGTTTTACTTAGAGGGCTGTTTCTTATCTTTGGATTATCTTTTTAAGGTCAGCTTGGTTGGCGTGAACTACCTAGCCTAATCCAGTATAACCAACTGATTATGGCCTATAAAATCCTCTATAATCCGGACAATACTCCTGCACTTAAAAATATTATCACCCCCTATAACAATCCTAGACCGCTTCGATCCTCTAACAAACTACTAATTCAGACTAGCAAAATTGATAACACAGCCGGTGATTCTCTCTCTGCAAACTCTGTAAGTAGATCCTGGAACTCTCTTCCAGCTGATATTACCTTACTTTCCACCTTAGGTCAATTTAAAACTAGACTCAAAAACATTTGTCACTTAACTGGCTATGTCAATGTATCAAGCCTGGCTAACTCGAATGTGTAAAAATCTGTTAACCAGTTTACTGTGTAATTTAATTTAATCCTGACTTGTGCTCAGGACTAACTGTAACCTGTGGAACTTGTTTAACTTGCTTACTTATGTAATCTTTGTAAATAGTCTGTTTGTAATATGTAATGCTGGTATTATGTAATGCTGTATCTGCTTACCCTTGGAGCTTTTCTCCCCGGGCCTCCGCTGAAAATGGACATGCATCCACTCGAACTATCCCGGTCAACAAATGTAAAATAAATAAAAAATAAATAAGTTTGTTTAAATTAGAGAGCTGCCTCTCCTTTAGCCCATTTAAGTTAGAGGGCTTCTGCCCCCCTTTCACCCCTCTGGCCATAGCCCGTTTAAGTTAGAGGGCTGCGCTATCCTTTTCTTTTTCTCATAAACAACTGTTGGTTAACTTTTGTTCTTGTTTAAAAATAATTAAAATATATATTTTATATATATATATATATATATATATATATATATATGTGTGTGTGTGTGTGTGTGTGTGTGTGTGTGTGTGCGCGCGCGCACACACACACTCATTCTGATTGTTAGCTGCTGTTGTTCTTCGTGTTTCACTGTTGCAGTCATTGCATTTGGGTAATCTGCTGGCAGGTTGCCCTCAGTCGGCCTGAATATCAAAGTCTTGGGTCCTGCATTGGTTGCTGTCTCCTCTTCCATGACGTCAGGTCGTCAGGGGTATAAAACATGCAGCCGACACCATTTAATCAGTCTTTCTTGCCGTGCGGTGCCCGAAGCAGAAGCAGTTCGCAAGTGCCAGTCGGCCGACTCCTGACATTTTCATTTTCGAGTTTCAGAACCGAAGTCTTAAAAAAGTTAAGTACCCCATTGGGGATCCTTTTTCTTGCTCTAACCAATGTCAGTAAAAATTAACAATTGTCTTACCTGTGGAAAACAAATACCTCATAGAGATTTTCATTCTTACTGCATCCCCTGCTTAGGCCCAGACCACGACATCCCTCATCGGTTTTGTGCCTTATTCAACACCCGAACTATCCGTCATCGGGCTATTTTGCAGGTAATTAGTTTCGTACTCATTCTGTGTACTCCGAAATGGCTTCATCAAGCCATCTGTCTACCGATCTTCCGAAAAAACGTAAGGATTAGGACAGACAGACCACATAGATCCAAAACTGCCAACGACACTTCTGTTAAGCTAGTCGGCAGTCTGCCGGTACTCAGTGAGGCACTTTTGCAGCCCCTGATACCCGCTACTTCTGATTCTCAGGCCTCTACTGAGACCCATTTGGAGTACAGTATGCTGCAAGATGCTTCTTCGACTATGGAACCTGCGGATGTCTCTACCTTGGATGGGTCCAGAGCCGCTGTGCAGGCACCGGCTTCTGAGGGTGTATTCAGGCCTACAGACATTCATATTAAACCGCCATCATTTTCATCCAGGCCTAAAATTCGCACCACGCCTGGAAAACCGACGACCAAACCGCAGGCCCAGACTCATATGCCTAAAAAACAAATGCTTAGAATGGCTGAAGACCTCATTACTTTGATTAGGGGAAGCCAGCCTTCCCCCTCTAAGAGATCTAGAACTGAGTTTCTTTCTGCTCCTTCTGATTACCAGGATTTGCCCTTATCTACTTATGAGGATTCTGATGCAGAGGATTCCATTCCCTCTGCTTCTCCTCCAGAAGATTTTTTTCTTTCGGTGAAACTTTGCACAATCTTAGGGAGCATTTCTGCTGGTTAAGCCAGGATTACTGTAGCTCCAAAAAGAGGCTTAGGGAATTCTTACTCCTACCTCAACACAGTCCTTTAGCTATCCCTCCTGTTCTAGCTATCCCTCCTGTTCTGGACATTGTAGATGATGCTTTCTTGGAATCTAGCCTTTTCCCAGACACTTTACCTCCAGCTCCCAGAAAACCTGACAGGTATTACAGAGTACCTGACTCTCTCAAGTTCCGCTTCAAGAATCCTCCTGCGGATCCCGAAACCATTTCCCAAGGACCAAAAGGCATTAAGGCTATTGCTGCCAAAAATCCTACCCCTTCTGATAGAGATTCTAGAGCCTTAGACAGGTGGGGTAAGAAGGTATACACTTCTGCTACTTTGGCCATCAGGGCTTTAAATTGCCAGTTTCATATGTTAAAGTATCCACAGCATGTTATGGGGCTACTTAAACAGAAAATTATGTTGATTCCTGACTGTACTAAACACAAAGAATTACAGGATTTAATGCATTCTGCAGAACAAGTTAGTAAACATATTTTGCAATGTGGTTTTGATGCTTTAGAAGCATCTTGCAGGGCTGCTGTCACTGGGTCTGTACTCCGAAGGCATGCTTGGCTTAAGGAACAAAACTTGCCAGATCATGTAAAAGCTAAATTACTGGATGCTCCCTTAAACCAAGACCGCCTTTTTGGCAACAAAGCAAAATAAGTCCTCAAAAGGATGGAGGAAAAAGTTAAATCTATGCAAACTGTTAAAGATTTCCTACAAGTACAGCCTCCCAGATTCAGTAGGCATTGGCCTTCTAAGAACTGGTCCTTTCCAGTCCCTTCTAGGCCTTTTCAGTCCAAACCCAGGAACAGCAGACCACCTAGGCTACAGTCTCAGGCTTCACACAAACCCAAGCAGTGGGGGGCTCCCACTTCCAAAGCAGGGAGTAGTAAGCCACCCTCCTACGGAAAAATGGCACAATGACTTAACCTTGACCCTTCCAAGCCCTGCTCAACTACCTGCTCCCTTAGGAGGAAAGCTCGCCCTGCATGCAAAAAAATTGGGAACTCATTACTCAGGATAATTGGGTTTTGAACATAGTTTCCCAAGGATACAGATTTCACTTCCACACCCTACCAACACTAAGTAGTTGGACAGACCTACCCCCTAATCAGTGAGCGGAGGCCCAACTGCAAGTTCTCTCTCTCCTCAATATCAGGGCTATTCAGCCTGTCCCAGCACAGAACAAAGGGGACAAGGCTTTTATTCAAGATGTTTTCTGGTACCCAGAAAAGACAACTCCTGGCGTCCTGTCCTGGAACTCTCTATTCTCAACACCTTTCTGGTAGTTCCAAAATTCAAAATGCTAACACTGCAACAGCTTCTTCCCATGCTAGCCAAGGATGCCTGGCTGGCAACCCTAGATTTAAAGGAAGTTTACCTGCACATCCCAATAAGGGAATCTTGCAGGAAGTACCTATGCTTCAGGGCAGACTCCATGCACTCTTAGTTCACTGCACTTCCCTTTGGCTTATCTACTGCATCCCCAGGGTATTCACAAAGTGCCTAGATCCATCCATTGCTTTTGCAGGCAGAGAAATATTCAAATTTACCCATATTTGGATGATTGGCTGATTCAGGCAAAAAGCCAGGACTTGCTGTTACAACACCTGGCATTCGTAAAGAAACTTCTAACCTCACTGGAGTACACCATCAACGAAAAGAAGTCTCACCTAGTACCCTGCCAACAGATTGTATTCCTGGGAGCAAGCTTGAACACAACTTCCCATATGACATTCCTCACTCCAGAGAAACAAGTTTACTTGACAACCTACTTCAAACTATTGGCCACAAAACCCCAGCTATCTGCAAGGAAAATACTGTAAGCCCTGGGGTTCATGGCCTCTTGCATTTTACTAATTCCATTTGCAAGACTGTGTATGAGGAAACTCCAATGGTATCTAAAAAGACTATGGTGTCAACATTCTCAGGACCTGGAAACAATGATTTCTATCATTCCTTGTTTCAAGACAGAGTTCCTTTGGTGGGCAGAGGCCTGCTACCACAACAAGGGACTCCCTTTCATTCTACCCCTTGCTGCCCAAACCCTAACAACAGACGCATCAGACTATGCATGGGGGGCTCACATGGCAGGGCAGTGCATTCAGGGCAAATGGAATGGAACCAGAGACAGATGCATCTGCATATCAATCAAAAATAAATGTTAGCTGTACAGAATGCTCTGACAGCCTTCAAAGACCATATTCTTCCAGGACAACTATTGGTAAAGACAGACAACGCCACAGTGATGTGGTACATAAACAAGCAGGGGGGAACCCACTCGTACCTTCTCTGCAGACTAGCCATGGCTCTGTGGAACACAGCCTTAAGCTACCAAGTACACCTGCAAGCTCAATTCCTGCCAGGCATATTAAATTCACTGGCAGACTACTTGAGCAGAAATCTCATGGACTCACACGAATGGAAACTAGAAGCCAAAATATTCAACCTTTTGAGGAACAAATAGGGTACTCCAGAGATAAACCTGTTTGCCTCCCATCAGAACTACCAATTGAACAAATTCTGCACAAGAACTCCCTACAGCCAAGTTTGTAAAGTGGATGGCCCTGTCCTTTACCTGGGAAAGCCTCTCAGTTTATGCCTTTCCCTCTCTGCCTCTCCCCTCAAAGGTTCTACTAAAGATCCAACAGGAGGACAAGCCAAGGACAATACTGATTGCACCAAACTGGCCACGCCAACACTGGTAGCCCCTCTTGCACAGTATGGCACTGCTACAACCATGACACCTGCCTCAGACCCCTTCCCTGCTGTCCTAGCAGGCGGGCCAGATTCTGCACTCTCAGCTTCAAACCCTGAACCTTGCAGCCTGGCTAATTCCTTGATCTTGGCATCCCTCAGTAAGCAGGTACTGAATGTTATTCTGGAGGCAAGGAGGGCTAGTACTAGAAAATCCTATGCTGAAAAGTGGAAAAGATACTGTTCCTGGAGCCTGGCTTAGGGGATGGGCACAACGGTGCCCAGCTTACCTCAGATTGTACAGTACTTAACAGAAATGCTCCACAGGGGCCTATCCTTCTCATCAATTAAAATTCATGCCTCTGCCATTTCAGCACATTGCAATACAGAGCCACTCCTTTTCTGTCACCCCTTGCTAAAGCAAGTCCTTAGAGGGGGCCAAAAATGTAAGACCCCCCCCCCCCAGGAGAGCTCCCACTCCAGCCTGGGACCTTAACTTTGTATTGAAAAAGCTCACTCTCCCCTCCTTTGATGGAAAAGCTCACTCTTCCCTCCTTTGAGCCAGCTGCAACAGCAGAGTTGAAATTCCTTTCTTGGAAAACAGCCTTCCTTCTTGCGGAAGTGATGGCTAGAAGAGTGTCTGATTTACAGGCCCTCATGGCAGTGGGAACCCTTCATTATCTTCCATGCGGACAGTGTTTCCCTCAGGACTAATCCTTCCTTTATGCCCAAGGTGGTGTCCAGTGTGGCCCTAAATTAGTCCATTCATTTGCCTACTTTTTTCCCTAATCCACAAAACAAAGGGGAACAAATACTGCACTCTCTGGACGTGCACAGACAACTTAGATTTTATTTGGACAGGACTAAGCCTCTCAGAAAATCTGAACAGCTACTAGTTGGCTTTGCTGCAGGGGCAGAGGGGAAGGCCATTTCAAAGCAAACCATTTCCAAATTGATAGCCCATTTCATTCATTTCTGCAACAAGCATCATGGAAAATCTACCCCACAGGGGATAAGATCACATTCCACCAGGGCTGCATCTACCTCTGCGGCTTTTCTCAGAGAAGTCCCTTCCAGGGACATCCTAGAAAGCTCCTACCTGGAGCTCTGTACATACCTTCACCAAGCATTACTACATGCCTATCTTTTGTAAATCCAGAGCTGGATTTGCCACTGCAGTCTTGCAGGGCTTAATAGCTGGCCCTAATGCTCTTTAACTTCCTCCTCCCTTCCTTGGCTTTGGGAATCAACCCAAATGTGATGACTGCAACAGTGAAACATGAAGAACGTAGTACAGTTGTGTACACTTACCATAAATGTAGATGTTCGAGTGCATTCACTTTTGCAGTCCTGGTTACCCTCCCTCCAGCCCCCTGACTTCTCTTGGCTCTACCTTTCCTTCTTGTTTGGTATATTTATTTTTTATGGTGTATTTGCTTTTTGATGGGGTTGTACCATACCATATAATTGCTTCCTATTGTGGGGGCACCTGACATTTGGGGCAAGAAAAACTGATGTAATGGCGTCGGCTGAATGTTTTATACTCCTGAAGTCTTGGAAGAAAGGACAGCATCCGACACAGAAATCCGAAGACTGTGGTATTCAGGCCGGCTGAGGGCTACCTGCAGGCAGATAACCCAAATGTGATGACTGCAACAGTGAATACACTCGAACATCTACATTTATGGTAAGTGTACACAACTGTACTTTCCTCGGAGGCCAAATAAGTTCATTATCTCACCCTCAGACAAAAATTTCTTAACTAAGGGAGTCCCAGTAGATGCTATGGTGGTGGCGGCAGCCACCAAGAAAGAACTTTGAGACACCATCTTCTGTCCATTTACCGAACAAGGAGTCTCACGTGGACAGGTATGGAAAGCGCATTTTCTCTTCAGCGACGTTTGCTCTTAGATTGCTGAATTACCTGACTCACTTTACTAGATGACAGAGAGATCTCCTGAAGGAGCTAGGAGATACCCTCCAAGGTTCAGTAGCTGAAGGGTTGTCAGAGAAAGTTTCTTCTCAGCTCTCTACCTTAAATTCTGTGGTCAGCTCTTCCAGGAGACTGATTTTTTATGCAGCGGATGGAGCGAGCAGAGCAGCGGGTTCAGGAATTTCCCTAAGGAGACATTCTTGGATGTGCTTGTGTGACTTTGTGGAACCCAATTAAATCTTACTTTGTGAATTCCCCATTCTATGGCTTGTCTCTTTTTGGGCCCAAAGTCAAGGACACACTAACCAGGTGTGAACAAGAAGGAAAGACTCTCAGCCGTAGGAGTCCGTTTTTCCATACCTACCAAACCATATCCCAAAGATAAGAAAAGAAGTGGTGATTCTTCCCCCAGGGGCAGAGGGAGAAGTGGCAATGGAAGACACTGACCATGTGGCAGAGGGGATCTGCAGAGTCAGGGCGACCAGGAATCCTTTGGTAAGCCCTTTCAGTGCTCCTGAAGGGAGGCCCACCTGTCTATCTCTGGAGGTAGTCAGGAGCCACTTATCTTTGTACCCAAAAGCCTGGCTAACAGTAACAAAAGACAAGTGGGTGCAAAGCATCATATCCAGTGGTACTCCATACCCTTTTCCTTTCCCATCCCAAACATAAAAATCATCCAGGACATTCCACCCAGTCAAAGGAAATAGGCAACTCTAGAGATTCAAATGTTGCTACACAAAAGAGCCATCCAAACAATCCCCGCAGACCAGATAAGATCCGGAACTTACTCAAGATTCTTTTTACTTCCAAAGAAAACGGGACTGGAGACCAATTCTGGATCTCAGCAACCTGAACAAATCTGTTAGAAAGTCCAAGTTCCAGATAGTAACACTGCAGTCAGTTCTCCCTTTTCTGGGACAAGGCAATTGGATGTGCTCGATCGACCTCCAAGATGCACGTACTATCACACAAAAATGGACAAGCGATCCGGGAGACACCTGCACTTCAGCTGGGAGCCAGCTACTACCAGTTTTGAGCTCTGCCCTTTGGCCTCACTACAGTCCCCAGAGTGTTCACCATGTATGACAGTAGTCGCGGTTCACTTGAGATGCCTAGAATTCCGAGTGTTTCCATACTTAGTTACTTACTCAGAACCAAAAAGAAATTGAATTTGGAACTCTTTAGAAATGAACTTTATGCTTGTAACTGGTCACCCTTGAAATACCTTCCCCTAGATGAAGCTGTAGACTACTTTAATGCAAAATTCCTAACTATACTTAACCATCACGCTCCCACTCGATCTATTAGAATTAAAACCAAATCTGCCCCATGGCTCTCAATAGAAACAAAGCAGAAAATCCAACTCAGAAACAAGATCTGGAACAAATCCCGCTCTACAAAGAACCCAACAGACTACCAACACTACAAACTACTACGAAATCAGACCAAAAAAGCCATAATGACCGATAAGAAAAGCTATTACCTAAAATCTCAGCAAACTCGCAAAAATTGCCCACAAAAATTCTGGGCCAATATAAATGAACTACTACAGCCTAGTAAACCTACCACACCCAACCCACAAGGCTCCGACACAATGAACCACAACCAAATTGCCAACGACTTTAATTCCTTCTTTACTGACACAATTCATACGCTGGCTAGTCAACTCTCTACAAATGACACAGTTACATCTAAATATGACTTAAAGCCACCTCCCCCTTTTCTCTTCCAACCTGTCCCCACAGCCTACATACTCTCACTTATCAAAAAACGCAAACCTTGTACCCCCTCTGCTGACTTACTACCCGCAGAATACTTGCAATTAGCAGACAGTTCCATAGCCTACCCAATTTCCATGCTCGTAAACAGAACCATCACAGAGGGATATGTCCCAAAACTTTGGAAAATATCTCATATCATCCCTCTTCACAAGGGTGGAAATTCTACTGAATTTTCAAACTACCGCCCTATAGCCCTACTCTCTCCCTTATCAAAAATCATGGAAAGATGTATACACAAGCAACTGCTAAACCATCTTCTCAAATACAACTTACTTTCTAATACCCAGCATGGCTTCAGACCATCCCATAGTACCACCACTGCCCTCCTCTCCTTTACAGACACCATCAACACAAATCGTAACCACAACACACTTTCCTCAGCTCTCTTCCTAGACCTGTCAAAAGCGTTTGACATGGTAAACCACCAAATACTCATAAATATCCTCCAATCTATGTCACTAGACACCCAACCCATTAACTGGTTCAAATCCTACTTAAACGACCGACACCAAGCAGTTCTCTGAAATCCACCCTATCTTCACAGCTTCCTGTAACCATTGGTGTTCCCCAAGGGTCTATATTAGGTCCCCTTCTGTTTTCTTTGTTTATCAATGACCTACACCAAATAGTTCCACAAGCTACATGCATTCAATATGCAGATGATTCCACACTCATTTGCTCAGCCACAACAGTACCTAATCTTCACTCCCTTACACAACACATATTTAACTCCGTTGAAGAATGGTTTTCCCAACGCTGTCTCCTACTTAACCCCAAAAAAAACAAACTCCTCCTCTTTATACCCTCCAGTAAATCTCCTCCTATAGACTTTACAATAACATCTAAAATGGCACACCTATATCTCAAGACCTCACGACTAAACTATTAGGAATTACCATAGATAACAACCTTAACTTTGATACACATATAAACAACACCTTGAAAAATACTAACAAAAAATAGGCTCTCTCTACCGAATCAAACCTTTCCTCACTCCAGACTCTAGAATTACTGTTGCTCAAACCCACCTTATCTCTCCTCCTCTATGCCTCCCCATATTTACAAACCTATCAAAAAAATCTTCTGAAATTAGAGAACTCTTACCACAGTATAGCAAGATTTGCTACAGGCAACCCATTCAAAACCCACCATTGTATCAATCTAAAACTACTAGGCTGGCTTGAATTTCAGCACCAGCTTAAAATCAATCAATTAACCATTGCCCATCAAATTCTGCATCAACCTGACAAAACACCTATACTATCTACCCTTATCCACCCCTACCATAACCTAAAATCCCTAAGATCTGCACACAAACTACTTGTAAATATTGATAAATCAAACAACAAAGCTGGTGACTCCCTCTTTTCCAACACTGTTGGAAAACATTGGAACCTGCTCCCTCTGAACTTACCACTATTCCTCTAAATCTCTCTTCAAAAAGAAAATTAAACTCCACCTCAAATCTCAATGGATGTGCCCCTGCACTAATCCTGACTAATCACTCTATGCCATCAGACAAATCCCTTCATCATGAAACCCTACCCCCCTCTTATCTTACTCACTCTCCCTTTTTCAACCTCCCCCTAAAAAAAAAAAAAAAAATATATATATATATATATATATTTTTAAAATGTAAATTTTTTTTATGATGTTAACTGTATAACCTTGCTTGTAATTTTTTTGGCTCAATTTGTGTGTACTTTTTGCATATTGTTACCCTTACTTTCTTGTAATATCGCAAATGTACTTCTTCTTAAACTCTGGAGCTTAACTCCTCGGGCCTCTGCTGAAAATGGACATGTATCCAGCTAGACTAGCCCGGTCAACAAATGTAAAATAAAATAAATAAATAAAATAAATAAATACTTAAGACGGCTGGCTCCTAACCGCTGCCAGCAAGCATCTATTAACAAAAGTGAGAAACACCACCTTGCAGCTCTGCTCTCACCTAGGAATCATAATAAACTACAAGAAATCTGTCCTGCTGCCATCTCAGCGTATCACTTTTATAGGAACAGAATTAGATACAACAAAGATGATGGCCAAACTTCCTCCAGAAAGAGTACAAGTTGCACATCATCAGGTCTTAAATCTTCTTTCCAAGAAAAAAGCACAGGCAAGAACATTTCTGAAAGTCCTGGGGCCCATGGCAGCAGCAATAACCTTGATCCCATTAGCATGTCGGCACATGAAAATTCTCCAGTGGCTACTGTCCACTCAGTAGTCAATGCAAGAGCTGCCCATGTCCCACAAAATATTGATAACGGAATCTTGCAAAAAATACCTTCTTTGGTGGCTTTACTCCACTCAGGTCGACCCTTTGTACTTCCCTAACAACTAGCCACACTGACCACGGACGCTTCTCAGATGGGGGGAGGCGGGCATTATCTGGGAAAGTCAGTCCAAGGCACTTGGCAGGATCACAACGCCCATTTGCACATCAGTGTTTTAGAGAGGAGAGCGGTGCTTTTAGCATTGCAAGCATTCCAGGACTGTCTCCCACTGGGAACTATTGCAGTACAGACAGACAACATGTCAGATGTTCATCGTGTTTCACTGTTGCAGTCATTACACTTGGGTTATCCTGCTGGCTGGCTACTAGTAGTCGGCCGGAATTCCAAAGTCTAGGTCCGGCGTCTGTTGCTGTCGCCTCTTCCCTGACGTCAGTGTGCCAGGGGTGTAAAAGATGTAGCCGATGCCATTTTCTTCAGTCTTTCTTGCCGCGTGGTGTCCGAAACAAAAGCCGTTTGCAAGTGCCGGTCGGCCGACTCCTGAGATTTTAGAAATTGAATTTCAGAACCGAAATCTTCAATAAAGCTAAGTACCCCGTTGGGGAAACTTTTTCTTGCTCCAGACCGATGTCCGTAAAAGTTAACAATTGTATTTCTTGTGGGAAGCAAATACATCATAAGGATTTTCACTCTTACCGTATTCCTAGGCCCTGACCATGACGTTGCTAGTTGCCGGTTTTGTGCTAGATTCAACCAACCACAAAAATATTACTTAGAAATAAAGCCTGGACTAGGTGGAGGACTACAAAAAACTTAACAGATCAACAAATATTTAAACAAATGAGAAATATGACAAAAAAAGCTATATTTTCAGACAGAAAAAAATTTTACTGTAAAATGCAACAAACACACCTAAACAATCCTCAGAAATTTGATGCTAATCAAGACACGCCCAACCAAACTGCTAATGCCTTTAATAACTTTTTTACTAAAGCCATCCAATCTCTAGCCAGCCAGCTAAACCCTGACAACTCTGGCCTCCCAAACCCCATTTCTAGCTCTCTTCCTACCTTCATATTTCAACCCATCTCTACCCATTTCATCTACAAACTCCTTCTAAAATTTAAGCCTTGTACGCCTTCTGCTGACCAGATTCCAGCACAATATCTGCAAAAAGCAGCTAAAGCAGTAGCTTATCCAATATCAATCCTAATAAACAGAACCATTAATGAGGGAACCATCCCAATCATCTGGAAAATCTCACACATTATCCCCCTACATAAAGGTGGTAACTCCAATGAATATTCCAACTATCGACCTATAGCCCTACTATCCCCTTTAGCAAAAATAATGGAAAAATGTATTCATCATCAGCTTCTGGACCACCTACTACAACACAACTTACTAGCACAAAGCCAACATGGCTTCAGACCATACCATAGTACCACTACAGCCCTCTTATCCTTCACTGACACCATTAACAGAAATCTCAATAATAATGCTCTCTCTTCAGCTCTATTTATTGATCTATCAAAAGCTTTTGATATGGTTAACCCCACACATTGCTTATAAACATTCTTAAATCACTTTCACTCGATACTCTAGCTGTGCAATGGTTCAGCTCCTACCTAAGCAACCGACAGCAAGCTGTTATGTGTGAAAATAATCTATCCTCCCACCTGCCAGTTACACTAGGTGTACCCCAGGGCTCCATTCTAGGTCCTCTATTATTCTCCATTTTTATTAATGATCTCTGTAAAGCTACTCCTCATGCAACCTGTATACAATATTCAGATGATTCCACAATAATCTGCACAGGAAAATCTTTATCGGAACTACAGTCCCTAACTCAGAAAATGTTTAACACAGTAGAATCATGGTTCTTAAAACGATGCCTCCTCCTGAATCCAAAAAAAAACTAAGCTCCTGCTTTTTACCCCTGCCCGGAAGCATATACCATTAGATTTCTCTGTTACTTCTAACAATGGTACCGTCATATCCCCTGATGCTACCACCAAGCTCCTAGGAATTACTATAGACAACAACCTCAGCTTCGACTCCCATATTAATAACACTATAAAAACAGTCAACAGAAAAATGGGCTCCCTATATAGAGTCAAATCCTTCCTCACTCCTATAGCACGATCTACTATTGCCCACTCCCATCTAATCTCAACACTACTTTATGCCTCACCAATCTATACTAATCTGTCAAAACATAATTGTTTCAAACTAGCTACATCCTATAACAATATTGCAAGACTTGCCACTGGTAATCCCTATAGAACCCATCACTGTCAGAATCTAAAACAACTAGAATGGCTTGAGCTACAAAATCAGCTTCAATATAGTCATCTTATCATTGCACATAAGATCCTCTACCACCCAAATAATACTCCGACACTTTCAAACATCATTACCCCCTATAAAAATCTTACTAATTTACGATCATCAAATAAATTGTTAGTTAACATTAGTAAGTCAAACAACTTGGCAGGTGATTCTCTGTTCTCAAACACTACTGGGAAAAACTGGAACCTTCTACCTACTGTACTAACTTGTCTTCCTTCTCTACCCCTCTTCAAACAAAAACTGAAAATATTCCTCAGAACAAAATGGCTATGCCCTTGCAACAACCCTGACTAGCTGATTAACTCTACTAATTTTCCCTCTACTTTCCCTCTTGACACCTTTGTTCTTATTTCATTTGTAAGTAGAATGGTTTACTTGTAAGCTACTATGATTGACTCTCTATAAATGTCGTATCCTATAATTTTGTAAATAGTACTCTTTTTTTTAATCCATTGTCTTCGATGTTTTGTAATTAGTTACTTACCAGTGTGTTTGATATTTTTGTAAATAATTACTAACCAGTGTGTACCAAAATGTATATCAATATTTTTTTCTCTATGTAAACTTTTATTTTATTCTACACTATTTTACTTTTTTTTTTTTTTTTTTTTTATTTGTTATTGTCCTGGAGCTTTTCTCCCCGGGCCTCTACTGAAAATGGACATATATCCAGTTAGACTAGCCTGGTCAACAAATGTAAAATAAAATAAATAAAATAAAATAAATAAATAAACACACTATTAAGCGTTGGTTTGATTTTGCTTTACATTACTTTGGCCGAAGATTTAACTACATAATGCCGTCGGAACAACCGACGACCAGAATTCATAAAAAACGCAAAGACAAAGAAAAGGACAGGCATCCGAGGTCCAAAACCGATGACGAAGCCTCTTCTAGGCCAGTCGCCGGTTCTCAGTGAGGCACTTTCGCAGCCCCTGACACCCGCTACCTCAGACCCACAGGCTGCTTCTGACTCCCACGTGGAGACACCTAGGCCTCTGGAAACTCTTGGTATTGGGCCTGTGGAAACTATTCCCTCAGATGGGTCCAGAGCCGCTGAGCAGGCATCTGCTTCTGAGGGTGTTTTCAGACCTTCACAGCTTACTATTAAGTCCACTACAGCAGCCAAGGCAAAGTCAAAAACACCATTAAAGACAAGGAAACAAGTACAGTATTCTCCTGGACAGTCATCCATGCCAAAGAAACAGATGCTTAAACTGGCCGAAGACCTAATTACTTTGATCAGGGGTTCCCATCCCCCTCCTGATAAAAGGCCTAGGCAAGACACTGACTATGACTCCTCTGACCAGGTTTCTATTTCTTCTGATTCCTCTTCAGATCAGGGATATTCTCTCCCTCCCTGTGACGACTCTGATGCAGAAGAATCTATACCTTCAGCCTCTCCGCCTGAGGATTACTCTTTTGGGGAAACCTTGCACACCATGAGGGAGCATTTCCATTGGGAGAGCCAGGATTATTCAGAATCCAAGAAAAGACTCGGAGACTCTTTTATTGCCTCAGCACAGGCCCCTGGCTATCCCCCCTGTGCTTGATATTGTCGATGTTTTCTGTGAATCCAGTTTGTTTCCTGATTCTTTACCCCCTGCACCAGTCAAGCCAGACAGGTACTACAAGGTTCCCAGACTCTCATCATTTTTTTTATAGAAACCCTGCTGCTGACCCAAAAGCAATTTCTCAGGGTCCCAAAAGGGTTAAGGCTTCTACTGCAAAAAACCCTGTCCCCTCTGATAGGTATTCCAGAGGTCTGGACAGATGGGGGAAAAAAGTTTCCACTTCTGCTACTTTAGCTGTAAGGGCTTTAAACTGCCAGTTTCACATGCTTAAATATCAACAATACCTAATGTCTTTGTTAAAACAGAAAATACTTACAAACTCAGAATGTCCTGACAATAAGGAAATGCAGGATTTATTGCATACAGCTGAACAAGTGGGAAAGCATACTCTGCAATATGGTTTTGATTCATTAGAGGCGTCTTGCATTGCCGCAGTTACAGGCTCTGTCATTCGAAGGCATGCTTGGTTAAAAGAACAAAGTTTACCTGATCATGTTAAAGTAAAATTATTGGATGCTCCACTACAGCATGATACTTTGGTGTTAAGGCAGAGGAGGTGTTAAAGAAAATGGAGGATAAAGCAGTCAATGCAGACAGTAAAAGATTTCTTACAGGTTCAGCCACCTAGATTTAGCAGAAGCTGGCCTTGTAAAAATTGGTCCTTTCAGGTGTCAGACAGGCCACAAAGAGGCAGATTTCAGCCCAAAGGCTCATACAGACCTAAACTATGGTGTGCTTCAGCCCCCAAAGGAGGAGAAGACAAATCACAACCTTATAGGAAACCATCCCAATGACTTCCCTCTACAAATGCCAAGCACTTACCTTTTGGCAGCACCCTTAGGGGGAAAGCTAGCACCTTTCTCACAAAATTGGCACATGATCACCCAGGACAAATGGGTAGTGAATATTGTTTCTCGGGGTTACAGGTTTAACTTTCACACCCTTCCAAAAGCAAAAGGTATGCCAGACCTGCCACAAAACCAATGGGCAGAGGCAGAAAAACAAATTTCTGCTCTCATGGACATGAGAGCTATTCAAAGAGTACCACAGCAGGAACAGGGACAAGGATTTTACTCAAGACTTTTCCTGGTACCCAGAAAGGACAAAGCCTGGAGAGCAATACTGGACCTGTCAATCCTAAATACTTTCCTGGATATTCCAAAATTCAAAATGTTAACACTGCAGCAACTTCTACCCATGCTGGGCAAGAAGGCTTGGCTAATTACTTTGGACCTCAAGGAGGCATACCTGCATGTCCCAATCAGACAATCTTGCAGAAGATACCTCAGATTCATAGCTGGCTCAGTGCATTACTAATTCTCTGCACTGCCCTTTGGCTGATCTACTGCGCTCAGGGTCTTCACAAAATGCCTGGCACCAGTAATTGCATTTTGCAGACAAAAAGGAATTCAAATATATCCCTACTTGGACGACTGCCTTATTCAAGCAGAGAGCAAGAACATTCTACTAAAGCATCTGGAGTTTGTAAAAAGGTTACTAATTTGCCTAGGGTACACAGTAAATGAAAATAAGTCAAAACTAGTGCCCTCTCAAGAGATAATATTCCTGGGTGCAAGCTTAAATACAACTGCCCAGATGGCTTATCTCACGCCAGACAAGCAAAGGCAACTGACTCATTACTTTCAAATGATGGCAACAAAGACCCAGCTCCCTGCAAGAAAAATTCTGCAGGCTCTGGGCTTCATGGCATCCTGCATTCTATTAATTCCATATGCAAGACTGCATATGAGGAAACTACAATGGTATCTAAAAAGTGTTTGGACTCAACATTGCCACAGCCTGGAAACAATAATAACTCTTATTCCCTGCCTACAACAGGAGTTTCGATGGTGGGCACTGGCCTGTCACCACAACAAGGGACAGCCTTTCACCTTACCCACAGCCAGGCAGACAATAACAACAGATGCATCGAATTATGCCTGGGGGGCACACATGGCAGGAAAATGTATTCAGGGCACGTGGCCCAAGGAACAAATGCATCTTCACATCAATCAAAAAGAGATGCTAGCTGTACAGCATGCCCTGACAGCCTTCAAGGATCTACTACATCCAGGACAACTATTACTAAAGACGGACAATACCACAGTTATGTAGTACATAAACAAGCAAGGGGGCACACATTCCTACCCCCTCTGCAGGCAAGCCATGACTTTGTGGAACACAGCACTGACCTGTCAAGTACATCTGCAGGCACAATTCCTGCCAGGAAAGAAAAATACTCTGGCAGACGAACTAAGCAGAAATCTCATGGATCCTCACGAATGGAAACTAAATCCACAGGTCTTCAGCATGATGATAAGAAAATGGGGACGCCCAGACATAGATCTTTTTGCCTCCCCTCACAACTGCCAACTGCAGAGATTCTGCACAAGAACTTATCACTCACAAGCATGGAAAGTGGATGCTCTGTCATTCAGATGGAAAACACTGACAGTTTATGCCTTTCCTCAACTGCCTCCTCTTCCCAAGGTGCTCCTAAAAGTCAGACAAGAGAATTCAAAAATGATTCTGATTGCCCCAGACTGGCCACGCCAGCACTGGTACCCAATCCCAAAGAGCTTGTCTCAAGGCCAAGCCTGGGCTTTATCTTAAATTCCTCATCTTCTGACTCAACAAAACAATCAGATTCTGCACAGTCAACTCAGAACCTTAAATCTGGCTGCATGGCAGATAATATAGCCACTCAGACCACACCTCTCTCTAAAGCTGTTATGGATGTCATTTTAGAAGCCAGGAGGCCCAGTACTAGGAAATCTTATGCAGAACAATGGAAGAGATTCTGTGCTTGGAACCAGGCACAAGGACTCGAACCACTTGTTCCAAATATACCTCAGATTTTACAATACCTAACTGAGATGCTGGACAAAGGCCTATCCTTCTCATCAATTAAGATCCATGCCTCTTCCATTTCAGCTCATTACAATATGGAACCTCCTATTTTCTCTCATCCACTACTAAAACAGTACCTCAGAGGGGCAAAAAATATAAGACCCCCAAGGAGAGCACCGATACCTACATGGGACCTCAATTTTGTTTTAGAAAAGCTCACACTGCCTCCTTTTGAGCCAGCTAATACAGCTGATATAAAATTGTTATGGAAAACTGCTCTGCTCCTAGCAATAACTTCAGCAAGATGAGTCTCAGAGTTACAGGCGTTAATGGCAGTGGAACCTTTCATCATTTTTCATCAGGACAAGGTTTTGCTAAGGACAAACCCAACATTTATGCCAAAGGTAGTGTCCAGTGTGGCTGTTAACCAAACCATTCATTTGCCAACTTTTTATCCAAATCCCCGAATAAAGGGGAGAGACATCTGCACGCTTTGGACATACACAGACAGCTACGCTTCTATTTGGACAAAACAAAAGCTTTCAGAAAAACTGAGCAACTGTTTGTAGCTTATGCTGCAGGATCACAAGGAAAGCCTATCTCAAAGCAGACTATTTCAAAATGGATAGGACACTGCATTCATTTCTGCTATTCACAACATGGCAAATCAGTGCTTAAGGGCATTAGGCCACATTCAACCAGAACAGCAGCCTTCCCCAGAGGAGTACCAACCAAAGACATTCTAGAGGCTACAACCTGGAGTTCAGTGCACACTTTCACCAAGCACTTCCACTTACCTCTCTACTCTAAATCCAGAGCAGGCTTTGCCACTGCAGTTCTGCAGGGCCTTTTGTAGTCTCTCCTAATCCTATTTAGGCCCAGCCACCCAACCTCAGCTTTGGGATTCAACCCAAGTGTAATGACTGCAACAGTGAAACACGATGAACATAGTACAGTTGTGTACCTACCATAAATGTAGATGTTCGAGTGTATTCACTGTTGCAGTCCAGGTTACCCACCCATCATCCCCCTTTTCTTTGCTGGGAGTTTTCTGTACTTTTCTATTCTATACAACCTATGTGGTGTATTTGCTTGTAGATGAAGGAAATGTTTATTTTAGTACATGCATGCTTCTTGGCATAATTTTTTAGCCTACCTATTTGGGGTCACCTGACATGTGGGGCAAGAAAAAGTGAAGAAAATGGTGTCGGTTGCATCTTTTATACCCCTGGCGCACTGATGTCAGGGAAGAGGTGACAGCAACCGACGCCGGACCTAGACTTTGGAATTCTGGCCGACTGTGGGTAGCCTGCCAGCAGGATAACCCAAGTGTAATGACTGCAACAGTGAATACACTCGAACATCTACATTTATGGTAGGTACCCAACTGTACTTTGTATGGTACATAAACAAGGAGGAACCAGATCTTACCTCCTTTTGTTGGGAGGCCCTGAGAGTATGGCACTGGGCAACCTCCTTCCAACGCTTTCTGATAGCAATGCACATCCTGTGGGAATCCAGCTTGATTGCAGACAGACTCAGCAGAGCGATTCTAATGCCTTATGAAAGGTCCCTAAAACAGGAGGTGGCAGAAAAGATTTTCCACAAATGGAGCCAGCCTTGCTGTGACCTTTGTCACATCCATGAATGCCAAATGCAGCAGCTACTTTACATTGATCCCCCTCCGGGGGAGTCACCAATGGATGCACTTGTACATGCTTGGCCCTCGGGTCTCCTCTACGCTTTTCCTCCCTTTCCGTTGATGCCCAAAGTTCTTCAGAAAGCCAGTTACTTGGGAAGGGACTTAATACTCATCACCCCATACTGGTCTCATCAAATCTGGTTCCCCTTCCTGCGGGTTCATCTCCAGGAGGAGCCTTGGATTCTGGACCCAGTTCCCGGACCTTCTGACTCATGCATCAGGAATGCTCCATCCCTCCCTTTAAACTCTCAAGTTGACAGCTTGGCTGCTCCGATTCCAACCATTGCCAGACTCCCTAATCTTTTTTCATCAGTAAAACACATCCTAATTTCTTCTGATAAGGCTTCAACGAGAAAGATATATAGAAGCAAATGGAAAAGATTTTGTATGGGCTTCTCATAATCATGTTGACCCATTTTCTGCCCCAGTAGGTTCCATTCAAGAGTTCTTGGCGAAATTATTCAATGAAGGCACAGCCACAGCTGCTATTAGAGCTCAGCTAGCAGCGATATCCAATTTCAATTTAGGTGAATCAGGCCTCAATATTATGTCTCACAGACTATGCAAAGCCTTTCTTAAAGGTACCTTTTTATTAAGACCCCCTATTAAAGACCATCTAGCACCATGGGACTTGAATTTTGTCTTATCCTGTTTAATTTTTCCCCTGTTTGAGCCAGCATCATCCTGCAAACTCAATTTTTTTTACTTGGAAAACTAATCTTTTGACAGCAATTACTTCTTCTAGAAGGGTGTCAGAGCTGCAAGCCTTGTCAATAAAGCCCCCCTACAGACAGAGTCTCCTTATGAACAAACCCTTCCTTTTTACCCAAAATATGCTCAGAATCTAATCTGAAGCAATCCATAGAGCTACAGTATTTTTTCCTAATTACGAGAGTAAGGCAGAATACATGTTGCACCAACTGGATGCACATAGACAAATTATGCTTCTGCTTACATAGGACAAAGGACTTCAGAAAATCTGACCAACTATTCATATCCTTTTCAGATTCAAAGAAAGTTGCTCCACTTTCTAAAGTGACACTTTCAAAATGGCTCTGAGTGTATAACCTTCGTTTATAAATCTCAGAACAAAGATCTTCCCCATAAAGTAAAAGGACATTCTACAAGAGCCATTGCAACCTCTTCCACCTTTTGGGCTAGACTGCCAGTTGATACCAATTGTGCTGCAGCAACATGGGCAAGACCACATAACTTTATCACTCATTACAAAGTTGATTTTGCCTCCAGGAATAAGGACTCCTTTGGTTCCACGATTTTGAAGAATATTCTCTCTTAAGCCACTCAAGAAAGATGGTGCTAAAGATGCTGTCCCAACCTAGCAAGAATGAAGGCAAGATAAGACAACACATAAAGAAGTTATGTACTCACCACAATGTTCCATGTCACATTCATTCTTATATCCCACCCTCCTTTCCCCCCAGCCTTTTGCTCCTGGAAGACTGAGTTGATACAGTTAGCGATCTCTGACCTTCTTGATTGCTCTACAGGGTATTAAACTAACCTTATTGTGTATTCTCTTTTATAACTGCAAACAAGATCTGGGGAGCTCTCCTAGTGCATGATGGGATAGAGTTTAGTCACAAGCTAGTGGAGCACCTCAAGCTTGTAAAAATGAAGGCGAGATGGACAACACACATGGAACGTTATGGTGAGATTTTAAATTCTTTTTTCTGCCACTGGGGCAAACCTTCCTGCGCTCTCTTTGCCTCTGCTCTGAACAAGTGCAGAAGTTATTTTGCCCTAATCCCCCCTCAGAGGGAGTCACCCAGAGACACTGTTCTCCTTCTCTGTGCCTTCCCCCAACTCCCCTGATATCACAGTTCCTAAAGAAAGCTAAGAGAATGGAAAATTCAATAATCCTCATTGCCCCTTCTGGCATCGAAACATTTGGTTTCCCTTCCTTTGGCCTCATCTTCTTCGGAAACCATGAATTCTGGACCCAGCTCCAAATCTGCTGTCTCATCTAGAGGGCATGGTCCATCCGAATCTCCAACATCTCAAGGTCACTGCTTGGCTTCTCCAATTCCTATGATTGCTAGGCGTCCTTCCCTTTCTTCTCCCATCTGACAAATTTTTGCCACTCATCACAAACCTACTGGGAAACTCTATCAAAGTAAATGGGAAAAATTTAATAACTGGGCCCTTGACAATGGACAAGACCCTTATGCAAGTCCTTTTCATATGGTCCTGGATTTTCTAGCTATCCCTTACCAATCTGGTTCTTCTGCTTCAACAATTAAAATTCACCTAGAAGCAATTTTGAATTTTCAAGTGTGTCTTAATAGTGCATGTTAATGTCACAAAACTTTGCAAAGCATTTTTAAAGGGTCTCCTAATGCTAAGACCTCCATTTAAGGGACCGATTCCTCCTTGGGATCTAACTTTAGTTCTTCAGGCCCTTACAGTGAACCTTTTCAAACCATCGGTGACTTGTGGCTTAAAATATTTGTCTTGGGAAACTTTATTTTTGGTGGCTATTACATCTGCCAGAAAAGTATCTGAACTTCAGGCTTTATCCTGCAACCCTCTCCCTATTTAATATTTCGCAAGGACAGGGTTGCCCTTAGAACAAATCCAACTTTTTTATCAAAGGTTATTTCGGAATCTTAACATTAACCAAACTCTGCAATTGCCTGTCTTCTTCCCTATTTTTTTCTAATAAAGGGGAATTCCCTTCATTAACTACCAGACAGTTATGTTTTTGTCTTCACAGAACAAAGGATTTTAGGAAATCTAACCAATTATTTGTGGCATTCTCCTCTCTCTTTAGGTGTTCCAGTTTCAAAGGTTACCTTTGCTAATTGGCTCAGAGACTGGTAATACTTTCGTCTGCCATTCCAGAGGGCTCCAACTTCCACGTCCAGTTAAAGCCCATTCAACGAGAGCGATGGCAGCTTTTGCAGTTTTTCATGCCAGAGCATCTTTGGACGTTAGCTGTGCAGCAGCCACTTGGTCCTCTCCTCATACCTTTATCACTCATAACAAATTGGATCAGGTATCCAGGAGGTGGGCATCATTCGGCTCGATGGTGATTAGTAATATTCTTCTATGAGACCTCCCAAGACTGAAGCAGTTGGGGACTCTGCCCCCCCCTGTCAAGGACTGAGTGAAGATTGACAACATCAGATGCATTAGTTGCGTCTTACCATAACATTCCATCTGCGTTAACATCAGATGCATTAGTTGCGTCTTACCATAACATTCCATCTGCGTTGTCGATCTTCACTAATCCTTGACATCTCCACCCACCTTCCCCCAACCCGAGACTCTTAGTGGACCATATTTTCCATAGCTAGCTTCATATTAAGGACACATATCTGGTCTCTGACTGCTATGTCTATTATTTTGACTGTAATTTCTACTTGTCTGTCTACCACTATGTTGGGCAAACTCGATCTGAGGTGATTTTGAGAGGGGCATTATAGGTACTGCCTGACTCATGAGTTTGGAAGGCAGAAGCTGGAGTAAACGTCCGAGTCGGTTCCGAGGCTTGGAACCGAGCCCACTGTCAAGGATTAGTGAAGATTGACAACACAAATGGAATGTTATGGTAAGACATAACTTCTTTTTTATGCAATTACTGGTCCAGATTTGCTAGGGGCTTCTACTCTGAATTTTGAGAAATGCTTCCTTGTTTACACAGTTCAAGCAGCACAAATGTGTGCACAGAAAAATTGGTTTCAGTTTGTTTGCATTGTATTCCCAATGTAGTGAAACAGTTTTACAGACAGACTTTAAATATTGCATATTTACTGAAAAGGTTAACTACAGTGCATTTTGAACTTTTAAAGAACTGCTAATATTTTAATACAGCTTTAGTACAACTTATTTTTTTATCATGTTTCTTTTGACTGGGTTAGTTCCACTTTGATTAAGTCCTATTTTCAATGGAGGCGTGATGTAGTATTCCTAATGACTATGGGAGACTTGGCCAGGTTATTGGGGAAATTCCCCTGCTCTTTCTGCAGAGGGAGCTGTAGAGTGCTTATCAGAGAAGGGGCAGAAGAAAGTTCCAAAATGGCGAATGAAGGGAATGGTGGACAGAGTGGGAAATGGAGAAGGAGAGGAATTTGCAACTAGAGAAGACATATGGAACAAGAAGTTATTACACACTTACAGAATGGAGAATTGGAAGGTGAGGAGTTGAGCTGAATGCTTGAGGAGCCAGAACCAACACAAGTAGTGCTGTATGACAGGAAGAAGTACTGGACATAAAATTTCATTTGGAAATGGAGAGTTCATTGCCAGTACTGTTTGCTGATTGAGTGTGCAGGAAGGAGAATTGAAAGAACTGCAGGATGGGAATGATGATGTACTGGCCAAGGACTGGTGAAAGCAAGGGAGTGAAACAGCCCAGAGTTTTGTGTAGCAGTAGGGAAACACACTAGACTGTCATAAGAATACTTTTAAGCAAAGGATTAGTGATGCATATAAAAGATGAATGGTTAAAACAGCACACACAAACTTTGCTTAGTAGAAGTTAATAAAGCCCCTGGGCTTTGTGATTGACTGTAACATATGCATTCAATAAAAGATATTTTATGGATTGAGTCCAGCTTTTTGTGAGTTGTTTTGATTTTATTTTATGCAGTTGTCTCACTTTTTTTCCAGTTTGCTAATTTTGCTTTTATAAGATTTATCTCGTGACTGATATAAGATCTGTCATTCATATTGGCAATGAAACCTTTTTGGATGTAACATTTCAAACTGTGGCAACAGCTGCTGAGATTTATTTTCAATAGAAAGCTAACTTTGCACCATGTTATCTAGTAACGTGATGGCGCATCACAATAGAGATGTAAAGCAGGACCAATAGGTGTTACCTAATAGAGTTCGATCCTGCTGTGAGCCCATGTTGTCATAGTGCATTTACACTGGTAGCCTAGGGGAATTTGCTATGTAGAGGCATACTGCTGTTTCCCTTGTGACAGCAGTTGTAGACTTCAGGAGTGCTGCCATTGGGGTGCTTCCAAAGTAAGATGGCAAGCTGCACCCCCAGGACCAGCAAACTGGCCCACTGCTTATCACCAAATTCTGACTGGAGAATGAAGTGCCAGCCTGAAAATGCCTGGTTCCTACCCCCCCCCCCAAAAAAAAAAAAAAAAAAAAAAAACGGATTGTGTACCAGTAATGGAGACATCTGGCAAGGTTATTGGTGGAAAAAAACAAAAAGGAGATAATGATGGGAAATAAAATGGTGACTGTGTAATTCAGACTGTGAAATACTGAGTGAAAAATGTCTTTGAAATAGAATTTAGTATGAGTAACGCATATGGCATATGGCAAGAAGAATCTGCAGGGAAAATAGAAACCTACAAAGAAAGAGTGGACAGACTTATAGGTGACTGCTAAAAAGGGAATGTTACAATGAAGACATTCTCTCTAATGGGAAGGGGATCATGAGTGTATAAAGCAGTTCAGATGTCTGTAGTATAAAACGTGAAATTAGTTTGTAACTGTATGGTGTGTAAATTTTGAAGTGTGAGCTTTCTTGGATACAGGATTTACAGTTGAAAGTAAAACACATTTTCATGCATTATGATTGAAGTAAATGGTATGAGCAACTTGGGCAGAAGACTTTTGTGGAAGTCTTAATAGTGAAACTTGATTAAAAAATAAGAATGTTCGTAACAAAGCCTGTAAAATGGGTATAGTGGTTGATAAGAATTGGATAAGGGACAACAATCTGAGTTGCAATGCATGCATTTACTAAAGGAAGAAAAGAACACTGAAGATAGGAAAAAGTATGTTACAATGTTAGTGCCTACTGCAGTAGTGGGAGATGCTCTGTAATTTCAGAAATATAGTCCAGAAAATAGGAACTGAAATGAAGATAAATTTCCCCACACCATTATTTTTAATTAAGTATAAGAGAGTAAGTAGGGAATAAACCTTCCAAAGAGGGACTGTAAAGTTCATTAAGCTTGTTTACAGTTTTTTTTTTTTTCGGCGGGGGCTGCATTTCAGTGTTTTCTCCTTAGTATTTAAAACCCAAGACTGACTATGCCCTGACTGATTGGATACTGCAATTCTTCATCATAGGAAATGTTTACGTAGAAGCAGTGGTTCTTAACCTCCTTAAGGTTGATTAATTCAAGAACACACCTGGTCAAACCTCCTTTCAGGAACCCCTCTCTTTTTAACCTCTATTAACAATTTGTTTAACATTATGTTGTAAATTCAAGTTCTTGCCCTATCATTTTGATTTTCATAGTTTGAACTCCCATTAAAAAGCTACCCCAGCCCACCTCACCCTTTCTTCTCTGCCAAAAAAAGAAAAACGAACACAAATTAACATAAAAATCCTGCATAATGTCTTGACCTTATCTGTCTTTCTGGGCCTCTCTATTGCCATCACAACATTTACTAACTTCATATTGTACCAGCAAAACAACCACTTTCCAAATATCACCTCAGTCTAAGTGTTCCACAAGCAATGGATCACAAAAGAACAATTTACCATATTCAACTTGAAAGACTAATCTGGGAGAAAAAAAACTCATCCCCTGACAATAGTGTGTGTCACTTGTCTGAGAAACCTGGCCAAATGTGCTAGAAGAGACGGAGACTATCACGTAGTCTCCTCCCAGAAAATCCTCCCTTAGCAGCCCAAAACTTTTATGGAAAATTGTAAATCAAATTACCAAGTTGATACACACTCCCTCACCCCTTAGGCACAGAAACTTTGCCATTTGTGTCTGGACTGATTTCTAATACTGACTTCCTGAAGTTCTCCCATCTGCTGCTTACCACCTCCCATACCAGAGTGCTCTCACCCCCTCTGTTCTACATCAAAACCATCTCACGGAAAGAAATCAAAACTCTCCTTAACAGTCCTCCACCGAATGAATCTGATAGCATCTACCATGGCATTTTATTCAGTGCAGAAACCACTCGGAGTACTGTACACTAACTTGATGTCCTTCAAGGATGCATCTGCAGTCCTAACAAATGGGTTGTCCTGCCTCAGGCAGCCCTTCGGTCGGCCGGATTCCAAAGTCTGGGTCTGGCCTCGGCTGATGTCGCACTTCACCCGACGTCATAGCTGCTGTCAATTGGGTATAAAGGCGTCAGCCGACACCATTTTCCTCAGTCTTTCTTGCTGCGCGGTGCCCGAAGCAGAAGCTGTTCGCAAGTGCCGGTCGGTCAGATCCAGAGATTTCTACTACCGAAGACTTCTAAAAAGCTAAGTACCCCGTTGGGGACTCTTTCTTGCCTCAGCCGATGTCAGAAAAAGTAAATAATTGTTTAACTTGTGGGAAACAAGTACCTCATAAGGATTTCCACTCTTACTGCCTTCCTTGCTTAGGCCCAGACCACGACGTAGCAGCTTGTCTAGCCTGTGCTTCCTTCAACCGACGGACACTTAGACGTCGGTCGGAGTTGGCTTGGAGGAGTTTTTGGTCCCGCTTTTGCTTACAAAATGCCGTCGGAGACTCGACCGCAATTAGCTAAAAAACGTAAGGAAAAGGACCGACACTCGCGGTCCGCGGTTTCAGCCGAAACCACGGTTAAGCCAACCGCGAGTGTCTCTGTTTCGGCTGAAACCGAGTCCTCGGGTCTTCCTTCGCCAAAGCTTACCTCCTACAGCCGAGGCCTCACACAGCATGGCTGAATCTGCTACTGAAATTTCTCCTGCTGTAGCAGGCTCCCAGGATTTATCAGATACTATTCCCTTAGACATATCTACTCCTGCACGTGGAGCTGCTAGGCCCCCTGCATCCATGTCTATCAAGGCTTTCTCTAGGGCTAAAGCAGCTAAATCTTCTAAGGCCTTGCCTGCTAAAACCCCCTCACACAGGCCTAGCTCTAGTTCCCAAATGCTCAGCCTGGCAGAGGATCTCATTTCTTTGATCAGGGGATCCCAACCTCACCCTGACAGGGCCTCTCATCCCCCCTCCAGAGAAGAGGCCTAGAGCAGAGCCCCCTGAACCAGTTTCTACGGATTATTCCTCTGATGATTCAGAACACTCAAATCCTCCTGAAGGCCCTTATTCTCCATATGAGGATTCTGACGCAGAAGACTCCATTCCTTCTGCCTCTCCTCCTGAGGAATTTTCTTTTGGGGAAACCTTGCATGCTATGAGGGAGCAATTTCAATGGCAGGGCCAGGACTTTTCAGATTCTAGGAAGCGCCTAAGGACCTTTTTACATTTGCCACAGCATAGGCCTTTAGCTATTCCTCCAGTACTAAGTTGTGGATGATGCATTCAATGATGCTTGTACTGCCCCTGACTCTCTTCCCCCGGCCCCTGCTAAGCCCGACAGATACTACAGGGTCCCGGACACACATTATCACTTGTATAAGGCTCCTATTGCAGATCCTGAAACTATTTCTCAGGGCCCCAAAGCTGTAGCAACTGCCAGAAACCCCCTCCCCTCTGATAGAGAATCCAGAGCATTAGAGAGATGGGGTAAAAAAGTTTATACTTCTGCTACTCTTTCGGCTAGGGCCTTAAACTGTCAATTCCACATGATTCAGTATCAGGAATTTTTGTTAGATCAGCTAAATAAAAAACTATCCTCTCCTGAACCTATAGACCGTAAGTCCCTTCAGGATTTGGTAAATAACACTCAGCAGGTCAGTAATCATTCCTTAAAATGCGGCTATGATGCACTGGAGGCTTCTTTTAGATCAGCTATGACTGGTACAGTGATCAGAAGGCATGCATGGTTAAAAGAGCAATCCTTACCAGACCATGTAAAGGCAAAGCTCCTGGATGCTCCCATGGAAAAACTCAGTTTGTTTGGTTCCCCTGCACAGCAAGTGTTAAAGAAGGTGGAAGAAAAAGCAAAATCTGTCCAAACAGTCAAGGATTTCTTACAGGTCCAGCCTCCTAGGTTTAGTAGAAATTGGCCTTCGAAGAATTGGTCCTTTCCAGACACCAACAGAGCACAGAGAGGCAGAAATAGGCGTTCAAGAGGCAGAGGTCAATCCAGAGGTGCCTACAGGGGACGTCAGTGGCAGCCTAACAACCAGAGAAGTACTGCCACAGATCCAGCTACTACCACTTCCACAGGACAGTCACAGTGACTTGGCTCTGATACCGCCTACCAGGGAACAACTGGAAGCACCCTTAGGCGGAAAGCTAGCCTTATTCTCAGTAAACTGGCATTACATTACAGGAGACAAATGGATTTTACAGACAATAGACAAGGGTTACAGGTTTCACTTCCATACTCTACCAAGGAAGAGAGGAATGCCAAACCTACCACCAAACCAAAGAACAAACGCTCTAGGAAAATCAACCACTTACTAAAGATGAGAGCTATAGAAAAGGTACCGGCTACGGAACAAGGACAAGGATTTTATTCCAGACTTTTCCTGGTGCCAAGAAAAGAAAATCAATGGAGACCTATTCTCGACCTGTCCGCTCTGAACACATATCTCATTGTTCCAAAATTCAAAATGCTGACCCTACAGCAACTTCTTCCCATGCTGGGCAAGGAGTCTTGGCTGGTGACTCTAGATCTCAAGGAGGCATACCTGCACGTCCCTATTCGACCAGATTGCAGAAGATACCTCAGATTTCTTGCAGGATCAGAGCATTATCAATTCTCATCATTGCCTTTTGGCTTATCTACTGCGCCCAGAGTATTCACGAAATGCCTGGCATCAGTAATTGCTCATTGCAGGCTTCAGGGAATTCAAATTTATCCATACCTGGACGACTGCCTGATACAAGCGGACAACAAGAACAAATTAACAAAAGATTTGGAAAAGGTTATTCTCCTATTGCAGGCCTTGGGATACACAGTCAACATAAAAAAGTCAAGACTGGTACCATCCCAAAGGATTACTTTCTTGGGTGCAGAACTGGACACATCAAAATCAAATGGCATTTCTCACAGCAGAAAAGCAAAAACAACTTCCACTCTATTTCATGGCATTAACAACGCAGAACCAGCTTACAGCAAGGAAAGTCCTGCAAGCCCTGGGTTACATGGCATCCTGCATAATATTGATCCCACATGCCAGACTACATATGAGGAAGTTGCAATGGTACCTAAGGAATTTATGGTCTCAGCACAAGCACAGCCTAGAAACCCAAATTCCAATAATTCCATGCCTGAAGCAAGAATTCCTGTGGTGGGCTCAGGCCTGTCAGTTGAACAAAGGACTGCCTTTCCACAGCCCTCACCCAAGCCAGACTATCACAACGGACCCCTCAGACCTCGGTTGGGGGGCACACATGGCAGACAAGTGTATACAAGGCCTATGGACACAGGACCAGCTGAACCTACACATAAATCAAAAGAGATGCTGGCAGTGAAACAGGCAATTCAGACATTCAGACCGTTTCTTCAACAAGGTCATTTGCTGATAAGGACGGACAACACCACAGTTATGTGGTATATCAACAAGCAAGGAGGCACACATTCATATCCTCTATGCCGGATGGCAATGGACCTGTGGAATGTGGCCCTGAACCTCAACATTCAGCTCCAGGCCATATTTGTGCCAGGAAAAGAAAATATACTAGCAGACACCTTAAGCAGAACTACCACGGATGCCCACGAATGGATGCTGCATCCGGACATCTTCAAATCCATTACAAAGAAATGGGGGCTACCAGAAATAGACCTGTTCGCATCCCCACACAACCACCAATTGAGAAAATTCTGCACAAGGACATACCACCCGCTTGCTTGGAAGGTGGACTCCCTATCCTTCAGTTGGGAAAACCTAACAGCATACGCATTCCCACCTCTTCCTTTGATGCACAAAGTGCTACTGAAGATCAAAGAAGATCACCCAAGGATCATACTGATAGCTCCAGATTGGCCGAGACAGCATTGGTACCCACTTCTGAGGAGTATGTCTCGGGCGCACGCATGGCCTCTACCTCTAGTTCCTTTGCTGCTAACACAGAACAACTTCAAGATCCTGCATCCAAACTTGAAAACACTGCAGCTAGCTGCTTGGAATCTTACATAAAACAAAATAACCCAGATTTATCTCAGAGGGTTAAAGACATTATCCTGGAGGCTCGCAGACCCTCCACAAGGAAGACTTATTCAGCAAAATGGAAAAGATACCTCATTTGGAGTGCAGCAAAAGGAGAAAATGTATCATTGGCAAACATAGCTAGCATCCTGGAATATTTAGCAGAGCTTTTCCACAATGGCCTGTCTTACTCCTCCATCAAGATTCATGCATCAGCAATTTCAGCAGAATATAACATGGATCCTCCAGTCTTCTCTCATCCTCTACTCAGGCAGTTTCTGAGAGGAATTAAAAATGTAAAGCCTCCAAGGAAGCCACCTTTGCCTACATGGGACCTGAACTTTGTGCTAGAAAAGTTAACACTTCCCCCTTTTGAACCAGCAGCAACAGCAGAATTACAGCTCTTATCTTGGAAAACTGCTTTCCTGCTTGCAGTCACTTCAGCAAGAAGGGTTTCTGAATTACAGGCATTAATGGCAGTACAGCCCTTCCTTATCTTCAATCAGGATAGAGTGTCCTTGAGAACTAACCCTACTTTTATGCCAAAGGTGGTCTCCAGGGTAACATTGAACCAAGCAATCCACCTACCAACATTCTTCCCCAACCCTCAGAACAGGGGGGAAAGACTACTGCATACCTTGGATGTACACAGGCAATTGCGCTATTACCTGGACAGAACCAAGAACAATAGAAAAACTGACCAGCTTCTGGTAGCATACGCAGCAGGAATGGAAGGGAAAGCAATTTCAAAACAGACAATCTCAAAATGGATAGGAAATTGCATTAGATTTTGTTACTCCTTTCATGGAAAGACAACTCCAGAAAACATCAGACCTTACTCCACAAGGGCTACAGCCACTACTACAGCTTTCTTACGAGGAGTGGCTACCAAAGACATTTTAGAGGCTGCTACTTGGAGCTCCGTGCATACATTTGCCAAGCATTATATTCTGCCTTTATACTCAAGATCCCGAGCAGGTTTTGCCACTGATGTTTTGCAAGGGATCTT
Source organism: Protopterus annectens (assembly GCF_019279795.1). Taxonomy (NCBI): domain Eukaryota; kingdom Metazoa; phylum Chordata; order Ceratodontiformes; family Protopteridae; genus Protopterus; species Protopterus annectens. The sequence goes on along the minus strand of NC_056739.1, from coordinate 854,404,711 downwards.
AACTACACCATAATCTTTTTAGTGCCTCCTCCCCCAGTTTGGCTATGGTATTCTACCCATTTGTTAGGACTGCAGATGCATCCTTGAAGGACATAGTACAGTTTTGTACCTACCATAAATGTAGATGTCCGAGAGGTATGCATCTGCAGTCAGGATTACCCACCCTCCTTCCCCTCTGTGGTACTCCTAGGGTATTTGCCCATTTTGTAGCTAGCTGGGGGAATCTATTATGGTGTATTTGTTTGTATATATGTACATATATGTTCATTTTTGTTTGCTCTCTACTGTTTGGAATCATTTGCATTTATCCAAATTTAGCCTTCCTAGAGGGCACCTGGCATCTGGGGCAAGAAACACTGAGGAAAATGGCGTCGGCTGATGCCTTTATACCCAATTGACAGCAGCTATGACGTCGGGTGAAGTGCGACATCAGCCGAGGCCAGACCCAGACTTTGGAATCCGGCCGACCGAAGGGCTGCCTGAGGCAGGACAACCCATTTGTTAGGACTGCAGATGCATACCTCTTGGACGTCTACATTTATGGTAGGTACAAAACTGTACTTTTCGCTCATAACATCATGCTATCCAAATGAAAGCAAATGTATATCAAACCTGTCAAAAGATCACCCCAAACTATCATACACCTCAGACTCACTCCATTCCCATCTTACCCACTCTTGGCAAAATATTTGAAAAAATAATTTACAACCAGTTATGTAACTACATGCAAATCTGTAGAATCCTCTCACCCAGACAGCATGGCTTCTGGACCTGGCCGAGGCAACTACACTGCTGTGACAGCCTCCTAAATTTTGAGAAAGGTAACTTAATGGGAGCTGTCTTCACTGATCTTAAAAAGCCTTCAGTCTTATTGACCATCCCTTCTTAACTCACTTATCACTGCAAGAATTGCAGTGGTTTAAATGTTTTCCTATCTGACAGATACTTCAGGGACAAAATTAGTATTTCCTTATCAGAGTTTACCCCCCACCCCTCTGGTGTACCCCAAGGCTGAGTTGTCCCCCCTGTTCTTTTCTGACTTGTCTTCAACACACTTCCAAATGCTGCATGTCCTTTGTCTGAGGCACAAGGTACATAAATGATGTATGACCATCAAATCCACAGAACTAACTCGGAGATAGCCCAAACACTTTTTTTGAATTTGGTCTGTGAGTTGTTTGTGTTGACTCTTCTACCAAGCCTAGGGCATGTAAGTACCCAGGTGGGGCCCCTTCCATGTTTTCTCTTTGCTTGGTTAGTGTGGGAGGTAGAGTCCCCATAAGTACAGACACAAAAAGTGCCTTTTCTGCTTAGGTGATTTGGCAGGTGTTTGTACCAAAGACCCTGTGCAGATATGTCTGTTATCTATGTGTGCGCATTCGGAAAACCAGAGTCTGAAGTTGTTGTTTCAGGGAACTGAGGTTTTTGAATCCACATATCCAGACATTCAGCCACTTTCTGAAAAGAAGTCCAAGAAGATGGTCCTAGAGACTTCTGCTGTCTAGCATCTACCAGACATTTCCATAGAGTCTAATGAAGAACCCAAGACAAAGACTGTCTGGTTTTAACACCTGTTCTGTCTGTCATGATCCCGATGGAGGCAGACTCTGGGCTTGCTATGTGCACATCCGTCAAGGCTGAGCATATATCTCTCTGTTGCAGACAAGAAGGGGGGAGCTGCAGCTGATTTCCTTAAAGGGCCTTGGGGGATTCCCAGATACTACTTGGGGAAGAAGTACCTGGTTCCCTATGTTAGGTGGAGATTACTCTTTAAAAAAAAAAAAAAAATAGGCATGTAGTCCCTGTAGCTTAGGACCTCCATAATGAGTGGCAAGATTTCACCCAGGGTCTTTTTAAGGCCCTCATAGCCTTAAAACTCCCTCAAGGTTTGTTGGTACTTTCATCTGTTGCTTTTTCTTCTACTCCATCCTAGAATTAGGGTTTTTGATTCCTCTAATAAGAGAGATCATCTGGATTCTGGGGAATCTATTCCCAAATCAATTTCTGTCTTGCTTTGGGATCAGATGAAGATGATACTCTCTCTCTCCTTTTCTGTTGGGGACACCTTTGCTAAAATGATGGAGCGTTTTCACTAGGAGACTTCCCAGACGTCTGAAGTCCAGATATTATGACCTCTTGCAGATGGACTCTTCCAGGCCTTCTGCAATACCTCCTATTTTGGAAGCCCTCCATAATACTTGCTTTTACTTCACCGGCTGCAGCATCTCAGACTTCTGCTTCTAAAAAAAACTGACAGGTTTTACAAGGTTCATGAGGTTCAAAATTTGTTGTACAAGAATCCTTCTGACCCTGCATTAGTTTCCTTCTCTGCTTACAGACCACCTAAGTTGATCCTACCTCATAAGTTTTTACCATCTAATAAGCAAAGTAAAGTTATTTATGGGCAGATACGGTAAGAAGGTTATACCTCTGCCACCTTGGCTTTCAGGATCATAAATTACCAGACCCATATGACCAAGTATGTCCTATGCTCTGACTCTAATTTCTAAGCTTGGAGTTGTTCTGGCTGACATGCTTAAATGTGAAGCTAAAACCACTGCTATTTCCTTATTAGATTATGCATCACAGATAGCATGCCATTCCATCAAACACTGCTATGATACTGCTTATGGCTCTTCTCAAGTGACTGCATCAAGGTCTGTTATCCGAAGGTATTCCTGGCTTAGGTTGCAAGCTCTTCACTAGGACATTAACGCAAAGTTGTTGGACTGTCCCTTTGACACCCAGATTCCGTTTGGCTTTGCTGCTGCAGAGCTCTTTAAACCTTTACAAGATAAAGGCAAGGTTATGTAGGACCTTAAACAAATTTTCCTTTCACCAGTCCCCCAGTTTCAAAGGAACTACCCTTCTAATCTTCCCTGTGTACATCGGCATCATAAGCTACTCTTGAAGAGCAAGACTAAGAATTAAGAGAATTTCCTGAAAATCCTGCTCAGGACTTTAGAGAACCAAAGTCTTCTTTCCCCTAACAAGACTGCCTCTGACAGTCATTCCTTTCAAAAAGAAGAAGACAAATGAATGGAGACAAATGAACGCGCCCTCACTGCACCACTTTTATTAAAACAATCCAAATGGCATTGGTATCCACTTTCAATGCTTCAAAGCATTGAAGGTGGATACCAATACTATTTGAATTGTTTACATAGAAGTGGTGCAGTGAGGGCATGTTCATTTGTCTCAGTTCTTTTTCTAGTTTGTTTTTTGTGTTTGGATTTCTAGTCATTCTTTAAGCCAGATTCTTCTTTCTCTCAAGTTAACTCCATCCTTTCCAGTTTGGTAACAAATCACCACAGATTCTTGGGTTCTTTCAGTCATCCTTAACTGTTATTTCATGGTGTGGAATTCCATTTCTGTTATTTTTTTTCAGAGATACCTCAGCCTCTTCCTTCCCACCTGCCTCATTATCATCCTCCTCTTCCTGTCCTTGTAGCTCGAGGTACAATTCAGCCAGACCCTCTGACCCATAGGGTCAAGGGATTTTTGTTTTAGTCCCCAGGAGGGAAGGCTCTTGGAGACGTACTGTAGATTTCTCCTTTCATGATCATCAACCCCCTTTTTCTCATTTCTATATGGGGTTGGGGTGTTGTCTGCCATCCCCATCGCACTCAATTCAGTGCCACTCTCCTATCTTTCATCAGTCATGCATGACTGTCGCAAGTCTTCTGTCATGCAATCTATCCACCTCTTTGCTGAATGCCCTTGTTTCCTATTGACGACTTCCTGTCAATACCAAATCATCTTCACCCAATTGTCTTATGCCTTTCTGCACCTGCAACTTAACCACTGTAATCTGTTCTCTCTGGCTTTCTCTGCAATAGGAGCTACTCTGGCTTCTGTTCTGATGCCCTAATTTCTTCATCCATCCCACAGTGTGCATCCAACTGCCCTCTTCAGGCACTTAATCTCCATCAATTCTAGCTTCCTCATCTGCTTCGCCTTTATTACCCCAGTTTCTGTACTATACAAAACAGTGAAGTGTTCAACTGGTCACATTACTGTTTGTACACCTTAATTTTCATCTTCTTTGGCATTCTTCTGTAATGATTACCTGTGACACGCTGTGCTAGTTGGCTGCAGCTCCTCTTATTCTAGCTTTGACCTCCTCATCCACCCGTCCCACATAGGTGTAGCTGTTAACCTGTTCTGTTATTTTCCCTTCTATTTCAATTTTCAGCAGCTTTTGATTTTCCCTATATGCTGCCATTACAGCTGTCTAAGCTGTACTCAAGTTTCATCACATGCCTTCAGTTTTGCATTCCATTTCCCTATCCTTTGTTGAAGTTCAGTCTGCCTGTAATGCCACATCAGCAGCATTGTTAATCAGTCCCCTCCAGTCTTTTTGCTAATGTAGTTCATCACCAGTATGCCAGTATATGAACATCAGTGGACTCAGAGCTGAACTCTGATGCCCACCCACTGCCCCAGGGAACCCCTCTGAGACTGAACACTGTTTGTACTTGAGTCACTGGGTACTTGTATGTATCCTGCACTAATTTTACCAGTTTTTCTGAGACTTCAGATCACACCTCGACTGCCCAAATCAGCTGTCTTCGGACCTTATAGGCTTTCTCCAAGCCTAGGAATGTCCAGTTGGACTCTCTTATCTCTAGTTGCTTTCCAGTGATCTGTCTTACTGCAGATATTGGGTCAGTTGTGCTGCACCCTGACCTGAATCCGAATGGTTGATCTCACATCTTACTTTTTACTACCCTGTCTATTCATTTGTCAGTCTCCATCTCCAGAACTTTTATGCATAGTTGTGAATGTCCCCTTTGATTTTAAACACACTGGCACTAGTATGCTTATTCTCCAGTCATCTGGGATATATCTTCCTTTCCATACTACTTTGAGTACCCTCAGGAGCTATTTCTCCCTACTCACCCAACACCTTTATCGCATCTGCTATGACCATGTCTAAGCCTTCTGCTTTCTCTGACCTCATTTTCCTTAGTGCTGTTTTTATTATTTCTAGGGTAGGCTTCTTCTCTTTTTTTCATTGTAGGCTGTGTCTGGGGCAGTACAGCTTCTATGGGGTTTTCTTCATTTAGAAGCTGCTAGAAGTACTCCTGTCTGCCTTTGTTCTGTGGACTGGTGATCAGGTTGTTGCTGGCATCCTTTAAGAAAGGTGTCTGACTACCTTCTTTATCTTTCTATCTTTGCCTTGCAACCAGATAGTTTTTGTGCCATATACTGGTTCACTTTTCAGAAGCTGGCAGACTTGCACTGATGCCTTGTTCTTTGCTATTGCCACTCCTCTCTTAGCCTCTTTGTTAGCCAACCAGTATTCCTTCCTAGTCTGGTCTGTCTTTTCTAACTGCCACTTTTTCTTGCACTCCTTTCTTTTGATGACTTCCTGGACTTATGCATCCCACCACCAAGTTTACTTGTGTATCTTATTCCATACCTGCCAGTTCCATATATCTGTTCTGTGGTCCTCACAAGTGCTCTTTTGAACTGCTGCCGTTCTTGTTTAACTCCACCTGCTACTACTCCTACCTCCTGAGGTGCTAGAGCCTTGAGTAATTTCTTGAACTGTTGTGCTTTTTTCTCCAGTCTGCTTCCAGGTCCTCAGCCTAGTCTCTTTTGACATTACATCCTTCTCTGACCATTGCTTGCAGTTGGTTGTGGTAACTACTGGTTTATGTAGTAAGCTGAGTGTTTCACTGGGGATCACTTCGCAGTCACTGATTCTACACCAGTGTCCTTTCCTTACTAGAAGGAAGTTTTACCTGAAATGCTTGTTGGCCACTCTTGTATGCAATCTTATGACTGTTTTTCTTGTTGAACCATGTGTTGGCCACCATCAAGCCATTTGCCAGGCAGAATTCCAGAATGGTCATGTCTTTATTCCCGTTGTCCCACCCTTGTGGACCCAGGCAGTCCTCATGTCTTGTTCTGTCCATCCTGATTATCAACACCAGTTATCCTGATTTATCTGTTAGATCCTGCAAAACTGCTGTCTGAAAGAGTTGTGGGGCATAGGCTGAGTTTATGAATAGTGAACTATCCTTCCACTGGGGTTGGATTGCCATGAGTCTGGCACTAATTCTGATATTGCTCACTGTCCTCTGAAGCCTTATCCTCACCACAGTTCCCACACCATTTCTAGTCTGCTCTCCTCCTGAAGAGTAGACTGGATCACATGTCAAGTGACTGGTGTACTGCCCTTCCATCCTGTCTCCTGAATACATATGATGTGCAGCCTCTGGCTTGCCAGCATGTCATCCACTTCCAAGTTGCATCCTGTCAGCACACGTACATTAAGTGTGTAGCAGGTTGCATCCTGTCAGCACACGTACATTGTGTGTAGCAGGTTGATTGGTTTTAAGTCCAGCTTTAGCTCAACAGAGCTAACCCAGGTAACCCAAGCTAGGCAAGTGGACACTGGTTGGACAATAGCTTATTGACACAGGGCTTCTGGGCTAGTGGGCAGCCACTGCCCAGTAGGAGCACATACACACCTCCTACCATTAGCATAGGACCCTGGCATAGGTCTGGGTAGGTAGAGTAATCAACCCACCTATCTCCAGCAAATACCTGTGCTCATTTTTGTTGACATTAGTCAGCATTGCTGAATCACTTAGAGCTATGTTTTACCATCAAGTGGCTAGCTGTGACATCTTTCTAAAAGTTCCTTCTTTCAAAATGTCATTTCAGTTCTTGATTCCTGCTGTTTTTCTCAGGCCTACTTGGTGTCTCCACATTCCTTTTCACCTTCTCTTTAGGAAATATTTATGGTTCTGTTTATTCCTCACAGTATCAGTTCTTTACTTTGCGTTTTGGTCTTTCTGTAGCATTTCTATACCTCACAGGATGAATCTTCTCAAACAGGACAAGAGCTCTCTCATTCATCCTCATCTTCTCACCCTACATTTGACTCCCTGGATGACAGTTTTGTTTCCTTTTCAACACCAGTTTTCTGAGGACATGCTTCAGGTTTTGCAGGAGGCCAGAAAACTCACTGCTAGAAAATTGTATGTTGCTGAGTGGAAGGGATTTTCTGTCTGGTGTTATAAACTTGAACAGGACCCTCTTTTAGAGGATTATTCCTACTGTTCTTGTATGTGTGAGTCAGCAACCAAGCAACACTGGCAGAACTCATTAGCCTCATATGAAAGCTTTCACCTAGATGAATAAAATGCCGCTAACAGTATGTGTGTAACTTGAGTGGTTGCTGTGATATTGTAAGTTGTTTACAAAATATGACAAATGTAATAGTTACTGTGACTTATAAAATTTGGTTTAAGACCTAGAACATAAGGAATACTACCACTATAAAAATAGCTTGTGCTAAAGAGTTTGCTATTTATACTTCTTTCATAACCCCATATGGTTCCAGAGATATGAACATTTGTTTAAAATGCGAGGACAATTTGATTCTGTCAAAAGACTTGGGATCTGCCCATTGGAAGTTACAGTGCAAACTTCCTCAGCTCCATTGGAGTGAATGAGTTAATTTTGTTGTTAAAAATTGACTCTGAAATCTTTTGAACCAACAGCTGCTGCTTTTTTGTGAACCTGGGAGACTGTTGTATTAGTGGCTCTAACTTCTGTCAAGAAAGTGTCTGAACTTTAGGCCATTATGTCAGTTTTTCTCAAAAGATAGCATCTCTGTGGACTTAATCCTTCTTTTATGTCTAAAATGGTCAATTTTTTGTCTTTAAATCATGATTCTAAAACCCAATTTCTACTGTTAAGAAAGTGAAGTTGTTTTTTCTGTGTAATTTTTGCAACTTTAATGGAGCTTTTCTTCCCAAGCCTGCACTGAAAATGGGCCTGAGTGCCCAGTCTGACCATCTCAGTAAACAAAAGGCAATAAATAAATACTGTGTGGGAGATTTTTGCCTCCAAGGATTTTCTATATGTACATCTATTCCATATTGTGTTATGCTGTTTGAGGAATAGATGATCGTCAAATTCTTTCACTGTCTGAAGATAACCGTCTCAGTCAGGCTAGCTAGAGAAGTTATGGTGAAGTGCTGGTCCATGATACCGACAAGAATGACTAGGGCACGGGTAACTATAACTACTTGGAGTTTCGTTTTATGATAATGTTTGGGTGACCTTGCTACTGCCACCAGCAAAAACTGTAATAAGAATAAGCAGACTAATTTTAGTTCTTAAAAAAAGCTTATTAATACTGAAATTAATTCTAAAAAAAAAATCAGGGCAAGCCATATCCCGTACACTCAATATTTTATCAAAGGTCTTTTAGCCTGGTAAGTAGTTTAAGGGTGAGTCTTTGGAAATTATATTTATATGCTTATTATTAACAGCCAGAAGTGTAGACAGCTCAACCTGTATCCTGTGCCAATACTATAAACTGGCACCCTACCCTCCTCAGCTCTTCAAGTTAAGAGCAAAAAAAATCAGCCTAGTGCACACCTGGGTTTCTATTAAATCAGCGAACGCTTAACATAGCAAACGCTGTTTAATCAACCCTTTTTACTTGAAATGGTGAAATCCTGAAAGCACGGAACAGCGATTTTTTTTTTCCCCAGGGAAGAAAATCACTGAGCCATTTTTGGGACTTGCCATTTCCTCCACTGTGGTGCGATCTCGGAGTTGGTATATTTAAGAAGGGGGGGGGGGCAAAGCCCCCCCAGTTTAGTCTGTGTTTTTTACGGATCAGCGATTTGTTTTCCCTGGGGAAAAAGCTCACTGATCCGTGTGTTTGGCATTTTGGTGTTTCGACACATTAGGGTCGATTATACAGCATTCCATATTTTAAGTATTCGCTGATATAATATAGACCTGTGCACCTCCCCCATTTTCACAATTGAAGAGCTACAAAAAAAAAAAAAAAAACGGAAAACATTACTGAAATAAATAAATTGCTAAATTGTAGCAATCGATGTATTACAGTTGCAGCCATGTACCCTGCCCCCCTCCCCTGCTCTTTAATTCAACATTTATAAAAATTAATTCCTGGTGGCCTGATGCACACCACCCCCACCCCAGCCATTCTGGTCTTGTTTCAGTGCACCTATAATAAAGGGCAGGCAGCAACAGTTACACTGGATTTAAGAACGCAAGTACAACAGGGTGAGTGGGAAAACAGACCCTTAGCTGTGAGCTGATTGGTTTAGAATTGCCTTAATGCAAAGATTAGTCCTGAACTAGCCTGACACAGTCGGTGTATAAAAATGAAACTAGGGTTTAATACCAACAGGACTACTTAAACACCAAAATGCAATACAACTATAGCCGGCCTTAGGCATAGGCTAACTAGGCAGCTGCCTAAGGCGCCTCTGTAGCAGGGGCTGTTTTCCACTGTTTATTTGTTCTTTTTTGTAGTAAAAAAATTGTTTCTTTAAAATAGGTTGAATGAATACAGGAAAAAACTGAAGAGTAAAAGAAACTATGAGAAAGATGGTGTAGGTACACCAGGATCAGTATGGAGCCCTTGCCTAGGACACCAGTTGACCAAAGGCTGGCCCTGCATGCAAGTATGTGCTGGAATTACTAACATAGGTATGACCAAAAGTTAGAAAAGTAATTCCCAAAATTTATATATAGCCTTAGTCATTGAAATAAGCAACTTGGTAGCTTAATACAATCCACCAAAGTTAACCTTTATTGAATTATCTCTTAAGGCATATGCAAACACATTTAAATAATTGAAAATGATCCATATTAACATGTTCCTAGTTTCACACTTTTGTATAATAATCAGTCCAACATTACATAAATCGATTGATTCATGCCCTCCCTTAAACCTCCCTCCTCCTCCAAAACATTTTTCTACATGCATTATTCCTACAATTTCCATTTTATCTATGTAATTTGCTTCTGCCTTTTTCCAAAGAACTCACTTCCAGTTCTTTTATCTCACAGTATTCAGTAATTCAAATACAGTTGGTTTACATTTTGATTTCCTTTTTCTAGTAACTGCTTTTTTGGCAGTCACCAGAATTAAACTTAGCAAGCCGTTACAATGTCAAGGCAATTAAGATCCTGTATCCCAGCTCAAAAAATAATTCCCTTAGTTACACAGTTTGCTTACCCAATATTTCTGACAGACTACTCTGCAGGGAATTTTTTTAGAGTGCCAACTCATTACACTCCCAAAATGTATGCTCCCATTTATCTCTTTCTTCCCCCATCTTAACTCCAACATTTGCCATCTAACTGAAGAACAATTCTTTGGAATCTGCTTGGTGCATAATAATGCCTATGCAAATTCTTCCAAGCAAAAATCCAAAGTCTTCTAGACTTGTGTGTTTGGAAGCCATACATATGCTCTCCCATTGTTTCCTTGTGAATTGCTAATCCAGTCTCTTCCCAATCCTTTCTAACCTCCTCTGATTGAATCCTGCAGTTCTCTTGCAATAGTTTATATGTACTGTTAATTATCCTTTTTTTTTAAACAACAGCTTCTATTGTAGTTTTAACTAAAAACTCTACCAGAGCAGGCCTTTATATTAGGATTCCCCTATCCCTTTTCTCGTTACCTATACTCTGATATCAGTCCTTGACAGGGAAGGCATTCTCTTTCCTGCAGTTCAAATACCTATTTCTCCTCTTCCCATTCTGTTACTTTTCCCTCTTTGTAGATTTTTGTTTCCAATGTCGGGTTCCATTTGCCAGTTTTCTTAAGTAAATTCCATCCCCGTCTTGCCTATTCTCTGCACCTCTAATTGGAGTCATTCCTATTGGCAAAAATCTCACTTCAGCTTAGTTCTCATAATACTTTCTGCTACTTTATGAATATATTATTCTGTATAACTGTTCTCCTTAAGGATCTGCATCCAAAATCCCATTCTCTCCTTATTTTTTGAATTTCTCTTCTGCTCCATCATCATCCCTTTCCACACTGAATTATAGCTTTCTACATGTGTTTGCGTATATGAGCCTTAACTGTATTGCTCTAAAATATCCCTTCAAATCAGGTAATCCTAAACCACCTTGCTCTTTTGGAAGGATCACCTTATCACACTTGACCCTTGCCCTCTTTTTCCTCCCAGTTAAAATTCTTCAACTCTTTATTAACTACTGTCCACATCTTCTACTCAGGTTGATAAAAGTATGAACTGTATGTAAAACTAAAGGGACTAAAAACATTTTCACTGCTGGTATCTTGCTATCCATATCCATAAAAGCAATAACTTCCAGTTTATTTTGTTTAGTCTCCTCCCACATATCCTTAGCTGCCAAAATAGAATCTTTTTTTTAATCCATACTCCTAAGTACTTAATTTTATGATGTCCTTATAAATATGAGTAATGCTGAACCAATTCATGTGTGGATACATAGTGTTTAGATAGTCTTTGTTTTACATTAATTTTATATCCCAAAAAGATTTGAAACTATCTCAAAATGTACAACACTGAGATATCCTTTTTGGTTTTATTAAATTCACATGCTCACTTCTTTACAAATGTGTCTCCTGTAGAATTGCTGTTTACACTCTACATTTCTTAATATAATTCATTACTCTTACCTTTAGTCTATACCCGTGAGGCCATCCACATTACAAAATAATGTGGATAGCATAGCCATTATAATAAGTTATTATTCCCACCTGTTATATGTGATAACATTTTTAAATGTCTGTTTCCAGCTTTTGTGTTATACGCACCTACTAATGTTTGGCAGATTGATCCTTTATACATTTGTTTCCTGTCATCTTCATTTCATTTGAAACGGTCACATTTTGCAACACTGTTTTAATGAAAACCATCAAAAAACAAACACACCCCATAAGTCAAACACAAAGCTATATACATCCCCTGATAGGAACAATTGTTCCAAATTGACATCTGCACCCACAGGCATTACCTAATCTAAAATTAAGGTTACCCATGCCAAGGCGCATGTTAGAGCATGTGCTCTTACTTGCACTAATTGCTGTCTGTTCTTGTTTTATCTTTGTCCCCCTCCCATATATGAAAACCGCTTGTATGCTTTCAGAAAATGGTAAATTTTAGCCTTAAGAAAAAGTGCACTAGAATATCTTTAAATAAAACTAAATCATGCACTGTTCTAATAAATGCACTGAAGTATTTAGGTGCCAGGAAAGCTGCTTCTACTCACTTCCGGTAATTTCAAACTTTATTTTTTTACTCTGCTTGCCGTTGTACATTTTAATTTTACATTTCTCTCCGCAAAGAGTGTTCAGAACTCTTGAGATTTATTGCCTGGCCCTGTAGTATGTTTGTTTCCCTGTAAAAGTAAGAACAGAGTGCATAGCTGCCCTCAGCCATGCACTTCCCAACTCACACTGTACATTTATTTGCTAATGGAAAAGGTCATAGGTTATTATTAGTTTAATGACCCCTGTGTGCCTTTTTAAGCTTAGCCATGCTTCCGAAGAATCAAACTCTCTGCCTTCTGTCTTTGAGGTGTGCATCTTAACCATGATAACCAGTCTTTTCATTACAGTGTTCTCTTATTTTTAATCCCCCCATGCTTAAACAAGAAACGTATTATATTAAGCCAGTGGCATTAATCCAGGTATTCATCTAAGCAAAAGCTAGGGAAAACATCTCAACTGTACATATATTATAGTCAGTGCACTTTTACACCCATTCATCACCTCAACAGCCCAAGATTACAGCCTATTTACTGAAACATGCTTTTGTTCAGCCTTTATTTACATTGTAATGTGTACATTTCTTAAAACTAAAAAAAGAAAGCGCTAACACAATAAACTCTTGGAACATTTATTTGACAAATTGCCTCTATCGCATTGATTTTTTTGCAAATAAAAAAAAAAGAAAGAAAAGTACTGGTTCACTTTTGTATCTTTATCGCATACAACAATCACTGGAAATGCTGTAGTATATATATAACATGAAATTTATGTCATGAAAAGTTTTACACAAATATTAAGAACTGAGATTGCTTTACTTAGTTACTTTTTTCCATTTAGTGTCCTTCCAAAAATTGACATGAACTGGAGTATATATGCCTTTCATTCCTCTCATAAGTTTAACAAACTCAGCAAACAAAAGTCCAGTCTTTCTCAGGCACTTTTTCTCGTAAAGCTGTATTTCGCAAATATGGTTGATGCTTTATAGTCCCGCATTTATTCACTAATTTTAGTTTTGCTGGTTGTCTTCCTGTTCATCTCCCAACCAAAAACTCTGGTTCAAGTCGAATATACTCCGATTCTTATAGTCAACTCATGTACTCTGAAGCATTTTCCTTTGCAACATTGAAAAGGGTTTCACATGCAAAGTTTCTCTGTGAGCTTTATTGTTAGAAGAATGAGAGGTAGGGATCATTTTTTCTCTTTTGCCTGATATACAGTGATCATTATTTTCCACAAACACAGTCTCCAGTTCTTAATACTTTGTCCTTCTGCTATGGTTTTGTCAGGATGAACTCTTTCTGTTGGTATAATAGCATCTTTACTAATACAGGTCTTGACTGCTTTCTTGTGGACAAGGTTTGGAGCGTACACATGATATGCCCTTTCAGTTAACAAATCCTGCTGTGAAATACCTGTACATTTGTTTACTTGTACTTTCATAAAATTAATACAGTCTGTTCCTTCCAGATTCTCTGGTACAGCAGAAAATCTCATGTTTTCTCTGCATGCTCTGTCCTCTAACTGTAACATTTTTTAAACAGCTCTTCTTGAGCAGTCTAATACTCAGCTAGCCTTTTATTCATTTCAACTTCTGATTTTTGCAGTTTTATCATTTTATCTGAATAGCTGTTTAAAGCTTCTTCCATTTTTTTCCAGACTTTTGTTTGAGTTGATGTACTCCTTCAGTGTTTCTTTATTGTAATCAACTCTAAGCATATTTGATTTATTTTTTTTTATCTGAATTACTGGAAGCCATCTCTTGTACCAAAGCTGGAACTTAAACTGCTTTTTGCTGAACAGCTGCAGGATTCTTCTCAGTCAGTGTTTTCACATCACTATTTCTGTTTTTCTTTCTGGTTCTTTTAAGTTTCTTCTTTGCTGGCATCCAAGCAGTGTACTTACTAGCCAGTAACTGAATTTTACTAAAACTGGCAGAATTATTAGTCTTGATCTCTTTCTTTTTTCACACTGGGAGAACTGAAGTTAAGCTGTTGATCACTGTGCAGCCATCGTAGTAGTCCCACGAAAGCCAAGTTTGAGTCTAAAATAGCTACCTAAGCCAGAGACGATCACAGGGCATTTTTATTTGTGTTCATATTCTCAAAAGCACAATGCACCAATGTGCTGAGCTTATTGAGAACAATATTGCTTACACTGAGGCTGAAGATATAGTGGACCTACAGGCTGATAGATTTAGCTCTAACTTTCCCCCTTTCCCCCTCTTTCTGTCCCTCAAGATATACCTGAAACTAGTATGCCTCCAGCTGTTAAACAAGACCAAGTCCTAAAAGTTAAAAATACTGCATCGATGGGTCCTGATAATATCCGTGGATGCAACATAAACAGGATGAGGTAGCCACACCTGTTCAGTCTCAGCCTCCATACAGGTTATGTACCAAACAAATTGAGAGCAGCTACAGTAACATGCCTGCATAAGGGAGAACCACAGACCTAGGCAATTACAGACCCTTAAGACTGACCAGCTATGTATGCAAAGCCATGGAAAGACTTATCATGTAACTTACTTAGTCCGGACATAACCTCCAAACACTGGACACGTCTTGGTTTAGATTAATTAAGGGCAGATCATGCTTATTCAACCTGATAGATTTTTTTTTTTTTGAAAAGATGACCGAAGCAATGAGTGAAGTTAGAACAGTGCACACCATATACCTCTACCTGACTAATGTTTTTGACACAATTCCCCACTCAGGAATAGTAGAAAAGGTGAATAAACTAGGCTTAACCCCCTATGCCACCTACTGGATTGCCAGCTGGCTCACAGATAGAATGCAGGAAATCAAAATAAGGGAAGTTACTTCCAAAGAGAGACCAGTCACCGGTGGAATCCCCTCAGGATTCTGTGTGGGGATCTCTCCTGTTTGGTATCTACTTTTCTGAAGTAAAAGCCAATACCAAAGGCCTCTGGATGACTAAGTTTGCAGATGACTGCAAGCTAGGCACTGTCATTGAATCCCCAAATGACTTGGCCATTCTGCAGGAAAGTTTGTCCCAAGTAAATAACTGGTGCCAAAATCATTGACCAAAACTAAATGCCAAAAAGTGCATTGATGTATCCTTTGGAAAATCATCTACCTAGGGAACTACCACACTGGCAATACGTCTCTATGACCCAATTGTTTGGGATTTGGGAACTTTTGTGGACATAAACATGAAAATGACTGAGTCCCAAGCTGAAAACGAAAAGTACACAAAATGTTGAATAAAATATTTTACTAGTGCTTCTTACAAAAAGAGGGCACTGCGATGGGGGCGTCATATGCCCCTTCCTATACCATAATTTTTATGAATCATTTTGAAAATCTGTTTATTTTATTGTACTGAATTTTTCAGACATCATGTGATCATCTATAAAAGATATATAGACTATTTGTTTTTTATTTGTAGGGGCAATATTTCAGAGTTTCAAGACTTTGTGGATAACCTCAACCATAATAACAATTTTGGGGTGGAATTTACATACACAATAGAGAGGGAAAGGGTTCAGTTTCTTGACTTAGAATGTTTTGTGACAGATGATGGAGGAATTTCTTTCAGGCCTTTCAGCAAAGAGACAACTGTTAATAATTGGCTGCATTACCCCATGGTGAATACAACCAAATTTTTACTAATACTTGTGATAAGCATACTGTGAGAGAGGAATTTTTGAAAGTTAGACTCAAATTGTTGAGAGAGGCTATACTTTGCATGTTCTTGATAAAGCTGAAAGGGGATTTGGGAACTCTTTTCCAGTGAAACATAGCTCCTTTAAAAATACATTAGGTGCTTCTACGGCAAATTTTAGTAATGTGTCTAATGAAGATAGTGAGGAAAAACTATTTTTTGTTTTTAAATATTTTCCTTTTTCTAGGAGCTTGAGGATGGTTGTAGAGAGGATGTTATGTAGTCTAATCTCGCCCACATTCTTACCCGTGGATTTGGCTCCAACTCAGCCGACTTTTTTTTTAGCTCAAAGTCTTTCTATTGGCTGGGCTAAGATGGTATCCCATGCTGCACTGCTCTCTGTCCCCAGATCTCATTTGCCGCTCGTGTAGCTCGGACGTGGTCTTGCTCTTGGCTGTGGCTAAGTAAACTTTTTCTTCCTTATCAGAGAAATTTGTTGCAAAAAAAGCTATTTTAATAGCTGTTGTGTGTTCTTGTCCTGTGAAAAGTTGTGTTTTTGATCGTTTTTTCTGTGGTATCCCACTAGCTGTTGCCAACGGGCAAGGCCCGTTTTCAGTTAGAGGACCTAGTCTGTCCCCTTGCTTTCCTTGTGTCATAAAAGTTTACCGGGACTAAAAAACGTTTAAATTAGAGGTATTAGTCCTTTCCCCCTTGTGTTTGTGTCTAAGGATCGTTTAACTTGGAGATCTTGTGTTTTTTGTTTGTTGTAGGCTTTTTCCTTGTGACTGTTTAACCATTGGTCCATTTATTCAGTGATTAATTGTCTTTGGTGCTTTATATCATGGATTCATTCAATTGCTTTTGCAGCTTCACCTTTAATATATTGATAGTTGGATGTGAATGTTGGGAAAGGGTTAATAAATAATGTTTCTTGCTTAACACATTTGTGATTGAATGATGATTTGTTAATTTAGCCTCATTAATGTCTATTTAAAGTTGTTGCATTTTGGTGTAAAAATTATTCCTTCGAAAGGCTGTTGAGCCAAGGTACCGGGAAGCACTAGTAAAAGATTTTATTCACCATTTTGTGTGCTTTTTCATTCTTTTCAGCTTGGGACTCAGTCATTTTCATGTTGATGTGGATTTTGGTAATTTGAAGTGCTTTGAGGAACTTATGTGGACAGTGACTAAACGTTTAACTAACGTGTCCATTGTTGCAAGAAAAATCTTCCTCTGTTACACAGATTATATACAAAGGGATTGTGCCTAGATCTAGGGATGCCATTGGTCTCCCTTTACTTTACCCCTCATTAGGCCATTCATTGAATATAATGCCCCCTTTGGCATGCATCTGTCTAGACACATGCAAGAAATGGAACGCCCACAGAGATACCTTACTAAAAGGATACAGTGCTAAACAGCATGTCCTACATGGACCAGCAAAAGACAAAAGAGGTACATCATCAAGCAGTGTCTTGGTGACCCATAAATAGACAACCAAGGCATTCACTGCAACACTGCCCTTCCACCAAGGAATTGTCTGCGAAGGCCATTTAGTACCCTAGACACTAGTAGGACTGTAGTTGCATGGGCTTAGGTCAAGACTTTTTATCCCTTTATGTCATGGTACCTGCAATTTCCCCTTGGTGTAGTGCTGCCACATTTTACCTTTTTGTAAAATTAAAAAATCAGCATATCATATTTGCATCTACTTAATGCTGTACTGTTGAGCTAAAAAAAGGGCAAACGATGAAATGTCAGCAGTTAGTGAGGATGTTCTTCATGTTTCACTGTTGCAGTCATCACACTTGGGTTATCTGCCTGCAGGTAGCCATCAGCTGGCCTGAATACCAGAGACTTAGTATTTCTTCGTCGGTTGCTGTCTCTCCAGGACTGAAGTCAGGTCGTCAGGGGTATAAAAAACAGGCAGCCAACGCCATTACATCAGTCTTTCTTGCCAAGGAGCCTGAAGTAGAAGCAGTTCACACGAGTAACGGTCGGGCGCTACCTGAGTTTTCGTTTCCGAATTGAATTATCCTGAAATCTTCTAAAGCGAAGTACCCCATTGGGGATCATTTTTTCTTGCTCTAACTGATGTCAGAAAAAGTTAACAATTGTCTTGCCTTTGGAAAGCAAACACCACACTGAGATTTCCATTCTTGCTGCATCACCTGTTTAGGCCCAGACAACGACATACCTCGCTGTCAGTTTTGTACCTTGTTCATCATCGGGCCCTTATTGTCGCTAAATACTTCCGTTCTCGATCTCCTTATTCCGAAATGGCTTCGGTAAGCCATCCGACTACCGATCTTCTGAAGAAATGTAAGGATAAAGACAGAAACAGACTGCACAGGTTCAAAGCTGCCGATGATGCTTCCGTCAAGCTAGTTGCCAGTTTGCTGGTACTCAGTGAAGTGGTTTCGCAGCCACTGATGCCCGCTTCAGAGGATTCACAGGCCTCTACTGAGACCCGTTTGGAGTCCGGTATGCCGTGAGATTCTTCTTCAACTACAGAACCTGTGGATGTGTCTCTACCTTGGATGGGTACAGAGTCACTGAGCAGGGGCTTTTGAGGAAGTTCTTCGCACTACCGATGTTCGACACAAACCAACAACTTCTTTTGTGTCTTCAGTTCTGTCTAAAATTACCGAGTTTCTAAGGCCAAGAGTACACGTTACACCTAAAAAACGATAACCAAAGCTCATGCACCTGCTCCCTTGCCACAACATCAAATGCTTAAAATGGCAGAAGTCCTTATTATGCTGATTAGAGGAAGTCAGCCTTCCCCTGCTAAGAGAAAAAGAGACCTGTCCCAAGCAGCTTCAACAGACCAAGAGTCCGACGACTCTGAGGTATCTGATTATGAAGACATGCCCTTATCTGCTTATGAGAATTCAGATGCAGAGGAATCCATTCCTTCGGCTTCTCCTCCAGAGGATTTTTCTTTTGATGAAACCTTACATACTTTAAGAGAGCATTTCCACTGGGAATGCCAAGACTATCCTCAGTCCAAAAAGAGACTCGGAGAATTTCTAGATTTGCCACAACGTAGGCCTTTAGCAATACCACCAGTCCTGAATGTTGTGGTTGATGCCTTTATGAAATCCAGTTTAACTCCTGATACCTTACCCCCCTGCTCCTAGGAAACCAGACAGATACTACAGAGTACCCGATTCTCTCAAATTCCTTTTCAAAAATCCTACTGTGACCCATAGGTCATCTCCCAGGGGCCTAAAGGTATCAAAGCAACTACAGCTAAGAATCCCACCCCTTCGGACAGAGATTCCAGAGCTTTGGACAGATGGGGTAAGAAAGTATATACCGCTGCAACTCTTGCCATTAGGGCTTTGAATTGTCAGTTTCACATGCTGAAGTATTAAGAAAAAAAGAACTACCTTTACAGACTCTGCAGAAAATAAAGAATTGCATGAGCTTATGCATTCTGCAAGTCAAGTCAGCAAGCATACATTGCAATGTGGCTTTGATGCCCTAGAAGCATCTTGCAGGGCAGCAGTCACTGGTTCTGTACTGAGAAGGCATGCTTGTCTTAAGGAGCAGACTTTGCCAGACCATGGCAAATCAACGTTATTAGATGCTCCTTTGAACAAGGACAATCTGTTTGGCACCAAAGCAGAAGAGGTTCTTAAAAAGATGGAAGAAAAAGCTAAATCTATGCAGACAGTCAAAGAATTCTTGCAAGTACAGCCTCCTAGATTCAGTAGACATTGCCCCTCGAAACATTGGTCTTTCCAGCCCCCTCAAGGCCATCTCAAACTAGACCCAGGGGAAACAGACCCCCCAGATTACAGTCTCAGAGTATGCAGAGATCTAAGCAATGGAATGCCTCCACCTCTAAAGCAGGGAGTGCTAAACCACCCCTTACGGAAAGAATTCCCAATAACTTCTGAACTCCACTCCCCACCTCTGCCCAACTGCTTGTGCCCCTAGGAGGAAAACTTGCCCTTCATGCATAAAAATGGATTTCCATCAGCAAAGACCGATGAGTCCTCAACATTGTGCCCCAGGGGTACAAATTTTACTTCCACTCACTCTCAACCCCAAAAGGGTTCCCAGACCTTCCTCCAAACCAGTGGGCAGAGGCACAAAACCAAGTTCAATCCCTGCTCTCTATAAGGGCAATTCAACCTGCTCCTGCAGAACAGGTACGTCAAGGATTTTATTCCAGACTTTTCGTGGTACCCAGAAAAGAGGGCACTTGGCACCCAATCCTAGATCTTTCAATTATCAACGCCTTCCTGGTGGTACCAAAATTCAAAATGCTTACCCTGCAGCAGCTTCTGCCTATGCTAGCCAAAGATGCCTGGCTAGCCACCCTAGACTTAAAAGAAGCCTATCTGCACATCCCAGGAAATATCTACGTTTCAGGGCAGGATCTATGCATTATCAGTTCTCTGCACTTCCTGTTGGCTTATCCACTGGTCCCAGAGTATTCACAAAATGCCTGGCTCCAGCCATTGCTTACTGCAGAGAAATATTCAAATTTACCCATACTTGGACGACTGCCTGATTCAGGCAGACAGTCAGGAAATGCTGACATTTGTAAAAAAACCTTCTAACCTCGCTGGGGTACATCATCAACGAAAAGAAATCAAAACTAGTCCCCAGTCAAAAGATTGTATTCCTGGGAGCAAGCTTGGACACAGCATTCCAGATGGCATTCCTCACTCCAGAAAAACAAGCCTATCTGATAGACTATTTTACTCAAATGGCCACCAGAACCCAGCTATCTGCAAGGAAAATCCTGCAGGCCCTAGGGTTCATGGCCTCATGCATCCTACTAATTCCATATGCCAGACTGCATATTAGGAAACTTCAATGGTATTTAAAACGTCTTTGGTGCCAACACACTCAGGACCAGGAAACCGTCATTCCTATAATACTGTGCCTAAAGGCAGAGTTTCTTTGGTGGGTAGCAGCATGCAACCACAACAAGGGACTGCCCTTTACTCAACCCCACACTGCCCCAGACCCTAATCACAGACACATCGGACTATGCCTGGGGTGCACACATGGACTGCAAGTGCATTCAGGGCCACTGGAGCCCAAGTCAGATTCATCTACACATCAACCAAAAAGAAATGCTAGCTGTGCTACTCTCACCAGGGCACCTGCTAATAAAAACAGACATCACCACAGTTATGTGGTACATCAACAAGGAGGGGTGATCCCACTCTTACCCACTCTGCAGGCTAGCCATGGCCCTGTGGAACACAGCCTTGGACATGCAGGTCCATCTGCAGGCTCAGTTCCTGCCAGGCAAACAAAACTCTGTGGCAGATGAGTAAAGCAGAAATCACCTAGACCCACACGAGTGCCAACAAGAGCCCAGCACCTTCAACCTTCTGATTCAGAAATGGGGGAACCCAGAGGTGGATCTCTCTGCCTCCCCCTGCAATCACCAGCTCAGCAAATTCTGCATCAGGACACCTCACAGCAGGGCCTGGAAAGTGGATGCCCTATCCTTCCAGTGGGTAAATCTCTCAATCTATGCCCCCCCCCCCGCGCCCTTTCTCTCAAGAGTATTGCTCAAGATAAGACAAGACAGACCAAGGACAGTTCTGATTGCCCCAGACTGGCCACACCAGCACTGATACACACTCCTGCGCAGCCCGCCACTGGTGCCACCCTGGCACCTACACCAGAACCCAACCCTGCTCTCTCTGCAGGGGGGGACAAATCTTGCATCCGCAACTGCAAACCCTAAATCTTGCAGCCTGGCTTATTCCTTGAACTCTCTCCCAGTAACCAGCCTAAGCAAGCAGGTGCTGGATGTCATTCTTGAAGCCAGAAGACCCAGTACAAGGAAATCCTATGCTGATAAGTGGAAAAGGTACTGCTCCTGGATTCAGTCTGAAGGAGAGGACACAACTCTGCCCTCCCAGCTTCTAATCCTGGATTACTTAGCAAATCTACTTCACAGAGGCCTATCCTTCTCCATTAAGATCCATGCCTCTGCCATTTCAGCTCATTACAGCACTGAGCCACCTCTCTTCTCTCACCCCCTTATCATACAGTTCCTGAGAGGGGCAAACAACTTAAGACCACCTAGGAGAGCACCCACCCCTGCTTGAGACCTTAACTGCATACTGGAAAAGCTTATGCTACCCCCCTTTGAGCCTGCAGCGCCAGCAGAGTTAAAATTCCTCGCTTGGAAAACAGCCTTGCTTCTGGCCATCACTTCATCTAGAAGAGTGTCTGAGCTTCAAGCACTTATGGCTGTGGAACCCTTCATTATTTTCCATGTTGACAAGGTTTCCCTCAGGACTAACCCTTCCTTTATACCTAAAGTGGTGTCCAGTGTGGCTCTCAACCAATCTATCCATTTGCCAACTTTCTTCCCTAATCCTCAAAATAAAGGGGAAAGGATCCTGCACTCCTTGGATGTGCACAGACTGCACAAGATTCTATCTTACCCTTCAGGAAATCTGACCAGTTACTAGTCAGTTTTGCACCTGGGACAGAGGGCAAGGCCATTTCAAAGCAAACAATTTCCAAATGGATAGCACACTGCATCCATTTTTTGCTACAAGCACCATGGGGAACCAACCCCTCAGGGGGTAAGAACACACTCCACTAGGGCAACTTCCACATCTACAGCTTTCCTTAGGGGAGTCCCTACCAGGGACATCCTGGAAGCTGCTACCTGGAATTGCGTACACACCTTTACCAAACATTACCACCTGCCTATCTCTTCCAACTCCAGGGCGGGTTTTGAAACAGCAGTCCTGCAAGGCATGCTAGCCAGCCCCAACTCTTCTTGACTGCCTCCACCCTTCTTCAGCTTTGGGAATCTACCCAAGTGTGATGACTGCAACAGTGAAACACGAAGAACATAGTACAGTTGTGTACACTTACCTTAAATGTAGATGTTCGAGTGTATTCACTGTTGCAGTCCTGGTTTCCCTCCCTCTAGCCCTCTTGTCTCTCTCTCTCTCCTCTCTATGTCCTTTACTCACCCCTTCTGGGGTATTGGTATTTACTTTTTACACGCGGTGGTGGTGCTGCGGTAGCGTTGTCGCCTCACAGTAAGACTCTGTCCGGTTTGATTCTCAGCTTGAGCGTCTTCTGCATGGAGACATGCGTGAATGGGCGTACCTTCATTGAAGGTTGTGCATCAGGCTTGGCAAGCTGGTACGTAAAAATCAGCTGCCAATCATTAGTGGACCAGTGTTCCGCTGTGGCGACCCCTAACCGGGAAAAGCCGAAAGGCACAAACAAACTGGTGGTGTTTTTGCCACCATGACTTAGCTCCCTATTTGGGGAGCTCCTGACATTTGGGGCAAGAAAAACTGATGTAATGGCATCGGCTGCCTGTTTTTATACCCCTGACAACCTGACGTCAGTCCTGGAGCTACAGCAACCGACGCAGAAATACTAAGTCTCTGTTATTCGGGCCGAGTGAGGGCTACCTGCAGGCAGATAACCCAAGTGTGATGACTGCAACAGTGAATACACTCAAACATCTACATTTATGGTAAGTGTACATAACTGTAGTTTTTGCTTTATTGGCCTGAGTGCTCTAGTAAATTCTTAAAGTAACAAATCATGGGCATTCAGAAACCATGTAGCTAAAAAATGGATATGCCCTTAAATGGGTCATTTGCATAAAGCCCATGGGCCTCTTTTACAGGACTTTTAAGGTATTACACAGTGAAGGCTTTAGCTTTGGTGGGTCTTCTAGGTTTTACTTAATGATATAACCACTGATAAGTCAGAGACCGTGTTTAATAGTTTCAAAAGCAAATTAGCAACAAATGTTTCATTATACTGCAATACTGTTACAAAATCTAAGTCAAAAACTGCCTTCCGTGAAGAAAATCCCTGGAGGATATGCAGAGCAACTGTTCTAGTAAAGACAAGAAGAATGGAGCTGTCAGAGATGTCTAGATCAAAACTGCAGAAGTAATGCCAATCCCAGTAATAATGTGGTAGAGATATCAGCAGTGTTGCTCAGTATGGAGTCCCATCAGCAAGTGAGCAAGCACCAGTCAACAATAACTTCATGTTACCAACAGAGACCAGCAAGCAGTTCTAGTGGCAGGAAGCAAATGAGCATCATGTCACAGGGAGTAGTCCAAGTCCACCACTGAATGGCACAGTTTGAACAGCTTAACCACAATCTGAATTCCATGCAGATCTGAGCAAGTAATAAGAAGAGCAGAATGAATAAAATTAGGGTGGTGTGTGCTGGCAGACATCTGCTGCCATCCTGGAGTAAGAATCTGAGGGATTGGTACTGATGAAGAGGAAGGAAACCTATCCTTTGATTCTGATATGTAGTACTGTTGCTTTAATCAAACTGATGTATATTTAGATCTGTGTGTTTTCACAGTGTAAATGCGATCACTGTTAGTTACCACCTGTCTCTCTTTGGTCAGTTGTGTCCTGCGAAAAACACCAAAAACTGGCAAATGTCCTGAAATTTTAAGACAGAATATATTTGTTAAGTTTTCCTTAATAGTTGCACAAAACAAGTTATTTTGTATCTGGAACACAAATATTATAAGGCATAGCATAATCAACTCAAATGCTATAAACATAAGCTTTTATTTTAGCAAAAAAGTGAAGTTCTGTCCTTTGCACTGGTTGTGGGTATGTTTTGTCCTACAAAATCTCACATTTCTGCAAAAAATACCCTACTTTGGGCATTTGAAAAGGTGGCAACCCTATTCACTGTTGAAGTAACTTTTGAAAGCTCTGTGCTGTGCAAGAACAAGCTGCAGCCACTAGATGGTGCAGTAACAACAGTGATGCACCTAAATGTCTGGTACTTTACTGCTGCTCCTCTAAAGTGGAACCTTGTAAAAATTCATACAATGTGGTATGGTTGTTCTGAAGGCAGGCCACTGTAGTCCTAAATGTGTTTGTTCATTACAACTGAGAGAGGATTTACAGCTGTGAACACTAGGACTGGTGGCAGAGGGTTACAAGACTGCAGTTACTAATATAAGACAGGCCGATACTCTGCTATTAGCATTAGTAACAGAGTTAATATACTGTTATTCGTTTCGGTGACAGAGCATTAAGGCAGAATGCTCTTGTGTTGCAGGTTGATACTTTTTTCAGCTTCTATTACATACCCACATTTGACATATGTATGTTTATCCTAGACCAGTTTTTACGGCATTCCTCCAAAACATGGAGGCTGCAGCTTATAAACCTTTGTCCACTTTCTAGAAAAGTAAATTGTCATGAGCAAACCTTTGTAGAAAACAGAAGGATGTCCTTCCTTTTCACTTTTGCAGCATTCTTTACTCTTGGGATATCTTGCCAAGGATGGCCTAATGTACGGCCAGCATACCAAAGCATTTACATGTTCCAGGCGTCATACAGCAGACGTATGCCTTGCGTGGAAGGTAAAAGGAGCAAACATGATGCATAGTCACCTAATTCCCAGAACTTCTTTGCCCACCAGTCTGAACACTACCTCTGAATTTTGTCTGTATGCCATTCACTGAGTTGGTTCATCTACTGAGTTTCTTAAGGCTAGGAGCCCTGTTGGGTTCCTTCCTTTCTTTTTTCCTCCTCTTAGTTTGTTTTCATATAATCCATGAAGGGAAAATGTGTGTGTGGGAGGCAGATTCCCCCTAAAGATAGGCACGCATAGTGCTGTTTTTTTTTTTCTTGTTTGTTTGGGGGGGGATGCTACACATAAACCATACACAGTGAGAAATCTGCAGGCATTTGGCCATAAGACACTCCACAGTCATTTGCATACATACATACAAATATTGCAGGCATATGCATTAATGCCCTTCTAGCCTGCCAATATACCAAAACAGTTGTTCCTATAATAAGCATCTAGGTTGTTTTTTAAAAATATCTAAAATAGTGCTTGCTTAATGTAATTTGGTTTTCTGTGCCATGCATCAGCTGTCTCAGAGAACCAATTAGTACACTTCTCATTCCTTTTTTCCAAAATCTCTTTATTTGAATTTTCAGATATATACATCCAATCAAACACACAAAACAAACAGTACATACAAAAAGGAAATATTCAAAAAACTAATAACACAAGAAATATATATACATTATGTACAGTAGAAGTAATTCAAATGGAGTATAAAAGGTTTTTAACATCACTTAAGAAAGTGAGGAATAGTATAAGGGACATATTTTATGAAGACGATAAATATAGAATTTCAACCACTTATACTTAATACAAGTAGGGAATACAATTAGATATACAAAGATGAAAGGGGGAAAAAAAGAAAAACTAAAAACTGGTTATAATGCAGTTATTGCATAATAAAAAATTGTCTTATGTCAGTGTACAGACTTTTATAATTTAAATCTAAACAAATCCTACATATTTCCCATGAATCTTATAGGTCATAAGGAATTTTACTTTCCCATGAGTGAGATCAAGATAAGTTACCAGATAAAATACCTAGGAATAATATTTACTCCTGACTTTAAGGATATGATAAAGAATAACCTATTGTGTACATGGACCAGTATTGAAAGTGATGTCAATAGGTGGAAGAATATTAATATGTCTTTACTCTCAAAAGCTAGTGTGGTTAAGATGAACCTTTTGCCCAGAATACTCTTTCAACTAAATGCTACTTTTTCAAATATTCCCCAAAAATTCTTCCTTGATATAGAAAAAGCTATATCAAGATTCTTATGGCACCCCAAATCCACTAGAATTAAATATGACAAACTTGTACTTACCAAAGATAAAGGGGGATTGGGGTTACCTGATTTCAAACTCTATTATAGTATAACTACTGCCTACAGACTAATACAGATAATAAGCCATGACCCGTATGTAAATAACTGGACACCCCAATGGACCAAAATCTGGTTTGAACAACTGAAATCCCTTTGGTATAACAGCAAATCCCTACCATTTTTAAACCTAAATCAAAATGGCATATTCACGAAGAGTATACACCCACTAATTAAATACATGATTCTTACTACACAGAAATTATTTAAATCATTTTAATTATTAGATGCTCTTGCCTTTATACAACCACTCCACCTAAATCCCAATCTACTAATAAACAATAAACCCTTAAATCTAACAAATTACCCTCTGATAAAAGATCTCACAGTATGGGAAATTTACCAATGGAGAGAATCCAATATACAGCAAATAAGACTAGAACTAAATCTTACTAAGAAATATACTGTTATTCTTACCCAAATCCATTATCTCATAAATGCTAATTTCTCACAAACGCAAGTTGACTTGCAGGATATTAACTTAGCACACTTCTCATTCCTCTAGAATCTTCTACATAGGTTGTCTGATGATTCTCTACTACTTCTTGATAACTCCAAACATTCCCATAAATAGTTCTGTAAATGCTGTATATACCTGAATAAGATCTTCTCTTAAATATGTATGCAAGGCACTGTACAAAGTCAGATATTTCAGTCTTTCATAGTAACTTAAATTTTCACATCCCTGGATGCCTGTGTTATATTTCCGCTGTTCTCTTTCCAGTTTACTCATGCCTGTTTCCTTTAAGGTTTCCATGTTGTTGCTCCATACTCATGTCTGTGTCAACTGTTATTAACAGACAATGGCTTTATCTTTTCTGATGTCTTAGACCTTATAAATCTTGTTCTACAACCTATAGTTCTATAACTATTGAAAGGATTGATGAGACTGTACTATACTAGAATTAACTGGAAACAAATAAAATGAGACTGGCATGAAAGTCTTCATCTGTTAATTATCCAAACTCATGCTGAGCTGGTGCCAGTCTCTCCTTTATGGACCAAAGCTTGTGTACTTTCAGAATGAATTCTCAAAACACTGTAGATCATTTAATAAGGCTTTATTAGATGTTCACAATATACTGTCTTCATTAACAGTGCTGATAAACAATAACAGGCTGTAGAAATGCTGGGATGCCGTTTAGTAGTAACAGTGCTGCTAAATATATCCAAAGTTTCTGCATGTATATTCTGATTGTCCTGAATAATGTAAACTGATCTGTCTTCTGGACTCAGGCTCGAGTGTCTGTATTGTAGCTTCCTTTCTAAAATGCTGGATATTTAATCTTTTCTGCATGTAAGATCAAACTAACTGACTTCCCTAACTGTATCTGAAGTATATTTTAATAATGCTAAACTCCTGTAATGCTTTACACACCTCCTTGGCTACCTTGGTTTCTAAGCATGGTCTTGCATGTGCATCTTTATCTAGCATTCCATTGCTATGCCATCTTTCCCTTGAGAAAGGAACACTGTAGCAGGCAAAATTGTATCTTTCTCTTGAGAAAGGAATATTTTGTATTTCTGTATTTTCTGCACATTTCATGCTTATTTTTCCTTTTTAATAAACTCTTTCTCTGAAACTAAATGCATACATGACTATATTTTCAGGCCTTATTCTACCTAAATGTAATATACAGTACTTTGCTGAGAATACCCAAACTCTAACAACTGTCATTAATCAGTTAGTTTGCTGTCAGTCTCTATTTTTTGGAAAATCAATGTATAAAGCTTTTGGCTGCGAGTACCATGGCCGAATCCGTCCATGCCGAAGTTCAGCCCCTACTTAAGAAAAAAGTTAAAAAGGCACATAGTGATCCTGCTGCTGTCCAGCCTCCACCAGATGTCTACCTTGGGTTGGATGAAAAACCCGAGGATGATCTTTTGCCGATTACAGTTCCCCCAACTGCTACCCAGTTGGAGACCATCTGCCAAGGCCATTCATGCATCTGGTACACATGTAGAGAGGGGGAACCATGGCTCATTATATCAGAGGGGCCTAATGGGATTCACAAATATTAGTTGGAGAAGAGATGCTTGGTACCCTCATCAAATCTAGGCAGGGGTCTGAACTTCCTAGATTTGTTCAAACCAGATGTTCCTTTAAATAAGCAACAGAAAACTTGTCATGTGGCTTCTCTGGCTAAGGATCCTTACAAAGAAAGGTAGGACTTTACCAGGAGCTGTTTAATGTCCTTATGGCCCTGAAACCCCCACAAGGGTAGTCTGTTTCTGCTTGTACTACCTGGTCTTCCACCTTTTATAAGAGGCCTAGTGATTCTGATGTTTCTGATGAAGAGTTGGATTCTGGGGAAGGATCCTTAGTATATTCCTCCCAGGTCCACTCTCTGTTTGCTGTGGGGTCTGATGAAGAAAATTCACTGTTCCCTGATTCTCCTTTTGAAGGATTATCATTTGAGAGTCCAGTAGCTCATATGATGGAACACTTTAATTAGAACTGTTCCTAGGTTTCTGGGGTTCAGAAGAGGTTTTATGAACTCTTGCATATGGATTCGCCCAGACTTTCTGCAGTCCCTGCTATTTTAGCTGCCCTGTTGGATACCTTTGCAGCAGTTTCTCAGGCTCCTGACCTTCAACCTCCATAGTTCATAGTTTTAGTACTAAGCTAACTGCCCTTGTGGGCCAGTTTAAGCCTAGCCAATTATCCATTGTGAGACTCAAACCCTGCACCTTGTGTATGTAAGGCAAACACCGTAGCCATTAAGCCACCCTCCCAACACTTCAGTCCCTAAAAAGCCAGATGGATTTTTATATAGTTCCTGAGGATCACAAGTATTTGCATAAAAGTTCTTTATCAAATCCAGCTGTGGTTTCCATGTTCAAAGATAAGCCATCCAAAATGCTAGCTTTTTCCAAACTTTACCTTCTGATGAGGACAGCCATGCTATGAAGAGGTATGGGGAAAAAAGTGTATACATCTGCTGCTTGGTCCTTTATGGCCATTAATTATTAGATCCATATGAGTAGATAATGCTCTTGTCTCTAAGCTGGGGGGGGGGGGGGTTGGCTAATATTGCCTGATTTGGACAATAAGACTTTTGCTCTTCCTATTCTGAGTTCTGCCTCTCAAATGGAATGCCATACCATTAAATCCAGCTTCTCTTTTCCTTCGGCCAGATTCTTCTGTCCTTGTCCCCTCAGGCTAAGCCTTTTCTTTCCTGTTGGCAACAAATAACCATAAATGAATGGGTTTTGTCCATTATCCAAAATAAATGTTTTATAGCCTGAAAGTCCCTTCCTCAGCCTCCTTGCCCGCTTCCTCATTTTAGTTTAATTCTGTGGAATCTTGTGTATTTGGGAACCATCCAACCTGTTCCATTGTCTCAGCATGGAATAGGTTTTTATTCCAGAATGTTTCTGGTTCCTAGGAAGGAGAGGTCCCACCTTGACGTATTCCTTTCTCAAGGTCCCTTTCTTCAGGATGCTGCCTCTTCAGACCTTTTTTTTTTTTCCTCCTGTTTTGCTGCCTCAAGCTTTTGTGGTGTATCTGGCTTTGAAGGACACTTGCCTCCACATTCCTGTTCACCCTCACTTCAGGAAGTTTTTACATTTCTCTGTTTGATGTTTTTCGTGTTTCACTGTTGCAGGCATTACATTTGGGTAATCTGCTGGCAGGTTGCCCTCAGTCGGCCTGAATTCCAAAGTCTTGGGTCCTGCATCGGTTGCTGTCGTCTCTTCCATGACATCAGGTCGTCAGGGGTATAAAACATGCAGCCGATGCCATTTTCTTTAGTCTTTCTTGCCACGCGGTGCCCGAAGCAGAAGCATTTCGCAAGTGCCGGTCGGCCGACTAATGAAATATTCGAGTTTGAGTTTCAGAACCGAAGTCTTCACTAAAGCTAAGTACCCCGTTGGGGAAACTTTTTTCTTGCTTTTTACCGATGTCAGAAAAAGTTAATAATTGTATTCCTTGTGGGAAGCAAATACCTCATAAGGATTTCCATTTGTACTGTATTCCTTGCCTAGACCCTGATCACAACGTGCCTGGCTGTCGGTTTTGTGCTAGATTTAACCAACGCACTATTAAGCATCTGTATATTTTTGCATCAAAGTATTTTGGAAACAGATTTAACTACCCAGAAATGTCGTTGGATAGCAATCCGACTACCGGAGTACATAAAAAATGCAAAGAAAAGGACAGAGAAAGGCAGTCGAGATCCAAAACCAACGACAAAGCTTCTCCTAAGCCAGTTGCCGGTACTCAGTGAGGCGCTTTCGCAGCCCCTGATACCCGCTACCTTCGAGTCGCAGGCCTCTACCGACACCCATGTGGAGTCCGGCATGCCGCAAGATACTCAAGGTATTGGACCAACAGAGGTATCTCCCTCGGATGGGTCCAGAGCCGCTGAGCAGGCACCGGCTTCTGAGGGTGTATTCCGACCTCAATATTTGTATATCAAACTGACGATAGCTACAAAACCAAAGACAAAAGCAACTTCTAAAACTAAAAAAAATGACGCATGAGCCACATGCACAGGCCTCTATGCCTAAAAAACATGATCAAAATGGCTGAAGACCTTATTACCTTGATCAGGGGTACCCACCCCCCTTCAGATAAGAGGCCTAGGCAAGACACTGATTATGAATCTTCAGAAGAGGTTTCTATTTCTTCTGATTCCTCTTCTGATCAGGAATTATCTATACCTCCCTATGAGGATTCTGATGCTGAGGAGTCTATTCCATTTGCATCTCCTCCTGAGGATTATTAATTTGGAGAAACCTTGCATACTTTGAGGGAGCATTTTCACTGGGAGAATCAAGACTTCTCAGAATCAAAAAAGAGGCTCAGGGATTTCCTCCTTCTCCCTCAGCACAAGCCGTTAGCCATTCCCCCTGTTTTAGACATTGTGTATGATGTGTTTTCAGAGTCGAGCTTGATCCCTGACTCCTTACCTCCGGCTCCCAGTAAGCCTGACAGATATTACAGGGTCCCTGACTCACATAATTTTTTATTTAGAAACCCTGCTGCTGATCCTGAAACTATTTCACAGGGTCCAAAGGGAGTTAAGGCCTCAACAGCAAAAAATCCTACCCCCTCTGACAGAGATTCAAGGGCACTAGACAGATGGGGAAAAAAGGTTTATACATCTGCAACCTTGGCAGTCAGGGCCTTAAACTGTCAATTTCATATGCTTAAGTACCAACAACATGTTATGGGATTGCTGAAACAGAAAATGATGTTGATTTCAGAATGTGCAGAAAATAAAGAATTGCAAGAATTATTGCATGCAGCTGAGCAAGTTGGAAAGCATACTTTGCAATGTGGTTTTGATTCCTTAGAGGCCTCCTGCAGGACCGCATTTACTGGATCTGTGATTAGGAGGCATGCCTGGTTAAAGGAACAAAATTTGCCTGATCATGTTAAAGCTAAATTGCTAGATGCATCTTTACAGCATGATTCTCTGTTTGGTATTAAGGCAGAAGAGGTTTTAAAGAAAATGGAAGACAAAGCTAAGTCTATGCAAACTGTCAAAGACTTCTTACAAGTGCAGCCACCAAGATTCAGTAGACACTGGCCTACAAAAAATTGGTCCTTTCCTGTGTCAGACAGAGCTCAAAGGGGCAAGTCCAGACGCCCTAAGGGTTCCAGGTACCAGTCACAAGATTCATACAGGTCAAAGCAATGGGGCGCTCCCACCTCCAAATCTGGAGGAGATAAAGCGCAAACATACAGAAAGCAATCCCAATGACTTCCCTCTGCCCGCATCAAGCACTTATCTTTTGGCAGCACCCATAGGGGGAAAATTAGCACTTTTTGCTCAAAATTGGCAGTTGTTAACCCAGGACAAGTGGGTACTAAACATCGTATCACAGGGATACAGATTCCATTTCCACACTCTGCCAATGGCAAATGGTTGGCCAGATCTGCCAAAAAATCAATGGGCAGAGACACAGAAACAGGTCAATTCCCTCATGGATATGGGGACCATTCAGACAGTACCAGAACAGGAAAAAGGACAAGGGTTTTACTCGACTGTTCTTGGTACCCGGAAAAGGACAAGGCCTGGCGGCCAATACTGGATTTATCAATTTTGAACACATACCTGGACATTCCGAAATTCAAAATGCTGACTTTGCAGCAGCTTCTGCCCATGCTGGGCAAGAATGCTTGGCTGGTGACTTTAGACCTAAAAGAGGCATACCTACATGTCCCAATAAGACAATCATGCAGAAGATACCTCAGATTCCAGACTCTGGAATAGATTGCCCATACATGTCAAGCAGAGTACCTCTTTGGCCCTCTTCAAAAGGAACCTTGACGATTGGATGGGAGAAAGGAAATTCACCCCGGGGATCATGTCAGTCGCCCTGCTAGACATGGGTCCAGGGAAGTAAATAGTGTGGGAAGAAATAGCCAGGGAATTGTTATGGCTAGGCTTGTATGGGCCCTAGGGCTGATAGCGTAGTACCAACCTATGAACCTAAGATTCAAGGCTGGCTTAATGCATTACCAATTCTCTGCACTGCCCTTTGGCTTATCTACTGCGCCCAGGGTATTTACAAAGTGCCTGGCACCAGTAATTGCATTTTTCAGACAAAGAAGTATACAAATTTATCCTTGGAAGATTGTCTCATTCAAGCAGAGAACAAGGACACTCTTCTTCGACACCTGGCATTTGTGAAAAGGCTTCTAACATGACTGGGGTACACAGTAAATGGAAATAAATCACAGCTGGTGCCCTCTCAAAAGATAACATTCCTGGGTGCAAGCTTGGATACAACTGCCCAGATGGCTTACCTCACACCAGACAAGCAAAGGCAACTGACTGCTTACTTCAAACTGATGGCAACAAAAACCCAGTCTTCTGCAAGGCAAATTCTGCAGGCTCTGGACTTCATGGCATCCTGCATCCTACTGCTTCCATATGCAAGACTGCATTTGAGGAAATTTCAGTGGTACCTAAAAAGTTTATGGAGTCAACATTCACACAGTCTGGAAACAGTGATTCCTCTCATTTCCTGCCTGCAACAGGAGTTTCTATGGTGGGCAAAGGCATGTCACCAAAACATGGGGCTGCCCTTCACTCTACCCCCTGCCAGCCAAACCTTAACAACAGACAGATCAGATTATGCCTGGGGGGCCCACATGGCAGGAAGATATATTCAGGACTTATGGACACCAAAACAAATGCATCTACATATCAACCAGAAAGAGGTGCTAGCTGTTCAAAATGCCCTAACAGCCTTCAAGGACTTACTTCATCCAGGACAACTACTGATAAAGACGGACAACACCACAGTCATGTGGTATATAAACAAGCAACGGGGCACACACCCATACCCCCTTTTCAGATTAGCCATGGCACTGTGAGACACAGCTTCGACCTACCAAATACATCTTCAAGCTCAATTCCTGCCAGGAAAACAAAACACTCTGGCAGACGATTTAAGCAGAAACCTTATGGATCCTCACGAGTGGAAACTAAATCCACAAGTCTTCAGCATGATAACAGAGAAATGGGGGAGCCCAGACATAGATCTATTTGCCTCTCCTCAAAATTATCAATTGAAAAGATTCTGCACAAGGACTTATCACAGACCAGCATGGAAAGTGGACGCCCTATCCTTCAGTTGGAAAAACCTATCAGTTTACGCCTTTCCTCCTCTGCCTCTTCTACTCAAGGTCCTCTTAAAAGTCAGACAAGAGAAGCCAAAGATGATATTAATTGCCCCGGACTGGCCCCGCCAATACTGGTACCCAATCCTAAGGAACTTGGCTCAATACCCAGCCTGGACTTTGCCTCAAAGACCACAACTACTGTCCCAGCAAAACAATCAGATCCTGCACAATCAACTACAGACTCTGAACCTGGCAGCATGGCTAATCATGTAGTCATACAAACAACACCTCTCCGTAAAGCTGTGATGGATGTCATTTTGGAAGCCAGAAGGCCAAGTACTAGAAAATCTTATGCTGACAAACGGAAGAGATTCTGTGCTTGGAATCAAGTACAAGGAACTGATACAGCAAAACCAAATATTTCTCAGATATTACAATGCTTAACTGAGATGCTTGACAAATGCCTATTTTTCTCATCAATCAAAATCCATGCCTGTGCCATTTTGGCTCATTACAATACAGAGCCACCAATCTGTTCTCATCCTTTACTAAAGCAGTATCTTGGAGGATCCAAAAATTTAAGGACTCCTAGAAGATCACCATTACGTGTGGGACCTCAATTATGTGTTGGAAAAACTCACCCTGCCTCCATTTGAACCAGCTGCTACCGCTGATCTAAAGTTCTTATCATGGAAAACAGCTCTGCTACTAGCAATTACTTCAGCAAGAAGAGTTTCAGAGCTACAGGCCCTCATGGCTGTAGAGCCTTTTATCATATTTTACCCAGACAGCGGGTGTCTGAGGACAAATCCTACTTTTATGCCTAAGGTGGTTTCCATTGTGGCTCTTAACCAAACAATTCATTTGCCAACTTTTTATCCAAATCCGCAGAACAAGGGGGAGAGAATTCTGCATTCTTTGGACATACACAGACAGCTAAGATTCTACTTAAGCAGGACAAAAGCTCTAAGAAAAACTGAGCAATTACTAGTGTCATATGCTGCAGGATCAGAAGGAAAGGCTATTTCAAAGCAGACAGTTTTAAAGTGGATAAGCCACTGCATCCGTTTCTGCTACTTACACCATGGTAAACCTATGCCCAAGGGTATTAGGTCTCATTCCACCAGAGCTGCAGCTACTTCAGCAGCCTTTTTCAGAGGAGTACCAACCAAAGATATTCTAGAAGCTACTACTTGGAGTTCTGTTCACACCTTTACAAAGCATTACCACTTGTCTCTCTACTCTAAGTCCAGGGCAGGCTTTGCCACTGCTGTGCTGCAGGGCCTTATAGCCGCACCTAATGCTGTTTAGCTCCAGCCTCCATACCATAGCTTTGAGATTCTACCCAAATGTAATGACTGCAACAGTGAAACACGAAGAACATAGTACAGTTGTGTACACTTACCATAAATGTAGATGTTCGAGTGTATTCACTGTTGCAGTCCAGGTTACCTTCCCGCCATCCCCCTGTCATTCTGAAGTTTATCTTTCCTTCTCTATCTTCTTCAACCTATGCGGTGTATCTGCTTGTAGATGAAGGCAAAGTGTTGCATATATATATATATATATATATATATATATATATATATATATATATAAAATTTTGCTACCTTTTTGGGGGCATCTGACATCGGGGGCAAGAAAAACTAAAGAAAATGGCGTTGGCTGTATGTTTTATACCCCTGATGACCTGACGTCATGGAAGAGAAGACAGCAACCGACGCAGGACCCAAGACTTTGGAATTCAGGCCGACTGAGGGCAACCTTCCAGCAGATTACCCAAATGTAATGACTGCAACAATGAATACACTCGAACATCTACATTTATGGTAAGTGTACACAACTGTACTTTCCTCTCATTGTCAATTTTCTACTTTGCTTTTTGGTCTTTCTACAGCTCCAAGGGTCTTCACCAAATGTGCAAGCCCCTGTAGTAGCCTTCTGCAGACTTCAGGGAATTCATATATTCCCATTTGGATGACCTTCTAATTCAAGTCCCTTTTCAGAAGCTCCTGCTTCAAAATCTACATTTCACTATGCTTTTTCAGTGCAGTGTGAGGTTCATCCTCAATCTCAGAGTCTGTGTTGACTCGCTCTCAGTGCCAGGTATTTTTGGGGTGCAAGATTCAGACCATTCTAGTGTTGGCTTGTCTCCCGCCTCCCAAGGTCCTCTCTGTGACTACTTGTTTCCAATCTCCTCTTCCAGTCCTTTCTGCAGGAGAATTTCACTGATCCCTGGGGTACATGGTATCTGCCATTCCCATGCTTCATTTCAGTGATATCTCCAGACTGCTTTTTTGGCTTCAGCACTGCCATTCTTTGCAGTATCTGGTCCCTCTCTTACCTCTCCCCTCAAACTTTAGTTCCACTGGTGGAGTCATTAGATTTCCATGAATCCAGGTATTCCTTTTCAGGTTCTTCTCCCTACTCAGGAGCTGTACATGGATGCTTTCAGTGACGGTTTGTGGAGCATCCTCTAACAACATAAAAGTCCAGGGTCTTTGGTTCTATCAACATCTGACAAACCTTAACAATATTAAGGAGATGAAGACTGTACTTCTAGTTCTCCAGGCTTTTTGTTCCCTTTCATTTCCAGGTCCTGTAAAAGTTTTTACAGGCAATACAACAGTCATGGTTTACGTCGACTAACAAGGGTGCATAAAGTCTTATCTTCTTTGAAGGTTGGCTCTTTGTTTGCTGTCTGCCATCACTTAGTTCTTCATGTAGTTTATATCCCTTCAGAGCACAATCTGGTGGCAGACTCTGAGCAGCTCCAGGAGAAATCCTCACAATTGGATTCTTCACAGGGAGGTGTTTCTGGACGTTGTACATCAGGTGGCTTAAATCTTTTTGCCTCCCCTCTGAGCACACAACTTCCTTGGATGTCCATCAATGTCACTATTACAGTATTCTTTACTATTGGGATCTCCTGCCTAGGGCACCCTGATGTTCGGGCAGTATACCAAAACCTTATTATCTTGTATGCGCCGTACATCACATATATCCTCCCCCACACACTACATAGGGCATAAAAGTGATGTATGGACACAGTTATGTAGAGCTTCTTTGCCACCAGTCTGGACACCATTATCACTTGTTGGTTTGAACACCTGGTTGCTGTGCTGAATACCCACCTGTTCCCCCTTCCCCGGTGGGAAAGGGTTTTTATTCCAGGATGTTCCTGGTTCCTAGAAAAGGGGGTACTTTGATACCTATTCTGAATCTGTCCCTAATCAACACCTTTCTAAAAGTCCCCTCTTTTCGGATGTTTACTCTTCAAACCCTGTTCCCTGTTTTACTAACCCAGGCTTTTCTGGTGTCTTTGGATTTGAAGGATGCTTACCTTCATATTCCTGTTCACCCTGTTTTCAGAAAGTTTTTACATTTCTCTGTTTCTTCCTCTCATTTTCAGTTGTCTGCTTTGCCCTTGGCCTCTCTACTGTCTCAAGGGTGTTCACAAAATGCCTTGCTCCTGTGATTGCTTTCTGCAGGCTACAAGATATTCAGATTTTTCCTCATCTGTATGACCTGTTGCTTCAGGCATCTTTTCCCAGTTGGCTGTTACAGGATGTGGAGTTTACAGTCTCTCTTCATCAAAGTCTGGGATTCACTATCCACTTCCAAATGTCCGTCCTTCCTCCCTCTCAGACTCGTGTATCTGAGATACAAGATTCACACAGTGCCAATGCTGGCTTGTTTTCCACCGTGAAAAGTTTTTTCATTGACAGCCTTCTTTCAGTCTCTTCTTCCTCTGACTGCCATTCCTGCCATAGAATTTCTTTGGTCCCTGGGATTCTTGGCCTCATATTCCAATGCTACCTTTTGCCAGATTGCATATGCAGAAGCTTCAGTGGTACCTCATGTCAATTTGGCTGCAGCGTTGTCACCCTCTGAATTTCAGTGTACCTTTACTTGTCTAAAAAAGGAATTTGAGTGGTGGATTATACAGTTTGCTCTCAACTCTGGCCTGCCCTTTCAGCCTCCAGTCCCTTCTCAAGAACTGTTCACTGATGCCTTGGACATGGGGTGGGGGGCTTCATGTGGTCACCTGAAAGTTCAGGGTCTCTGACCCCCCCCCCCCCATCAGAAGTCAGACCATATCAACTTCAAAGAGATGAGAGCTCTGATTATGGCCCTTCAAGCTTTTTACTTCATGTTCTCTCCAGGCCCCTTGAAGGTGTACACAGACAACACATCAGTGATGTGGTATGTCAACAAACAGGGAGGCACAAAGGATCATGGGGTCAGCTTGTAGAACCTCGTAAGAAGAAGGCCAAGATTTCCAGGCCTGAATTTGTTACTGCTGGCCCTCCTCCATGTGACTTCCCTCCTGTGGCCATTTGCCTAGAGGAACATTCAGAGTATGCTGATGTAGGTATAGCAAGTACCCCTCGGAATGCCGCAGAACCTTGTATAGAAGGCACATCCAGGGAGGCTTCCCAGATGCCGCTTTGCGAGGTCAAGGGGGGACCACTGGTTCTAATGGCTGCCCAGATAGGCCTTCCCACTTCTACTCTAACTACTGAATCTAGGCCTTAGTCAGATACTAGGCCTTCTTCTGGCCCTATGCTTCTGAGGCCTTCCTTGAAAAAGAAAGCAAAGTCCAAACATCTCTCTCCATCTCCTGAAAGCCAACCAAATTGGCAGGCCTTTTCACAGAGCCTCTTTAATGCTTTTATGGCTCTAAGGCCTGCCATGCCTGAATCCCCACAGGCAGGACCTCCTCATATTAGTAACTTGCCTCAAGTTGAGGATGTCATCCTACCTGAAGCTGAGGATTTCTCAGACTCCTCTTCTGAAGACTCCCTCTCGTATTCTTCCTAGATGCCCTCTCCTCTTGGCTGTGCTTCCCCAGAAGATGAATCTGTTGAGGCTGATTCCCCAGCTGAGGATCTCACCTTTGGGGAAACAGTTACCAGAATGATGGAATTTTTTTAAATGGGATTCAGACGATATTGTTGGTTAAGGCTTCGGCCCTTACCTGATGATATTAGGGCAAATTTAATGGAGGCTCCCTGGATAACTCTGCCCTTTTTGGTTCCAAAGCGGCAGAGCTATTTAAGACCCTTCAGCAAAAGGGAAAAGGGCTGCAAGATCTTAAACATCTGTCTCCCCCATTCCCAAATTTCATAGGAACTATCCATCAAAGACACAGTTCATTAAAAAGCATTCTGCCCCACGTCCCCCTGCTAGAGGCAGAAAAGGCACAAGGAAACAGCAGACTCCCTCTGTCTGCTCAAACTCCTGCCCAGAAAGGTGCAAGGAAACAGCAGACTCCCTCTAAATCTACTTAAACCTTAAACTCCTGCCCAGAAAACTCACTTTCAGGATAGGGCAGGTAGCCTGTGACTGCCTGCCCTCACTACCCCCCCCCCCCGACTCCATTCCTCTGTTCCTAAGGCTCTCTCATTGTCTGTCCCTTTGACAATTCATCACCTCAGACAGATGGGTCCTATCCATTATAGAAAAGGGCTACTTCATGTTGTGGGTCATTCCCCCTTCTCTCACAGGGATTCTCCAGCCACCCAAAGACCATCTCCCATCTTTTCCAGCCTATTGTAGACAACCTCCTTTCTCAAGGAATCATGCAATCAGTTCCTCCAGGGGAGCAAGGAAGCGGGTTTTATTTAAGACTCTTCCTGGTGCTCAGGAAGGATGGACCCTGGAGGCCTATCCTGGACCTCTCCCACATAAACCTGTTTTTAAAGGTTCCCACCTTTCATATGCTAACTCTTCAAACCCTTTTCCCTTTGCTGATAACTCAGGGATTTTTAGCCACCTTGGACATAAAGGATGCTTACCTCCACATACCCATCAGGTCCAGCTACAGGAAATTTCTACGGTTTGCTGTTGGTTCCTCACACTTTCAGATGTCCTCCTGTTCTCATGTTGCAGTATTCATAACCTTTAGGGAGTTGCTGCCTGCACAGGACATCCGGCCAGTATACCGTAGTTTTAGAAACCGGGGTACGTGTGACATTGCATGCAGGGGCCATAAACTGATGTTAGCTATATCGGTGACGTCTGCACGCACCCAACCCTGAACTTTTCTGCTGCAGCAGCGAGATTTAGATGTCTAATCGACAGTTATGCAGTCTGGCGTTTGCTTGACATCGGCATTCCAATTTCTTGATCATTTACCGATTATCTGCACTGAGATAAGTACCCTTCTGGGATTTTTTCGTTTGTTTGTTTGCTGTTGTTTCAGACATAATGGTAGGCAAATCCCGTATAAAGACACACACAATCAGTGTTTATTTTGTTTAGGGGAGGCCCACGACTACAAAGCCTGCACACCATTTGCCAATTCTTTGTTCAGAAAACCCTTAGAAGCCACCTGGCGGCTTTAAAACTGTGTTTAGAAAGTCATCGCCTCAGACATTTGGCGTCTGACATGGAAAGTGGAGCAGGCCCCTCTGAGGAGCCGCCTAGGAAGAAGGCCAAGAAACTTAGGCCTGATGCATTAGCTGTGCCTCAGTTGTCCAGAGAGATCCTTGAGGTGAATATCAGCCCAGGATCGCTCCAGACATTGGGTATTGCACAGCAACCGGGAAACAAAATGGAAGCCGGTGCTGCAGATACTCTTATCTCCACTGAGTTTTTTCAACCATCAGTACTTGATGGTGAGGGGGAGCCATGGCTCTTGGTTTCTGAGAGCCCTGCTACTACTTCAGCCTTGACGTCCACTATTATGACAGCTCCTAGGCCCACTTCTGCTCCTTCCACTCCTTTAAAAAGGAAGCAAAAGGAGAAACGCACTTCTAAAGATCCGACTCCACCCTGGAAGGCCTTTCAGGCTCTTCAAACCCAGATCCCCCAACCAGGCCTTCCATTTGCTCCTCAGGTACTGTCTGAGGAGGAGTCTTCCTCCTCAGATGAGTCCTTAACTTACTGCTCCCAGTTAGACTTCCCCAGAGATTTTGTTAACCCTGAAGAGGAGTCTCTTACTCCTGACCCCCCCCCCCCCCCGAGAAGATTTCTCTTTTGGAGATACCATTTCTCTGCTTAGGCGAGATTTTAAGTGGGAACTGTCAGATGTCTGACACTAAAACGAGATACTTCAAACTGTTGCAGATGAAGTAGTTCCTCCCATCAGCAGGTCCACCTTTACTCACAGCATTCCAGGATGCTTTTTCTGCTGCCTCACAAAAGTCCAGAATCACAGCCTCCTGCTTCTAACAGACCAGACAGATTCTACAAGGTGTCTGCCAATGAGAGCAGTACCTTTCCAAGAACCCTCCTGCAGACCCTGCAGTCATTACAGTGTGACCTGATAAGTTCTCCAAGCAACTGCCTTCCTCTTCCCTGTTTCCAGTGGATAAAGATAGCAAATTTGTGGACAGGTTAGGGAAGAAGGTATATACTTCCTCCACCTTGGCCATTAGGGCTATTCATTATCAGACCCATATGGCCAAGTTTGCATTAGATTCCCTCACCAAGGCCTCTCCTCTTCTGCCAGAGTTCCCAAAATCTCCTGTTAAGGCACAATTAAGTACCCTTATTTCCACGGTTTCTCAAGTGATCAGACACTCTTAAGTGCAGCTACAATGCTTTAGAAGCTTCTTCTAAGCCTGCTGCTTCTGGCTTTGTGTTAAGGAGATTTTTATGGTTGAGACTTCAGCCTTTGCCTTTGAATATCCAAGCTAAGTTGTTGGATGCACCCTTTTACGACAAAGGCCATTTTGGAGCAGCCTCTGCAGATTTGCTGAAGTCTCTACAGGAAGAAGGTAAAGACTTACAAAATTTAAAAACATTTGCTAGTCTCACCTGTCCC
Organism: Protopterus annectens; assembly: GCF_019279795.1. Taxonomy (NCBI): domain Eukaryota; kingdom Metazoa; phylum Chordata; order Ceratodontiformes; family Protopteridae; genus Protopterus; species Protopterus annectens. Next base: position 854,362,918 of record NC_056739.1, on the reverse strand, counting down.
CAGATTTCATAGAAGTTATACCCCAAAGACCTAGCTTTGTCAAGAGGTCCTCTCATCAAGGATGGAGGTATACCAGAAAACAATCTGCTTCCAGGTCTTCTACCACCGTCACACCATCATCCTTTTGGAGGCATCCAGACCAAGACAAAGCTCCTCCTCTGTGACTCCTCTGTTAACCACTTTCACCCCCTCTATCCCTACATCTTACCCTCTCCCTACCCTCCTGGCAGAAAATCACCTCGGACAAGTGGGTGCTTTCCATCATCCATAGGGGATACTTTATGACTTGGTGAGCTACTCCACCCTTCCAGGGAATACCTCAACCCCCTCATAATTGGATGCCACTATTTCCCTCTATCCTGAGCCAACTTCTGTCCAGGGGACTATAGAAAAAGGACCAGAGGATCAGTTAGCCAAGGGATTTTATTCAAGGCTGGTTTTGGTCCCAAGAAAAGATGGCCCTTGGAGACCCATCCTCGACTTATCCCACCTCAACCTCTTCCTCAAAGTGCCCATTTTCAAAATGCTCACATTGCAGCACCTCCTTCCCCTCATACCTCAGCAAGGATCCATGGCCTTCCTGGATCTGAAGAATGGTTACCTAAATATCCCCATCTTCCCACCTTGCAGAAAATATTTATATTTCTCAGTGGGTTCATCAGATTTTCAGTTCTCTGCCTTACCATTTGGCCGCTCCACAGCACCAAGAGTATTCACAAAGTGCCTAGCCCCAGCCATTGCACACTGCAGACTCCAGGGCATACAGATTTATCCTTACTTTGATGATCTTCTTATTCTTCACCAGGATCCGCTAACCCTGTCCAAACATCTGGACATTGTTTGCAACTTTCTACAGAGTCTAGGCTACACAATGAATTGCCTAAAGTCTAAAACGATTCCTTCACAAGACCTGTTCTTCCTGGGGTGCAGGATATGGACAAACCTGATGTTAGTCTTTGTTCCTACTCAGAAAGTGGAATTTCTTTCTCTGTTCTTCCACACTCTGCTACATCTAGCTACCATCTCAGCCAGGGAATTTCTCAGGATAATAGGGTACATGGCCTCCTTGATTCCCATGATCTCTCTAGCCAGGATGCACACGAGGAAGTTTCAGTGGGTTTTGAGAAACTATTGGAGCCAACACTCTCATCCTTTGGAAATAAAACTTCCTCTTCTTTCCTGTTTAAAAAGGAAACTCTCCTGGTGAATTGCCGCCATTACCCTCAGTCAAGGGGTACTCTTGCAGATTCCCCCGCCAAAACAGCATCTGTTTACAGACGTGTCAGATTTAGGTTGGGGAGCCATCCTTCACCATGCCAACAATCAGCACAAAGTACAGGGGGAGTGGGCCATTCAAGAAAGGAAGGACCACATCAACCTAAAATAGCTAAAGGCCCTATCCTTGGCTATGCAGGCCTTCCAAGACATCCTTCTGCCAGGCACCTTGAAGGTTATCACAGACAAACATGAATGTCCTGTGGTACATCCCTCCTTGGGATCTGAACTACGTTCTAGAAAAACTCACTGTTGCCCCATTTGAACCAGTCTCCAGGGCTTCTCTGAAACATTGCACCCATAAAAGTGTACTCCTGGTGGCCCTTACATCAACCAGGAGAGTGTCAAAACTCCAAGCCCTCATGGCAACTCCTCCCTTCCTCAAGGATAGGGTGACCCTGAGGACCAAACCCCTCTTTTATGTCCAAGGTGGTCAATGATTTATCTCTAAATCCGGGTATTCACCTGCCAACCTTTTTTCCTGATGCCCGAAGTGACAGTGAGGGAGTCTTGCATTCATTTGATGTTCACAGACCGCTAAGAATTTACCTTGACAAAACTAAGGCCTTTAGGAACTCAGACCAGCTCTTTGTCTCCTTCCACCGTAGAGCCCTAGGAAAGGCAGTGTCAAAGCAGACAGTTTCTGTTTGGATCTCCAAAGCTGTATCATTTTGCTACACATTCCATGGGAAACATCTCAAATCCAAAATTAAAGCCCAGTCCACCAGAGCCATGGCCTCATCTGGGGCATTCTTCAAAGGGTTGGACACTGCTTCCATCCTTGAGGCAGCTACCTGGTCATGTGTACACACCTTTCCTAAACACTACAAATTGGATCATGTTTCCAGATCCAGAACAGGGTTTGCAAAAGCAATACTTCATGGCTTTGTGGAGAGTAGTTTCATACCACCTCCGTCATCTTCCCTGTGAGCTGTGGCACTCACCCAACAGTTTGAATACTGCAACATGAGAATAGAAGGACATAGAATAGTTGTGTAAAATCTTACCATAACCATAGATGTCCTTCTCTTCCACATTGCAGTATTCATGCCCTCCCACCTTTCCCCCCTTCTCAACATCTGAACTGTCCTTTCCTGTGTGGCATAGAGGCTATACAGCTTTCTGAGACTGGGTTCTGATTAGGGCTTTCAGTTCTGAGGAAAGGTACATGCAGGCGTCACTTTTATGGCCCTGGGCCAATGTCAGATGTCTTACGTACCTAGCAGTGACTAGACGCTTTTACTTACTAGCTGGACATTTGGGTAGCAAGAGAGGAAAACCCAACAGTTGGAATACTGCAACATGGAAGGGAAGGACATCTATGGTTATGGTAATATTTTACACAACTGTTCCTTCTGAGGACATGCTCAGGGTTTTACAGGAGGCAAGGAAACCCTAAACCAGAAAATCTTGTATGTATGTCCAAATTGAAAAAGATTTTGTCTGGTGCCATGCATGTAACGAGGACCCTTTTCAGTTGGGGGACCTTTTGGTCTTGTCCAGTTTGTATGAGTTGATCCAGTCTGGCTTGTCTTGTTCTTTTGTGAAGGCCCATTTGTCAGCCATTTCTGCTTGTCTGCCCTTGAATCCTCCCTTGGCTTCTCGTTATGACTTCAAGCAATTTCTTAAAGGCGTGCTGCATCTTTGGCCTCCAAGGAAAATCTATTTTCCTCTTTGGAACCTTAATTTTGTTTTGGAAAAATTGACTCAGGCTTCTTTTTACATCTGCAGATTCTGCTTCTTTGCAGCTTTGTCCCTGGAACGCTGTCTTATTGCTGGTGCTTCAGGCCCTTATGGCCATTCCTCCTTTTTTAGTTTTTCACAGGGAGAGTTGTGTCCGTTTGTACTAATTCTCCTTTTATGCCTGAGGTAGTAAATGAGTTGTCCTTGAGTCAGTCAGTACAGCTCCCTTACTTTTTCCCTTTTCCTCAGTCTGCTGGTGAGAGAGTGTTGCATACCTTGGATTTGCACAGACAGATCCGGAACTATTTGGATAAAACTAAGGCAATTCATAAGTCTGACCAGCTTTTTGTTTCTTTTCGTCCCAGGACATTGGGTTTGGCTGTTTCTAAGCAAACCATCTCCTCCTGGGTATCTGTAAATTCCATCCTTGAAGCTGTTACTTGGTCTTCAGTGCTTACCTTTGCTAAGCATTATAAGTTGGATATGGTTTTTAGGGCTAGAGCAGGTTTTGCTAGAGCCATTTTCTATGGGTTTGTTGTGGGCTCTTTTCAGCCTTCCACCTCCCATTCTGTTCCTTGAGCTTTTTTACTGTCCCTATAGAAAAGGATAGTGCAACAGTGACATAGGACATACTACAGTTGTGTAAAATTTTATTGTAACAGTAGATGTCCTTCTCTTCAGTGTTGCAGTATTCTCTCCCTCCCTCCGACCCCCTGTTGTTTGTTCTCGTTTTTGTTTTGGATTTCCTTCCGGCTGAGAGTTTCCCCTTTTTCTTCTGTATTTTCTCCCTCTGAATGTGCATGGACTCCTCTGTCCTGTGCACTGTTCTCTACTGGGACAATTCAGTTCTAGGTAACTGCATCCATATGTCACTTTTATGCCCTACGTCCTGTGCAGGGAACATGTATGTGACGTGTGGCTCATACAGGGCGATGAGGCTTTGGTATACTGACTGAATGTCAGGCTGCCTTAGGCAGGTGATCCCTATAGTAAGATGCTGCAACAGTGGAGAAGAACATCTACTGTTATGGTAATATTTTACACAAGTGTACTGTTTTCTAGAGTGCTAGGTTCTTTGGTTTGTTAAGTGGAGTTTTTCCTGGAAGGGAATGTTTCTGTATTACCACATGCCCTGCAGAAAAACATGTGAGAAACGCACAAAGTCTTGCTGGTGACTTCCTTTTGGCCCGGACAGCACTGCTTCCACCTTCTGTTTCACCTGGCCAGGAGCAAACATAGCAAGTTACCTGCCAGGATGGATTTTCTCGCACAAGACAAGATCTCTCATTCACCTTCATATATCCACACTTCAACTGACAGTTTGGGTGATGGGGTTTTGATTCCTTTCAGGCACCGATTGTCAGATGTTCTTTGGGTTTTGCAGAAGGCCAGAAAACCCACTACTGGAAAATCTTATGTGATTAAATGGAAGAGGTCTTCTGTTTGGTGTCTCAATCATGACCTGGACCCTTTTTTTCTTTGAGTGTCCCTGTGGTCTTTTCTTTTTGTGAGCTGCTCAATTCTGGTTTGGCATATTCATCTGTTGAAGTTCATTTGTCAACCATTTTGATTTGTCTGTTTCTGATTCCTCTGTTGGTGCCCTGTTTTGAAGTCCAAAATAATTTTTAAATGGTGTCCTTCATATCAGGCTTCCAATAAAGGTATCCCTCCTTTTTGGAACTTTAATTTTGTTGTTGGAAACATTTATTCCATCTCCGTTTGAGCCTGCTTTTTCTTCCATACAAAATTGTACTTGGAAGACTGTTGTCGGTGGCTCGTACTTCTGCCAAGAGGGTCTTTGAGCTTCAAGCACTTCTGGTGGTTCTTCCTTTTTTGATTTTTTACAAGAATAGGGTGTCTCTCAATACGAATCCTTCCTTTATGTCTAAGATGGTTAATGATTTGTTTTTGAGTCAGTTCATACATCTTCCTTCTTTTTTCTCTTCCCAGCTGACTACTAGTGAGAGGGTTATTCACACCTTGGATTTACATAGATAGTTCAGAATATTACTTGGACAAGATAAAACATGTCAGTAAATCTGTGAAATGTTTTATTTCCTTTCATCCCAGGAAATCTGGTTTGGCAATGTCTAAGCAAGCCTTCTCTTCCTGGATTTCTAAGGCCATTTCTTTTGGACATTGTTTTGATGACCAGCAGCTTTCCTTTTCTGTTCATGCTCATTCTGCCGAGGTAGTGGCCTCTTCTGCTGCTTTTTAAAAGGGTCCAGATAGTAGATTAATCTTGGAAGCTGCTACTTGGTTTTCTGTTCACACTTTGACCAAACATTACAAGTTGGATGTTATTTCCAGGACAAGAACAGGTTTTGCCTGGGACATCCCTTGTGGGTTTGTTGAGGGCTGTTCTCTTGTACTTCCAGTAGCTTTTGTATTCTCCTAAGAATTAAGAATACTAAAACTGTGATAAGGAAAAACATAATACACTTATGTAATATCTTGCCATAACAGTAGAGGTCCTAGTTCTCACTGTTGCAGTATTCTTTCCCTCCCTTCCTCCTGCCCTGTATTCTGTTGCCCTTCTTCTGGCTGAGGGGGGTCTTTCTTCCATCCTTTTCTCCTCCTTCCCCTTCCTGGCTGTACATGTTGTTGCCTTCTTTGAGGCTGCTCTGGTTCATTTGGGTCACTTCAGTTCTGAGGATTAGGCTTCCATAGGTCATATATGTACTTTAAGCCTTTTATGTAGGGCATAAACCTGACATATAAAACCTGGAAGGTGTAAAGGCTTTTGTATGCTGTCTACATGTTGGGTTATCCTCATCAGGATATCCCAAGAGTAAAGAATACTGCGAAAGTGAGAAGTAGGACGTTTGCTATTATGCTAAGATCTTACACAACTGTACTTTTGTAAAGCTGTCGTAAAGCTCAAGTCTTTTCCATTAAAGTTTCTTGTGTGGCCACATCACATAATTTGTTAGTGTTAGTTTTAAGTTATCAAGGAAAGTCAGTAAGATCACATCTGTCATTAAGCGTACATTTTGACAACTGGGTCTGGATCTTTTCCCATTTAGTGGAGATAAGAGACTGTAGCTAGACTAGCTTTTTTGTTTTAATTAACCTTATCCTTGAGCAATGACTTTGTTACTTTAGGTTGGTGGCATCTGAGTACATATCAAAGCCTTTGTCAACAAAATTATATTTTAGTTTACAGCACCAGCTAGGGCTTAATGTCATTTTCAGCACTGGTATTTTGTTATACATCTTCAGATAGCTGGCGTAACGTAAGTTGTATAGCTAAAATAGCTAAAACAGTGTTGTGCGTGTCATCAGGGGTCTGGCTTAGCGAACAGCTCTGTATATTACAGTAATATTACTTTCATGGGAGCTTCTGCAGTGGCCAAACCACTGGGTTCTATCCTTCATATGTCCTTTTTTCCTTTTATTTAACCTACAAGAAAAGGGCTTGTTACAGTGCATTTATATGATGGCAAACAAATCAAAATGAATCAATTAAAAAAAGGTTACAGACCCTTGCCTCAGAGATTCTGAGTGTAAACCACCATGTATTGTGCTGAGTGAATGGACAGAACGACCTTGTGTAGATATTTAGAGAAATGTCATGCAGAGTGGATTGTGGACAAAAAACTGAAAGACAAAGTCATCATCTCCATACATGTACCCACTAGATTGAACATTTTTTTAATTGTAGTTCTGCAGGAACATTAATACTTCTTTGAAGAATGACATAAGGTAACATTTTTTTTCTTTTTTAACCAGATGTTGTCCTGCTAAACAGTTTCTCTAGATAGTCCAGTTGCATTCTGCCAAGTATTTGATCATGGTTTTGGTGCAAGTTAATTTAGTTCCATTGACTGCACATCAACCTCTGAACCGAAAATGTTTGGGTTGTAGCCCTGTCAGTACTAAAGTCATACTGGGAGAGCACTGGTAAAGTGCATGAGGGAAGTGGGTGCGGAGAGTTGTCCTTTGATGTTAAACCCAAGGTCTTTACTATCACTTTAGGAGGTGGTGCACTTGTTTGGTGCCCAGGTTGAAAGATCCAAATGAATTATTTTCTGAAAAAGAAATATCTTTTGTTTAAAAAAATAAAATAAATAAAAAAATAATTATAAATAAAATGAAATAATCAGCACCCCTAAAGCAACTGTATATTTCCCACCAAGTCCCATTTCACATTTCTTCAGTAGTACTGTGCAGGACTCCGAGTTGTTTCACTAATCAGAAATCATATATTTTTTTAAGTCATTTGAGTCAGTTTTCTTGTGTTACATAAACCCATAATACTCAAAATGTACTACTTCATAACAGCAGAAAATTGTTCATGTTTATTTTCCACACATCAGAAGCTGTATAATTATAATACATCTGTTCTAGAGAAGGCAATGCTGTTGATATACCCATAAGTGAACGGCAAATCCTTAATATATATGATCTGATGATGTCCTTTTCATTCTTCCTACTAATGGTTTGGATCTGATCCTCTGAACAAAGGATCATAGGAGATTACTAGGCTGTTAACCTGGAGGTCATTTTAAGCCTAGCCGTTTCAACCTAATGTAACACTGTAGAACTACTAATCAATACCCAAGATTGAATTTAGTGATGACTGCCTGTATCCAGGAGGGTTGTTGGCACTATCCCAGGTAAGAATTTATGGTGCCCCATCCACTCATCCAGGTTCCTCTTGAACAGTGTTGTAGAGGTGCTCTGTTTCACATGAATTGGTAGCCTGTTCCAAAGATGTGGCAGTCACTAGGAGATAAATCTGTCCTTCCAGCATGTCCTGTTTAAGTCACAGGCCATATTTAAGTCCCTGAAACGGGTAGCCCTAGGTCCACGGATATGGGTTTTGGGTTGCTCTGTAGGCCAGGCATAAGTCTCCTCTGAGAAGTCTATACAATACGAAGTGTAGTGACAGGGACTTTAGTCGGCCCATGTAAGGCATATGCTGGTTGCCCTTTATCTTCCTTGTTAGAAACCTCTGAGGTCTCTCTTATTGCTGTACGTGCTTAGTACAGTACATACCAAATGGGGGGGGGGGGTTTGTACTCAATTATGTGCTGGATAAGTGCCGAGTATGGGGGGGGCTTATAACTTCTTTTGCTCTTGAGGCAATGCCTTTACTAATCAGTTGAGCTATGTGGAAAGCTTTCTTTTCAGTGGTAGACAACGTGGTGGTCAAAGTTAAGGTCGTGGTCAGCCTGTGATCCCAGGTCTCTTACCACTTCATGGTTACTTAGGGTATTGTTGATTTGACAGTGTGAAGGGACATTGTGTTGAACGGAACGATGATGCATTTCTTTGCATTCAGTTTGAGACCGTGAATAATATAGCAGTCATTGGTCTGTGTGAGACCGTCCTGGTGTATACTGACATTTGAGGATTTAATGTTTCCACCTAGTTTACAGACGTCTGCAAACTTGGTCAGTCACAACCCTTTAGTTTTGACCTGATCTTCTGAGAAGTATATACCAAACAGTAGGGGGCCCAGCACTGACCCCTGTGGCACCCAGCTGGTAACATGTCTGCTGGTTGATGTGGAGTCACCCACTTTGATAGTGTGTGGCCAGTCTGTGAGCCAGTTGGCAACCCATCTTACAGTGAAGGGGTTTACATTCAGTTTGCTAAGTTTATTGGTAATGCCTGAATGTAGGATTGTGTCGAAAGCCTTTGCCAAGTCAAGGTATGCTGTGTGCACAGATTTGCCCTCATCAGTGGCTCTGGTCACACTTTCAAAGAAATCCACCAGATTTAACAGGCAGGATCTGCTCTTCATGAATCTGTACTGGGTGGAATCCAACGCGGCTGCATATACTAGACTTCAGATCCACAACAAACAAAACGGTGTACAAGGCAACCAAAACTCATAAATAGAAAAACAGCTTCCTGCCAGTCACACCAGTGGTGCAAATAACGAACAAACTTGTAGTTGTCCAAAATCAGTTTAATCCAACAATAATCACAGTAGTCAAGCACTTTCGTCCAGCACGCTGGACGAAAGTGCTTGACTACTGTGATTACTGTTGGATTAAACTGATTTTGGAAAGACTTCAGATCCAGCTGTCAAACTTCTCCATCTTCCCTTAATGCCATACTCCATCCCTATTGCCTCAGATCTTGTTTGCCACCAATGTGGTTAGATGCAGGTTCTACTGTCAAGCACTTGTAAGAATATTTATTTCTTTTTTCTTCAAAGCCTTTAAAATTTTATAAAACTTTATACATTTAAATAACTTTACATCTTTCCTTTAATCCTCCCTGTTAGTTTTTGCTGGTGCAAGGGATATTTTTCCTTTTTTCTCCTACTATTCTTAGTTGTATTTCAGTACCATCATTGATGTTCTCTGTACCCTTGGTAGGTATTTCTGTATTTACTATTGTTGGTAATAACTTTTTTATTGCTTCTTTCTAACTGTGTTTAAAAAAATATACAAAAAAAAAATTTTTTTTCTGTCACTATATATTGTATACTGCTTCAGAGTCAGAGAAACTAACAGGTTTAAGAAGTGCACTTCTTGTAGGCATAAGATCCCTAATTCAGCTGCCCACAAGATTTCAAGAGGTGCGTTTACTGTCTTGAATCTGATCACTTGAGTACAGCATGTACAGTGTGCTCTACTTTCAACCCTAGAGCTTTGGCTGACAGGCACAACAAACTTGTATTGAAAGGTTTGCTTCCTACTTCTTCTGGGGCTCAAACCCCTTCAAAAACCTTGAAAACAGTTTCTTTGGAATTCATGAAAAGGTCTCCTCCGAAGTCAACGAAAAAAAGTTTCAAAAAATTACCACTGGTAAACACGTAGTCCACAGCAGGAAGATCGTCGGAGCCTGTGGAGAAAGTGAGGAAAAATCATGGCTCCGACGTGTCTCACCTTTCTCTTGTATCTAAAACCTTCCTTGGATCTGAATGTGTCAGCTCCCACAGTTATGTCTCCCTCACCGACAACCTGTTCTTTAGATCCTAAGCCCATGGATCCAAAGCCCAGTGCATCTCATAGGAGTACACTAGAGTTTTTGGATAAACCTGTTTCATCCTTCTTGCCTGCACAATTATTTCAGACTTCAAAGAAGTATTCCAGGCCCTCTTCCACAGTGTCTCCTAGGTCTTCCAGAGGTTTGTCAGAAGCGTAGGTTTAAAGGATGATGTGAAAATTCCTTAGAGCTCAGATCCAGATAGGTGTCCTGCCAGCTCCATCTTCTGCTGGATCCATGAATATGCCTTCAGAGTTATTTTATCTTCTTGTCTGATCTGAATTGTGGTTTCTGAGCCCCAGGATCTGAGATCCCTGAGAGGTTGAGTATTGGATCTGAGGATAGTTTCTTCCTCCACTCAGACAATTTCACTGACTGGCTCAACTCTGATACCCTCAGACCAGAGCTGGTCTCAGAGCCAAGATGTCGTCACCAGGTCTGAGGGAGTGTGTTTAGCTCCGTTTTTTCTGGATCTGTCCCTTCCTGTCAGAGATTTTGGCCCTAGACAGTTCGGCTCCAGGGAGCACCCAGGTGTACCTTCTTTGGAAGCTTTGGCTCTGAGGAGGAAGGCAGAGGCCTCCCCCAGTCCATTGGTTTTCAGGCTGGTAGAAAGTTTTTTTTCTCTCTCCACAGAGAACAGTCTTCTCATGTTTTGGATACTTTCCCTTTTCTCTCATTGGTTCTGAGCTCTGAGTCGGTCAGACCTACTCCACAGGGACAGCCAGTTCCAGTTAATCTCCAGTCAGTTCCACTAGAGGAACTTCCCCTCTCTTCCGACACCTCCCCATAACATCCCACAGAGGAGGCACCCATGGATGGAAGACAAGATGTATAAGAGGATACGCATAGACTCTTGCATGGACTCTCTCATGGAAAACACTGATTTTGATATGGGAGAAGGATCCCCTTGATCCGCCACCTGATGGTATCCTTTTGGAGATGTTCTAGAAATCCTTAAACAGAAAGGTGGTTGGTTGTCTCATACTCCTCCTGAGGAATCTGTGTTCTTGGAGGCTTTTGGTTCTGGACCATCTACATCTTGGGGGACCTCCCACCCCCACCGACAGATAAACTTATTGACCTGGTTCCCCACTGGGCATGGAAGGAGCTGGATACTGTCGAGCCCATGCCCAAGCAACTTGACAAGTTTTTGACCCCACCTTTGTACAGATCTCACTGGTGCAAAGGAGTCCCTGTTGATGTTATGGTGGTGGTAACAGCCACTAAAAAAGAGCTAGCAGAACAGAGCTAGTCTGTCTGTCTGCCTAACAAAGAATCTAGAGCATTGGACATTTTTGGAAAGTGAGTGTTCACCTCAGCAACTTTTGTTCTGAGTTTGCTAAATTATTTGGCACATGTTACTAGGCTGCAGAGAGATTTGACTAAAAAACTATCTGATACTGTCTGTGTCCATGTCTGCTGAGAACTTCAAAAGGACTTCCTCTCAACTGGTCACTCTTTTGTCTATTTCAGACACTTCGATGAGGTTAATCTCGCCATACAGCTGAAGGTACCGCATGAACAGTCATTTCAGGTATCTCCATAAGGAGGCATGCCTGGGTGCTCCTATGTGACTTTGAGATTGCCCTTTAAGACTTCTTTTGTTAATGCCCCATTTGATGGCACTTCCTTGTTTGGGCCATCAGTTAAAGATACACTTGCTCACAGTGAACAAGGAAAGACTCCGTCTGCCGTAGGAATAAAGTTTTCAACCCTTCAGTGGACTTTTTCTAGAAGCCAAAGAGATGGTAAGAAGATGTGGTTGCATAAATCTCAGGGACTTTTCCAGGATTCACATAGGGATAATTTCTTCAGAGGCAGAGGGGGAAATTTTAATGCTAGACGTGGCCCTAAGAGGCAGAGGAGGCCCGCAGAACCAGGACTTTAGAGAGTCCTTTTCAGACGGGCCCTATCAACGCTCCTGAAGTGCTGCCCAACTGTCCAACTCTTGAGGCAGTCAGGAGTCGGTTCTGTCTGCACCTAGATGCCCGGACAAACATTATAATAGATGTGTTTCCTTTGAATAATATCCGGAGGTTACTACATACCATTTTTCCTTCTTCCACCTTGTCAAAGGAATAAATTTCCCAACATTCCACCCAGAGGAAGGAAGCAGCACAAGAAATATAAAAGCTGCTAGAAAGAGTCCTCCAGACGGTCCCACCCAACCAGATAGGATTTGGAACCTACACAGGTTTCTTTTTAGTGCCAAAGAAAACAAAGGACCTCAGACTCATTTTGGATCTAAGCAGAAATTGAATCAGTTTGTAAAGAAACTAAAGTTCTGAATGGTCACAGCTCGGTGCATTCTGCCCTTTCTGCACAAGGTTGATTAGATGTGCTCTATAGATCTTCAGGATGCAAAGCTATCACATTAGAATAGGCAGACAATCCAGAAGACATTTTCACTTTTGGCTGGGAGCCAGTCATTACCAATTCAGAGCTCTGCCCTTTGGACTCAACATACCCCCCCCCCAGGATGTTACCAAATGCATGGCAGTAATGTCAGCTCACTTGAGACTGAAATGATTCCAGGTGTTTTCATATCTGGACAATTGGCTCCTCACTGTCGCTTTCAACCATCAGCTACAGCAAGCCAGGGACTATTTGCTGCAGATTTGCAACACCTTGGGCATCTCAATAAATCTTGCAAAGTCAAAACTTGCCCCAGTTCGGAGCCTGAAATTCATCGGGACAGTTTTAAACAAGATGACTAGGGTAGCATCTTTACCTCTCCACCGCATTACCTCTGTCAGAAATCAGGTACAGGCTATCCTTTTTCATCCTTCTCCTCTAGGAAGATTAGTGCTTCAAGCACTTGGGTCGGTGTCAGCTGCCATAATACTGTTCCCTCTTGCTCACTTCTTTATGTGAATTCTCCAGTGGACTTTAGCTGCACAGTGGTCCATTCTACATCAACCCTGTCTTTTCAAGTAAAACTCATCCTGATTTCTAAGTGGCACATTCGTTGGATGCAATCCGATGATCTTGTTCCTGGGCAGACCTTTTGTTCTTCAGACCCAGTCACCACAATGACCATGAACGCTTACCAACTGGGGTGGGAGGGGGCATTTCTCGGGAAGAGTGGTCCAAGGCATGTGGTCTCCCCCTGTCGCTCTCCTACTTAGGATACATTAGAAGAGTCTTTGTGAGTTCTGTTCAAGCAGCTTTATTACATACAAAGATATCACGATAGACATTTAGGTTCATAGGTTCATACTAGGCTATCTGCCCTAGGGCATTTATAAGTCTAGCCAGAGTGTGTGTGGCTTTCACCACCCCTTAGGATGAGAATACTATACCCATTAGTTTGCTGTGCCTCTGTCCAGCAGTGACACAGAGATGATTCCGTGGGTGAACCTACGATCTCCCATCCACTCGTCAAGATTTCTCTTGAACAGAGTCAGTGAGGGGCTCTGCCTCACATGGACTGGGATTCTGTTCCATAGTGTAGGGAGTCTCTGGGTGATGAATCTGTCCCTCCAGCACGTCCTGTTTATATCCGTGTTGAGGTTTAAGTCTCTTGCTCTCGTGGCTCTGGTGGATTTGGATTTTTTGAGGTGGAGCATGTCCATTAATTCTGGGTTGGACATGGCCTTGTATGTCAGGCACAGATCACCTCTGAGCAGACGGTATGCGACTGAATAGAGCTGGAGTTTCTTCAGTCGGGCATCGTATGACATATGTTTGAGCCCCTTTATCCTTTTGGTGAGGAACTTTTGGGGTCTTTCCAACTGCGGCAGGTGTCGGGTAAGGTACATTCCGAATGGGGCGTTGTACTCAATCATTGGTCTGATAAGTGAAGAGTACAGGGGTACAATGACCTCTCCTGATCTGGATGTGAATCCCTTCATGATCAGGTGGGCAATGTAGAAGGTCTTCCTAACCACTTTGGCAATGTGAGTGTCAAACGAGAGGTTACTGTCAACTTGGGTCCCCAGGTCCCTGTTAACTTCTTCCGTGTTTAATGGATTACCACCTATGTGGTAATTAGGGGTTACCTTGTTTTTCCCAAAGGGTATGACTATACATTTTTTGGCATTTAGCTTAAGGCCATGGCTCTGGCACCAGTTATCCATTTCTATGAGACGTCTCTGGAGGATGTCTGTGTCTGATGGAGTGTCAATTATGGTGCCCAGTTTGCAGTCCTCTGCAAATTTTGTCAGCCGTAATCCCCCTATGTTTGCCTGCACTTCAGAAAAATAAATGCCGAACAAGAGGGGGCCCAGGACTGAGCCCTGTGGGACACCGCTCGTGACCGGCTTAGAGTCTGACATGGCACCAGCAACTCTAACCCTGTGTGTTCTGTCCTTGAGCCAGTTTGCAACCCATCTTGTGACATATGGGTTTACATCTAAGCTGGTGAGCTTTTCTATGATGCCCGAGTGGGGTATTGTGTCGAACGCTTTTGCTAGGTCAAGGTAGGCTGTGTGAACTGCCTTACCCTCATCAATGGCCCTAGTGACTGTTTCGAAAAAGTCAACCAAGTTCAAGAGGCAGGGTCTGCCCTTGACAAAGCCAAATTGGGTAGGATCCAGTGTCTGTAGGTCCCCAATGTCTTTATTTATGAGTTCCATTATGATCCTCTCCATAGCTTTGCAGACAAGGCTCGTCAAGCTTATGGGGTTAGAAGCACCGCTGACTTTAACTTGTATACAAACTAGCTATTACAGTCATACATGCTCACACTCTGGCTGTACTCTCAAAATGGCACTGGGAATAGCGCGTGCCTGCTATTTATATGTGCACGTTAAGTCCTTGATATGCTTCTTAAGGAAACAGCACATACTCTGTTCTACATACGCCCTCTTTGAGAAGTAGATTGTGCAACACTATGAATCACATTTGGCATGCAGATAATGCAAATAGGTCTTTGTCAAGCACTTCTACAAAACTTGGCACATATATACAGTTATGTCCATGTTGCTGTATATTTCACACTGGGCTTGGAAATATGAACAAATCGTGTGACATAAAACTGAGAATTAGATTTAGCAACTGTAACCGTCTCTGCTGAATGTTCAACCTTTGGAATATCTGGAACATCCTCAGGAATGGAAGTAGAGGATGAGACACGTTCTGGGATGGGATCAGTGTCTGACTTGCTCTGAAATCTAGAGTCTGTATCACAGGAATGATGCTGAGGTAACGATTCTGGTACAGGAAGCTGACGTCTGTGATTTCTCCTGTACTCCACACCTTCAGATTCTACAAAGTAGGATTTTGGCTCAGTACACCTTTCGCCGTTTGTATCCTCACTCTCTCTCCTTCTTTCAGTAGATGAAGAAATCTGTTCAACTTATCATAACTGGACTTCTGGATAGAACTTTTCTTGAATAATTGGGCTTTGACAGTTCTGCTCTTATCTTTAGGCCTCAACAAACTGGAAATAATGGGTAGCATTACTCTGGTTTGCCTGGATAGAAGTCTCTGAGCAGGCAAGCCAAGTACATCATCACGGGGTATGTTTTTGAGATCAAGTAAATTGAAAAAGACATCGGTATTGCTACGCTTTGACCTTTCAAGCAACTGCTTTGCACTATGCACTGCATGTTCAACTAGTCCATTTGACTGTGGATATTTAGGACTACTAGTAACATGTACAAAGTCCCATTCTCTTGCAAATTTCTGAAATAACTGACTAGTAAATTGAGTACCATTGTCAGAAATAACTTTGTGCAGACTACCATGGACTGAGAAATAGCATTTCAACTTACTAATGACAGTAGTGGATGCGAGATTAGGTAGTAGATCAATCTCAAACCAGTTTGAATAAGTCTGCCAATACTAAGTAATCCTGATTGTTCCATTCGAATATATTAGTGGCTGCTGTTGACCAAGGTAGTTCAGGAACTTGACTAGGCTGAAGTGGTTCTCTTTGCAGATGCAGTTTAGTACTGTTGCATAAAGAACAAAAAGAAAGTACTTTATCAATGTCTTTCACTAGTGAAGGCCAAAATACTAGTTCTCTTGCCCTTCTCTTAGTAGTTCCAGAACCTGGTGACCACAATGCAAAATCTGGATATATTCATGTCGTAAGGAAGTAGGAACAACAATTTATGGACCTTTGAAAAGAATGCCATCTTCCATTAACATTTAATCTCAATAGGTTTGCACTTCAGGTAGTACACTAGATTGTTTTAACGGCCATCCAACATTAATGGTAGTGGTTGAGCTTTTGCAAAATTGGATCAGTCTTTCTGTGATTTCTCTGCTAGTCAAGTCTAGTGGTAGAAAAATTACACACTTACATCACATCAAAGTCAAAAGTCACTTTGTCAAGCTATTCTGTTGTATTTCTGGGTGATCTGGATATGGTATCAGCCAGATAAAGTAATTTGCCTTTTGTATAGACCATTTTGAAGTTGTACTTTTGCAATTTGAGCATCATTCTTTGTAATCTCACTGGAGCTGAATGCATAGGCTTCTTTAGAATAGTAACTAGAGATTGATGATCAGTTTCAATCTGAATAGTTCGACCATAGATGTAATCGTGAAACTTTGAACATGCAAATACTATTGCCAAAAGTTCTTTCTCAATTTCAGCATATTGCATTTTAGTTTGGGTATGTGTTCTAGATGCATAGGCTACTGGTCTGCCGTCTTGAAAAATGACTGTGCCAGGACCAAATTGTGAAGCATTACAGGAAAGAGTGACTGGTTTATTGACATCATAGTATCGTAATGTAGATGGGGTGCCAATTTTCAGCTTAAGGTCTTCAAATGCCTTCTAGTGCTGTTCTAACCAAGACCAGGTAAATTTTTGTGCATCAGCTCTCTTAAAGGTGCTGTCGGTTCACTGAAATCTGGTATAAACTTGCTTAAATAGTTCACCATGCCTAGGAAACGCTGCAGAGCTTGAATATTATCTGGTGCTGACATCTCAGGTATAGCTTTTTGCTTGGATGGGTCTGGTCTCAACCCAGTACTGGTAAATAAATTACCTACATATATAACTTCTGGTAGTCTGAATTTATACTTCAGAGGATTGAGCTTTAAGTTTACTACACGTGGTTTGTCTAGAACTCTCTTTAGATTTCTGTCATGCTCTGCTTCACCATTTCCTTCAACCAATAAATCATCTACTAGGGTAACCTGAAAAAATTTTCTCCATTGCATGCTGGAAAACTTCATTTGCAGAATTTATTCCAAATGGCATCCTTAGGAATCGGTATCTGCCAAACCGGGGTACTAAAAGTAGTTAGTAATGAGGATTTGCGATCACGCATCACTTGCCAAAATGAACTTTTTGCATCCAAAACAGAAAAAACAGTGGCATTCGGTATCAGAGCTGCAACCTCTTTGACTGTGCGCATTGGATGATGCAGCCTCTTTAATGCTTTGTTCCGATCTCTTGGGTCAATACATATTCTGATTTCATCTGACCCTTTTTTGTGGGCTGCTACCATGGATGACACCCATTCAGTTACTTCTGTAACTGGACAGATTATATCTTGTGGCACCATTTTATCCAGCTGAGCTTTGACTTTATCTGCATAGCTATCAGAACTTTTCTTGCTGGTCTGACTACTGGAGTGACCTGTGGGTCTAACTTCATGGAATACACAACTGGAAGTTTGCCCAACTTGTCATCGAAAACATCAGCATACTCTGAGAAAATGGCTTTAGAAAAGTTGTAGCTTTATAAAATAAGCTATTTGTGCAAGTTTTCATTACCTTTGGTTCTTTTCTGGCTCTATTTCATGCTCATTTTCTTAGTTTACCTTCACTGTCATTTCTGCACCTCGTGGCTTCAAATATCAATCTCTGGAATCCTGGTTCTGATACCATGTCGCTCTCCTACTTAAGATACAATAGAAGAGTTTTTGTGTGTTCTGTTCAAGCAGCTTTATTACATACAAACACATCACGATAGTGTACTGACTTTAACTTGAGTAACTTGTATACAAATTAGCTATTGCAATCATACATGCTCACTCTCTGGCTGCACTCTCAAAATGGCATTGGTAATAGCACATGCCTGCTATTTAAATGAGCACGTCCAGTCCTTGATACATTTCTTAAAGATACAGCACATACTCTCTGTTCTACACCCCCCCCCCCACAAGAGAAAAAAATTGCATTTCATGATGCTCTCCTCCTTGGGAACTATCGCAGTTCAAACGGACAACACGTCTGTAGTCTGGTATATCAACAAGCAAGGAGGAACTCAATCTTATTGCCTGTATAGAAAAGCCATGAGGGTTTGTAAATCTGGGTTCTCATCAGCCTGCTTTGTTATTGAGATGCACATCCTAGGGAAAACCAACGTGCTGGCGGACAAACTAAGCAGATCCATTCTGATGCCTCACAAGTGGTCTGTCAGTCAGTAGAGAATATGATCTTCAGGCATTGGGGACAGCCTTGCTGCAACCTTTTTGCCACCCCTCTCAACAACAAATGCAGCAAACACTTCGCTCTGATTCCCCCTCAGGAGGAGTCACCGAGAGATGCTCTGCTTCATGCTTGGCTCTCTGGTCACATTTATGCTTACCCTCCTCTTCTCCTGATTCCAAAATTCTTACAGAAAGCAAACAGGCTGTAGAGCACAGTAATCCAATCCCCTTTGGGCCTGTGCAAGTGTGGTTCCCCTTTCTACAATCTCATCTTTGTTATCCTTCATGGATACTGGAGCCTACGTAGGATCTCCTTTCTCACCCATCAGGGATTCATCACCCCCAACATTCACGCTCTCAGGTTGACATTGTGGTTTCTCCACTTCCAGTAATAGACAGTCCAGGCTCTCTCCCCTAGTTCATGACATTATTTTGGCTTCTCAAAAACATTCTACCAAGCAAGTCTATAGAAGCAAATAGAAAAGATTTTCTATTTGGGCTTCTGCCAAGGGCATAGACCCCTTTTGTGCACCACCTTCTGCTGATCTTCATTTTCTGACCGCTCTTTTTGAAGATGAGGCCAGTTTTTCTGCAATTAAGCTTCAATTGGCAGCAATTTCAAATTTCCATACAAGAAATGAATCCTTTTCCCTGGCTTCCTCCAGATTTGTGTAAAACTTTTATAAAATGCATTTTTCTCTTGAGACCTCCGATAAAGGATTCTTCGCCTCCTTGGGACTTTTCTAGGTTTAACTCAAAAACCCTTTGAACCGTCAGTCGATGTGATTTAAAATTTCTGTCATGGAAGACTGTCGTCTTGGTAGCTATAACATCAGCAAAAAGAATGTCTGAACTCCAGGCTCTCAGCAAAACCCCCTTACATTGTTTTTCATAAAGACAGGGTTTCTGTACGGACTATCCCTTCTGTTTTACCTAAAGTGGCTTCTGAAAATAACATCAACCAATTTTTCCAATAAAGGAGATTACATGCTACACCTCCTTGATGTCCACAGGCAACTACATTTTTACCTTCACCAAACAAAACAGTTCAGAAAGTCAGATCAGCTTTTTGTATCATTTTCCTCATATCAGCTAGGTTAGTTATTTTTCAAAGTTACTCTAGCTAAATGGATTACAGACTGTATCTTATTGATTTATTCTCAAAATGGTATGACCTTACCAAGACCTCCCCGAGCTCATTCAGCTAGATCCATGGCTACTTCATCGGCTTTTTGCTCAAGGGCATCTGTTGATGACATTTGTGCAGAGCTATATAGTCTAAGATCTTTGTTTCACATTACAAATTGAACATCGTATCCAGAAGTAGAGCATCCTTTGGTTCAGCAGTACTCCGAAATGGCCCTCCATTAGGGCCTTCCAAGGTCAACGTAGCTGGGGACTCTGTCCCATTAGTGAGGAAGAATGAAAAGGACAACATCGGGATTTATAAGTTATGTATTTGCTATAACTAGACTTCTGTGTTGTCCATTTTCATTCTTCCTCAACTTCCCTCCCATCCATCCCCGATCCTCTCTTCATCTGGAAGAACCTATTGGATTGTGTTTGGAACCACTGTTCCAGTTTTGAGCCCTGTCTTTCTGTCTAGGCCTGTTTTGTCTTTAACTGTAAGGAAATTAGGCAGCAAACTCTATCTGAGGCAATGGGAATGGAGTAAGGCATTATGGGTAGAGGGAGGCGCTCAAGAGCCAGATCCAAAGTCTAGTATATTCGGCCAAGCTGGTTCTGAAGATCGGATCCCGAACCATTACTGAGGAATAATGAAAATGGACAACACAGATACCTAGTTATGGTGTGTACATAACTTATAAATCACTCCTGTATACTAATTTGTTTTTTTGTTTTTTTTTTTGCCTGTGCTAGTCTTACAGGTTCATAGATTTATTGTAATCCAGCAGTATACAAAACATTGTCGGCTTATCTACTAATGCGATAGAAGAACCTTTGAAAGTAAGCTAATAGTTCAAAAGGTGTTAATAGGAGATGGAGATAAATTCAGAGATCTATATGGAATATTTCCAGTTTGATTATACTAGAAGGAACTGAAAGAGGTAAAAGTTGAGGAAAGGAGATGGAGAATCAGAGAAAAAAGAGGGAGGATTTTTAGTTTGTAGTGGTTAAAAATATGTAGCCAGTGACTCGGTTGAAATTTACATGATACCTTCTGTTTACACAACTGACATTTTATTTTTCTTGTAAGTGCTTTGTTTCTGTGCTCCTGTCATAATTATGCCACCCTTTCTCCCCTTTGTCAACCAGTCTTATTTGTTCTCCTGTCCTTTGTGATCATGAGAGCTGGCTGGTTTGTGGGGGAGGCCAGCATCCAGGCAGGCTCAGTGATATGGCATCCCAGGGCTGAGAGCATATTTAGGTCTAATCCCTATTGTGGGTGAAGGGATACAAAGCCCACCTCACCACAGGGACAACACTGCATTTACTGATGCAGGCTCTTGCAACCATGCATTTGGGAGTAGTGCTACACTGAAGAGGCTTGGTGGTAAAAATGCCTATCCCTGATACCACTACTTGCAGTACAACCCCCTCTGAGGGATTGTAGCGTGGAATGGCACTGTGCCACCTCCTCCCAGTTTAGGCATGCCAGTCTTCCTCTACCACCTCTGATGTTCATCGTGTTTCACTGTTGTAGTCATGACTGTAGGGTTCTCCCCTGCCGGCAGGCAGTCCTCGGTCGGCCAGAATCCCAAAGTCTGGGTCCGGCGTCGGCTGCTCAGCCATGCTCCCTGATGTCAGAGCGCCAGGAGTACAAAGCTGACAGCCGACGCCATGTTCCCCAGTCTTTCTTGCCGTGCGGTGATAGTTCGCAAGTGCTGGTCGGCTGACTCCTGACAATTTTTTCTAAACAAACTTCAGTCCGAAGACTTTCTTCTCCTACTCAAAGCTAAGTACCCCGTTGGGGAAACTTTTTCTTGCTCCAGTCCGATGTCAGAAAAAGTTAATAATTGTATTTCATGTGGGAAGCAAATACCTCATAAGGATTTTCATTCTTACTGTATTCCTTGCTTAGGCCCTGACCACGTAGTTGTCGGTTTTGTGCTAGATTCAATCAACGTACAATTAAACGAAGGTACGATTTTGCATTTCATTACTTCGGTAGGCGTTTTAATTACAAAATGTCGTCTGATACGGTTCCGGCTACCGGAGTTCACAAATGACGCAAGGACAAGGACAGGACTCCGAGGTCCAAATCAGACGATATCGTACAAGCAGAGCCAGCTTCAGGTTCGGCCGTCGTCAGTGAGGCGCTTTTGCAGCCCCTGTCGTCGGCCATTTCGGAACTGATGGCCAAAACGGACTCCCACGAGGAGCCAACTAGGCCTTTGAATATTTCTGTTGCAGGACCTTCAGATAATGCTCCTTCGGATGGGTCCGGAGCCGCTGTGCAGGTACCGGCTTCCGAAGGGGTTTTCAGGCCTACTCAACTTTTAATAAAGGCAAAGCCAAAGACTCCTTCCAAATCAAAGACTGCAGCCCAGGCCTCTTCTGATCCGGCACCCAAGTCTCAGAAACAGTTACTCAAGATGGCTGAAGACTTACTATGATTAGGGGTTCTCATCCCCCTCCAGATAAAAGGCCAAGGCAGGAAGTGTATTATGACTCCTCTGGTCAAGCTTCTGTTTCTTCAGTTTCTTCTTCTGACCAGGAATATTCTTTCCCTCCTTATGAGGATTCTGATGCTGAGGAATCCATTCCTTCAGCTTCTCCCCCTGAGGACTTTTCTTTTGGGGAAACTTTGCATGAAATGAGGGAACTTTTTCACTGGGAAGGACAGGAGTACTCGGAATCTAAGAAAAGACTTGGGGATTTTCTTCTTCTTCCCCAACATAGACCCCTGGCTTATTCCTCCTATTTTGGATATTGTGGATGATGCCTTTTCGGAGGCTAACTTAACTCCTGACTCTCTTCCTCCAGCTCCTGTTAAGCCAGACAGATATTATAGGGTTCCTGATTCCCACCAGTTTTTATACAAGAATCCTACTGCTGATCCTGAAACCATTTCTCAGGGCCCTAAGGGGGTTAAGGCCGCTTCTGCTAAAAACCCCATTCCCACTGAGAAGGATTCCAGATCTTTAGAAAGATGGGGCAAAAAAGTGTACACTTCTGCTACTTTATCTATTAGGGCTTTAAACTGTCAGTTTCATATGCTGAAATACCAACAATTTCTGCTGTGTGTTTTAAAACAAAAGTTAACTTCCATTTCCGCCTGTGCAGATAATAAGGAATTGCATGACTTAATGCATGCCACTGAACAAGTTGGGAAGCATGGTTTACACTGTGGATTTGATGCCTTAGAGGCTTCTTGTAGGGCTGCTGCCTCTGGCACAGTCATTAGAAGGCATGCATGGTTAAAGGAACAAAACTTGCCAGATCAAGTAAAAGCTAAATTATTGGATGCTCCTGTTCAGCATAATGTTTTGTTTGGATCTAAAGCTGAAGAGGTGATAAAGAAGATGGAGGACAAGGCAAAATCAATGCAAACGGTCAAAGATTTCTTACAAGTACAGCCACCCAGATTTAGTAGGAATTGGCGAACTAAAAATTGGTCCTTTCCCAATTCTGACAGGCCTCAGAGGGGTAGGTATAGATGCTCCCGAGGAAGGCCTCAAACACAAGCCTCTTATAGACCAAGACAGTGGACTGCTTCCACCCCTAGGGGAGGAGAGGACAGGTCACAAGCTCATAGAAAATAGACTCAATGACTCCCTCTGTTGGGCTGCAAGAACTTCTTGCCTGGAAGCCCCTCTCGGAGGAAAACTTTCTCTTTTTCACCTAAATTGGACTCATATAACCCAAGACAAGTGGGTTCTGGATGTGGTTTCAAGAGGTTACAAATTCCATTTTCATACCCTACCAAGACCAAGCGGATAGCCGGATCTTCCAAAACATCAATGGTTAGAGGCCTTAAACCAGGTGGAAGCTTTCTTGGCTATGAAAGCCATAAAACTGGTTCCACTTTCAGAGATGGGACAAGGTTTTTACTCAAGGCTCTTTCTAGCCCCCAGAAAGCAAAATTCGTGGAGACCCATTCTGGATCTGTCAGTCCTGAACACTTTTCTCGAGATACCAAAATTCAAGATGCTTACTCTACAGCAGCTACTTCCAATGCTGACCAAGAATGCATGGATGGTAACTTTGGATTTAAAGGAGGCATATTTACACATTCCCATCAGACAGGAATGCAGAAAATACCTCAGGTTCAAGGCCGGATTAAGGCACTATCAATTCTCTGCGCTGCCCTTTGGATTGTCTACTGCGCCCAGGGTCTTCACCAAATGCCTGGCTCCAGTAGTAGCTTATTGCAGACTCAAGGGAATTCAAATTTACCCTTATCTGGACGACTGTCTTATTCAGGCAGACAGCAAGGGTGTCTTACTCCAGCATCTAGAATTTGTTCAGAATCTTCTCAAGTTCTTGGGATTCACTGTAAACATAAAAAAGTAAAATTTGACACCCTCTCAACAGATAACATTTCTGGGTGCTCTTCTCAACACAACAACCCAGATGGCATTTCTGACATACGAAAAACAATTACAGCTGGCTTCAACTTTCAAAACCTTGGCAACTTTAACTCAGCTATCTGCAAGGAAATTCCTGCAGGCTTTGGGTTACATGGCCTCCTGCATCCTTCTCGTACCATATGCAAGACTACATATGAGGAAAATACAGTGGTACCTAAAAAGTGTATGGTCTCAGCATTGCCACAGTTTAGACATACAGATTAGCGTCCTGCCTTGTCTTCAAAAGGAATTCCTTTGGTAATCCAAGGCATGTACTCTAAACAAAGGAAAACCCTTCAGTCTGCCTCCAGCCACTCAGATACTAACCATGGACCCCTCAGATTATGCATGGGGAGCCCATTTTCAGGGCAACTGTCTGCAGGGCCTTTGGACAAAGGATCAAAAGCTCCTGCATATCAATTTAAAAGAAATGTTAGCCGTTCAGAAGGCTCTATTGGCCTTCAGGAATCTTCTACAACCAGGACAACTTCTGATACGAACAGACAACACCACAGTTATGTGGTACATAAACTAGCAAGGGGGATCTCATTCCTATCCCCTTTGCAGACTAGCCATGAATCTATGGAGCACAGCTCTAGCTTGCAAACTGGACCTTCAAGCTCAGTTTCTACCAGGGAAACAAAACTACCTAGCAGACAGTCTGAGCAGGAACCTGTCGGACCCACACGAATGGATGCTGGACACCGAAATATTCAAGATGATTACAGCAGTCTGGGGATGTCCTCACATAGACCTCTTTGCATCCCATCTCAATCATCAACTACAGATTTTTTGCACCAGGACATTCCACGAACTGGCTTGGAAAGTGGATGCACTATCATTCAGTTGGAGAAACCTCTCGGGGTATGCCTTCCCGCCTCTACCTCTTCTTCCTCAGGTGTTATTAAAGATCAAACAGGACAAGCCCAAGATGATAATCTTGCTGGCCCCAAATTGGCCACGACAGGTTTGGTACCCAACATTGAAAAACCTTTGTCTGGACCCCTCCTGGGTTTTACCACAAACTCCGAACCTTCTGTCCCAACACCAGGGTCAGGTTCTGCACTCCCATGTCAAAACTCTCAGCCTGGCGGCATGGTTAATCCAGGGTCTATGATTCATTCTCTCCTACCCAAGCAGGTTATGGATGTCATTTTAGAAGCCAGGCGTCCTAGCACTAGAAAATCTTATGCAGGAAAATGGAAAAGATTTTTCTCCTGGATGCAGGCTCGGGATTCAGATCCTCTTATTCCTAACATTCCTCTGATTTTACTTTATCTGACAGACCTCTTACATAAGGGTCTTTCTTTCTCTTCCATAAAAATACATGCCTCTGCTATTTCTGCTCATTATGATACAGACCCTCCAATCTTTTCCCACCAGCTCATGAGACAGTTTCTCAGAGGAGCTAAGAACTTAAGGCCCCCTAGATCTCCTCCCATTCCTGCTTGGGATCTCAACTATGTTTTGGAAAAGCTCACCTTACCTCCTTTTGAGCCCGCTGCCTCATCTGACATCAAGTTTTTATCTTTGAAGACAGCCATCCTGTTAGCTCTGACCTCTGCCATGAGGGTTTCAGAGTTGCAAGCTCTTATGGCTGTGGAACCTTATATTATTTTTCATCAAGACAGGGTGTCTTTAAGGACTAATCCTACTTTCATGCCTAAGGTGGTTTCCAAAGTGGCTTTAAATCAAGCTATTCACTTGCCAACTTTTTTCCCCACTCCTCAAAATAAGGGGGAAAGAATCTTGCATTCCTTGGATGTGCACAGACAACTACGTTTTTACCTGGGCAGAACCATGGACATCAGGAAATCAGAGCAGTTGTTTGTTTCTTATGCTTCAAGTTCCCAAGGTAAAGCCATTTCAAAACAGACCATTTCTAAATGGATTGCTCATGGAATCAGATTTTGGTATTCACACCATGGAAAGCAAATCCCAGGGAGTATAAGGACTCACTCTACCAGAGCTGCTGCCACTTCAGCTGCCTTCCTCAGGGGAGTGCCTACCAAAGACATTTTGGAAGCTGCAACTTGGAGTTCAGTGCATACTTTTTCCAAGCACTACAATCTACCTCTCTATTCTAAGTCTAGGGCAGGCTTTGCTTCTGCAGTCTTGCAGGGCCTTTTAGCCGCCCCCTCTATTTTATGACCACCTCCCTTTTACTCTGCTTTGGGATTCAACCCTACAGTCATGACTGCAACAGTGAAACACGATGAACATAGTACAGTTGTGTACACTTACCATAAATGTAGATGTTCGAGTGTCTTCAGTGTTGCAGTCTGGGTTACCCTCCCTCCTATCCCCTCTTATTTTTTCCTTTGTGTGGTTCCCTTCTTTACCCTTCTTCTAAGGTGTATTTGCAAAGGGTACGGGATCTTACTCATTTTGGAACACCTGACATCTGGGGCAAGAAAAACTGGAGAACATGGCGTCGGCTGTCAGCTTTGTACTCCTGGCGCTCTGACGTCAGGGAGCATGGCTGAGCAGCCGACGCCGGACCCAGACTTTGGGATTCTGGCCGACCGAGGACTGCCTGCCGGCAGGGGAGAACCCTACAGTCATGACTGCAACAGTGAAGACACTCGAACATCTACATTTATGGTAAGTGTACACAACTGTACTTTATGCTCCTGAGTCACTAATTGATTTTGGGGTGCCTGGGGTATAGTCAGGATTTTATTTCTCTGCATCACCAGACCTGGCATCTGATTCAAGTTTGAAGGGCCTAAAGCATAAAAACTACAAATACCGTCTCAAAGCCGGTCTCTTGTCTCAGAAGAGGCTCAACCAGACCCTGTTCTGTCAGATCTATTACACATTCAGAAGTCCATTGGTATTAGAAACACCCATTCAAGGAACCTCAGCCTTAACAAAAATTGCTGGAGGGATAGGTATATATCTGAGAAAGTGCCACTTCTATGTAACATATTTAGTGTTCGCATAAAATAGAGTACGTCTCTTCATCTATTCAAACTTAACTTGGATGAATGGATGGGTAACTGAAAAATCACCTCTGGTTTAACACAAGTGGCCTTGTGGATAAAGGAAAATGTGCAGTTAACCTAGTATATATTTGTCTGACCCGTCTTTGGAGATAAATATTGCACAATATAAGGCCTAGTAATTACTGTAGGAATGCAGGGCTTTGCTTTTTAAGATCCTCACAAGTCAGTAGCCTGGTAAGTACCTATGAATGTTGCTAGGGTTTTTACAGTCGCTAATATGGAAGGGAACCTTATCGCATAGGTAAGGGAAACACTAAGTGAGGAGTTTATCCAAGAACACTATGCCTCCTCTGCCACTCCCTTGGCCAGTTTGTCCATCCATCTGTCTGCCTATGAAAATATTTGGTAGACTTTTATTCTGAAGCTTTATATTTCTGTCTGAAAAAAAATAGTCTGCCATCATTAGTTGGAAGGATTAGTTAAGTTTTTTGAATTAATGTCAGTGTTTCTTCCTTTAGAACTTGCTCAGACCCAAAAATAAATGTGAATGGACAGTCTTGTCAGACAGGGTTCACATTTTAAAATGTTCAGAAACTGTCATTTTCAATCTTCTGATACAGTCCCCAAAAAGTTTAAAGCCTTTATCCTTTTGAAAAAGCTCAGAAATACCTCTTGACTTAATGTGAAAGGGAGCATGGATGTCCCAGGGTTTGAATCCTGAAAATTTTTTTTCAAGTTTTTTTTTTTTTTTTTAACCAATAAAACATGCAGCCATCTCTCTTAATTGTGGCATTATAGAATATGCAGACCACATTGTTTCTTTTAGGCCAAGCCATTTGGCTTTTAATAGTTGCTTTAATCACCTCCGTAAACAACTTTGCCATATTACAAGGGCGTCCATTTGTGTTGTTCTCAGCCTTTGTGTTAAAATTGAACCAGGTGCATACTCTGTGTACCTATTCTGTTTAGCGTTTCTTAGGACTCTTCATTTTACCAGGAATCTTCTTCCACTACAGGTAAGAGTTTATTTTTTCCTTTAATTCATTACTATCAATATTAGTAATATCAATAATAAATTATCAAGCAATTTGCCAAGGTAAGAATAAACAACTGACCAGGAAGTCAAAGACCACAGCAGATGAAGTTGTTTGTTCTTTGCTTGGATTTCTGTTCCAGTTCCAGGTACTTCTCGTTTTTTTGTGGTAATTTACCAAGTTACATTATTAAGCATTTAGTTGTTTCAGTGATACGTGAAATCACAGGTGTGTATTAGCTCCCATTATTATTTCCACCATCAAAGGACAGATCTGAGGCATCAGACCAGCATGCTAATATGTTTCTCCATTTCCTTCATATTGTCACTCAAAGCTTCCACAGTGTTCACAAAACACCTCTGGTCTTTCTCCTTACACAATTACTGCATTACTTCCTGCACATACATTTCCTTGTGCAGCAGGCTGAAATAAAATAAAATAAAGAAAACATTGAATCACCTTCAGAAAGAAAGGAGGTATTTCCATGATGTCTTCACTAGTGGCCCCTTCATGAAAACCACTGTATGCAGTTTACGGGCTGTGGATAAGGATGTGCATGTTAGCAACTGCAGCAGATTTGGTCACTTCATTGCCAGTTTTACGCTTTGCATGTGTAAAGTGGTTTGAGATAAGAGATGTGTTGTCTAAACATACCCCTCAACTGTACAGATTTTTGTTAGAATCTCCAGATTTTTCTTAATATTTTTGATCTGTTCTGTACAAAATCTGTGGTTTTCTGTCAAGTCACTAAATAATGACATACATTTGAGTATCAGTTCCCTTATCTTTCCGAAAATAACAATGCAAAATCCTGTTTCCTAGTAACTTTATATGCTCATAGAAGCAATATTTAAAGTATGCCCCTGTTTTGGGGCCTTTGCCCCACCATTATTTCAAGCTTTGTCCAGATTTCCTGTGCTAATAGGTGAGATGCATGTGTGTAAGCAAGATCGTTTGTCACATCATTGTACTTGAAATGAGGTTGGTCCTTACACTGCAGGCCTTACACAGACACCTTCTTCTGGGTGCAGATACCTTCCACATGAAGGATATGGCAGTGGTGTGGTACATCAGTAAATAGGAGGGACAACATCTTATCCACTGTGTTAGGAGGCGATCTAGATATTCAAAACGAGCCATGTTCTCAGCAGTTTCACATATAAATGCACATTCTAAGCCAAAGCATTCTCAAGCTTGTACAATGTAAATTCTACTGAAATGTATTCATTAAAAGCTGGCTGCTTTAAACAAATGACCTTTCTGCTTAAGCACTGCTGTCTTCATAGACTTCCAAGATGGCTACACACTGAGTAACAGTTTAATTTCAGTTTCCCCAGTGTGAAAACAGAAACTCAGAAAAGAGAGAGAGTGAATTTGACTTTTTGGGTAAATTTTAGTTACTGGTCAGTTAGTGCATTGCATAGATGCTAACAAAGAAGAAATTTAGAGAACCTGAAAGAAAATCAACCACAAAACGTGAGGAGAAGATACTGGCTGGGAAGAATCCTGCAGCTGTTCAGTCAAAAGTAGTTCAAGCTTCAGATTTAAAGCAAGATATGACTTCCAGTAAATCTAGATGAAAAAATAAGTCAAATGTGCTCAAAGCTTAACGAAATAAATGAAACGCTGAAGGTGTATATCAACTCAAATAAAAAGAGAAGAAGTTTAAACATATATTCCGATGTGCTGATAAAACTGTAACATTCAGAAGTCGAAGTGAAGAAAAGGCTGTGGCTGTGTGTGAGACTGCTCAAGAAGAGATGCTTCAAAAATGGTAGAATTAGAGGACAGAAGAAGACCTGAGATTTTCAGCCTCACCAGATCAACTGTTTGACCCAGTAGTCAGGGACTTAGGGACACAGATAGTAATCTAGCCTTTGATCATCACGTGTCTACAGTGGTGAGGAAATTATTCTATGTTGCACAACTTATAAACAAAGGTATGGCATCTAAGTCCAAGGAAGTAATTGTTCCACTGTATTCGACATTCATCAGACCTATCGGTGAGTACAATGCCCCCTTTGGTATGTACCTAACCAGGCATATCCAACAGCTGGAATGTCCACAGAGGTTCCTTACTAAAAGAATACAGAGCGTAAGTAATGTCCTGTGCAGACCGCCTCAAGGCCCTATCTCTGTATTCTGTCTCCTACAGGCTTTTGAGGGGAGGGCTTTGCCTGGCATACGGGGCATTGTCAGACCCCACTCTGATGGACCTCCTGCATATCCACAAAACAAACAGCACCAGAATTACCGGTTCTAAAGACTTAAACCTTGCCTGTGATATACATAAGATCTGCTGGAGAGATAGGTAATGTATCCTAGAGACTACCCCGTCAATGGAACAGGCTCCCCATCCATGTGAAGCAGAGTTCCTCCCTAACCCAATTCAAGTGCAACTTGGACAATTGGATGGGAAACTGGAAATTCATCCCTGGTTTGGCACCTATATCTCTAATGGACAGAGGTAACCTGTAAATGGTTCATCTCCCAGGCTCATGCTTACACTTATCAAGGGTATCAAAACTTGTCAGAGATTTGGGATGCATGGCTAGGCTTAAAAAAAGCCCTTGTGGTCATTATCCTAGTCAACACCTATGAACCTGTGGAAAGAACAGACTGCATTAATTTTATGAAAGCACAAATAAGTAACTGTACTTCTATTTCACAGTGGGAGTTGTTAATTCAAAGGGCGCATCATGTGTATGCTCCAAACCTCGCCATTAGAAAGCAGCCAAGACTTATATTATTAAAGGTGAAATCCTGCAAGCAGAAAGAGAGGATTCTGACAAAACTGAGGCAGAAGGGCAAAATACTAAAATTTGGAGATGGAGTGTTTATGGAAAATTATTTCCTGTACACCAGGCAGAAAAGGAGCAAATTTATGCCAGCAATCAGGGAATGTCAAGAAGCAAGTGTGAAATTCAAGCTGCTGTATCCGGCTGCCTTCAGAATGTTTTTTCCCTGGATGATTAGCCGTTTTTTGAAGCAGAACAGGCTAAGAAGGAAATAACAAAAAGTTTGTCCACCAAAAAGTGAGCTATCAAACAGGAGGCGGCTCTGCCTCTTATTCTTTTGATGATAAAGCTCATGGAAATAACCTTAGAGCCTTCTACAGCTGTGTCCAAAACGTCAAGGGCGGCACACAGCAATGTGCTATTATGGTGGTTAATGGTGCTACATTCATTGACCCTGGTGATATAGCAAACCTGTTAGCAGTCAAATTCATTTCCAACTTTACCTCCACCCCCAATCATCCCCTCAAAAGACCTCAAACATAAACTTTCCTGCCATAACTTGGAAGCATGTACTGGCTGCATTCACTCAAGCCAATAATATGGCCTCATTGGGTCCCAGTAACATCCCAGGATGCCTCCTGGAGTCATTATTTAACTATAGTCTTAAAACAGGTTTTGTGCCACATGAATAGAAAACTGCAACGGTCAAACACCATCATAAGAGAGGATCTTAAACAGATCCTGGAAACTACTGACCCAGTAGACTGACTAGTCTTCTTTACAAAGCCATGGAAAGAATTATTGAGGACATAGGAGCCCTCCAGACACTGGATCCATCCCAGTTTGGCTTTGTCAAAGGAAGGTCATGCTTACTGAATCTGGTGGATGACTTTGAAAAGGTCACTAAGGCAATGGATGAAGGAAAAGTGGTGCATACTGCTTGCCTAGATCAGGCCAAAGCATTTGATATAGTACCCCACTGGGGCATTGTCAACAAACTTATCAAGCTAGGTATAATCACCTTTATAACAGACTGGATAGGTAGCGGGCTCACTGATAGGACCCATCAGGTTAGAATCAGTGAGGCCATCTCCACAAAGAGGCTAGTCACCACTGGAGTCCCCCAGGGCTCTATGCTGGGCCCACTCCTCTTGGAGATCTATTTCTCGGATGTCAAAGCCAATGTCAAAGGCCTTTGGCTGATCAACTTCTCAGATGATTGCAAACTGGGTGCAGTCATTGATCCCCCCCACACACACACACACACAAGATGTGAACACCCTTCAGGAAGGTCTAATTTAGACAAATACTTAGTGCCAAAGCCATGGCTTAAAACTCAATACCAAGAAATGCTCTGTAATAAGTTCTGGGAAGTCTACCACCCCATGTTACTATGTCCTCAATAAAACACCCTTAGAAGTTGATTAACCAGTCAGGGATCTGGGAACTCATGTAGACAGTAACCTAACCTTTGACCAGCATGTGTCCAAGGTAGAAAAAAAATCCTATGTTGCTCAACTTGTAAGCAAGGGCATGACATAATTTTTGGGAGTATAATGAATTGGCAGGCTTTAAAAATTCTCTACAGAGTACTCTGTTTCAAATGCAGGGTGTGTAAGTTGGTGTAACTAAGGATTTTTTTTTTTTTTTTTTTTTTAAGTAGGATACAGGATCTGAATTGCCTAGACACAATAATGCCTTGTTAAGTTTAATTGTAGTGGTCATCAAAAAAACAATTAACTAGAAAATGGAAATCAGCGTCTAAACCAACCATATTTGAAGTGATGAATGTAGTAACAGTGATGAAACAACTAGAAGTGAAATCTTTAGAAAAGGGTAGGAGCAGATTACATAGGAAAAATGGGAATTGTGGGGAAAAATACATGCAGAATATTGTTTTTGAGGTGGAACGAGGTTTAATGGAAGGCAGAAATTGAAAGAGCTGTGTAATGCTGGATTGACAATGACTGTACAGAGCATTATATGTGATGTATAATGTTTGTAATTGAGAATATGCCAGTATGGTTTATTTATATAAAAGTATGATCGCCCATGTCATAAGTGATAATTCAGTAAAGATGATTAAAAATTTTAAACTGCATTCTTCACAGTTTAATAGTTATAGAGATGGTAATCTGTCTGTGTTTTTATAAATCAGAATAAACTGAAATGCAAAGAAAAACTATGACATGAAATGGAGGCTGTGGTGTCTTCACAGGCATTGTGAGGATAGTACATTACAAAGACTTGTAATGTTTACAAAAACTTTGTGATGAGTAAAGGGAGGAAAAACATGTTGTAAAGCTGAAAGATTTCTGGATAAAGCTGGCATTCAAAGTTGCCAAGAAGTGCATCAGTAACGTTATTGTCAAGTTTAAGGATGCATTTGTCTCTGATCTAGAAATAGTTTCAGAATGGTTCAAGAGTAAACACACTGTTATCCTTCATATAGCTGAGTAGTTTGCTGCTGTAAACTGACTGCAGCTTAGATATATTACTATCCATCCTTTCACTTCACTATAATGACAGGCAGGTCTGCAGCTTTACTTCAGTGTAACCTGATGCAGTGAACCCTTGTGCAGATCTTCAGTCAATATTCCTAAACCTCTTCAGGGAGATTGACAACCCTTTAATTCATGTCTGTACCCGCTGCCTGGGACTTTCCAGTGTATGAGTGTGCCGAAGTGCCAAAATGGTCCTGTACTGAACTGCACTGTACTGAGATTGAGAATTTCCAGCCGTCACTTCTTGCTTTTCCAATGAAAATGCAAGACGAACACATCAATAATCAGCGTGAAAATGTCTTACTATTTTTGTTCTTGATCCCAGCATAGATTTTCAGTTGACTGTAGCATTGTGAATGCTACCTGGTTTCATATTGATGGTTACAAACAAGCACAAAGGATAGACTACAGGTGATAACTTTTTGCACCTCTCCAAGGCTTATGAACTTGTTAGATCAGGAGCTCTTGCATCAGTAAACTGGAATGGCGTAATAGATGGTTTGAAAGCTGCTTCAAGAGAATTATTTATGCATTTTGTACATATTTATTTTCCTCTGGGAGTCCTGTCAGTTGAACTATTGCAGCAGTGTGGCATTCTGTTACCCTTCCACTGTCCTCTACCCAGAGTTCTAATCTTGGGTACCTGGTTTGCCGTCTTAGCCAGGGTCACCAGTCACCCCAAACAACGGCAAGTTTCAGTGCATGTTCCGTAATTTGGCTTGCTTGTAGTGGAGGTCCTACTCTGTTGATAGACAACTGCATGAAATGAGGAGTGGCCTAGGATTGCCAGTGGCCCTTTCCATAGGAGACCTCTCCTCCCAAACCTTCCTGCACTTCTGAGCTCTAGTATTTACCAGAGCCACAGAAACTGGCATCCACATGCCAGCACATCACCTCCAACCTTGCCTTTTGATAAGTGGTGATCAGCCAAAGTCTCATCATTCCTCTCATCCCACACATCTGCTCTAACAAGTTGAATTTGGGTCACCCAACTGTGTCAGTCATACAGTGAAGTCTGTGAAGCCAGTAGTAAAGGTGCTTTTGTATTAGTTAAAATACTGAATTCCATCAATTTATCCCCCATATGCCAGTGGAGCTGGCTGTCAGAAAATAATATTGAAGACAAAAGTTGTGGGGTGTTCTTTCTTCCAATGCAGAGACTGGGGCAGCAGTGCTACAAGGATGTACATTATACTTCATACTTTTCTACCTGTGTGTAGTCTTCTGTGCATATGACAATTGTAATGATGTGCTTTTACAGCTCTCCTCAAGTAGGAAAGCTTTGAAAAGATGAAAACATTTTTTTTTTTTTTTTTCTTTTCTTTTTTTTTGTAAATAAAGCCAGCCTGATTGCTAGTGCCTCAGCATCACCGGGTTAGTATGAAGATACTGAAGCTGTGCAGAACCCCCTCTCCCATTACACTTAAATGCATAGATTTTAGCTTCTTTGCTCAAGGATTCTGGACATAAACAAAAATAGTGGTGGCCCAAAACAGGGGCACATTTTAAATCCATCCATCATCAACCCCCTTTCCCAGTTTGCACACGTGGACGGGGTGTCACTTCAGCAGATTCACTTAAGTTAATAGAAGAATAAGTTTTGCATCAATGTGCTTTTTATGATGGTCTGTCTGGCATTATTGACCAAGTGTAATCCTCAGTAATTTACAATAAAATCAAATATTTTTTGAAGGATAGGGCAGTAATATGAGGCAAAAATCAGAGATTTTCTGCAGTATTCTGGTCAGCTGGCCAGTATGCTTTCATGCTGAGTGGCTGAATGAGAATACAGAGCAGGAGTTAAAGGGAGTTGAAAATTAGTAATTTCATATGTAGCCAAGTCTGTGAAGCCACTGGTACAGGTGTTTTTGGCTTAGTTGGAATACTGGTACCATAATTTTCCACTGCATCCACTTTTATAGCCTTGTATGCTTACACACCATATTCAGCAGTGCCTGTTGTCTTTTATTCCATTCTGTTATTTCTGCTATTCTGGTAACAGGCAGCATCATAAGTCAATTTATTTTGTCTGAAAAACTGACTTCCACTGAAGCAGTGATTTTCCTCCAGCCATCTTGACTGTGGTCTTACAATTTGCCATATAAGGCAATGCCTTTGGTTAGGCTAAAGTACGGGTTACAAACTGTGGATAGGGCTTTCTGTCTCCATGAACCAGACTATGGAACAGCTTTTCCCTGGGATGCAGGATGTGTGTGTTTTCGAAACTTTCGGAAGTTTTTTAGAGCTACGTATAGTGCAGATTATGCAATTTGTGATATGCACATGTATGTGCTGCCTTAAGTAGGGTATCTGCTTAGATTTGTCATTATAGGCACTATTTACAGATGCATGTATTGTTATTAGATGAGACCTAACATCATGTTAACTAGTATTTTCCATTTTTTTGTTATTTCTCCCCTGTTGTATATGATTTATGGTGTGGCTGAAAAAGATCTGTATATATTAGACTATACACACACACACACACACACACACACGTATATATATATATATATATATATATAAGTTAAATGCTTTCAGGCTGGGGCACAGACTAGAACAAGCATAACCACATTCATTCAGAAAGTAAGCAAATATATGTGGAATTTATCTACTTTTAGTAGTAATAGTCTTAAGTTTAATTCATACTGATTTACTTTTTTTGTAGATCTGAAAACTCTCGTTTGGCAAATAAGATGAATTTGTTTTTCTTCTTCAAAGATGATGAAAGATTAAGAGGTAAATTAACTTCCTAGTGTGTGTGTGTGTGTGTGTGTATATATATATATATATATATATATATATATATATATATATATATATATATATATATAATTTATTTGCAGCCTGCTTAACATGTCTGTTTCCATTTCTTTTATTTGTAACCTTGTTAATGTAGTCATTTTAATATGCACCATGAAATCCATAATAGTCAGTGGTGGTAATGTATATTTTTACTATGTTGTATTACTAAAGATTAATCTGCCCTTTCAGTTATGTCTGTCAATGTCATTTCTACAACAAAACCCAAGAGCTTTACTCCAGATTTGTATATTACAGCCACAACAGTTAGACGGGAACCAGTTGCTAACTGTAGTACTTCAGTGACTTGGCAGGCCACTGACGGAAGGAAGTGTTAACAGCTGATGTGACATGCCTTCCTCAACAGACAGAACTTTTTTGTTCCCGTTGATTGGGCTGTGCCTTTCTAATGGAAACTTTGGCAACTGTAGATTTTATTAAACTACAGCTGCACTGTGACATTATTAAAAACAGCTCTGTACATCTGTATTGCTTTTAAAGATCTGAAATTTCAGCTAATTTCATTTATAAGATTACTTCTTTCCCAGTTTTGCCATTCCTTTCGTACATTTGTAATGCATGTTAACAGTGTAGCTGAAGTGTTTTTTTCTGAAAAGTAAATGCACCCCAAGTATATCCCACCTAGTTTACTTCAAGTTTGTTTACAACAATGTAGTGCTCAGCAGTGACAGCTGAGTGTCGCAGACAACTGTGGCTTTTAAGGGAAGAGTCATGCATACTTTTGCTCATGGATTAAGTGGTTTAAGTTTCTCCTCACATTTCCAGTATTCTGTTCAGACCTCCTGTCACTGTCTTTGGGGAGTTTCCATGTCCCTGCCCCCAAAGGTTTTCTTCAGACACTTCAGTTTCTTCCCTCGGCCTTCCCTGCAACACTAGGATATTTTTTCTTAAATGCCGTGTGTGTTGTATTCACCATTGCACTTGTAGCCCAGGTAGTGACTGAAAGGTGTGTGTCTGTGTGTGTGTGTGTGTGTGTGTGTGATCTATTTTGCTTACCTGGTTTACAAAAAACAATCTGAAGAAAGTACTTCATTATTTGCCATACTAATATGATGTGTGCAGTATCCTGTTGCTCCCTATTTGTTTTCTGTTGCTTTAACAGTTTGGGTGTTGATCCTAACATTCACTCTAGGAAACTTTCCATTTCAGTGCTAAAGAAACTTAACTCTATGTCAGCATACTATTATCTGGGATCCAGGCTGCAGCTGCCTGGGAGAAGAGCAGATTTGAAAGGAATTATCACAAGTACCAATGAATCAGCTTGGTCATAAGGAAGTAGTAGCACCCCAAAGACTTGGTATCCTGGAGGGTTAAAGTTAATTTTTTTGAAGATGTACAAAGTTTTGTGTGTTCTAAATTAATAGGGGTGGGAGTGTTTGAAAAATGTATTTTGTTTTTTGTATGAGAGTTTTCATTAAACAAAGTCTTGAAAAATGTGAAAAATCCCATGCAGATGTTCTTCGTGTTTCACTGTTGCAGTCATTACATTTGGGTAATCTGCTTGCAGGTTGCCCTCCGTCGGCCTGATTAACAAAGTCTTGGGTCCTGCTTCGGTTGCAGTCCCTTCTTCCATGACATCAAGTTGTCAGGGGTATAAAACATGCAGCCGATGTCACTACATCAGTCTTTCTTGCCATGCGGTGCCCGAAGCAGAAGCAGTTTGCAAGTGCCGGTCGGCCGACTCCTGAAATTTTCGTTTTTGAGTTTCAGAACCGAAGTCTTCTACTTAAAGCTAAGTACCCTATTGGGAAACTTTTCTTGCTCTTTACCGATGTCAGTAAAAGTTAATAATTGCATTACTTGTGGAAAGCAAATACCTCATAAAGATTTTCATTCGTACTGTATTCCTTGCCTAGGCTCTGACCATGATGTGCCTTGCTCTTGGTTTTGTGCTTTATTTAATCAGCGCACTATCCATCGTCGGTATATTTTTGCCTCTAAATATTTCAGTTCTCGGTTTAATTACCCAGAAATGTCGTCGGTTAGCCATCCGACTACCGGGATTCCAAAAAAATGCAAAGATAAAGACAGAGACAGGCCGCCGAGGTCCAAAACTGCCGACGACGCTTCTCCTAAGCCAGTCGCCAGTTCGCTGATACTCAGTGAGGCGCTTTTGCAGCCCCTGATACCCGCTACTTCTGATTCGCAGGCCTCTACTGAGATCTATTCAGAGTCCGGTATACCGCGAGATGCTTCAACTATGGAACCTGCGGATGTCTCTACCTTGGATGGTTTCGGAGCCGCTGTGCAGGCACTGGCTTCTGAGGGTGTATTCAGGCCTACAGACTCGCATATTAAATAGACACCTCCTTCATTACTATGGCCTAAATCTCGATCCTTGTCTAAAAAACCGACACCCAGGCCGCATGCTCAGGCCCCTATGCCTAAAAAACAAATGATTAAAATGGCTGAAGATCTAATGACTCTAATCAGGGGTAGTCAACCCCCCCCCCCCCGCCACTCGGGGCCTAGGGCTGAGCTTGATTATGACTCTTCTGATCAGGATACTGTTTCTTCTGACTCTTCTGATGACCTGGATTTGTCCATACCTAATTATGAGGATTCTGATGCAGAGGATTCTATTCTCCCTGCTTCCCCTCCTGAGGATTTTTCTTTTAGGTAAACTTTACATACTTTATGGGAGCATTTCCACTGGGAAAGCCAGGAATTTTCTGATTCAAAAAAGAGGCTTAGGAATTTCCTTCATCTACCTCAGCATAGGCCTTTGGCTATATCTCCTGTACTAGACATTGTTGATGTGTTCTCGGAATCAAGTTTGGCCCCTGATTCCCTGCCTCCTGCTCCTAGTAAACCTGACAGATACTACAGGGTTCCTGAGTCCCACAAGTTCCTTTTCAAAAATCCTGTTGCATATCCAGAGACTATTTCTCAGGGGCCCAAGGTCATTAAGGCTTCTACTGCTAAAACTCCTACCCCTTCGAATAGAGACTCCAGGGCGCTGGATAGATGGGGTAAAAAGGTTTATACTTCTGCAACCTTGGCAATCAGAGCTTTAAACTGCCAATTTCATATGTTAAAATATCAGCAACATGTTATTGGACTGCTTAAACAGAAAATAATGTTGATTCCTGACTCTGTGGAAAATAAAGATTTACAGGACTTAATGCATTCTGCTGAACAGGTTGGAAAATGTACTTTGCAAGTGGTTTTGATTCTTTAGAGGCCTCTTGCAGGGCTGCTGTTACTGGGTCTGTGCTTAGAAGGCTTGCTTGGCTTAAGGAACAGTCTTTGCCTGATCATGTTAAAGCTAAATTGTTGGATGCTCCTTTAAATCAGGACCGCCTGTTTGGCAGCAAGGCTGAAGAAGTTCTTAAAAAGATGGAAGATAAAGCTAAATGTATGCAAACTGTTAAAGATTTTTTACAAGTGCAACCTCCTAGATTTATTAGGCACTGGCCTACTAAGAATTGGTCCTTTCCAGTCCCTTCCAGGTCCTCTCAAGCCAAACCCAAACACAGCAAAAACCCCAGGTTTCAGTCCCAGGGGACTTTCAGAGCTAAGCAGTGGGGGGCATCCACTTCCAAAACTGGAAATAACAAGACACCCCCCCTATGGTAAACAGCTTCAATGACTTCCTTTTAAAATTCCCAAGCACTTATCTTTTGACCGCCCCTTTGGGGGGAAAGATTGCTCTTCATACAAAGAACTGGAAACTCATAACCCAGGACACATGGGTTTTAAATATAGTGTCCCAGGGATACAGATTTCATTTCCACACGTTGCCAACACCAAATGAGTGGCCAGACCTGCACCCAAATCAGTGGGCAGAGGCTCAAAAACAAGTATTGTCCCTCTTACGCATGGGGGCTATTCAGCTGGTGCCAGAAGAGGAAAAGGGACAAGGCTTCTACTCCAGACTTTTCCTGGTACCCAGAAAAGACAAATCATGGCATCCAATCCTGGACCTGCCTACTCTAAATACCTTTCTGGAGATTCCAAAATTCAAGATGCTGACTCTTCACCAATTACTTCCTATGCTAGGCAAAGGCGCCTGGTTGGCAACACTAGATTTAAAAGAAGCATACCTGCACATCCCAATCAGGGAATCTTGCAGAAGATACCTACGCTTCAAAGCAGGCTACACGCATTTTCAGTTCTCTGCACTGCCCTTTGGCTTGTCTACTGCACCCAGGGTATTTACAAAGTGCCTGGCTCCAGTAATTGCATTTTGCAGGCAAAACAGTATTCAGATATACTCATACCTGGACGAGTGTCTAATTCAGGCAGAAAACCAGGACATACTTTTAAATCATCTGGCATTTGTAAAAAGGGTTCTAACCTGTCTGGGGTACACCATAAACGAAAAGAAATCACAACTGGTACCCTGTCAACAGATTACATTGGTGGGTGCAAGCTTGCATACAACTGCCCAGATGGCTTACCTCACGCCAGAAAAGCAAATTCATTTGGTAACCTACTTCAAACAAGTGGCCACAAAAACCCTGCTATCTGCAAGACAAATACTGCAAGCCTTGGGGTACGTGGCCTCCTGCATTCTTCTAATTCCATAGCAAGACACTGCATATGAGGAAACTGCAGTAGTATCTAAAAAGTCTGTGGAATCAACATTCTCACAGTCTGGAAACAATGATTCTTATCATACCTTGCCTACACCTGGAGTTCCTCTGGTGGGCAGAGAGGCCTGCCACCAAAACAAGGGACTACCATTCACACTACCCCCTGCCACCCAAACCCTAACTGCAGATGCATCAGACTATGCATAGGGGGTTCACTTGGCAGGGAAGTGCATTCAGAGCAAATGGAACCCAAATCAAATGCACCTACATATCAATCAAAAAGAAATGTTAGCTGTACAGAATGCTCTTGACAGCTTTCAAGGACTACATTCTTCAAGGACAACTAATGGTAAAGATGGACAACACCACGGTTATGTGGTACATAAACAAGCAGGGGGGATACACATTCCTACCCCCTCTGCAGACTAGCCATGGCATTATGGAACACAGCCTTGAGCAACCAAGTGCACCTACAAGCTCAATTCCTGCCAGGAAAATTGAATATGCTGGCAGACGAACTAAGCAGAAACCTCATGGACCCACACGAGTGGAAACTGGAACCAAGGATTTTCAACATGTTGACAAGCGAATGGGGGAGCCCAGACATAGATCTATTTGCCTCCCCCCAGAACTTCCAATTGGACAAGTTTTGCACAAGGACTCCCCACAAACAAGCCTGGAAAGTGGATGCTCTGTTCTTCAGCTGGAAAAAAACGATCAGTCTATGCCTTCCCTCCGCTGCCTCTACTCTCCAAAGTTCTACTAAAGGTCAAACAGGACAAACCAAGGATGATCTTGATTGCTCCAGACTGACCTTGCCAACACTGGTACCCCCTCTTGCACAGTGTCGCAGTTATCTCCATGACAACTGCCTCAGACTCCTTCCCTGCTGTCTCAGCAGGAGAACCAAATTCTGCAAGCTCAGCTTCCAACATTGAACCTTGCAGCCTGGCTAATCACTTAAATTCACCCCTGTCATCCCTCAGCAGATCTGTGATGGGTGTCATCTTAGAGGCAAG
Organism: Protopterus annectens; assembly: GCF_019279795.1. Taxonomy (NCBI): domain Eukaryota; kingdom Metazoa; phylum Chordata; order Ceratodontiformes; family Protopteridae; genus Protopterus; species Protopterus annectens. The sequence continues at coordinate 854,321,538 of NC_056739.1, read as the reverse complement.
GAGACCTAGTACTAGAAAATGTTATGCTGAAAAATGGAACCAGTCTAAAGAGATGAGCACAGTGGCGCCCAGTTTACCTCAGATTTTGCAAAACTTAACTGAGATGCTTCACAAGGGCCTGTCCTTTTCTTCCATTAAAATCCACGCTTCAACCATTTCAGCGCATTATAACACAGAGCCTTCCCTCTTCTCTCATCCTCTGCTCAAGCAGTACCTCAGAGGGGCCAAAAACCTGAGACCACCCAGGAGAGCTCCAACTCCTGCCTGTGACCTTAACTTTGTATTGGAGAAACTCACTCTACCTCCTTTCGAGCCAGCTGCTACTGCAGTCTTAAAATTTCTTTCTTAGAAAACAGCTTTCCTTTTAGCACTCACTTCAGCTAGAAGGATATCTGAATTACAGGCTCTTATGGCAGTGGAGCCTTTCATCATCTTTCATGTGGACAGGGTGTCCCTCAGGACCAATCCATCCTTCATGCCCAAGGTGGTATCCAGTGTGGCTCTTAATCAGTCCATTAATTTGCCAACCTTCTTTCCCAATCCACAGAACAAAGGGGAATGGATTCTGCATTCATTGGATGTGCACAGACAACTTAGATTCTATTTGGACAGAACTAAACCTCTAAGAAAATCGGAACAACTGCTGGTAGCATTTGCTGCAGGGGCAGAGAGGGAAGGTTATTTCAAAACAAACCATTTCTAAATGGATAAGCCATTGCATTCATTTCTGCTATAAGCACCATGGAAAACCTATCCCCCAGGAGATCAGATCTCACTCCAGAGCTGCATCTACTTCTGCAGACTTTCTCAGAGGTGTTCCTACCAAGGACATCGTAGAAGTTGCTACTTGGAGTTCTGTACATACTTTCACCAAGCATTATCATTTGCCAATTTTCTCTAAATCCAGAGCTGGCTTTGTCACTGCTGTCTTGCAGGGCCTTATTGCTGGCCCTAATGCTATATAAACTCCTCCTCCCAACCATAGCTTTGGGAATCTACCCAAATGTAATGACTGCAACAGTGAAACACGAAGAACATAGTACAGTTGTGTACACTTACCATAAATGTAGATGTTAGAGTGTATTCACTGTTGCAGTCCTGGTTACCCTCCCTCTGGCCCCCTAACTTCTTCTGGCTATACCTCTACTTTCCTTTACTGTGCTTAAAAGCCTTTTTGGTGTATTTGCTTTTTGTTGGAGGTATACCTTTGTGTTTTTATGTTTATTTGCTCTCCATTGGGGGGGCACCTGACATCTGGGTTTAGAAAAACTGATGTAATGACGTTGGCTGCATGTTTTATACCCCTGACGACCTGACATCTTGGAAGAAGGGACAGCAACCGATGCAGGACCCAAGACTTTGTTAATCAGGCCGACTGAGGGCAACCTGCAAGCAGATTACCCAAATGTAATGACTGCAACAGTGAATACACTTGAACATCTACATTTATGGTAAGCGTACACAACTGTACTTTTTGACTGCATGATGCATTGGCAAGGGCAGTGGTGTCTGGGTTATTCTTGTCTGGATGGCACTGTTCAGGCTGTCTTCTTTAAGGGAAGTACAGTTGTGGAAGTACAGCAGCCTTTGCTTGCGGGGGTCGTTTTCAGGTAGACCTCTCAGAGTATCATAGAGGACCTATTGAAGAGGGAATGTTTTTTGATATCTGTAGAGGTTGTCTGATACCCCTTGTCTTCTTTTTTTCTTTGACTAAACTGTCACTTTAAAAAGTATTCCGTCCTGTTATAGACGAAGAGAAGTTGATCATTGGGCAGATTTGCAGGGGATGCCATAGTAGTGACGACTAGCAGGACTGCAAATATAAGGGTGGGTTGTCAGGGTTTGCCCTTGTTTGGTTAAGCACCTCTGTGAGCCAGTGAAATCTCAACATGATTTCAAACAGATGAGTATAGGAGCCGTTAGGCTAACCCTCATTAAGATCTCCTTCATGAGTCCAGGTAGTTTACACAGAATTCCAGGATTGATTGTATATTCTACTTTTGGTTGAGGGACATAGAGCCTGTTTTATTTTTTTGACTGAAAAGATGGATTTTCTCCTTCCCATCTCTTGTTCAGAAGGGCAGCAGTTTTTCTGTCCAGTGTTTGATCACAGTCACTTCAAAGATAAATCTGGTGCATAAAGTTCACTATTGTGACTATTCTGGTGGTGGGGTTGTGTGTGCCATGCTTCTGTTTTTATTTTGTTTTCTTTTCTACTTGGTTATTGAGTGGATGGGCTGTCAGTTTCAAAAAAGTAATGCAGTATGATTTACACTTGTAGTAGACTTACTAAGACATTAACATTATATGTGCTTAGCCAGGTGATGGTTAGTTCTAAAGGTGAAGCGTACAAGCAGTTAGACAAAATATAACGTGCCAACAGTAATCAGACATTAAGTGATAATGTAACACGTCTACAATAATCGGGGATTAGTGTGCATGTCTTAACACTCTGATTCCAGTGACAAGTTTACAGTGATCATTTACAGCATGTGCAAAATATATATTTAAACATCGGTAAGCAACACCTCATTTGGGAGGTAGAGGAGCTTTGTATTTAGTAGTCTGGAGGCAGATTTGTTTGTCAGTAACCAGTGTCCCTGAAGCATGCACATTAATTCTCCTTTACTAGATATTCCCTCTGTTTAGATGTAAATATGTTATGTTCTTGTTCTGCTCTGATTTCTGTGAGCAGGTGATTTCAGGTACAAGTCCCTGTCAAGTGAGTGTATTTTCTTCAGTGTTTAAATTGAATTTTAGCTCTGATTAAGGAGAAAGCATTTTTTCTTTTTTCCTGAGAGAATAGGATTAAGCTCTTACAGGCAGTTTGGTTATTAGTGGGGGCATTGGCTTAGCATTAAATAGGAATGATCTGAATATATATCCATATTCCTTATAAGTAGCCAGTGCAATCCTTTGAGTTGGTCACAGTGGTGAGTTTAAGCTGGTACCAGTAAAGTAAATCTACATACTTTCTTCACTGCCAGTTGCAGTAATTTGAGTTATATCCAGATTGTAGGACTTTGAGGGAGGCCATAATCAAGATTCAGGATGAACACATTGTACCTAATTCTGTCTGTGCAGTAGGGAATAGTGAATATGAAATTTTGTATGGAAGCTTTAACTAAGCAAGTGTTCTGGCAACTACTTTATCATTATGTTCAGTGAAGGAGCCTGTATAGTGTCACTGGACTTGGAGACCTTCTGGCAGATCAGTGACTGGGATTCTCGTAAGATTCCTTTGGTTCTCAGTAGGTAACCACTGCTTTTTATACAATGTGCTGCCATTTGTGATCTGCATCTTGAGTGTTTAGTAAAGTTCTGGATTTGCTGTTTATGATCTTGCAGACCACTATATTTTTATATTTCTACACTTAAATTATGGAGTTCTTATGGCTTTATAAAGGAATTACCTGGTTGTAACTGTTTTCTTGATTCTACTGTGGTTACAGGCTTATGGGTGTATCATGAACTTGGGAGAAATTTTTTGTCACAGAGGATTGTTTTTCCAGGGAAACTACACTGTCTGAAGACTGTTGATTTGTTGCCTACAGAATGGGTCTGTGAAGCCATGGCCTGGGCATTCTGCTGGATGTTGTACTTGATCCTCATGCAGCTGACCTCTTCACAGTGCTCTTCTCCTGCCTTTACTTGAAGGTGCTTTTATAGACAGTGTGGTGATAGTTGTAGAATGATCATGTTCTCTCTGATTTGTTTTTGGTGTCTAACTCTTGTCACTGATCTCTGGAATGATAGATAGTTTGTACCAATCTTACCAAGGATTTCACTTCTTGCTGAGAAATCCTTTACTGGATTTAATGACTGATACTTCAGTAGCGTCAGAGACTCCACTTACATTCCTTCATTGTGCTGAGCTAGTAGAGCCTTCAATAGTAGATAGTTATAAATCTGCTTGAGCTGAGTACAGTGTTACGTGCCCCCCTCCCCCCAAGTATGTGGAAAAAGGAGTTGTAACTTAGGCCTCCCCAAGCAGCCTCCGTGTAGTAGCACAGTTGGACAAATGTTTGTCATGCACTCAGACTTTGTCTGCCGTGAGGCGATACCAGTCAGGCAGTGAACCATTGATGGGGCTTTACCCTCATAGACAAACAGCTTCAGTTCCAGTAGATCTGCGAATAAGGGACATCTACTTTGAGTGCCTTCCAGATGTGAGGAGGAAGCCCAAAGCCTGGACCATTAAGACACAGAGGAGAACACAGGATACTCAGTTTTGCTGAGTTTAGCAGAGAAGGGAAGCTCTGGAATTGGACACCTTCTCTTTCTTCACTGGTGGGGAAGATTTTATTTATGCTTTCTGTATTTTATTTATGAATCCACACTTGACAAAAATTTAGAGAAAAAAAACGAAAGTCACTCTTCCATTTGGTGGCCTACAAAGCCGTGATTTCAAGCTGCTTGGTTAATGGTGTTATAGATGCTCGTCCCAATTCATGTCAATGAGATGAGTCATTTCCGACTTTTGGCCTTGTTGGGCATTCTGGCTGAGGTCATGGAGGTCATCTGCCAGAAAGTCTTCCACTCATCAGATATTTTCTCTTGACTGGAAGAAGTTCTTGATGTGGGTGAAAAATTTTGCTGTCCTGCTGGACTTTGAATGTGTTTCACCTATTTCAGATAGCTGTTTGGTATTAGCATTTTTGTCAAGGTACAGGTTGCTTCAGTTTTCTTTCCTCAGAATTTTGTTGAGAGCAGAGCTGTAACTCACCACACACTTGTCAAGCATTAAGAAGATTTTTAGTTTTCTTGGGCTTGTAGTTTACTGTGGAGTTCAGTGTTTCAGATTTGAAGGAGCTTCATTGCATATTCCTGGGTTTGATTTCTTCAGTTTCCTTTTGCCTGTTGTGACTAAACAGGTCAATTAACCAGCAGGCATGGGTTACCCCTTATAAGGACAGTTGTCCCTAGTTGGTTGTTAGTTAACAAATTAAAAATACATTATAACAGTTTTCAGAGATATCTAACAAACCATTTTCTTCAGGACTTGAACTTTATAATTAAGAGAGTTATCTTTCCTCCATTCAAACCATCTTACTTGGTGCAATTGAAGTTCATCTCTTGCAGTGGTCTGTTACTTGCAGTCATCTCTTCCACCTGAAAGATCTGTGTTATAGGACCTTGTTTTTAAAGATATTTGATAGAAAAGGGTGTCCCTTAGGACCAATCCGTGTTTCATAATGGATATTTTCTGTGAATTGCCCTTAAACCAGTATGTATGCCTCATTTTTTTTCTTTTTAGATGCTTAAATCAGAGGAGAGCAAGCCCTTCATATCATAGACGTACATCTCTGTACATATCTTTTTGCCTTATTTTTGATCTTTTCCACCTAAAGTGTCTGGTTTTCTTGCAAAACATCTAGGAGTGAAGTCACTAACTAATGAGACATTTGAGTTTCATGCTAAAGCAAAACATGTTGTTAGAAAACTTTCTAAATTTATGAGAGTGATATTTCTAATGTATTTTTTTTTTTGGGGGGGGGTTGTTGAGGTGTGTGTGTGTGTGTGTGTGTGTGTGTGAGACATCTCTTCTGGTCTCACCTGAGAAGGTTGTTTAAATTCAGGTTGACATACATGGCCTTGCCTGTCCTGTCCTTCAGGTTAGGAAGGTCAGGTTGTGAATGAGCAAGCCTTGTCTAAATGGAGTGTTAAATATTCCATTTTCTTTTCTTAACATAAGGCTAACTACCCTTTACTCTGCAGATAGAGGCTACTGTAGTAGGAGTGTGGCTGTTTCAGTTACGTTTTTCAAAATGTTTCCATTATGGGCATTTATGTTGCAGCTGGTTTTTCATTGGTGTGCACCTTCATCTAGCATCACTGTTTGTACTGTGATTCCAGAAGCTGATCATGCTTTGCTGCCTCTGTGAGTAATCAGTCATGCCTTGTGAGCCTTTCATGTGATGTTGCTCTGTCTCGCCTTCATTCTGTACTGGTGGGATTTGGAACCGAGGATCTCGGCCATTTACAAAAGCTCGAGGTCTCCAACTAGCTCGTGGCTTACTCCCTATCCCATGATGCTCTAGGGAATTCCCCAGATCTCGTTTTCCTCTAAACAGATCAGGTGTTTGACAGCTGGCTCTGGCTAAATTTACCTTTAAATTGTTATAATACCTTTAAAACTTGCATTTCCTTCCTTTAATCAAAATTCTTGCTAGTTACCTTAGTTAATTCCTTAACTGTATTAGTTACAGTATTAGACTGTGTCCGTTGCCTTACTGTTTATTCTTGGAGGCCATCGTTTATCTCAAGGCCTAAAATTTCATCCCTATCCCGGCTTCTCTGTGTGTGTGTTTTAAATACAGTTATTTAGGCTCATTGTTCCTTGAGCTGTCAAGTTTGGTGTGTGAATAGTCCTTATATATTTAGCTTATAAGGTTTTCTTTTGCTAAACTTTCCATTTGAAATATCTTTTTGTGTTGTGTTGGTTATTTACTAGTTGAGTAAACTAGTTTTGACCTTTTTCCCCGAGCCAGCACGTTTAAGTTAGAGGGCTTTTTTCCTGTGTGGCGTGCTATTTTTTCTGCTTGTAAAAAGAAAAAAAAAAGTTATTTGTTGTTTCTGTTCTTTTATCTAAATAGCTTGTTTGAGTTAGAGAGCTGCTTAGTCTGTAAACAGTAGAGAATTATTGCTTCTAAATATTAGTGGTGCTGTTCAGTTGATTTTTTTCCTGTTAATATGTCTAAACAATTAAAGGACACTGCACCCTCAGGGTTTAAGAAATGTTCCAAGTGTTCTCAAAAAATGTCTTTAACTGATAGCCATACTGACTGTGTGTACTGCCTTGAAACAGTACACTTGCAAGAGTCTTGCTCTATATGCCACTCATTTAGTTTGAGGGTTCTCCTCAAAAGGAAAAATAAGCTGATACTGAGGGGATTGTTGAAGAGTTCTTTTTCAGAAGCCTTAGGAGAAGGTCAAAGTGTTACAAAGCAAACCCCTTCGCCGCCTCCTAAATCTGGAAAATCGACCAAAGATCTTCATCTAACTCATCAGATCAATATGAACCTACTAACAAAGTACCAAAAATGTCTTCATCGAACCCGAAATCTGTCAAGCCCGAAAAACCACCAACCTCGGCTCCTCCTGTTTCGGAAAAAAAGTTGGTATTGCAGACTCAGAGCCGGTCCCCTGTCTTGGAGCCAGTTTCTCTGATATTAAGATCACCAGTACTACAAAGGTCAAGATCTCCTGCCCCTCTTCTCAATCCCCCAAGAGTTTGTCAGAAGATGATTTGGATCATGTGGTGCAGAGGGTTCCGGAACCGAGTGGACCTACCCCATCACTCTTGATTCCTCCTCTGACCCAGAATGCATGGAGCTGATCATAGTGGAGCCTTCGGAGCATAAACCTGTTCCAGGATATTTGGCTCCAACTACTGCTCTGACTTCCTTGGTGCCGTCTGAGCTTGAGGAGCCTAGGAGCTTACGCTCTCTGGTCAGGTCCGGGGAGGACAGTCAGATCAGACAGTTGTTGTATCCAAGCTTGCCTCTTGGGGCCTTGACATGGGTGAGATTGGCTCCCTAGGAGCGGGTAAGCCTTCTATTTCTTCAGAACTGGGAGCTTCCTCAAATCATGGGCAAGGGGCTTCCGAAGTGATGAGAGAGCTGTCCCCCTGGGCAGCTCCATTCTCAGATCCAGTCATTACTCCCCCAAAGGCACAGGTGTCTGTCTCAGCACAACCAATTCCATACAGACTGAATTCAGTGGAGCCTGTCTCCCGAAGGCCAAATAAATTCATCACATCCCCCGTGGATAACACCTTAGTTACAAAAGGTGTCCCAGTAGATGCTATGGTGGTGGTGGCGGCCACCAAGGAGTTGTCAGAGATGTTCTCTTCTGTCCATCCCCCGAACAAAGACTGCATGTAATGGACATGTATGGAAAACGCATGTTTTCTTCAGCGACCTTTACACTCAGGTCCTTGATTATATTACACACTTTACCAGGTTACAGAGAGATCTCCTGAAGGAGCTAGAAGATACTCTCCAGGGTTCATTAGCTACTGGGGGTATCAGATAAAGTGTCCTCTCGGCTCTCCACCTTGAATTCAGTAGTAAAGTCATCCATGAGGCTCATTTCTTATGCAACTGATGGAGCGAGTAGGGCAGCGGGTTCAGGAATTTCCCTTAGGAGGTATTCCTGGATGAACTTGTTTAACTTTGCTGAACCCTTTGTTTTCCTTTGTTAATGCCCCCTTCAATGGCTCATCCTTGTTCAGGCCTAAGGTCAAAGACACACTAACCAGGTGTGAACAGGAAGGAAAAAAACTCTGCCATCGGAGTCCGCTTTTCCATACTATCTAGGCCGTATCCAAAAAGGTCAAAAGGGAGGAAAAATGTGGTTTCGAAAATCCCAGAGAGTTTTTCAAGACACGTGTGCTGAATCTTCTCCCAGGGGCAGAGGGGGAAGCAATAATGGAAGATGCCGGCCACGCAGCAGAGGGGGTCCGCAGAACCAGGGCGACAGAGAATCCTCCTTTGGTAAGCCCTTTCAGCACTCCTGAAAGGATGCCCATTTGTCCTTCTCTGGAGGCAGTCAGGGGTCACTTATCCTTGTACCCAGATGCCTGGCTAAAAATAACAAAAGACAAATGGGTGTAAAGCATCCTATCCAGGGGTTACTCCATACCCTTTTCCACCACACACATAAAAAAAATTCCAGATGCTCCACCCAGTCAGAGGAAACAAGCAACCCTAGAAATACAGAAGTTGCTAGAAAAAGAGTCATCCAACTGGTTCCCGCAAAACAAATAAGAACTGGGGCTTACTCAAGGTTCTTTTAAGTTCCAGAGAAAACAAAGGACTGGAGACCCATACTGGATCTCAGCAGATTGAACAAATCTGTAACATAGACAAAGTTCCGGATGGTAACACGGCAGTTGATACTGCCTTTTTTGGGAAAAGACAGTCGGATGTGCTCTGTAGACCTCCACATTGTGTACTACCACATAAAAATGGACAGGCCATCCAGGAGTCATCTGCGCTTTCGGCTGGGAGGCAGTCACTACCAGTTTCGAGCTCTGCCCTTTGATTTCACTACAGCCCCCAGTGTGTTCACCAAATGTATGTCAGTAGTTACGGCTCACCTGAGATGTCTAGGATTCCAAGTGTTTCCTTATGTAGACTGGGTCCTAACCACCACCACCAAGCAGCTACTAACAGAAGAAGAGACACCACTCTGAAACTCTGGTCTCGTTTCGGGATCACAATAAACTACAAAAAATCTGCTTTATTGCCATCTCAACATATCGTTTTTATAGGTGCAGATTTAGGCACTTCAAAAATGATGGTAAAGTTTTCCCCAGAAAGAGTACAAGCCCTTCGGCGACAGGTTGTAGACCTTCTTTTCAAAAGGAAGATTCAAGCAAGGACAGTTTTAAAAGTACTAGGCATCATGGCAGCAGCGATAAACATAATTTCGTTAGCGTAGCTGCACATGAGAATTCTGCAATGGCTGCTGTTCACTCCGTGGTCCATGCAGGAACTTTCGATGTCACACTGGATCATGTTAATAGAATCTTGCAGGAGAGACCTTTGTTGGTGGCTTCACTCCAATCAAGTGACTTTAGGTCGACCCTTTGTTCTTCCACAACCGCTAGCCACACTGACCATGGATGTTTCCCAGATAGGGTGGGGAGGCATTGTCAGGGAAGGACAGTCCAAGGCACTTGGCAGGATCACGAGGCCCACTTACACATCAGTATCCTAGAGATGAGAGCGGTGCTTCTTGCATTGCAGGCATTCCAAGACTCTCTTCTGGTAGGAACGATTGTGATCCAAATAGACAATGTCAGTTGTATGGTATAGAAACAAACAAGGAGGAACCAGATCTTACCCCCTTTGTCGAGAGGCCCTGAGAGTATAGCAGTGGGCAACTGCCTCCCAATGCTTTCTGGTGGCAATGCACATCCCAGGGAAATCCAACGTGATAGCAGACAAACTCAGCAGGGCAATACTAATACCTCACAAGTGATCCCTGAAACAAAACATAGCGGAAATGATTTTCTGAAAATGGAGCCAGCCTTGCTGCAACCTTTTTGCCACATCCATGAATGCCAAATGCAGCAGCCACTTTGCCCTAATCCCCCCTCTGGGGGAATCCCCAAGGGATGCACTTGTACACGATTGGCCTTGAGATCTTCTCTATGCCTTTCTTCCTTTTCCATTGATATCCACAGTTCTTCAGAAAGCCAGCACATTTGGAAGGACCTTAATACTTGTCACCCCGTACTGGCCTCGTCATATCTGGCTCCCTTTTTTGTGGCCTTATCTTCAGGAGGGGTGCTGGATTCTGGACCCAGTTCCGGATCTTCTGACTCACCCATCGGGAAGACTCCATCCATCTCTTCAAACCCTCAAGTTGACAGCATGGCTGCTCCGATTCCAAACATAGCCAGGCTACCTGACCTTTCACCTTCAGTGCAACATATCTTGATTTCTTCTCTCAAAGCTTCTACTAGAAGATTATATGTCAGCAAATGGAAAAGATTTTCCTCCTGGGCCTTGGAAAATCATATTGACCCTTTCTCTACAGCTATATCCTCCACACTGGAATTCTTAGCAAAGCTTTTTCAGGAGGCGGCAGCTGCAGCTACTATTCAAGTTCAATTAGCAGCAATCTCTAATTTTCATTTTGGGGAAGAGGGTCAGAATATTATGACCCACAGACTTTGCAAAGCTTTCTTGAGAGGCACTAACCTGTTAAAATCACCCATTAAACCACCTGTACCCCCATGGAACCTAAATTTTGTATTATCCATATAATCCTTTCCCCCTTTTGAGCCTGCATCATCCTGTGACCTAAATTTTCTAACCTAGAAGACTATTTTCTTAGTAACTATCACTTCAGCTAGGAGAGTTTCAGAGCTGCAAACATTGTCCATCAAACCTCCTTATATACTATTCCATAAGGACAGAGTCTCACTTCATACAAACCCATCCTTTCTATCAAACGTATGCTCAGAATCAAACTTAAACCAGTCCATAGACTTATCAGTTTTTTCCCCAGGTATGCCAGCAAGGCAGAATATATGTTACACCAACTAGATGTACATAGACAATTACATTTCTACTTGCACAGAGCAAAGGACTTTAGAAAGACTGACCGAATGTTTGTATCCTTTTCAGACTGCATGAAAGGTGCTTCAGTAGCTAAAACCACTCTATCCAGATGGTTGTCAGATTGCATTACATTCACTTAGCAGTCCATAAACAAACAACTTCCAGACAAAATAAGAGCTCATTCTACCAGGGCTATTTCTGTCTCTTCTGCTTTTCGCGCAAAAGTGCCAATTGATACCATTTGTGCTGCAGCAACATGGGCAAGGCCTCATACCTTTATCACTCATTACAAAGTGGATTTGACTTCCAAGGACAAGGTCTCTTTTGGGTCCACTGTTCTGAAGAATGCTCTCCCGTGACCCACCCAAGAAAGATGGTGCTAGAGACACTGTCCCACCAGTGCAGAATGAAGGTGAGACAGGACAACATCACATAAAGAAGTTATATACTCACCATAACATTCCATGTGAGTTGTCCATCTCGCCTTCATTCTTATGTCCTACCCTCATACCTCCAGCCTTTGGCTCCTGGAGGATTGAGGGATTACTGTTTGGCATCTAATATTCTCTGACCCTCTTCTTGGCTTATAAAATAATTAAACTTTTATATGCGCATTTTAGTATACCAGCAAACAAGTTCTGGGGAATTCCCTAGAGCATCATGGGATTAGGGAGTAAGCCACAAGCTAGTTGGAGACCTTGAGCTTTTGTAAACGGCCGAGTCGAAACAGAGGGTCAGTTCCAAACGCCACCAGTACAAAATGAAGCCGAGAGGATGTTTTTGTCGTGCTCCAGATTCTTCCTAGCCATGATCTCACTGTTGAGGGCCCTTCAAAGTAAGATATAAAACATGTACAATTCACATTATCAACTGACCACCAGAGAGCCTGTATTGATGTGGGTACTTACTACCATTTCACATTCTTTTTGGCTTGCTCAACCTCATTGGCCATTTGGCAGATGTATTTCTACATTAAATTTGACAAGTTTTATAAACTGATGTCCTGGTTTGCCTTTTACAGGTAGTCACTCGGTGTCGGCGGGGGGGGGGGTGGCAAACTAGAAATCAGTGTATTTGAATTTGTCATAGGTCTGATATATGAAATCATGATGCATGCCGGTGAAGAGTGCACAGCTGAGTGTGAGTATGAAATCATGTTTGCCAGGTGAAGTGTGTATACCTCTTGAGTGTGAAAGCTAGAGAGAACCAGAATTTGTGCTGAGGGAAGGTTTTCATAAGATGAAATCTCAGCAGTTATCCACTGTAGCAGAGTGCCCTTTCAGATGTTAGCTGATATGGTGAGTACTCTCATCTATGTTTTTATGGGTTGCAGTGCTTACCAGTAAGACCTTCAGGTCTCTAACTTAATTGCATTAAGTTTGACCAAGTTTCAGACTAGTGACTTGAACATAAAAGCGGTGTGATTAGTTTGCATTCTGTTCATTGTTTTTATGTATTATCTGTGTTATTTTGAATAATTTAGTTTTGTTAACTTTCATTTCATTTAGAGGGTCCTAAAATATTCTGTCGACCATCAGTCCTGGAGGAGCAAAGAGATAGCTGGGAAGAGAAACGATCTTCATTAATTGAGGTAAATAATGGATTATTTCAAATAGCAAATCTTTTTTTTACAATAATGTTTACCTTCCGTCCAGCTTCCATCCATTCTCATTGTTACAGCACGGGAGAACACTTTATCCATACTCAGTGACAGTAAAAAGATACATTTTGACCGTGACTGCTATCTTCTTATGTGCCTGTACAGCTAAGCAGCTACAATGAACAGTATTTCTTCTGTAATTATTCCCCAGGCTGCTTCTACCTTCCATTTTTATTTTATTTTCTGTTTGTATAGTTTTGTGTGCTCCTATTCTGCACCTCTGTTTCTTTTATTACACCAGTATTAACCTATGTATCTTTCGATCACTCATTTAATTTATTTTTAGGATGGTTCCTCCACTATGGGGTTAATGACCCTTTAGTAAATACTTTTCTGGCCTGACATGGATGATTATGGATTTTCGACTCGTTACAGTGCTAAAGACACAAATTAAATCATAATAAGCGTAAAGTATTCAAACCAACGGATTAACGCACTCGTGCCACAAAATAAAGATAAAAGTCAAATGTAAAAAATTAGGCAAGGTGCGAGAAGTGGTTCAAAACAAGCATTATAAGTGGATCAAACTGCAGTTAGTATCCAGTAGTTCAATTAAATTCAGCTCGAGCCCAAGTAAATCCAAATAATTTATTGGAATCAAACGAACAGGACAGAACAGAACAAGACAAGATGAGCGCTTTCACTAAGGTTTAGCTTCTTCAGATCTTTACAATATCCGGTGTAAATCCCTCCCTTATATATTACAATCATTAAATACCAATTACACTAATTAAACAATTACATAAAAGAAGAAGAATAATACATTAAAAACATTTAAAATTAATATATCCAATGAATATTGTTATAAAAAACATTGTTGTACAAATGCAAAGCATATCAACTGTGTTATATGTCAAAGAAGTCTAATTACTAAGGGTAAAAAATGTCTTTTAAACATAATGGAAGCTTGTGAATATAACAATATTGCAGTCCTTCATGTGTAAGGTGAGAATGTTATATTTTGACATAGTAAACATTAAAAACTTCAACGAAGAACTTCATTATGTTGAATGTTATCAGGATTTACTAACTAATAAGGCTTTATGAGTATAATTCTTGAGAGGATAGTCACATAATATATTATAATAATGAGGTACTGGTACTTAAAATTAGTGTTAAATTGTATTAGGCATAGAAGTATTAGTGCTGAAAGCTGTATAAATGTAAATATAATATAAGTATATAAATATGTGTAAAAAAAGTGTATATGGATATTATACTATTAAAACTATGTGATGAATATAAGAAATATAAAAAATGTATATGAATAGGAAGCATGAATAGTATATATAAATATATCAATAATGTATGGAAATGTATAATATACCTAAGAATGAAGAAAAATGACATAGGTATATAGATATGTGTCTTGGAAAGTAAATAGAAAATTAATTAATTAAATAGAGTAAATGATTAATCGTCATGTATATAAACATGAATATATATATATATAATGTATGTGAAGTTATTTTGATTAATAAATGTAAATAAGTGAATAAGGGGATGAATAAATAAATATGGCATAAAGAATAAATATATAGCAATAATGTATGAATATGTAGAAATGTATAGTGGTAAGAAGGAAGAGCGTGTGAATGTGTGCAAAGGTGTGATCCGTCAATAAAGAAAGCAAATAAGACCTACATAAATATGACCATATAATGATAAGTAATGAAAAAAGTATTATATAATGAGATCAGGATGTCAATAATATGACAAAGATATGAACTTTGTATTATCATTTGATATGTCTTCTTTGTCTCAAATATGGTTTAATCGAGGCCCTCTCGTTCATAACATAAGAGGTGGAAATATAAGATGCCACACTGAGAATAAGGAAAGTGGTTGGATAATTTTATTTAGAGCAGATAAAGGACATGGTCTGAACGAGAGGGCCTCGATTAAACCATATTTGAGACAAAGAAGACATATCAAATGATAATACAAAGTTCATATCTTTGTCATATTATTGACATCCTGATCTCATTATATAATACTTTTTTCATTACTTATCATTATATGGTCATATTTATGTAGGTCTTATTTGCTTTCTTTATTGACGGATCACACCTTTGCACACATTCACACGCTCTTCCTTCTTACCACTATACATTTCTACATATTCATACATTATTGCTATATATTTATTCTTTATGCCATATTTATTTATTCATCCCCTTATTCACTTATTTACATTTATTAATCAAAATAACTTCACATACATTATATATATATATATTCATGTTTATATACATGACGATTAATCATTTACTCTGTTTAATTAATTAATTTTCTATTTACTTTCCAAGACACGTATCTATATACCTATGTCATTTTTCTTCATTCTTAGGTATATTATACATTTCCATACATTATTGATATATTTATATATACTATTCATGCTTCCTATTCATATACATTTTTTATATTTCTTATATTCATCACATAGTTTTAATAGTATAATATCCATATACACTTTTTTTACACATATTTATATACTTATATTATATTTACATTTATACAGCTTTCAGCACTAATACTTCTATGCCTAATACAATTTAACACTAATTTTAAGTACCAGTACCTCATTATTATAATATATTATGTGACTATCCTCTCAAGAATTATACTCATAAAGCCTTATTAGTTAGTAAATCCTGATAACATTCAACATAATGAAGTTCTTCGTTGAAGTTTTTAATGTTTACTATGTCAAAATATAACATTCTCACCTTACACATGAAGGACTGCAATATTGTTATATTCACAAGCTTCCATTATGTTTAAAAGACATTTTTTACCCTTAGTAATTAGACTTCTTTGACATATAACACAGTTGATATGCTTTGCATTTGTACAACAATGTTTTTTATAACAATATTCATTGGATATATTAATTTTAAATGTTTTTAATGTATTATTCTTCTTCTTTTATGTAATTGTTTAATTAGTGTAATTGGTATTTAATGATTGTAATATATAAGGGAGGGATTTACACCGGATATTGTAAAGATCTGAAGAAGCTAAACCTTAGTGAAAGCGCTCATCTTGTCTTGTTCTGTTCTGTCCTGTTCGTTTGATTCCAATAAATTATTTGGATTTACTTGGGCTCGAGCTGAATTTAATTGAACTACTGGATACTAACTGCAGTTTGATCCACTTATAATGCTTGTTTTGAACCACTTCTCGCACCTTGCCTAATTTTTTACATTTGACAAATTAAATCATGCTGAATGGTCATCATTAAGACTTTTAACTAGTATTAACAGTGTGTCAGGTATGCATTGGCCCTAAGGATTATGTAGTCCTGTGTGAACTGGCCTCTGGTCCACAGTTCTCCCTACCCCAACAGATACCCTTACTGTTTATCTGGGTAAGAAGGAAAGAGGAGTCACGGGTCATCCGTCATACAGAGCTGATCAGAAAGATGTTGATGTTATGTTGTCCTATCTCTCATTCATTCTTACTGGATGGGTTCGGAGCCGATCATCAGCTCCGACTCGGCTGAATACACTAGCTGTATGTCTCGAACTTGGCTCGTGGCAGAAAGGTATCCCATCATGTAGCGGTGTAATTCCCCAGATCTCGTTTGGCGCTCTACGAGTTTGGATGCTCCCTTCTTGGCTGTGGCCAAGTTCTTCAAAAACCTTACATTTTTTTCCCTTTATTAAGCTATATTTAGCTTTAATAATTGCTTATTAGTAGTAGTTAGTGTTTTTTTCCATAGTTTAACTGTGTGCTGCAGTTTTGAGTGCTGTTTATCTTGCTAGTGTGTGTTTTTGTTGGTCATCTTTAGTCGCAAGGCCTTTTTTGCTTTTTTCCCATTTTTTGGTAGTGGTGTAGTTAGTGCTTACAGTAGAAGTTAGTTATTCTATATATATTAGCTTGTTTCAGTTAGAGAGCTAATTTCCTGTGTGCATCCCTCTCACTTGCAACTCTACTAGGTCAGTTTAAGTCAGAGGGCCTAGTACCTGTTTAATTTAGTGTTGTTCTTGTTCCTGTCTTGTTAGACGTGTTACTATAGTGTGGTGATAGTGTTTGAGACTTTAAATATTTTTTTGTGTGTGTGAGTTTTGCTATAAAAGTGTGTTTAGGCTTTACCTGTTATTGTTCTAGTGTGGTTTCCTTCCTAAAATGTCAAAAAGAAACTAGAGAGAAGGAATCCAAGCCTTCAGGGTTTAAAAAGAGTCAGAAATGCTCTCAGATGATGTCCATCACTGATGGGCATAACATTTGTGTTTATTGTTTGGGGGGCTGTTCACCTCCAGGAAACTTGTACTTTTTGTCATTCTTTCAGCTCCCGGGTTCTGCAGAAAAGAAAGAACAAACTTGTACTCAAAGGGCTCCTGAAACCTTCTTTTGAGGAGGCTGTACTGACCACTTCTTCCAGTAGATCCCCTTCGTCTAAGAGTGACGAGACTTCAAAACGGCCATCTGCTGCTGCTTCTGCTCAATTGGAGCTGCCGCTAAAATTGACTAAGAGCTCTGATGCATCGATCTCCTTGGCTCCACAGCCCACGGAACCGACGGAGATCATAGACTTGGACAAATCTAGTCCTTCGGCTCCAAGGCCTTCGGAGCCGAAAGAGACTGTTTTTCAGAGTCGGTCCACTGATCTGTTACCAGTCTCCCCTACCTTGAGATATTCTATTTTGGAGAGATCTCGCTCACCAACCCTTTCCTCCAGGTCCTCTAGAAGCTTATCGGACGATGACGTGGATATGGTGGTGCGCAGACTTTTGAAGTCGCTGGTGTTAGCTAAATTCTTTTCGGCTCTGACCCAGTCGGTTCTAGAGCCAGCCAAGACTATGACTATTACATCCACGATGATCCCTCCTCCAAGCCGAGCTGGATCTTTGGAATGCCAGGTACCACTTGCTGTAGATTCTTTGGTTCCAAGACCCCTTCAGGAGATTTTGGAATCGATTCCTGCTCCGACACTCTTGGTGTAGTCCTGAGTGTCTAGGGGTCGAAGTTCTCTGGTCGGCTTCGGGGGGGGGGGTGGAACGCTCTGACCTGAGTTTCTTCAGTTCCGAGTTTACCTCTCTGAGCTTCAGCTTGGCTGAGCTTGGCTCCTACATCAGCCTCAGAGCTGATCTCCTTGGAGCCGGGGATTCCCTCTGTTTCCTCAGTGCCAGAGGTGTCCTCTGAGCTGGGGGGGATCTGCCTTCAAGCTGATGAGGAGTATGCTGTCCCCTTCTACAGCTCTACACAAGGATACTGATATTCTTCCCCCCCCGAAGCACTGGCATCTGTCTCAGCACCAGCCCATCCACAGGACAGCAGAAATCCAGAGCCTCAGGAGTCCCATTTGGTGAGCCCCACTCGTCCGAGACATCCCCAGAATGCCCTTCTGAGGAGGCTCCTCGAAAGAGAACATGCAAAAGGAAGCATATTGACTCCCCTCATTAGTCCATCACCTCTAACACTGACCTCGAAGAGTCATAAGGGTCACCACAGTTGTCCTCTGAAGATATCTCCTTCGCAGATATCCTAGAGATCCTGAAACAGAGAGGCAGCTGGAAATCCATCAACCCTTCTGATGAGGAGTCGGTGTCCCTGAAGGCTTTTGGATCTCAGTCTTCAGCCTCCTGGGTATCTCTGCCTTTTAATGAGTTATTGGATGTGGTTAATCAAAAGGCATGGGAATCACTAGACACTATGGAACCAGTCCCTCGGAGGCCAAATAAGTTCTTGCCAGCACCTGTGGAAAAATAATTTCTTATGAAAGGCATTCCTGTAGATGCTATGGTGGTGGCAGCAGCCACCACGAAGGAACTTTCTGAAACATCCTCTTCTGTCCATCCACCGAACAAGGACTCCCGGACGATGGACAGATATGAGAAGCGTGTTTTTTTCATCAACTTTTACCCTTAGATCGCTGAACAACCTTTCACACTTTATGAGGCTACAAAGAGATCTCCTGAAGGAATTAGGAGATACTCTCCAAGGCTCATTGGCTGTGGGGATGTCAGAAAAGGTTACTTCTCAGCTATCTACCTTAAATTCCATTGTTAACTCCTCCATGAGACTAATATCCTATGCAGCAGGTGGAGCGAGCAGGGCAGCGGGTTCTGGAGTTTCCCAAAGGAGGCACGATGCGCTTGTGCAACTTTGCAGAGCCCTTCAAGTCTACCTTTACCAATGCCCCTTTTGTTGGTTCCTCACTTTTTGGACCTAAAGTCAAGGACACACTCACCAGGTGCGAGCAGGAAGGGAAAACTCTCTCTGCCATTGGGGTACATTTTTCTGTTCCTTCAAGACCGTATCCTAAAGGTCAGAAGAGTGGGAAAATGTGGTTCAAAAGAGTTTTTCAAGACGCACGATGTGAACCTTTCTCCAGGGACAGAGGGAGAGGTAATAATGGTAGACATCATCCTAGAGGCAGAGGGGGTCCACAAAACCAGGGTGATCGTTATTCCTTTCACGTCTGGCCCTACCAGCGTTCCTGAATGGAGGCCCGTCTGCTCTACTGTGGAGGCAGTCAGGGGGGCGTGTTTCTTTGTACCCAGAAGCCTGGCGAGATATCACAAGAGACAAGTGGGTACAGAGTATAAAATCCAGAGGCTATTCCATTCCCTTTTGCCATCCTGCCCCACAGATCAGAACAATCCTGGATGTTCCACCCAGTCAAAGGGAACAAGCAGCTGTAGAAATTCAAAAGTTGCTAGACAAAGGAGTCATCCAAGAAGTCCCTCCACTCCAAATAGGATTCAGAACTTACTCAAGATTCTTTAGTGCCACAAAGAACAGGGGACTGGAGACCCATTTTGGATCTCAGCAAGTTGAACAAATCTGTGAAGAAGTCCACGTTCCGAATGGTGACACTGCAGTCTATTCTTCCCTTTTTAGGGAAAGACAATTGGATGTGCTCAATTGTCCTCCAAGATGTGTAGTAAATGAGTGTAGCAACTCAACCAAAGCAAACTAATAATCACATTTTTTATCCAGTACTATTAATCCATTTACATTTTATAGTTAGGTTTATATTCATTGGAAGCTGAAACAGAATATGTATTTTTTACACTTGTTTTGAGTGTAGTTTCTTCTTTCTTTCTTTATATTAGAGGGAGTTTTGTGCAATGAATACATATCAACAAGTAGTGACAATGTCAAACATATATATTATTTCATTTTTATTCATTTGATTATAGACTAATAATGTTTAATAGCCCACAATTTTTAATTAAATGAAAAGTTTTTAAGAATACATGTTTAATATTCATGAAATTAATGAATATGTATGAGGTTACTAGGTTTTGGATTTGTCAGTTTTAACAATAGAGGTCGTTTTAATGATTTAATTAGTCATTAAGCGACTATAAAAGGTGTAGTGGACAGTTAGAACTGTATCTGATGAAGTCCTAATTACTGGGACGAAAACGCGTTGTATGGTGTATGAAGAGCGTTTATGCTTTTTATGTTCGTATTGGAATAAACTTGTTGAGCTACTTCGTGGTGGTTTTCGTCCTCCAAGATATGTACTAACACATAAAAATGGACAGAGCATCAAGGAGTCAAGCTTCCGGCTGGGAGCCAGTCATTTCCAGTTTTGAGCTCTGCCCTTTGTTCTCACTACAGCCCTCAGAGTGTTCACCAAATGCATGACAGTAGTCATGACTCACTTGAGACGTCTGGGATTCCAAGTGTTTCCACACCTAGACGACTGGCTCCTTACTGCCACCACCAGGTATCTACTTCATCAGGCAAGGGACACCATTCTTCAAACTTGCTCCTGGTTAGGGATTACAGTCAGATTACAAAAATCTCCCTTGTTGCCCTGTCAACATATTACATTCATAGGCGCAGATCTCAGCACCGTCTCCATGATGGCATGACTTCCGCTGGACAGGGTTTATGTTCTCAGACAACAAATAGCCAAACTTTTACCTAGAAACAAAGTGAAGGCAAAGACAATTTTGAAACTCCTAGGGACTTAGGCTTCAACGATCACCTTAGTTCCCCTAGCCAGAATGCATATGAGAATTCTTCAGTGGCTTCTATTTGCTCAATGGTCATTACAAGAATTTCCCATGTCTCACCTAGTCAGAATCGCAGACTTATGCAAGAGAGATCTCCTATAATGGCTTCGGTCTGACCAGGTGACCATAGGATGACCCTTTGTGCCACAACTACCTGTAGCTACAGTGACCACGGATGTCTCCCAGGTAGGGTGGGGGGGCATTATCTGGGAAGGATGGTACAGGGCACATGGCAAGAACATGAGGGTCATCTGCACATCAGTGTTCTAGAGATGAGACCAGTGCTGCTAGCGTTGCAGGCACTCCAGGACTCTCTTCCACTAGGAACGATTGCAATCCAGTCAGACATGTCAGTAGTCTGATACATAAACAAGGAGGAACCAGATCAATACCCCCTTTGTCAAGAGGCAAGGAGAGTATGGCAATGGGCAGTTGTTTCCCAATGTTTTGTAGTAGCAACGCATATCCCAGGAAAATCCAACGTGATAGCGGACAAGCTTAGCAGGATGATTTTAATGCCTCCCGAGTGGTCTCTGAACCAAAACAAAGTGGAGGAGATCTTCTGAAAATGGAGCCAGCCTTGCTGCGATCTTTTGCTACTCCCATGAATACCAAATGCAGCAGCTACTTTGCCCTAATCCCACCCCCCCCCTTCCTGGAGGAGACCCTGAGAGATGCACTTGTTCACGATTGGTCCTTGGGACTTCTGTACGCCCCCTTTCCCCTCATACCCATAGTCATCCAGAAAGCAAAACTCTTGGGAAGCAGGCTGGTTCTCATTGCCCCGTACTGGTCTTGTCAGATTTGGTTCCCCTGTCTCTGACCTCACCTACAGGAGAAGCCCTGTGTTCTGGACCCAGTTCCAGACCTTCTGACTCATGTGTCCGGAACTCTTCATCCTGCTCTCCAAACCCTCAATTTGACAGCATCAGCATAGCTGCTCCACTTCCAAACTTAGTCAGGCTTTAAGACTTCACACCAGCAGTAAAACACATTTTGGTATCCTCTCACAAGGCTTCGACCATAAAGTTTTGTGTTAGTAAATGGAAGTTCTGCTACTGTGCAGAATCAAAAAAACATTGATCCTTTCTCTGCCCCTATCATTTCAGTTTTGGAATTTCTTGCAGAACTTTTTCAGCAAGGCTCTGCGGCAGCTACAGTTAGAGTCCAACTAGCTGCAATATCTAATTTCCACATTGGCGAATATACTCCAAACCTGATGTCACACAAATTGTGTAAAGCATTTTTAAAAGGCACTTGTTTATTGAGACCTCCCATAAAAGAACCTCTTCCTCCATGGGATTTGAATTTTGTTCATACTCACCTAACTTTACCTCCTTTCCAGCCCTTGTCATCTTGTGATCTCAAATTCCTTTCTTGGAAAACTATTCTCCTGGTAGCCATTACATCTGTAAGAAGAGTCTCAATGTTGCAAGGTCTATCTATCAAGCCACCATACCTGATTTTCCATAGAGATAGAGTATCCCTACGTATTAACTTGTCCTTTGTGCCTAAAGTTTGTTCCCAGACTAATCTAAATCAGTCTATTGAGCTCCCAGTGTTTTTCCCCAATCATAGCAACAAGACAGAGTACAAACTTCACCAATTGGATGTGCACAGACAGCTTAGATTGTATCTGCAATAGAACTAATGATGTCAGAAAAACAGATCAATTGTTTTTTCTGAAGCTAAAAAGGACATGCCGGTTTCAAAAGTTATGCTTCCAAATTGGCTGTCAAATTGCATTATCTGTATATCCTCCTCAAATGACAAGAATTTACCATTCAAAGTTAGAGGCCACTCGACCAGAGCGTTAGCAACATCCTCTACTTACCTGGCAAGATTGTCAATGGACAGTATTTGCGCTGCTGCTACATGGGAGCAACTCGTATGTTTATTACTCATTACAAAGTGGTTTTGGCCTCTAGGGACAGGGCTTCCTTTGGTTTCACCGTGCTCAAAGGTGGTGTTCTGTGTTCCACCTGGGGAAATGGTGCTAGGGACACTGTTCCATCCAGTAAAAATGAATGTGAGATAGAACGACATAACATAAAGAAGTTATGTACTTACCATAACGTTCCATGTTTGTTGTCCATCTCGCCATTCATTCTTACGACCCCCCCATGTTCCCCCAGCCAGGGTCTCCTAGAGGTGAGGTTTTCCTTCCTTACTAAGGAGCTGCTTTGTAGTTTTCCTTGTTGTTTCTATACCTGCTGTATCATTGGTAATTTACATAGATTATTTATAGTTGGCAGCAAACAAGATCTGGGGAATTACACCAATGCATGATGGGATATCTTTCTGCCACGAGCCAAGTTAGAGACTTCGAGCTAGTGTATTCGGCCAAGTCAACCCATCCAGTAAGAATGAATGGCGAGATGGACAACAAACATGGAACGTTATGGTAGGTACATAACTTCTTTTTTATTGCAGTCAGGAAGCACCCATACTTGGCTGCATCCCCAAGGGGAGTGGGTAAGCTGCACTCTAGGTTACTATTTGATCTTGGTTGTAAAAAGGGCTTCATCTCTCTGTGCTGCAGAGTTAGCAGCCATTTTTGAAGACTGCCTTTATAAGTTCAGAGTTGGACACCTATAATGCCAATTGAGAGTGCTTTCAGAGAGTGCGAGCCCAGGAAGTTAGGATCTGTATTATGTCATTGAACTGCATTTCATCGGAAATGCTGTTCATTAACCCCCACCCCCTTGCTGATCATATATACCATGTCTGAGATCACACTACAGTGGGGAAAGGGCAAATTTCCTGATCCCTACCGTAATGTGATCTCAGTAAGAACAGTTTGATAAATGGCATGTTCGACAAAATGCCATTTGATCTGTTATTTCAATGATAAGATAGGGATCCCAGGAAGTCATGTTATTAGCATAATTTTTGAGGACACAGCACAGAGTTCAAACATGGGCTTTGTTGCAGCTGCTAAGCCTGATGCCCACCATGATCTTCTTTCTGCCGTTTAGGCGCGCCAGAGGATGCAGGTGTTGCTGTGCCTTTTAAGTGTTAGACATTACAGAGTTACAGCACTATTACAAGTCTTTTGATGGTAGGACAATGTCACTGGGCCTTAAATGGTGCATAATTCCTAGCAAACTCCAGGTGAGCCTTCCATTTTTACAGCCAAACCCACCACAAGTCATAATGTTGGATGCTTTGCTGGTGAGGGGAAGCATCATAGAAGGGGCAATCATCATTTGTGTAGCTATGGACAGTAATTTCATCCTTCAGTCTTAGAGGAAAAGTTGCACCTGGTGCCCTTACAAATTCTTTGGCAACCAGTATGTCATATGGTGTCTAAACAAGCCAGGAGGTATTTTATGCCCCCTGTACGTAAAGTTGGCACAGATTTGTTAATGAATAATAGACCAAGACATCTCACTCTGATAATTTCACATACCATGGGAAGTGAACATGTTAGTGGACTGTCTGAGCTGCTCCTCCAGTTCTGTCTTGGATTTGCAGATTCAGAAACCATACCTAGATCATGTTTTGTATAAGTGAGGTATTATTGAGCTTGAGTTGCTTACTGTTCAGAAAAATATAATCCTTCTTGTGTTGTGCTTAATTGTAGGAAGCATGAGAGAGTTCACTGTCTATTCTTTCTTCATCTGAGGCAGGGGGAGATACCTGTAAGCCTTTTTTCCATTCCTTCTCATCACACATTTCACTGTATGGTTCAAGAAGGAAAGATCAAAACAACTAATTCTTGTCACCCCATAGTACTCAAGAAGATTGTGTCCTATTACTGGCCCGGGGGGGGGGGGGGGATTGTGGTTAGAATGAAACCCCTCCATTGACTCTGCCTGTCTTGTTTCTGCTGTAGATCTGATTCTAGGAGACTTCCATCTGGAGTTTCATAAGTGATTGAAGGTGCTAAGAAGCCTTATTCCAGACTGGTCTGGTTTACAAAGTTGTAGAGGCTCTCCATTTTTATGGAGTGGCAACAAAACAAACCCAAGTGGTAACCGTACAGGTCTCCTTGATATTCACTGGCACCTGTGTGATTTGGGCTTCATTTTTTGATGTAAAGAGCACAGGTTATTCTTATGTTTGCCTATCATGACCTTGTGAAGGACAAGACTGTGACCTAGCACTAGGTTGTCAGGCAGCCCCATAAAGAAGCGCTGAATCTCCATCTGCCTTAAGTCTGAACTTAATGATTAAGAGGTTAGATCTTCCCTATTTGAAACCAGCTTGTTCAGCAACATTGAACTACATCTGTGGGGAAATGTTATTCCTAATATTAATCACATCTTTGCTTCCAAAATAGTGGAATTCTTGGTCATCATTTATAGGAAATCATATATAATCTTTCAAATTAGTTGTCCTTTAGGAGTAATCATTATACACGAACATACCACAGTGGGCTGGTTTGGAAGCTTTGGAACATTGGCTCAATAAGACAGAACTATATAGGCCAGGTTTCAACACTCTTTTGTTGTGTTTGACGGAACATGTACTGACTAGAAATGTGTTTTTCTACAAGGGAAAATGTTACTTGCAAATGAAGGGGACAGCCATGGGGGCTTCTTTCGCACCCATATATGCGGATTTGTTCATGGCGTATTTTGAAGAACAGGTCATTTATGACAGGTCTCACAATGTTTATATTGATGAGATGGACATCTGGCGTAGGTACTTAGATGATTGCTGGTTGATATGGAGGTCCGATAGTGAATATATCTCAGAATTTATCACTTATTTGAATGATAATAAATGGGGAATCAAATTTTCTGTCAGCTGTGATAAAAATAAAATAATTTTTTAGATGTTTTGGTTTGCCGTACATCTGATCATACGCTGTCTACAGAAATTCACTGTAAATTCCCCGAAAATAATTCACTACTCCATGCCTCCAGGTTCCATCCCCCACACCTTTGCAAAAACATTCCCAAATCTCAGTTCATGCGTATTAAACACATTTGTTCTGATCAAGACACATACATACGTTTCAGGGATGATCTTGTACACAGATTGCATGACCGTGGATACAAAATGGGTCATCTTGTACACACCAAAAATATTGTTGATAGTATGAAATGTGAAGATTTACTACATTATAAGACCAGCAATAAATCCAACTCCGAACCTCCCAGATTCATTACCACGTATGGACGTAACACCAATACATTGATTAATATGGTCCAACATAATTGGAATATATCAACATGTGAAGCCAAACTTCAGGAAATCCTTAGTGATAGATGTTCATTTTATTTTCGTAAAGGCAAAAATTTATCTGCTTTCTTTAATCATTTTAAACACTGTGATGCCAAAATCACTCACACGATACAAACTACATTATCAGGTGAACCTTTATTTGGATGTTTTCCTTGCGGACATTGCACATATTGTACCAAGTTACTTAAAACTAAAAGTTTTACCAGCCAAAATACCCCAGAGGTGTATAATATAAAATTCTTTGCTAATTGCTCCTCCAACTGGGTTATTTACTTGGCCAAGTGCAACAGTTCTGCATTTTATGTTGGTCATACTTCAAGACCATTGAAACTACGTATATCTGAGCATCTCAGCGACATTAGGAATAAGAGGGAAACAGATGCCTTTTATAAACATTCTTTAAATCATCATAATGCATGTTTCAGTTTTATCATTATTGATAAAATTTTGAGATCTAGAAACAATAAATTAGGTTGGCATGATTTATTGAATTCAATGGAGAAAAAATTGATTATTAAACTTGGTGGGCCCTTTAAACCTGGTCTCAATGAACATTTGTAATGAATCACATGATTCAAGGAATTTCTTATAAATAGGTTCTTTTTTGTATTTTATTCAAACACAAGAAGGCTCTGTAAAGTAATTGCCGAAACCGGTCTAATAGAACCTAATACTTTTATTAAAGTATTTTTCATTATTTCAACATGCCTTGTTTGCTGGTCCATTTTTGTCTTGTGTACTTTCCTTTTAGGACCCTGCAGCTGCCGTACTCGCAGAGGCTGCTTCACTTTAGGAGTAAACCATGTTTTTTTCTGAAACTGGTTTCTGAATTACCCTGAGCCAGTCTATTCATCCCCTTGTTTCCTCTGCTGAGACAGAGACACCTTCACATGTTGAAAGTACACAGTCTGCTCATGTTTTGCCTGAAACAAATAAATCTGTTTAGGAAGACCAAACAGCTGCTTGTGTCCATCGCTTTTGGGAAGAAAGGGATAGCAGTTATCAAGCAAACCCTTTCCAAGTGGACTGTTAACCAAATTAATTTCTATCAAGTGGAAAGCTGACCATTAGAAAATGATGTGCTCCAAAGCCATTTTAATAAAGGCATGTTTGCTTCGTGTCCCCATTGCACATTTGTACAGCAGGCACTTTGCCATTGGTGCATACCTTCAGTAAGCACTGTTGCCTCAGTTGCAGCTTCAGGAGTTGGGCTTTTTATATTTCAGAAGTCAACTTTCTGAGCTGTGATCTTTGAGCTGTTCTCCTGTCCCTTCTACCTTAGTGGCTTTACTGCTTGTAGGTCACAGTCCTTGATCCATGAAGTAGAATCTCTATTATTTAGATATAACAGATTTTATTTATTTGTTTGTTTATTTATCTATTTATTTATTTGCCTTTTGTTAACCGGGTTAGTCTGGTTGGGCCAAGGGCCCTTTTTCAGCAGAGGCCTGAGGAGAAAAGCTCCAGTACAAAAACAATTAGATTAAAGTACAAATTAAGCAAAACAAAAGTGAAAAATGGGCAATAGTTTACATAGAAGAGAAATAAAGTTTTCATTTATACATGGCAGGAGAACAAGCACTCTTAGATACAAAAATTATTTATCATAAAATATCACTGTAACATTTCCTGGTTGCTGAAGCTCCATGGTGGTAGAAGGAGAGGGGGTTATCAAACCAGGTTCCAAAATCCATCACTACATTATTTTAGAGTGGAGCATTGGTTGTACTGTACATTGTGGAAAAGAGTTGCTTATTTAATGTGACAGTATAGCACTTTTTCACTTCTAATTTCAGTCTTTTTTTCAGCATAGAATTTGTTTACTAGAGTTAATTCATGGTGTAATAGATGGGTGTTACAGGGAGATTTAATAATGCCTGGTTTTTAGGCATTTGCAGACTTGGTTAACCAAAGTCCTTCACTTGGTGAGTGCTCAGTAGAGGGTCCAGACTCACAGTCTTCAGTCTTGTGGGCCTTACAACCATTACAGCCTTCAGTGATTCCTTTTGTACACCTGAGTGGGTGTTGCTGTGGAGTTACTGCATGCTGTTGGATCTTCTCCTGATGTACCCATCTCACCAGGGTGTGAAATGGATAACATAGCCCTCCCAAACCTGAAAGGTGGGATTTCAGTTCCTGCAGCTGAACCCTTTGCAAGGCATGATAGTGGATATTACTTTGGGTGGAAATCTTATCTTGGCTCCTCCACTGATCAAGAAAAGTGGTCCTGCTGCAGAAGAGAGCTTGTTAATCAGCCAGTTTGAGCCATGACAGTCTTCCTGGCCCTGAAGACTGTGAAAGAATTGTGGCTTTCAGGCCCTTTCCTAATTCAGTTCAAAAAGCCAGTCTGTTGTTTGGCACTAACATACACCTGTATACTTCCTGTGCAGAGATGTGATGAGAGTCCAGCAGTGTGTCATAGACAGGGGAAATGCTGTTTCAACAATTCACATCCCAGTTCAGGTTAATATGCTTATGAAATCCCTGATTATTCTGCTTCAGTCCTTTACTGGAGCTGAGGTTTTTGGAGCCATGTCTGTCTCGGGGCTGCTGGAAGTTGATATTCCATTATTCCATAAATCATGTTTGCCATGTGGTGGAGTACCATGCTTCCTTTCTTGCTCTGCCCTAAGTATGGCAGAAATAAGGACCCAGTGATGGATACTGTCTGTGTTCCATAGCAGGGGAGATTCTTATACGCCTTCCTACCATTCTCTCATATCTGTGCCTTGACGTAGGAGTATCTTTTTTTCCAAATTCTGTCATTGTTGGTCATTGGTATTTGAGAAGGGTGTGATTTCAAGCTCTTTGGGAAGAGTGTGATTCCAAGCTCTTGGATACTTCTGGCACTACAAATTTTACAAAAGAAACTTCCCATCCTCATTACTGGGATGGTGCCTGACAGTTGGTATGGGCCCTTTGATCCCACTTGATCTCTTGGCTTTGATATCAGAGATTATTAAAACAGTTCAGAAACCTTCCATCTGACAGAATTACCTCTTCTTGGTGGAAAGGCCAGTTGCTTAGTTGTTGACGTGGTAAGGAGTCCCTTCATAGATCAGCTGATAACATTACAAACCTATGTATTATTTCATATCCCAAGAAAGTCAGTATTTTCAGAAAGAAAAACTTGTTCCCAGTATTTTCATTGTTATCTACCAACTCAGATAATTCACTCAGAACTAACCCCTCCTTTCTGCCTAAAGTAGTGTCAGATTCCAATATTAATCAGTCCATTGATCTACCAGTTTTCTTCCTAAATGTCTCAAACACGGGAGAATATCGTTTACAGTTGTTGGATGCAAACATACAATTACGTTTTTATTTGGATAAAACACAATCTTGTAGAAAATCGGACCATTTCTTCCCATCCTTTTCAGGTACTAGACTGGGCAAATCACTTTCAAAAGTTACTCTGTCAAAATGGTTGAGAGATTGCATCACTTTTATTTATCAACAAAATAAGCAGGACTTGTCAACAAAAGTTAGGGCACATTCTATCAGATCTGTTTCTACTTCAGTAGCCTTTCATTCCAGGGCTTCTATGGATGACATATGCAGCCTCAACTTGGGCTACTACTCATACTTTTATCACTCATTACAAGGGTAGTGCTGCGGTAGCGTTGTCTCCTCACAGTAAGACGCTGTCCGGTTTGATTCTCAGCTAGAACGTCTTCTGTGTGGTGACATGCGTGAATGGGCGTACCTTCGTTGAAGGTTGTGCGTCAGGGCTGGTAACTCGGCACGTAAAAATCAATTACCAATCATTAGCGGACCCGAGTTCCGCTGTGGCGACCCCTAACCGGGAAAAGCCGAAAGACACAGCAACAAATTGGATACGTTCTCCAGCGGAAGAGCATCCTTTGGCTCTGTAGTGCTCAGGAATATCCTTCCCTAGGGCCTCCCAAGGTCTAAAGTAGCTAGGGACTGTGTCCCAACAGTCAAGAATGAATGAAGATTGACAACATCAGATAAAGAAGTTATTTTCTTACCATATTGTTCCGTCTGTGTTGTCTATCTTCATTCATTCTTGGCATCTCACCCACCCCCTCCAAAAGACTTCTGGAGGTTCAGAACTAGTCCTGGGGTCCTGGTAGGGTTGTTGTTCAGGCAAAGCTTCCATGATTGTCAACTCTGTGGACAAAACTCAGTCTGAGGGGAAGGGAAGAGAGGCAGCATGGGTAGCCTTGACTTGAGAGTTTCTGGCTGGTTTGAACTTAATACAACGACCGAGTCATTTCCAAGGGTTGGAACCGAGACCCAGCAGTCAAGAATTAATGAAGATCGACAACACAGATGGAATGTTATGGTAAGAACATAACTTCTTTTACTGCTTTATGCGTGCAAGCTTATATTTAAGAAA
Source organism: Protopterus annectens (assembly GCF_019279795.1). NCBI lineage: Eukaryota > Metazoa > Chordata > Ceratodontiformes > Protopteridae > Protopterus > Protopterus annectens. The sequence goes on along the minus strand of NC_056739.1, from coordinate 854,291,259 downwards.
GCATTTTAATAAAGATTTTTTCATTCTGTATTCCTTATCACTGAATGTTTGTGTCTTTTGGCTTTTCCCGGTTAGGGGTCGCCACAGCGGAACTCCGGTCCGCTAATGATTGGCAGTAGATTTTTACGTGCTGGCTTGCCAGGCCTAACGCACAACCTTCAATGAAGGAATGCCCATTCACGCATGTCGCCACACAGAAGATGCTCTAACTGCGAATCGAATGGGCAACGTCTAACTGTGAGGCGACAACGCTACCGCAGCACCACCACCGCAGTTTTTCTTATCACTGAATAATTGTATATAAAATGTTTGTAATGTTGCACCTCTGTCCCAGCTGTTGTTTGGCTGATTGGTTAAAAGGAATAGCTTTGATACTGCCCTTCTTGCAGGAGTTGCTTATAAGACTAGGTCTATATAGTACTGCAGTCACATTTTGCAATAATTTTCTTAAAAACATCAGCAGTATCATTCAAGCAAGGTCGAGGATAAAGATGTGCTTTTTTGTCGGGTCTGTATTAGAACACCGAACTTTCAAAATTTCGAGTGTTCTAATATCGAACCCTATGAATCGAAAATTTAAAACATCGAACATACAGAACAGCGAATTTTTTCCTAGGGAAAAAATTTGCTGTTCCAAAACACATACACACAACACAAGCACACCAAACAAACAGCAATCCACACGCATGCACCTAAACTCTTACACCTAACCCTACACTAAACTATACATACAGCACTAACTATCCACTTACCTTAACCCAAACCCTAACCCTAAGGTCCGTCACTATCGCACAGTCACCTCACCCGTGCCCTAACCCTCACGTCCACGCAATCGCACACTTACCTGACCCACTCCCTAACCCTAACTCACCTAACCCACTTAACCCTCACGTCCACACAATCACACACTTACCTGAACCCGAGCCGTAACTTTCCACCACAGTGCTGAAAATACCGAAGCAACAGAAACAGACAACTGAATTCTTTCCCTAGGAAAAAATTTGGTTTTCTGTTTCTTCGATATTTTCAGCGTTTGCTGAAAATGGGCCGATATTAGAACACTCGACATTTTGAATGTTAGGTGTTCTAATATAGACCCTTTTTTGTCATCACAAGGAGCTGCTAGTAATTGTATTAGGTTGTGCTGTCAAGACAAGGTGTAGATTGATGCTAAGGTGCTTGTCCTAAACCTGCAGAGGGTTTAGAGAGGTATAACAGAAAAGATTAACTCACTCTGTATCTGTGTCAAATGACTAGCCGTAGTTCTATATTGCATTCACTTCACAGCACCTGTGGCTGTCTTTAGTCCCTGCAGGAAGGCAGCCAGAGAGGTCATAAAGCCAGTGTTTGTAAGTGGCATGCTGTATAGTGAAAGCACCTGCCTGTCTTTAAAAAAATGGTTGTATGTGTGAACTAGGAATGGTGGTGTGATTACTCTCAGCACATTTTCCTAGAGGTAGCCACCTTGACTGAGTTCCGTGAAGAATAATTCTTAGAATTATTCTGTGATAAATAGTCAGGACAGACCAGGATTGACCTAGGGGTCTGGAACCATTTTTATTAAAAGCTCCTCCTGTTGTTAAAGGTTTGTCTCTAGACTCTGTGAAGCTACAGGGTGCTGCCTAAACCAGAGCACACAGGCTCCTGTAGGTGCTCTTGGCTGATAACAGAAATATTCTTGAGGTTTTCTCCTTCATAACGAGAAGGAATAACAAGGTCTCTGTGCCAGAATTCCCAGTTCTCAAACCCTTCTGCTCCTGGTTAGCAAAAGTTGCAGCAGAAATTTCCCACATTTTCCACTGGCTCATCCAAATAGAATGAAGAATGAAGCATCTCAGTGATGAACCTTCCTCAGCTGTGATCTTATTGTCTTGAGGGACTCTAGTTGCTGTCATGCTAAAGATGTCCACAGCATCATCCTGTGGGAGGGTACCAGTAGGCATACTGCTCCAAATGCACATTAGAAATTGGACTACGCAAAAAAAAGTGACATTAAAGAGAGTACCTCACTCCTTATCATTGTTTCAGTGCTAAGTCTGTATTCTAAAACCAAGAACTTTGTCAGCATGATAGCTTATTGGTAAGATGTCTGCCTCAGAGCTCTGTGGTCCTTGATATAATTCTGACCATTTGCATGTTTTGTGTGTCTGTCTTGGTGGGGGGCATGTACTGTGGTTTCTTTGCACCTCCCAGGAATATGTCTGCTGAATGGCTTGACTTAATGAGATGAATGGGGAAAAAACTTATTGGAGCATTGTATGTGAATACTGGGAAACACACTCGTCATGACAAAGCAGACAACAGGTCTTATCAGTAAACTGACATAGAGTTGCATGTTAAGGTTACTTAATTGTCTGATTTGTCATGACTACTGCTGCTGTTGATACTGTTCCCCTGACCCTGCCTAGCACCTTTTTTTGTTCTCTTTAAAACAGTACCCTTTATTTTTCTGATGGACATTTGTTTTAAAACTAAGAATCTACAGTCTGAATGGCCAGTGAGTATACATTATATTTTTATGTAAGTCCTTGTGGCATGAGTCATATCTGAAAAGGGCTTGACCAATTCGCTTACCTGGTTAAAAAAAGGTAAATTAAAAAAAAATGTTTCATAAGATCTGTAAACAGAATTTAACTTTGGAACAACACATAAGTTCAGAGCCCCCACTTGTCTCAGAACCACAATTTTAGGAAACCAAGAGTGGAAGAGGACCATTTAGCATATAACTTGCACTGTGTCAGTTTTTGAGTACAGAGGACCATCCATATAGTTGGTTAGTTGGCTTTCTTTCTACCCCAGAGAAGTCTGAGTTACTAAAATGGCTAAGGGAGTCATGAAGGGTCTGGGCACAGTCCCAGAAGTACATATCAGGCTCCCCCTTTCTTTAAGTCTGCTGACTGCAAGTTATCAGCCATGTTGACAAATCGACCCATTTGTTTCCCAAATCACTGAGGGCAAGTATGGTGAGGAGCCATCATTAAGGCAGCCATCATGTCTGGTTTGAGGGGGTTTGGCTGTATTGCCTACCTCCCCATGCATGCTTGGCTAAGCAGTGGATTGGTTGTGGTGGTTGTCCCTTGCTTGAGCAAGGGACTTTACCAACAAGCAACCCCATATTCTTTCCTGAAAATTAGGAAGATGGTTTCCCAGTGTCTGATAGACAAGTGGCACTTCCCTATGTACTCCTTGAACACTTGTAACTCTCCCTTTCCCACCCCATGGGAGCGATGATGTGAAGAGGTCACATTTCTAAACTGCTTTCCTTCCCTGCCTAGCTTCTACAGTGCTGTGGTTGCTAATCAAATACTGATTGCAGTCAGACCTGCATCTTTCTGCACAATTAGAGACAGACATGTACCCAACTCTTAATACACCAACCCCTGTACAAACTGGCCAGACTGGGATTTTTGAAGAGCCAAGCCAAGGGTCCACTTCAGCTGTTTGAGACAATTAAGAGCTAAGCCAACAGTGAATATCAGTTCTGCTGTAACTGCCACAGTGACACAACACTATTATCATCCTCATTTGTCTCCGTAGTCTGTCTGAACATGACATAATTCATCAGGTACCCACTTACAGCTTGCACCACTCAAAAAAGAAATCATGCAGTCATCTTAGAAGATGCATTAGATCCCTTTTTTATATACTATCCTTCACAATACAGTGATGTACATAGTCTCTTGCAGATATCGAGGGGTCCCAGTTCTGATTTAGTTACCTGGATGTGCCATTCTGTCTCTTTTGTCCTACCCCACAAAATGGGAGGAGAAAACACTGCCTGGGAAGAATCTTGCAGCTGTTAAAAAAAATTCACAGTTCAAGCTTCAGCTTTGGTACAAGACATGACCTCCAGTAATCTAGAGGAAAAAATAAGTCAAATGTGCTCAAAGTTGATTAAAATAAATGAAACACCGGAGGAGGACATCAACTCAAATAAAATGCTGGAAAATGGAAGAGGCTTTAAACAGATATTCAGATGAGCTGATAAAACTGGAAAAATCAGAGGTCTCAATGAGGAAAGGCTGGCTAAACATGAGACTGTTCAAAAAGAGATGTTTCAGAAATGGTAGAGTTAGAGGTCAGAGCACATATGGATAATATTTGTTGCATATTTAGGTTCCAAAATCTAGAAGATTTCGAATTTTATTTGCAAGTGTTTGCATAAGGATTTTTATACCCCAAGCAGAATCCAAATAATTTCTCCTTTGGTAGATGGCAAATGCAGGAGGTGTGATATGGAAAAAGGAGGTAGCTGGGGATATATGTTTTGTGAGTGTAATGAGGTGGCAGACTTTTTAAAATTCCTTAAAGAGTGCTATGTCATAAGTGTTGGTTGAGCAAATGGATGTAACTAAGGAAATGATTTTTTTAAGCTGGAGTGCAGAATCTGAATTGCCTAGACATAGTAAAGCCTTGTTAATTTTAATGCTGGTAGCTGCCAAAAAAGCAATTACTAGAAAATGAAAATCCAAGTGTAACCTAACTGTATTTAAAGTAGTGAATAGAGATAAAAGGACTGTAAATCGGATCTTTAGAAAAGGGTAAGAGCAAATTAGATAGAAAAATTGCAATTGTGGAAACAATACATGCAGAGTAATAACTTGGAAGAGGAGTAAGGTTTGAGAGAAGATAAGGATTAAGCAGTTTATGTAATGCTGGATTGATGATAATTATATAAAAGAATGTATGTATTGTATAATGTTTATAACTTAGAAAAGATTATATGGTCTGTTTTATTGTGTGCATAAATGTATGTTTACCTATGTCTCAAGTGATAATTTATATAAAGGTGTTAAAAAGAGTAGTGCTGGGCTGTGATGCAACACACTGTAGTGCTGGGCTGTGATGCAACACACTTGCCTTGAACTATCAGATTTGACTTACAGTCCCATAACACCTAAAGAGCTGTGTTTAGTGCTGCAGCTGTAATTAATAACCGTATGGTACCCAAGTAAATGGGCGGCCACGGTGGTGCAGCGGTTAGCGATGCTACCTCACAGAAAGAGGTTCTCCAGTTCGATTCTCAGCTGGGGTGCCTTCTCTGCGGAGTCTGCATGTCCTCCCTGTGGTTGCGTGGGTTTCCTCTGGGTGCTCTGGTTTCCTCCCACATCACAAGGACATGTTGTAGGTGGACTGGACACTCTAAATTGGCCCTAGGCATGACTGTGCGAGTGTGTGTGCCTTCTGTGAAAGGTTGGGCGCTGGGCTGGCAACTCGACACTGTAAAACTCCACTGCCAATCATGAGCGGACAGGTGATCCGCTGTGGCGACCCCTAACCGGGAAAAGCCGAAAGAAGAAGTAGATGGTACCCAAGTAAATACAGTGGTAGTAGCAAGCTCTTATATTGGTAACTGTCCTGTTCTTCCTAACCCCTGTTTATTAGATTAGTAATACTCCCACATGTTTGCCTTTGTTGCCATTTTAGAGCATCTGTTATCTGCATGTGACTTTGGATTTAGTGCAGTTAACTGTCAATTCCTGCCGTGTACTTCTCAACTTTTGCCGGTTGCTTACTGCTTGTTATCTTTTTGCCTTTCTGTGGCCTAGTGTTTCCTGCCCTGTTATATGGAAATCTTGCTGTGATAGTATTACACACCTTGCTGCATTTCTTCTACTTTTCTGCACTGTATTTATTACTGTGGCATTCATAGGAACATAGAAACAACTTAAAGTGTATAACTATGTACACCTTTAAGAAGACAAAAGTTGTGGCCACATGTTTCAAACACTTAAAACTCGGCTTTCTAATCAAACAGGACTATACTTGATAACCCAGGCTTAAATTTGTGTCTACCCATCCTGTCATCAAGACTAGTCTTAAAGGTAGCCAAGGTAGTATTTTAGTTTGACCTGTAGTGGTAACTTTTTCCATAAGGTAGGAACATGTTGAATTAGAAACCTGTCCTTTCAGTTAGTCTTGTTTAATTTGTTGGTGTAGAATTAGACCCTTGGTGTGAGCATTTGTAGAGCCACTGGATTTGTGAAGAAATAAGAGGTGAAATAGGACTGGGTCTTTCAAAGCAAAACACAAGTCTCCTCTCAGCAATCTGTAGGCTACTAGATGTAAAGAGAGGCATGCTAATCTGTCAGGGATAGTTGTGAGATTTAAGATCTCTATTTTTTTTTTCCTTGGTTAGAAGTCTTTGGGACCTTTCCTTTTGAGCAGTATGCTTGTACATAACAAAGGGAATATTGTATTAATTGATTGGTCTGATAAGGGAAGAGTACAGTGGTAGGATGACACCTTCGGATCTTGAAGACATTTTCTTGGAAGTTAATTAAGTCAAATAGAAGGTTTTCCCCTACTGTGGTAGAAACATGATTAAATGAGTGAGAGTTATCAACCTAAGTGTCTAGGTCTCTTATGACTGTATCTAGCTGAAGAAGAGAAACATTTATAATGTATGAGGTGGTAGTAACTTTTCTGCTAAACACTACTGTGCTGCATCTTTTTCAATTGGTTGGAGATTTTTTTTATGTATGCACATATTCCAGCCCTTGCTAGAGCTGTTTGGTATCAGTGGAGGACTGGATAACAGTGCCTAGTTTAAAGTCCTCAGCAAATGAGGTCAACAGCACTCTTAGGAAATTGAGTTGGATATGTGCTAAATAAATGCTGAACTGGAGAGAGCCCAGAACTGTTGTTTGTTTATATTTGTTTTCTGGGGTAGAGCAATGATCTCCAAAGACCTTTTTCACACTCTGCCTGGGAGGTGTCTGGTTAAGTGATTGCTCGAGTCACACAATTAGGCAATGGAGAATGAGTGAATCAAATCTTGCACCCCTAGACCACAGGAAATGGCAAGTTAACAGCTCCTTAATTCTCTAAACCAGCTGACAATGATGCCAGTGACATCTCACTAATTACAATTTTGCAGTCAGAGTGGGAACTAGTAGCTTCCACAGTGGGATATGTTGAATTTGAAATCTAGTGGACAATGTATGGGTTACCATTAAGCTTGTCTATTTTTTTCAATAATACCACCATGGGGGATAGTGTCAAAATTCTTGGCCAGGTCATGATAAGCAATGTGCACAGAATGCCACTGTCTCCTGCCCCCTTTAACCTTTATAAAGAAGCTTACTGGGTTGAGGAGACAGGACCTGTCTTTCCCAAAACCAAACTGATTGGGATATAGATCAGTTAAGTTACCCATCTTTGCATAAATGAGTTTGGCTGTGATAACATTCCATGGCGTTTCCTGTAAGGCTGAGTCTGTAATGTTGCCACCTATCCATTTTTTTATTTTTATTTTTTGAACTATCTGGAAATCAAACTGATAGTCTGGTAGTCCAGAAAACACTGTACAAACTCCGGTATTCTGTTTAAAAAAACGAAACAGACTGCCAGAGTTTGTTAAATCATCAGATTTACTGTGCTTTTATTTACAAAAAGCATAGTAAAAAAAAAAAATCACGATCGAAAAAAGAGGGTGTGCCCCTCATGTGATGTGATGACATCACGGAATGGGTGGGAAGTGAGCAGAGAATGGGAGGTTTGGGGGTGCCTAAGTCCGGTTTTAGCCACAACGAAAGGTGACATCCCTATGAATCTGTAATTACCTGGGACTGTAGAGGGGCCACCCTTGCGTAGGTGAGTCAAAGTGGCTATTATCCAGACATTAAACCCTGTAGATTACCTGAGGTTGAACAGTTTATATACAGGTTGAGATGGTACATATTTGGCACTGATGAGAATGTAGCCTGGTAGTTTATCCATTCCCTTGGATGTATTATTTTTAACCTTTGATGGGGATTCTAAGACTTGTTCCAACATGATTTCGGGGGAAACTAAATTGTCAGGTAATAGTGGGGAGAACGATCTGCGTAGGAGAGCAAAGCTAGTATGAAATTTGTCTGTTAATATATTCACTATATCTCTGGGGTCAAAATGGGTGATGTTGTGGATGAGCTCAGTGCATTATTAGACAGTATTCCTTAATTGTTGCAGTTTCCTTTGGAATCTGTACCAACTTGAAGTTCATATTGTAATAGTGCTTTTAAGTTCCTTGCAGGCATATTTCAGTGTAGTCTTAATGTAGGGAAATGGAGATTTCTTGTAACTTTTCATTATTTTCTGCCTTTTGTTGTACACTTAATTAAATAAGGAGCTCCGCCAGAAAGGTTTATTCCTGAATTTACAGTTTTATTTAGGGGCAGATTGGTACTGACTTTTCTTTGCAACTGTTTGGTTGCTAATAAAAGCTAGAGGTGAATGCAGCACCCTCTCAATTGGACCTGTTTGCAACAAATTGTTGGGAACTTTGGATAGTTTGTGTACAAGCTGAGGTAGGATTTATTTGAAGTCCCTAAAGATGGTTGGGATGGTAACACTAAGCCTGGCAGACAAACTAATTAGTTTGTGGTCAGATTTAGCCCGGGATGAGGAGATGTGTGTGTGTGGGTGTGGGAGGGGGGGGGTATTTTTTTTAAAGACCAAGTCAAGGATATTAGAGCCTCTGTTGGGTAGTTTTGTAATCTACTCCATTGCATTGGTATGGATGAAATCTAGAAAATGCTTATCTTAACTATTTTTAGAGGTGAGTGTACCAATTAATGTTTGGCTAATTGAAGTTCTCTATTGAGGTGTTTTGTTTGATATTAAATGCCTCAATGATTTTAGGGTAATCTCTGATCTTTGTATGACATTGATGGGGATGTGTAGACTAGAAATGAAATAGTTGAATTTGTTAAGGGTGATTTATATCTGTAAGAGCTCATAGTTAGGGTTGTGTATAATTAGATGTGAAGTAATGGTGTGTCTGACAAAAAGAGGTACTTCACTGCTGTTACCTAAGGGTCTGAAGGCATGATGGGTGATAAATGCTGGTATATGAGGAGTATCTCTGTGTCTACACAGATATGAATGTGTTTAAGTTACAAGAGGGCTTCCAGTTCTGGCATCTTTCTATTCAGACTCCTAGTACTAAGTTTTCACCTTGATGTTGTCCAAGTCTGACTTTTTAGGTAGGAATGTCCAAGCTGTGGCGACCCCTAACCATGAAAAGCCAAAAGACTTTAATGTCCAGTATGGGGACTCTGCCTGTAAAATGCACTATGGGGGCAGGAAAGGCTTTAGCCAGTATGCAGAAGCAGGAGTATGACATGTGAAGTCATACCTGGTGAAACAGGAAGCCTTATGTAACTTAAATCCCAGGCTAACATATACTGGATCCCCTTAGAATGACACTAACTACTTAATCGGTTATCTTCTCTTTGTATGTGGGCATCATTCTTGTTGAAGGCAAGACACTACTCAAAACCAGTGTCTTACAAAAAAAATGAAATAAATAGGCCATTGTCTTTCCTGTATCTAGCACATGCATAGCAAGTTCCCATCGTATGTCTCTGGGTGGAACTCCGCAGGTCATTCACTCCCACGTCGGCCACCACTAGGTTGTAGCCATATTTGTCTAGTTTAATGTAAAATTGCAGTTCCTGTCACAGGACAAAAGGCTTATTTACTCTCTTCTTGTCCAGTCTGTAAGTGTTGGAGTCTGTATGCCTAACTGTAAAGTCATCTTTGACTAAAACATTTCCCTGTGTGAAAGAAGAATTAGTGGGCCTTATGGGCTGAGACCTGTGTTCCTGATTGCTTATGGGTGAGCTGCTTGTATTTGCAGCATGGCTGAGTGGAGAATGAGTAGGTGTTGCCTAGTGTGCTGGAGGCTGGAATATTTTACTGTGAGTTCTAGGAGACTTGGCAGGTGGCTCAGGATACTGGGCTGCAGGCCCCCCCACCCTTTTGTTACAGAGGTCTTTTATTTTTTTTAAGTAAGAAAAATATTTCTTTTATTTTAAAATATTTAAATGAAGCAGTTCATTGCAGTTGCATTTGCCTGCTCACAGAACCCAAGCAAGCATGCACACAGCTGGAGTTCCTCAGAATTACTAGCTTGCTAAAAAAAAAAATCAGGGCTGTTTGAAAATAGTCTGGAATCTGAGCATACATCAAAAAAAGATGCCCAGAGTTCACTGCGGTTTTACTCTCATGGATTTACTGAAGACTAGGTTGGTAGGTCAGCAGCCACTCACAAGATCACAGCATGTATATGTACGTTATGCAGCTGCTGACATAAGCAGGAAAGGGATCTAGGAAGAAGTAAAAGCTGAAGAGTTCCCTTCCCCACTTTTGACTTGAGAAACTGAAAACACACTGGATATCCCAGCATTTGTAAACTAGCAGTAGCAGGAACTTCATTATTTATTTTCATCTTGGAAGGTCAAAGATCTTGCAATTAAACAAGTAAAAAAAAAACAAAGATAGAGGGAGTTTTATGAGGAGTGGCCATAGTGTACAGATCAATCATGAAGAAAAGTTTTTTGTTAGCAGATTTTCACCCTTTTCTGAAAAGTTGAGTAGCTTGGTAAGAAGATTCTGGCCAACTGTCACTCAAGGTGATGACATTAGAGGTGTGTTCCCTGATAAGGTCACTTTTTCATATGGTAGATTTTCTGATCTTAAGGAATTGCTTAACAAAGGGATGTTTAGCATAGATACCAATGCACAGGTGGGGTGTTTTTCTTGCCTGGGTTGTAAAGTTTGTCCTAAGATTAAGAGTTTAAATGGTACAAAGATCAATAATAGGATGTACAGAGCCACACAGAGGTTTACCTGCAGTTCAGGTGGGGTTGTATACATTATTGGTTGTGGTTGTCCTGTTGTAAAATGGTACATAGGACAAACAGAGACAGGTTTAAATGCACATCCTTGAACATTTGGGGGATATCAGAGACAGTAGATTGGATAGCCCAGTTGCCAACCATTTTTGCACCTATCATGATGGTTCAGATTCTACTTTATTTTTTGTATGTTAGGAAAACCTTTATGTCAACAGGCTGAAATGTTTACAAATAAGTTATTGGCTTTGGAAACTAAATTTATTGTCAATTTTAATACTTTGTATCCAATAGGTTTGAATTTAGAAGTAAATTTCAATGTGTAATTTTTGCATGGGAAGTGTTTTGGGAACAATAATGGAAATATGTCTTTGACTGTTATATTCCTTTGTTCAAAAGGGATATTTTCACTTTAATATGAATACGGTTTGATTGTGGTGTTGATTGATGTCCTACTATATAAGAAAGTTTTTTTCTGGTGTGTAATTTATCCCATGAAGGCATAAGCCGAGGTACTAGGAGACACCAGGAAAGGATTTTATGCAATTCTAAGAGGCTTCTTTGTTTTTTTTTTTTTTTGGCTTTGTGTTCCTGTTTTTGCTAGTTCGCTAGCTGGTGTTTTTCAGTTAAACAAGTCAGTCAACATCAAGTCATTCTAGACCAGTACCTTTATTTTTGCGTCAAGTTGCAGGGTTTTTTTTTAGGTTGATAGTCAGCTGATCTGAATAAAAAAAAAGACAGAAAATAAAGCATGCTTGAGGAGCAGTACTCATTAGTAGTTAAGATTTATATAGCTTACTTTTTGTATCAAGGCAGGGTCAATCAAATACCATTTGATAGGTAGACTAGGCAGTGTGTTTTGGGAACTGTTTGTGGAGGAATTTTTTCCCCCTGATATCCTGGCAGGGTCAACCAGAAATGTGGTAGGCAGTGCGTTTTAAGGGCTGTTTGTGGATGATTTTTTTTCTAATGAAGTATTATTGCTATTATTAAATTAGTCTTGTTAAGGCCAAGCCAGTTACTTTAGGTAGGTCATGAGCTTGGAGGCTGTTTCTGGCTGAATTGACTGGCCTGCTGTTTTGCTGTTGCAACTGTGGCTTTGCAGGACTAAGGCGTGTTTGGGTGAAATAAGATTGACTACAAGCTCTGAGCTGTGTTTTCTGTTTATATGAAAAAAAGTACATTAATGTAACTGTTATATTGTTTTCTTTTTTTTTTTTTAAACCTGACGGAATCAGACCAGATACTGTGGGTAGCTAGTGGGGATGGTGCTGTGCTTGAATGAAACGACTGGCCCTTTGACTGTTTACTGTTGTAATTCTGGCATTACAAGATTAATGTGCATTTTGTTAAAGCAAGCAAGCTGTCACACAAATTCTGATTATTGTTTCTGAACAGCAAAACTAAACTAAAGCGTGCATTACAATTATTGTTTTAATCCTGGTGGGGTGAAACCAGATAATTTATTTGGGTAGTTTGTGGATGAAATAATTGGCCTTGCTATTTTTTGTTGTAATTCTGGCTTTGCAGGACTAATACATATTTGGTCAGTGTTGAAGTTGCAGTATAGTCCCACCTTGTTGCAATTAGCAACATCCCTTTAGGCTGCCTGCTGCAGCCCCCCAGTTTAGTAGTGTGCTGTGTTTTATGTGTTGTTGTGAAGGTATGATGCTTACAGATAATGGGCTGATGTAAGAGGATCACTTCCATGTTTCTTAAATATTTACTTCTCTAGCAGGTTGTACTTCTAACTGGTAGCAGTAGTGAAAAGCCAGTGACGCCTAATGCAATCAGAATGGTCACAGATGGGATGAGAGTAGAACATTGAGCCATGTTACCAGAGGGTGGAGGACAGGGCTTGTATAGTATTTCCGGTTGGAGGGAGACTGCTATTAGTGTACCCTGAAGATTTATGGATGAAACATTTAGGGAGATGCTCCAAAATTTGTTTACAGTAGCTAGTTTAGCAGTAATTATTGTGGCTACCACCTGGCTGTAACTAGTGCTGGACTCAGCATAGCTGTAGACAGCTTGGATTCAATGTCCCTTTGCACCTTTTCTCATGAGAAGCAAAATAGTAGCACTAATCTCAACATAAGAAACTGCCACAAAATCACTGGTGATCTGCAGTCATATCCCAGATGTTGCAGAAGTATGTAGGCTTGTTGTGGCCTTCTCTTTGTAGATGGCCTGGATAGCAACCAGACCAGTCAGAAAATGAGTCTCTGCTCATTCTCTCATCAAGAAAGAAACATTAGCCCTAATCCCAAACTGGACTTTCCAGTGATCAGTCTGTAGGAAATAATGTCCCTCTACTTCTGTCACCAGGAGCAAAGCAGAAGCATTAGTCCCAAGATGATTGGAGTGCAGCCTCTTCATTGATTGGTATTCCCTCTCCCTGCAGGTGTTGCAGAATTTAAAAGCAAGATGGGGAAAATAGTTTAATATTCTAAGAATTGCAGTGTGATATGAAAGAAGTTAACTCGAGCTTTAGCAGGCTAAGCTTAATAACACTAATTTTAAAATAGCAACACTGTTTAGATGAGGGTGTGCACTCTGCATTCTGTCTCTGTGGAATACAGTAGGAATGCTAATAAGTATAAGCAACTTAAGGGGCACGGTGTCACAAAATAATAATTTTGTACTTACTGACAACAGCCAGTGAAAGAGGCGAGAAAGTGAGGGAATTATTTTGTCAAAATTAAAATAAGGAGTGGGTAACTAGAGAGAGTGAGTTTAAAAACACAACAGTGTGATTGGGTAGGGAAAAATCTATATTTTGTGACTTAAAAGAGAGACCAGGTTGGTTTCTTTCCTAGTTTATGTACTGTAAAACTGAATGTAGTTAAAATAGTACAATGAAAATACAGGAAAAAAGTATAAGGAAAAACAAAGTAACCTTTGCCTCACAACAGTCTATGGAAGAGCCTGATCTTGATGCCGTAAGTACCGTGTGATGGTACCCTTACCTAATATCTTTTGCCTGTAGAATTATCCACAAAATATCTTCTGATGTATTGCCAATGGTTAATGTGAACTTTTGGAGATAATTGCATCTATGCCTTCTGGATTATAGTGCTGCTGCATGCCTACTTACTGCTCAGGTGTACATTAATACATTAGTCACTGCTCTGCTCACCACATTGTGATATTCCTGCCTGCTGCTCAAGCACTCTTTATTTGACATTATTTTATTAAACTACTAAGGATTTATTGTCCTATGGCATCTGTGTCTGGTCTTCATTTTATCGTTAAAATATTGTACTGCATTGTGCAGGCCATGCATACACTTGGAAAGTGCTATGATTTATGTTGTTTAAACTCAGTATATGTATATGTGTTTTCAGTGTTTTGAGTTTGAGTTTTCAAGATTTTGAAGTTTCGGTGTTTTGGTCTCGGTGTTTTGGTCTCGGTGTTTTGGTCTCGGTGTTTTGAGCTTTCAGTGTTTTGAGCTTTCAGTGTTATGAAGTGAATCCATATATATATATATATATATATATATATATATATATATATATATATATATATATATATACACACACACACACACACACAACTTTATTGTGCACCATTTTATTATATTGCAGTACTTTTGCACAGTTTGCTTAGCTTCACTGTCCCTTTATATACAATATACAGCTCCACCTCCCTCCTGCATAGACCAAATATCATCAAATTCCATAGTACCACATAATGTATGCAACATGGTATATCTAGAGTAACCGTAGGTCCTCAGTCTATCCCTGCCCCATATATTGACAGCCTTCTAACTGTAGGTATCCCGAGGACGTTTTTAAACTGCAACATGCTTACTGGACAACCAGTTACTGTTACCACAGAATGAGTCCACATATTTGAGGTACAGTACAGTTGGAGGCAAACCTCTCACAGAAAATGATTATCAGTACCCATGCTAATACCACAGATGCACATTGCAAGATAGATATAAAACAATTCTTTGTTGAAATTTTTAAAAAATTACTTCCCAGATCCAAGTAGGCATGGTACTTTGACATGTGCACTGTAGCCAAAGTTTAGCAGTACACTGCCAACCATTCAATATCGCACACAGCTTCTTCCACCACCAGAGTGGTTTGGCCAAGTCTTTCAGGCTACAAGAGCAGTCCACTCATCATGGTACTGTACTTGTTATAGGTGACTCCATGTTTTCGCCTACTACTAAACCACTCACAATGCTGAGCAAAGATAGGGTAGTCATCAGCTGACTATTGGGTGTCTCAGTCCTGTACTTTTACCTGGGCACTCGGATCCATTCACTCCAGTTATGACTATGACATGGTCATTGTTCATGTGGGAATGAAAGACTAGCAGTGTACTGATCTCTCCCTTTAGACTATATGAAGAAGTTCTTGTTGGTGTTCTTTGAATATGTCTTTAAGTCTGGAAAGAAACTAGTGTTAAGCCATAGCCTACCATCA
This sequence comes from Protopterus annectens, assembly GCF_019279795.1. Taxonomy (NCBI): domain Eukaryota; kingdom Metazoa; phylum Chordata; order Ceratodontiformes; family Protopteridae; genus Protopterus; species Protopterus annectens. The sequence goes on along the minus strand of NC_056739.1, from coordinate 854,276,198 downwards.
CAGAAAGTGATGCCATAATATAATCAAAAGATGACTGACCAGTAGCCAGTTATCAAAGTCATTCTGTGTTGTGTGTGGTCAATGTATGTCAGCACGGAAGGAGATAAAGATAGTCTCATCTGTTCTGCCAAGGATGCCCTGTACTTCTCTCATCACAACGTATGCATACTGGCTAAGACTTTCTGTATCCCCATTATTGCCATTTTTAGGCAATGTCCATCTACTCCGGATGCAGACCTAGTAAATACAAATTCTAGTTTGGCAAATGTCAGTATACTACTGCTCATTGCTAGAAGTCTAAATAAGAAAATGCCCTCCTTTGAGGCCTTACTAACTCAGGAGTATGTGGATATTTGCATTTTCACTGAAATTTGGCTTCAGAAAAGTGACCTCAGTCTCTCCTTATTTGGCACCCTGCCTGCCACTCGTTAAGGCCCAAGAGTGTTAATATTGGAATGCTGGTGATTCGGTCTTTAACCAAAACACCATTACCTCTACACAAATTTAACATGGCAATAACCTCAAATTCCCTTCGTATCCCAAGATCAGTAATCAAAAACTGCCACCTCCAGGCCAGATACAGAACCCTGTCTATGACACCAGCAAATCCTAAAACTTGGTCTTTCTCCAGTAAGTCAAACAGTGCCTTTCTAGGGGGGACCTTAACTACCCTCCCATAAATTGGTGCACCTACACCATTGCAAATAAATTTGTTCATAGCTTCCTTAACTTTATCTGATCCATTGGTATTTGCAACAGTATCATCTTCCCTTCCCACCCCCTTTAGAGAGGACAGTATACCCTATATTGTCCTCATAAACACAGACCCTGTCTTCTCACTCAGTGTCATACCCTCACTAATCTGATCAGACCATTGCAGTGTGTCAGTCACTATATGGTCCCAGTGCTGGCCTGTGACCAGCGCAGCCATCCTTAGTGACTCCTGCAAGACCACTTTCCTGCACTTGATGATTTTATGATGTTTCAACAATTCCTCCGCCATTCTCTTACTCTGTAGAAAATGCCTCCACATATACCCAAAGTTTATTTTCCTATTTCTTGTCTTGTATTGTTTATGTTCCTGTTCACCACAAATACAGTACCAAGTTTAGAGACAAGCTCCTCTGGTGGCACTCATAAAAAATGTACAATAAAAGGAAAAAGCTCATATCCCTGAAGAAGAGGATAGAAACTTGGCATATTATGATCAACCTCAGAAGGGTTAACAAAAACTTGGGATTAAGATGAAAACTACTATTCAGCCTGTCCCTCATTCACAAGTAGGAAAGGGATTTTACTGTAGAATGTTTCTGGGACTTGAAAGGAGAGCACTTGGAAACTTATTCTGGATCTCTCCTCACTCAACACCATTCTCAAGGTTCCTTCTGTTTGGATACTTACTCTTCAAACCCAGTTTCCTTTTTTAATACCCCAGATTTATCTGGTGTCCTTGGATCTAAAGGATGCTTACCTTCATATTCCTGTTAACCTTTTCTTCAGGAAGTTTTTACATTTCTCTTTCTTCCACTCATTTTCAGTTCTTTGCTTTGCCCTTTGGCCTCTCTACTGCCCCAAGGATATTCACAAAATGCCTAGCTCGCATGATTGCCTTTTGCAGGCTCCAAGGTATTCAGATTTTTCCTTATCTAGATGACCTGTTGCTTCAGACAACTTCTATAGGTTGCGTGTTACAGCATCTGAAGTTCACCATATCTTTCCTCCAGAAGTCTTTCTTAAGTGGATGTAGATAGGATGATGTGAAAATTCCTCAGAGCTCAGGTCCAGATGGGAGTCATCTCAACTGCATCCCCTATTGGATCTATGAGTCTTCCAGCCACAACTCACACAGTGCTGTCTCCTTCTCTGATCTGTTTTTTTTTTTTTTTCGGAGCACCAGGATCTGGCAGCTGTCAGAGTTCCAGAGTCAGATCTGAAGAGAATTACCTCCTTGACCAGTTCTGCTCCTCTTTCATTGGATTAGAATGGGCCTTGGAGCCGAAGCATTGGCATTGGATCAGTGAGGCCAGGATTGACGCTGATGTTATTGGATCCATACCTGTCCCTTGGAGCCTTGGCGCTGGACAGCTCGGGTCCAGTTCCCTCTTCCAGGTACAGATCCAGTTGGAGTCATGGTACACACATTCTGGAAGTTTCAGATGTGGTGCAAGTAGCCACAGCTTCTCTGGGTCTGTTTGCCTTCAGGGTTGTGGAAATGGCTTTTTCTTTTTCCAGAGATCTAGTCTCTCATCTCTGAGATCCACCTCCTATTCCCTTTTCAGTTCTGAGCAATGAGTCCATCAGGCCTGTTGCACATTGACAGCCAGTTCCACATAGTTTCCAGTCAGTCCCCATAGAGAAACTCCCCGTCTTCTATTACCTCCCCTGATCATTCCTCCAAAGAGATGCATCAGATGTATGTGTAGGAGGAAACGCACATATTCTCAGTTGGAATCTCTCACTGAGGATACTGATTTTGAGGAAGGAGAAGGGACCCCAGGCCACTAGCTGATGATGTATCCTTTGGAGACATGTTAGAGATCCTTAAAAAGGTGGTTGGCCCTCGATAATCCTTCTCGGGAGGAGCCATTATTTTTGGAGACTTTTGGTTCTGGCCCATCTATGTCTTGGGTGAACCCCACTTGCAGATGAGCTTATTGATCTGGTCTCTCGCTGGACATAGAAAGAGCCAGAATCTGTTGGGCCAGTATCATGTTGGCCTAACAAATTCCTAGCCACTCCAAAAAAAACTGGAGCAATGGAGTCCCAGTCGATGCTGTGGTGGTGGCAACAGAACACAGCTCTTCTGTCCACCCACCAGAGAGTCTAGGGCACTGGACAGATTCAGAAAGTAACTCTCTGCCTCGGTGACATTCTCCTTGCGGTCCCTTAAATATCTGGTACACTTTACAAAGCTATACAGAGATTTGACCAAAGAACTTTCAAATTCTCTCTCTCTCTGAGTCCACGTCTGCAGAGGATTTTAAAAGATCATCTCAGCTGGCCACTCTTTTATCAATTTCCAGTGTGTTCATGAGGTTGATGTCTCCTGCAGCTGAAGGATCCTCACGGGTAGCCGGTTTAGGCATTGCCATAAGGAGACATGCCTGGATGCAGCTATGTGATTTTATGGAGCCTTTCAAAGTGTCTCTTATCAATGCTACCTCTGATGGAACACCTTTACTTGGTCTGTCTGTTAAAGAAACTTTTACCCACAGCGAACAAGGAAAGACCCTGTCTGCCATGGGAATTGATTTTTCTACTCATTTATGAACCCTTTCTAGAAATCAGAGAGGTGGTTAAGAAAATGTGGTTTTGTAAGTCTTGGGGACCTTTCCAAGATCTGCGCTGAGACAACTCCTTCAGAGTCAGAGGAGGCAGTTCTAATGCTAGACACCACCCTCAAGGCAGAGGTGGCCCATGAAATCAGGGTTTCCATGATTCATTTCCAGATAAGGCGCATCAGCACTCCTGAAGTGCTGCCCAGCCCACCCACCTCTGGAGGCAGTTGGGGGATGATTGTTCTTGTACCCAGACACCTGCTGCTGAAAATAATAGTCAAAGGTTACCTCATACCTTTTTCAAAGCTCCTAGTCTACAAAAGATAGCTTTTCAACATTCCACCCAGTCAGAGGAAGGCAGCAGCACAAGAAATTAAAAAGCTGCTAGACAAAAGAGTCATCCAGGAGGTGCCCAAAAAGACAGGGGTCCTGAAAACAGTTTTGAATCTAAGCAAACTAAACCAATATGTGAAAAAGTGAAAGCTTCCAAATGGTCATGGTCCATTCCTTCTGCCATTTCTTTGCAAGGACGATTGGATGTGCTCCATAAACCTTCAGGATATGTACTATTACATCAAAATAAACAAGCACTCCCAAAGATATTTATGCTTTCGGCTGGGAGTCTGTCATTCCCTATTAAGAACCCTGCCCTTTGGACTCACCACAGCCCCAGGGTACTCACCAAATGTGTGGCAGTAGTTGCAGCTCACTTGCGATTAAAAGGATTCCGAGTGTTTCCATACCTAGACGTCTGGCTCCTCACGGTCCGCAGTATGCATTGCTTCAACAATCCAGGAATTATTTTCTCCAGATTTGCCACTCATTGGGAATATCAGTCAGGTACATCAAGCCAAATCTGATACCAGTACAGAGCCTAGAGTTTGTCACACATCTGAACACGGTAATGCAAATTGCTTCTCTACCTACTCATTGCATGGACACAGTCAGGTTTCAAGTTCATCAAATTCTTTCACATCTGTCTCCTCCAGCCAGATTCATTCTTCAACCGTTAGGGTCTATGACAGCAGTGATAATCCTACTTCCTTCAGCACCTTACTGTTTGTGTTTTCTTCGTGGACTCTAGCTGTTTTATGGTCTATTCTTTGACAGCCCCTACCATTTCCAGTCAAACTTGCACAGGTTTACAAAAAAAAACATCCATTGTTAGATCCATTCGGATATTAACTTAAGTCAACCCTTTGTTTTGCCATCCAAAATGGCCATGGTGACTATGGGCACCTCACAATTGGGGTGGAGGAGCATTACTTGGGAAAGATGGTCCAAGGTGCGTGGTCCCCCCAAAGAAGAGACCAGTTCATATATCAATTTCTTGGAGATGACAGCAGTCCTATTATCGTTGCAGGCATTTCACGATGCTGTTCCTCTAGGGACTATTGCAATTCAGATGGACAGCATGTCTGTAGTCTGGTACATCAACAGACAAAGTGAAACCCAATCTTACTCTGCCGGGAAGCTATGAAAGTGTGGCAGTGGGCGATCTCCACAAACCACTTTCTATCTACAATACACATTCTGGAGAAGACTAACATGTTAGCTGACAAACTCAGCAGGTCTATTCTGAAGTCTTATGAGTGGTCTCCCAAACAATCACTGGTGGAGGAAATTTTCCATAGCTGGGACCACCCCTGCTATGATCTCTGTGTCCCCTCACAGCAAGAAGTGCAGCAGGTAGTTTGCCCTGATCCCCCCTCAGGTGAAGTCACTGAGGGCTGCTGTAGTACATGTTTGGGCATCCAATGTCCTTTACGCTTATCCCCCACTTCCCTTGATACCCAAATTTCTACAGAAAGCAGTTTGGTTGAAGAGCTCAGTCATCCTCATTGCCCCCTCCTGCCCTCAACAGCTGTGGTTCCCCTTCCTCTGGTCTCATCTTCTCTATCCTCCCTGAATACTGAACCCAACTCCACATCCCCTCAGGGATGAGTCATCCCAATATCCCAGCCCTCAGTCTTAACCGCATGGTTTCTTATAGTAGCCAGACAGCCCAGGCTTTTTTCCCCAGTATGTACCAAGTCAAAGTAAACTTTATTGTCATACAGATCAACACAGAGGAAAACGTGCATGTCACTGCACGAAATTTCGATACTCGGGCTTGTACCATAAGAATTATAGTTTACAGAAGGAAGATTAATAATCATTTAAAAATATTGAAAATAGAAATCAAAAGAAGATACTAAAAATAAATACAATAAAAAATAGATAAAAATTTGAAAGTTTTTACAGCAGAAACCAAAACAATACAACAGGAACAGACTTAGTAGAGATATAAGAATATATAACAAACAGTACTATAAAGAAAGAGGCACACGTAAAAATTTATTATAAAAAAATATATTTTTATTTATTTATAAACCATTCTGTTATCCTTGCAAAAATACTTCTCCCAGAAGGTTTACAAGAGGAAATGGAAAAGATTTTCTCTTTGGTCATTAAGAACTAATGTTTGCCCTTTTACTGCCCCTGTCTCTGCTGTTCTTTATTTTCTGGCTGCTCTATTCAAAGACAGAGCTAGTTTTTCTATGGTTAAACTACAGTCTGCAGCCATTTCAAATTTTCATACAGGAAGATAATTTTTATTTGGCCTCTTCCAAATTATGTAAAGCTTTCTTGAAAGGCACCTTTTTCCTTAGACCCCCAGTAAAGCATCCTTCACCTCCCTGGGACTTGACTGTAGTTCTACAAGGTCCGACTTAGAAACCCTTTGAACCTAACCTTCAGCAAAAAAAAAAAAAAAAAGTCCGACTAAAAAAGAGTTAAAATTCCTGTCATCAAAAACTCCATTCAGATTTTTCCACAAAGATAGGATAACTTTATGGACAAGCCCTTATTTTTAATGTAAAGTGGCTTCTGAATCTAATATTAACTAATCTAGTCATGTATTCGTCTTCTTTCCAAATTTTTCAAACAAAAGAGAATACATGCTACATTTCTAGATGTGTACAGAGAATTACGTTTTTATTTACATAAGCTAAAAAAAAAATTAGGAAAATCAGACCAGCTGTTTGCATCTTTCTCAAGAAAATTGACTGGGTCATCCAGTATCTAAAGTTACATTGGCTAAATGGATAACTAATTTCCTTTCTTGGATTTATTCACAACAAGGCAGTTTTCTACCAGTACTGCCTAAAGCCATTCAACTAGATCCATGGCTAATTCATCTGCTTTTTGGTCAAGAACTTCTAATTTGTGCAACACCCACACAATCCAGTGTTCATACATTTGTTACTCATTACAAATTGGACCTAATTTCCAGAAGCAGGAGCTGCCTTTGGTCAGGGGTTCTCCGTAATACCCTTCCATGAGGGCCACTCAAGATTTTGAGTAGCTGGGGGCTCTGTCACATTCGTTGAGGAAGAATAGAAAGGACAAGATCAGATAGGAAAGTTATGTACTTACCATAACTAGGCACCTGTGTTGTCCATTTTCATCCTTCCTCAACTCACCCCCCCCCCTCCCCATCATTCATCCTTCTTCCTATATCTTCTGGAGGAACCTGTTGAATTTTTTATTGGAACTCATAGTTCTGGGTTTCAGCGCTGGTATTTGAGCTGTCCCTTTCTTTAACTAATTTATGGCGATCTTACGGCACCAGACTCTATCTGAGATATTGAGGATGGACTAGGGCATTATGGGTAGAGGGAGGAACTCAAGAGTTGGAGCCAAAGACTGAAGTATGCAGCTGAGTCGGATCTGTACCATTTGTTGAGGAAGAAAGAAAATGGACAACACAGATGCCTAGTTATGGCGAGTAAATAACTTTAATTTTTCTATCTCAGTATTAAATTTTTGGCACTTTAGAGTTCTGAGTCAAAAACATGAACATCTGATAGGTATGATCCGATGAGCCCCAGGAAATACTCAATCTGATGTTGTCAGTGTTTGATCATTCTTGATGAATGGGACTCTATTCTGATCCTTGGAACTGGCTCGGCCATTATACAGCTCGCGCAAGCCAAAAAAACTCTTGGCCTAAGACTCTACCCACAGTACCCCTCTCTCCATTACCTCAAATCTCATTTGCCACTCTGTCAGCAAGACGCATCAGCCATTGCTGTCATTTAAGTCTTAAAAATTTCCTTATTTCCTGTATCTTTGGTCTTTATTTTTATATATGTGTGTATATATATATATATATATATATATATATATATATATATATATATATATGTATATATATAATGTATGTATGCATTTATCAATGGATTCTATAATTTTTTACAGCTGTGTATGTGTTTGACTTCTGTTCTCTACTTCGTATCTCTGTTAATCTTCATTAATATTGTTGGTAACCCCTCTCCCCCTTTCTTACCTTTTGAGGTAATTCTTAGTACCATCATTGGTACTTCCTTTTCTCTTCTTTCTGTAGTACCCTTGGATATTTTCTCTACTACTATCATTGGTGCAGCTCCTCCTATCCTTGTGTGCATGCGTGTGTGTGTGTGTGTGTGTGTGTGTGTGTGTGTGTGTGTGTGTGTGTGTGAGTGCATGCGTGCATTTGTGTTTTGGTGTGTTTAAGTTGTTTAAACTGTTTGTTAAAATGGGGGAAAAACAAAAAGGCACTTCAGTATTTAAACAGTGCCAAGACTGTAGAAGAATGATGCCCAATTCTGATGGGCATCATTCTTGTGTTTATTGCCTGGGAGCTAATCATTTCAACCAAGGCTGTGACATCTGCCAGGCTTTTAGTAACCGGGCCTTGGTCAAGCATAGGAATAAGCTCATTTTGAAGGGCTCGTTGAAAACTGGTTTCATTGAAGCATTGTCCAAGTCTGACTCCCCTCCTAAGTCAGATCCTATCAAAAAGAAGAGTCATTCAGTACCTGTGTCACTTTTGGCACCAGTGGCTCAAAAACATAAGACTATGGTACTGACGGCCTCACAGAACCGAAAGCAAAGGTACCAAAGTTGCAGCTTCAAGAATCCTTGGCACCGACATGTTTAGTTTCTGTCTCGGTGTTGACTTCTCCTATGGTGCCTCAGCAGGCACATCCCACCCCCTTGGTGCTGAAACCAGACCCACATATTCCGCCCAGGATGAGGTATTCACCTTCCATAGACCTTTTTCCTGGCCATTTGCCCACTCCCTTCCTGGAACAAACAGAGTTACCTTCAGGTTTTTCAGTTCGATCCTACAGGAGACTCTCTGAAGTAGACGTCGTGAGATTGGTGGATCAGCTGTTGGCAGCCAGAGGTATTCCTGTCCTTTCTCAGGCCCCTTTCCCTTTTGGAGTTGGGGTATCTTCTCCAAGGATTCCTACACTGTCTCCTTCTCTGACTTCAACCAGAACTTTGGAGCCCAGCACTTCGATCCCCCCAGTACCAGCTGCCTCGGTGTCATTAGGTATTCCTTCCTCTACACTGGATGTTGCTCTGACTTCTTCGGTTCCCTCCTCGGAACCAACAGATTCTCGGGGCCGAGACTCTGCTGCTGGTTCTGAGAGTCTTGGATCAGCCCCTGTTTGTTATGCTGAGCTGATCTTGGCTCTTGGGACTTTGGTTGTGGGTCTTTCCTCTGAGGGCGGACTCTCTGAGCAAGGTTTTGACCACTGTTCTGAGGTGGTCTTTCTCAGTTCCGGGCTCCCACTCCTCTTTGGGGGCCTTGCCTTCCAGGTTATGGAGAGAGTTTTAGCCTCTGCAGGCTCTCAGATGGTTCATCCTGTATCGGAGTGTCATACTGCCATATTTTCTGGTCCAGAGCTGACACCAATCCCCACAAAAGTACAGCGAGCACTGAAGCATCATTACCCCTGCACAGGGTCTATCCCTCTTCTTAGGAGTCTTCCTCAGAAATCCCCACTAATGACCCCCTCCCATAAGACGACGTGCAAAAAGAGGCACTTAGATTCCCCGGAAGAATCTGGCAACGAGGACACAGATTTCAATGAAGGGGAAGGTTCCCTCGGTCACCCCCAAAGATGTCTCCTTTGGAGACATCCTAGAGATCTTCAAGCAGAGAGGTAATTGGAAACACCAAGATCCGACCACAGAGGAATCCAGGTACTTGCAAGCATTCGGTGCTCAACCTTCTACTTCTTGGGTGACCCCACCTACTGACAATCTTAGTAAGCTGATCACGCAATGGGCTTAGAAGGTCCCTGATTCAACAGAGCCTATTCCCCAGAGACCAGACAAAATTCTTTCTCCACTGGAGGACCACCAATATTGAGCCAAGGGTTTAGCAGTAGATGCCTTGGTGGTGGCGGCTGCCACCATGAAGGAACTTGCTGATGAGTGTCATGCTGTACATCCTCCTAACCAGGAGTCTAGGATGATGTACAGGTTTGGAAAGTGGGTCCATGCTTCATCGACTTTCTCACTCAGGTCTTTGAACTTTGTGGAACATTTTACTAGACTCCAGAGAGATCTGATTAAGGAGTTATCGAAGACTCTTGCTGGAGCTGTGTCTAAAGAGGTGTAAGATAAGGTTGCCTCTCAGCTAGCCACCCTGCAGTCTATATCGAACTCGTCCATGCAGCTTATTGCACATGCAGCTGAAAGCATGACAAGGGCAGTGGGTTCTTGCTTTGCCATAAGACAGCATGCCTGGATGCACTTGTGTGAATTTATACATCCCTTCAAGCCTTCCTTCGTCAATTCTCCTTTTGATGGATCATCTTTGTTCAGCCCCAAGGTGAGGGACACACTATAGCCAGGTGTGAAAAGGATGGAAAGACCCTGTCTGCTCTGGTTTCTACTCCTTAGCAATCCTACTCCAGGAATCAGAGGAGTGGAAAGATGTGGTTCAAAAAGTCCCAGGGGCCTTTCCAGGACGCACATGGTGGCAGCTCTCCACAGGGCAGAAGGAAGAGGTCGACCATGAGGCAGAGGTGCCCCGCAAAACCAGGGTTCCACAGATTCTTTCTCTGGACAATCCTACCAGTGCTCCTGAAAAGAGGCCTTATTGCTTACCTCTGGAAGCAGTCAGGGAGAAACTCTCACTGCACCTGACACCTGGCTACAAATAACCTCCGGTACTTTGGGTACAGAGAGTCCTCACCAGAGGCGATCATATTCCCTTTACCCTTCTTCCGAGATCTTTGAAAAAAATCCCCAATGTTCCACGCAATCAGAGGGATCAAGCAGCCATAGAGGTTTAAAAGCTGCTAGAAAGCAGACTCATCTGAAAAGTCCCACCAGACCAGATAGGATCCTGATTTTACTCTGGGCTCCTTTTAGTGCCAAGGAAGACTGGGAACTGGAGGCCAATATTGGACCTCAGCCTTCAGAACAACTTTGTTCAGCAGACAAAATTCTAGATGGTCACAGTTTAGTCTATTCTCTCCTTTCTAGGGGAAACTGATTGGATGTGCTGTGTAGACCTTCAAAACACGTATTACCACATAAAGATGGACAAGTCCTCAAAAAGGTTTCTCCACTTTCGGCTAGAGGCCAGTCTTTGCCAGTTCAGAGCGCTGCCCTTTGGCCTCATCACAGCCCTCAGGGTGTTCACCAAATGCATGGCAGCAGTCACGGCTCACGTGAGATTACACGGATTCTGGCTGTTTTCTTATCTAGACGACTGGCTCCTCACCTCCCCTACTAGGCATCTACTGCTGCAAGCCACAGACTTCATCACACACTTGTTCAGTGCCATGGGCGTAACAGTCAAGTATGAAAAGTCACAGCTGTCTTCCACTCAGGACCTAGAATTCATAGGAGCCTGCCTCAACACAGTTTCATGTATAGTGTCCCTACCATTTCACAGGCTCCAAAACATAAGGTTCCAAGTACAGCTCATTTTGGTAAAAAACAGAGCCCACTCTACTCCTTCTCCAAGCCCTAGGCTCTATCACGATGGCCATCATCTTAGTCCCCTTGGCGAGATTTCACATGAGGATACTTCAGTAGCTTCTGGCCTCACAATGGTCCATTTTTTTCTCATCCGATTCACCTGATCTTAATAACAGGATGTTGCAGAAAGGATCTGTTCTGGTAGATGCAGTCAAAGGAAATCCTAATGGGGCTGTACCTTTGTTCCCCTGCAATCCAAGGCCATAGTGACCATGGACCCCTCCCAGATTGGGGGGGGGGCATTGTCTGGGAAGAACAGTCCAAGACACTTGGTCTCCACAAGAGGCCAACTTGCACATCGGTGTCCTGGAAATGAGAGCAGTGCTCCTAGCATTGCAAGCCTTTCAGTCTGCTCTTCCTCTGGGAACAGTTGCGATCCAGTCAGACAACATGCCAGTGATATGGTATCTCAACAAACAAGGGGGAACCAATACTACTCCCTTTGCCGGGAAGCTCTGAGTGTGGCAATGAGCGATATCTTCCAGCCGCTTTCTTGTGGCAACACATATCCTGGGAGAGTTCCATCATGATAGCGGACAAGCTGAGCAGATAAATTCTACTGCCTCATGAGTGGTCTCTCCATCCCAAAGTGGCGAAAGGAGGCCAATCTTGCTGTGACCTCTTTGCCTCCCCAACAAACAACAAGCGCAGCAGCTACTTTGCCTTTATTCCCCTTTAGGGGGAGTCCCAGAGAAACACTCTCCTCCTCAGTTGGCCCTCGGGTCTTCTTTATGCCTTTCCCCCATTTCCTCTCATTCCCCTCTTCCTAAAGAAGGCCTAAAGGTTGCAAAGCAAGGCAATTCTCATTGCTTCCTTCTGGCCCAGGCAAATTTGTTTTCCCTTTCTATGACCTTACTTGATTCACCAGCTGTGGATTCTGGACCCAGTTCCAGACCTGCTCTCTCACCCGCAGGGATTGGTGCACCCCAGTGTGCACTGTCTCAAGCTCACAGCTTGATTCCTCCAATTCCGATAATTGCCAGGCAATATAATATAACTTCCCCAGTACAAAAGATTCTTCTGGCCTCCCATAGGCTTTCCACCATGAGACTCTACTCCAGTAAATGGAAGAGATTTTTGGGCTTCTGAAAATAATTTAAATCCATTTTTGGCACCTGTTGAAATTTTTGCCATTTTTAGCCACTCTGTTTGACCAAGAAGCTTCAGCTTCCACTATTAGAGTCCAGTCAGCAGCCATTTTCTAATTTTCCCAATGGCTTTGATGGTCATCCTCTAATTTCCTATCGCCTGTTCAAGGATTTTCTCAAAGGTGCTTTACGACTAAAATCCTCCATTCAAAGATCTCATAGCTATGTGGGATCTCACCTTGATTTTGCAATCCTTAGTGCCAGCCCCCGTTGAACCACCAACTACTTGCCATCTTAAATTCCTTTACTGAAAAACTCTTTTTCTAGTAGCCATCACTTCCACCAGAAGAGTCTCTGAGATCCATGCAGTATGTACAAACCCCCCTATATCATCTTTCATAAAGACAGGGTGTCATTGAAAACTAACCCTTCTTTCCTTCCTAAGGTGGTCTCTGAATCCAATATTAATCAAACTATTGAATTACCAATTTTCTTCCCCAAGTTTTCCAACAAAGGTGAATATTGCTTACACTTATTTGGCGTGCATAGGCAATTGCCTTTTTACTTGAACAAGACTAAAGAATCCAGGAAATCAGATCCGTTGTTCATTTTCTTTTCTGGTCCAACGATTAGACAAGCTGTATCAAAAGTGACATTATCAAAATGGCTGAGAAATTGTGTTACCTTTATTTATATACATAACAACCATAAGTTAACTGCATCTGTTAAAACGCATTCAACCAAATCAGTTGCCACATCAGTAGTTTTTCATTCAAAAGCTTCTATGGATGAAATTTGTGCAGCTGCAACTTGGGCTACGCTTCATAACTTTATCACTCATTACAAAGTGGATTTGATCTTAAGGGGAAGAGCATCCTTTGGCTGTATGGTTCTCAGGAATATCCTTCCATAAGGCCACCCAGAAACTAAAGTAGCTGGGGACTCCTTCCCATTCGTCAAGAATGAATGAAGATTGACAATATCAGATAAAGATGTTATGTACTCACCATAACATTCCATCTGTTCATAGGTTCATAGGTTTATACTAGGCTATCTGCCCTAAGGCATTTATAAGCCTAGCCCAAATTATTGTGGCTTACGCCACCCCTTATATGAAAAAATACTGTGCCCATTAGTTTGTTGTGCCTCTGTCCAGCAGTGACACAGAGTTGATTCCTGGGGTAAACCTACGATCTCCCATCCACAGGTCTAGATTTCTCTTGAACAGAGTCAGCGAGGTGCTCTGCCTCACATGGACCGGGATTTTATTCCACAGCATAGGGAGTCTCTGAGTGATAAATCTATCCCTCCAGCACGTCCTATTTATATCCGTGCTAAGGTTTAAGTCGCTTGCTCTAGTGGTTTTGGTGGACTTGGATTTTTTGAGGTGGAGCATGTCGATTAATTCTGGGTTGGACATGGCCTTGTATGTCAGGCACATGTCACCTCTGAGCAGACGGTATGCGACTGAATAGAGCTGGAGTTTCTTCAATCTGGCAGCATATGACAGATTTTGGAGTCCCTTTATCCTTTTGGTGAGGAACTTTTGGGGTCTCTCCAATTGCTGCAGATGTCGGGTGAGATACATCCCGAATGGGGCATTGTACTCTATCATTGGTCTGATAAGTGAAGAGTACAGGGGAACAATGACCTCACTAGATCTGGATGTGAATCCCTTCATGATCAGGTGGGCAATGTAGAAGGTCTTTCTAACCACTTTAGCAATGTGAGTGTCAAAAGAAAGGCCACTGTCAACCTTCTATCGTCGTTCATTCTTGACATCCCACCCTCCTTCCCCCTCCTGCAGAGTTCTGGGGGGATCAAGCTCTTGTCCTGGGTTGTCATAGAGTTTTTACCTTGGACATTGATTCTACTTACAATTACTGTGTATACTCTTGCTGTTTTCTGCAAACTGTATGTGAGGTAAAGGAGAGGGGGCATTGTGGGTAGAGTCTTAGCTCGAGAGTTTTTTGGCTGGTGGGAGCTGTACAACAGCTGAGCTGGTTCTGAGGATCAGAACAGAGTCCCATTTATCAAGAATAAATGAAGATCGACAACACAGATAGAACATTACGGTGAGTACATAACTTCTTTTTCTCTCACAAAAAAAATGAAATACTTTCTAAGCTGGCTTATCTGAGACAGGCACTGTCTTTAGTTGGCGGATTCTGTTTCTTTTTTTTTCTCTCTACAGTGTCATTCACACCTCTGTAGGAACATTTCCATGTAAGGTCCCATATTTTTATACTAAAACGTACAAGTAGAGGAGCATGATAAAATGAAGTATGGGCTAAAGCATTCTGTTATGGCAGCTAAGGATATGTAGGAAGGGACTAAACATAAGATGATACAAAGACTAAAAACTGGAAGCTCTGTTTCCTGGATAAGTATAGCAAAATACAAGCAGTGAAAATGTTTTTATTCTCTTTAGTTTTATATACAGGTTAGGCTTATCTTTATCAACCAGAGAAGCTGTAGATAGCAATTAATAGAGTTGAAAGATTTTAGATAGGAAAGGAAGAGGGCAAGAGTCAAGTGTCAAATTAATCCTTCCAATAGAACAATGTAGTCTGAGATTACCTGATTTGAAGGGCTGTTTCAGAGCTACACAGCTATGGCTCTTGTACATAGCACAAGATGAAAGCTATAATTCCAAAGAGGAAATGGATGATGATGAAATAGGGAGGGGGTGCTCAAGAAATAAGGAGAGACTTGGATTTTGGATGCAGACCCTTAAGGAGAATAATAATAATCGTATAGAATATCATATTCATAAAGCAGCAGAAAGTCTTAAGAATTAAGCCAGCACAGGTATGGAGAAAGGAGATTCTGTCAGTAGGGATCACGGCAATTAGGGGTACAGAGAGTAGGCAAGAGGGGAATGGAATTTACTTCAGAAAACTGGCAAAGGAACGTTGGGAGCAAATAATTAGAGGTGGAAAGGTAATAGAATGGGAAGAGGCCAAAAATTCATTTGGACTGCAGGCTAGAGATTGCCTTCCCCAATCAGAGTATAGGCAAAGAGAAAGGAGTAGGGGGTCCTAAGTAAACGAACAGCACTGTTGGAGTATTTAGCAGAATCTAGAACAAAAGCTGGTGTTAGAAAGGGGATAATTAGCTGTGCATATGAAACATTGCATGGTAATTATAGGAATCGATCAGATGAGTTTAGAAAGTATTGGGAAGAGAGAATTGGATAAGAAGTGCGCAAAGAAATAATGGGGTTATATATGTATGTCTCCCAACTATGCAACAAAGTCGAGAAGACTGCTTGGAAGTATTTATATAGGTATTTTTATACCCCAAGCAGAGAATTTTTCCTCCAGTAGATAGCAGATGGAGGTGTGATAGGAAAGAAAAAAAGATAATTGAGAACATATTTTGGGGGAGTGTAATGAGTTGCCAGACTTTAAATTCCTGCAGACTACTGTCAGAAATACTGGGTGAGCAAATTGGTGTAACTAAGAAAATTATTTTTGAGCTGTGACAGAGAATTTGAATTTCTTAGAGATAATAAGGCCTTGCTGAGTTTAATTTTGGTGCCTGCCAAAAAGTAGTTACTAGAAAATAGAAATCAAAGTCTATACCAACCATACTAGAAATAGTGAATATAGTAAAAGAGATAAAAGAACTGGAAGTAGGATCTTTAGAAGTGGGTACGAACAAATTATATAGCACATTCAGGATAATGTTTTAGAGGAGGAATGAGGTTTAAGGGAAGGCAGGAGTTGAATGAGCGATGTAATGATCGAGTGACAATGACTGTATAGAACATTTGTGATTTATGTTTGCAACTGAAAATATGTCAATATGATTTGTTTTCATTTGTATAAATGTGTGATTGTGAATGTCATAAATGATAATTCAGTAAAGATGTTTAAAAAAAGACAAAAATGTACTAGTAGTGGTGAAGATTCACGTCTGTAAGATTTTCTTCTGGGCAGACTGGTTCAGGCTTTATGTCCATATTACACACTAGGACCAAAACAAATTATGCTTTTGTAACAACAGACTATTTTAATCACACCTTTTCTGGTTTTCACGTATAAGCTTATTTTTGATAAATATCTTAATTGTTTTAGTCTGTTGTGCCAAGCTTGTTTGTGTGAATTTGAAAGTGTGAAATTGGATCTTGAAAGACAGATTAGTTATTGAGTGTAGGTAGAGTCAGTAGCTTTCAGTTTTTTTTTTTTTATTACAAATGCAGTGTCTCTAAATATGAAGGTAAATTATGTTTGCAGTTCATTCCGTCTTTCCACTTCAGTCTTAACCAGAAAAAAATGTTTTTTAACACCTAGGTTTCACATATGTGGCCCAGTTTTGTGATAAAATTCTACATTACTTATATTTCATCATCTTAATGCAGGCACATCACTGTAATGTGATGAGATTCTCATGTGTTTGCACATAATTCTTTCATTTAGGGTATTTCTTTTTTCTGATTCTTTGTATTTCCCTACAGGAATACAGGAAGAAGCACAAAGATGCAAAACGAAAAGTTAAATCAAGACTGTAAAACAATGGAATATTACTGGCAGCACCCTGATTACCATTTCAGCACGAAGGAAGGGGCTCAGTGAATTAAATTTTGTCAAATGCACACTTGTAATTGGAAGTCATGCTTTTCTATGTATCTAATGAAAATAATCTGTTGCTTCATATTGTAAGCTACAGGATAATGAAATGTTTGACAAATATTTCTAAATTACAAACTCATTTTATACTGAAAGCAACAATTAATGTATTTTAATGGTAAAAATACATAAATAAATCTATTTTTTGTGAATTATATATTTAGCATTACAGTAAATATCCTTGGATGATGAAAGGACAAGGTGGCATTTGAGGTCTTTCATTCTGATTCAGCTATGCAAAAATTAATGTGAATATGAAACTGTTTCCATAGAAGAAAATGTGAAAATGGATGCTCAAAAGTGGTCTTTTTTCAGCACACACACAATGGTTAATGGTTCTAAGTGTGTAAGCTTGTTTTTTTAATCAAAATATGATTTGCTTTCAGTTGAATTTTGTTGGTGCTTCTCTCAGAAATCCATGTACAGTTTAAACAGAATATTATTTCCTTTGAAGTATCTTTTGTTGGTTTTATTACTAATGATTAGTGTCCAAATGGTTAAACCACAGTTGATCAAGCTTTTAGTGGTTGAAGAGTAGTGAATTGAAAGTTATCTCAAACTTGCTCCATTTCCATACCTATGGTAAAGCACATCCAGCTGATGAGCACAAGCTTGAGTATAGGACAACCTCCAGTGCAGGAACCATGGTAGAGCCTATCCTAGAGATTACAACAGATTTATTTTGTTTCATTTGGCTGCTTTTCGGTGAAGAAGTGTTTAATCATTTGATATATACTCTGTTCGTCATACTACTACTGCAGCATTGAAAACATCAATTGTTGGTTACAGTCAGTAAACATATATTCCCACTTGTAGAACTTGTACTGCTGTTGTGTATTAGAATATCCTGATCTTGTCAGGTTATTATTCCATATTCTTTTTGGTTCCAAAGAAAAACAAGGATCTCAGGCACATTTTGGACCCAAGTTAACTCAACCAGTACATGGAAAAAGACCTGCTTCATGATGGTCACATTGCAAGCAACCTTGCCTTGACTACAGGCAAATGAGTGGATGTGCCCAGTCGTTCTCCAGAAAGCTTATCTCCACATCAGGATAGCAAGAGTATATATAAAGTTTCTGCATTTCTCCCTGGGAGCCAGTCACTTTCATTTTAGAGCCTAGCCTTTCGGGTGTTCACCAAGTGCATGGCCGTGGTAGCAATGAACCTGAGGCTGCTCGGGGTCAAGGTTTTTCCATGTCTAGATGACTGGATTCTCACTGCCACCTTGAGAGAATCTCTTATCAAGTCCAGGGGCTACATAGTCCAACTTTGCTTGTCCTTGAGGAATTTCAGTCATTTACAAGTAGTTACAGCTACCGCAGACAGTCTGTTCAGTTCATGTGATTCCACCTGAATACTTGGTCCTGTGACATTTCTCTCTCCAGAACAAGTCCAGTTATTAAGGTTTGCATTTGGAGCCTTCTGCAGCAACACTTATGCAAATTCTAGGGCTCATGGCCTCTGCTGTTGTGATGGTGCACATAGCCTGATTCCACATGAGTGGCTACTGAGAGTGTAATGGTCACACCAGGATGACTCGCTGTCATTACTCATCTGACTCTCAAATTTCTGCAGATGTCTGCCTCAGTGGTCAGGGACATTCCTGCTGCTGTTGCAGGGGAGGCCCTTTCTTTTGCCGTTTGGGTAGGGGGGCAAATTATCATGAGAGAATGGTCCAAGGCATATGTTCAGATCAGGATGCCAGTCTTCACATCAGTGTCCTGAAAATGAGGACAGTCCTATTGTTGCAGTAACTGCAGGACTGCTTGCCCCCAAGGGTGATCTCCATTCAGACAGACTACATTACATCAACCAACAGGGAGTAATCAGATCTTAGCCCTTATGTCAGGAAACCTTGAGAGTATTGCAGTGGATGAACACTTTGCATCCTTTCTTGACAGCAATGCACATTCTCAGGAAGATTTAACTGTCTCTCAGTGGTGTCTCATTCCTCACGTGAACAAATCTTTCACCACTGGGGCTATCCTTGCCATAATCTTTTTGCTGATCCCAAAGGATAGTCTCTCCGGCACCTCCAGGTTCCCTTCACCTGGATCTGCTCAACCTCAAACTGCGTGGTTTCTCCTGTTCCAGTAATGGCAAGAGTCCCTTCATCTCAAGTGGTAGTTTATATTCTTTCCACCTCGGAAAGATTTTTCTCGTAGTGTTTAGAAGAACAAATGGTCACATTCTGCTGCCTTGACACTTGCTCAGGGTATAAATCTCTTCTATGTATCCATTCCTCAAGACCTTCTCTTTCTTTCACAGTTTTCTTCAGTGTTCAGCTATTGAGGTGCAACTAGGCCCTATCTCTAATTTTTTACCAAAACATTGATTCCCATTTGTTAGCTTCTCATAGATCATAGAAGGCCTTTCTTAGTTGTACTTTCCCACTTTATCCACTAATCAGGGAAACGGTCCATCCTTGGAATCCCTAAGAAAGGAACCCTTGTAACCAGTGTCTAGCACTACCTTAACATTCTTGTTGTGGAAAATTTCCGAGTTGCATGCAGTATTAGCACAACATTGTTTCTTTTTTCCACAAAGACAGTCTCTCTTTCTCTATACACTGATCATTTTTTTTCTTCCCAAAGTGATGTTCAAATGTAGCCTAAACCAACCCACAGATGTACTGCTGTTCTTTCCCAAGCATTCCAACAAGAATATTTGCTTCACACCTTGGACATACACAAACAATTGAGGCTCTGTCTTCATAGAAGAAAGTGTGTCAGCAAGAACTCCTAACTGTTCATGTCCTCTGTGCCTAATAGTTTGGGTTTGAAGGTCTTCAAGATTTGTCCAGATGGATTTTAGATTGCCATTAATTTACATCTCCAGCAATCGTCCTGTAGCACTTAGACCAAAAGCTTATTCTACAGGGTCGGTGACCACATCCGCCATGTTTTTCAGGAATTCTTCTGTGGATGAGATTTGTGCAGCTGCTGCTTGGGCTTCTTTGCAAATCTTTGCTAAGCATTATAAGCAGGACATGATTTAGATCTGGCTCAGTGTCTGTCTTCCCTTCCTGCAAGAGAATCCACCATGGGGCTTCCTTGTGGTGGCTCTTTCATTTCATGAGGTGGGAGAGGCCTTCCACCGTGGTCTGGGAAAAGTGGACACCCTGTCCAGGAGAAGTCAGCCAAATGGAGCTACATCTGGCACTTCTTGTCTTGAAGATTCAAGACAAGTAGTTGAGACCAGAGTGGTATGGTACATAAACAGGGTAGCATATGGCATTACCTCCTTTGTAGAGTGTTGATTTATGTTTGACAGTGGGCCATTAACAGATAGCTATAACTATACTATCTATTAACTATACTATTTACTTCATAGGACAGGGGATTGTGTATGTGAACTTTTGAGTCTCAGCTTCAGTTTTGTCTTCCAGCAGAGGATTCTGGAATTTTTTCAGGTCTCCTGTTAGTGGGGAACCATTGAACCTGACCTGTTTGTCAGCCAGTAGACTGTTGACCTGCCACTTTTTTACTTTGATCAGCAGGACAAATGGGAGTTGAGGACAGATGTATCCTGTCTTAATTTTTGGGGGCAGGAATTCCTGTATAGCCTTCCCCATAATTCTTCATTTAGTCTTTAAAAAAAAAAGCAAAGAAGAAAGGCAAGCACTCATTGTTATCACTCTATGTAGGCAATAAGAATAAAGTTGTAATTCCAGTCTGTCAGTTCCATGGATGTGCAGAAAGCTATTTAAGATCCCTCTTGGGTGGGTCAACAATGAACTCCCATCACAGGACTTTGCTTTAACTTTTACTTTACCTTAGTAGATAGTGTTCAAAAAGCTGGAGGAGAAGGCTAAAGCTTTCTAGTTAATGAAGCAAGATCCTACTCCCTACTGCCTGGGTACTCCAGGTATTAACCCACCAAACAATGGGATACTTGTATTAAAAAAATTGAGGGCTGACCATAACCGTTGCTAAGGAGAGGGGCTATTCCAAAGGAGGCGGCAATGTTGGAAAGACATATTGGGCAGTGTAGACAAGCACATAGATGAGAACAGAGTGATTTCCTTCAGCAAATCTAGAGCCCATTGGTTGCAGCTGGCTTCATATCCTTCCTACATCCCTAGCCTCCTCCTATTTTCAGGAAATCTGGATTTTCCTGACCTATGAACATTGGCCCTTAGACATGTCTAAGTACAGGTTACACAGTTGAACTGTGTTCTGCTTTCAAGGGCTACCATCTCTTGCCATTCATGTAGCCTAGCCTTTTTTGTAGCAACTACTCAATAATAGAGCAATAAAGAGGGCATCCTAGATAGAGTAGGAAAGGGGTATACTACTCAACACTTTACCAAAAAAAGGAGAATTACAGTAGTCAGAACATTTGAAATGCTTACCATGCAAATCCTATTGCCCATCCTTAAGAAAGATGCTGTGTTGATCACCATGGACATAAAGGATGCATACCTGCATATATCTGTTCATGGAACACATAGGAAGTTCCATGAGTTTGCAGTTAGGAGTATCTGCTTTTAGTGCACTTCTTACCTTTGGGCTGTGTAGTCCACCCAATCATTCCCCAGATATTTTTCACTTTTATTTTCCACCGAGACTCGGATAGTCATAAGTACCCTTATGTCAGAATGATTCAGGCTAGCTCCTTGGGGGAGCTGTAATAGGCAATGCGCTATATCTTTCACTGCCTACAAAACATGGGTATATCTTCTTTCAGAAATCTAGCCATTTTCTTCTCACACCAAGTTCTTCACGTAAGCAGTCTAGGACACACAAACCTGTGAAGTATCACTTACTCCAAAGAAAATTTCTTTTGCAAACAAGTTGTTTCAGCATATTACAGGAACAGCTAGAACATTCCCCAAGGGAGAGGAGTGCATTTCAGTCTCAGTTCTTGATTCAACATTAACTGACTTCACATGATCTAGTTGTAGCTCAGGAATATCTTTGCACAGAAACTCCTGATGATCATTATTAGATCACTGTTGTGGTAACCTTTAGCTATATGGGACATATCCTGCCAAGGGTATTGGACATCTCTCCAGTGTATAACAGCTTTTAATGCCTTCCTCAGAAATCGTACATTCTCCCCAGTCATGCACATATGGTGGTATAAGAATGACATATGGCTGCACCAAAATCTGGAACTTTTTTGCTGTTGGTACACTTAAATGTGTCATGAACTGAGCAGCTTCATTATGGTGGTCAACTTCACCTACAGTTTTTCGGCATACAAGTGTCCCATTGTGGACCTTCCTTTTTCTGTAGAAAAGATGTTCTTCGTGTTTCACTGCTGCAGTAGTAACCACTGGGTTATCCATGCTTTGGTAGCCCTCAGTCAGTCCAAATACCAGAGTCAAGGTTTTGTACATCGGCTGCTGTTGCTAGTTGGGTGACGTCAGGTCGTCTGAGCTATAAAGGAGAGCAGGCAACAACGTCAGAGCTATAAAGGAGAGCAGGCAACACCATTACCTCATGGAGCCCATAGCAGAAGCAATTCACAACAGCGCCAGTCCGCCATTTCCTGATTTCGAACATTAGCTGAAAACTTCTAAAGCTAAGTACCCCGTTGGAAATCCTTCCTTTTTCTTGCACTAACCGATGTCCGAAAAAGTCAATAATTGTCTCGCCTGTGGAAAGCAAATACCACACGGAGACTTCCATTCTTACTGCGTCACTTGCTTAAGTCCAGATCACGACGTACCCCGCTGTCGGTTCTATGCCCACTTTAATGCTAGAATTATTTGTCATAGAGCTCTGTTTGTAGCCATTTATTTTCATCTTCGTATCCGATTACCGATATGGCATCTGTCAGCAAACTGCAGATCGTCTGAAAAAATGTAAAGATTAGGATAGAGACCAACCGCATAAGGCCAAGCCTTCTGACAACACCAAGGCTAAATGGGTCGTCAGTTCTTCGGAATTCAGTGAGGCGCTTTCGCAGCCCCTGATGCCTGACTCAATCACTTCTCAGGCCTCTACTGAGACCCTTTCGGAGTCCTGTATGCCACAGATGGTCTGCATCGTCTAGCGAGCCTTCAGCTGTCTCTGCCTCGGTTGGGTCCGAAGCCACTAAGAAGGCACCGGCTTCAAAGGATACCATTTGCACTTCGGATTTCACTTCACGGCCTTCACCCTCTCTTCCAGTTAACACACCGACAGCACTGAGGGATACTCTTTAGGCCAGACTTACAGCTAATCCTAGGAAAACAGCAAAAAGTCTCCATTCCACTACAACTCCCCCTTCTCAAACTAGAATGCTTAAAATGGCGGAGGATCTCATCACTTTCATCTGGGGTAATCAGGCCACTCCAGCCAAAAGGAGAAGGGAACCTTTTCCCGGCATCCATTTGGATTTAGACTCAGAGGGATCTGACTCCTCTGTTTTTGCGGAGGAAAATCCTCTTACTGGCTATGAAGACTCCGATGCAGAAATATCAATTCCTTCTGCATCACCTCCAGAAGACTTTTCCTTTGAGGAAGCCCTCCACACCCTCAGGGAACACTTCAGATGGGAATCAATGGATTTCCTTCAATCCAAGAAAAGACTAAGAGAGTTTTTGGGCCTACCCCAGCATAGGCCTGTGGCCATCCCACCCATCTTGGAGGTGGTAGATGATGTTTACCAAGAATCCAGCCTTACCACTGACACACTTCCACCTTCCCCCAGAAAACTTGATGGGTACTACAGGGTACCTGACTTGCATAAATTCCTCTACAGAAATCCTATAGCAGATTCAGAGGTAATTGCTGAGGGACCTAAGGGAGTTAAGGCTACCTCTGCAAAGAATCCCACTCCCTCAGACCAAGAATCCAGGGCCCTGGACAGATGGGGTAAAAAAGTATATACCTCTGCAACTTTAACTGTAATGGCTCTCAACTGTCAGTTCCATATGTTAAAGTATCAACAGCAACTTTGGAACTTTTGAAACAGAAAATTTCTGCTTTACCATATTTTGCCAACAATAAGGAGATAGCAGAATTACTGCAGTCTTCAGCTCAGGTGGCTAAACACTCCGTGCACTTGTGGATTTGACGCCCTAGAAGCTTCTAGCAGGGCAGCAATGACAAGATCTGTTATCAGAAGACATGCATAGTTGAAGGAACAACCTCTCCCTGATTATGTCAAAGCTAAAATCATGGATGCACTTCTTGACAAAGACTGCTTGTTCGAACAGAAAACTGAAGAGGTACTTAAAAAGATGGAAGACAAAGCAAAATCTATGCAGACTGTTCGATTTTCTTCAAGTACAACCTCCTAGGTTCATCAGAAATTTTCCTTCTAAACACTGGTCCTTTCCTGCACAAAGCAGGCAGGCACAAGGCAAAACCCATAGGGACAGACCCACTAGGACTCCAACTTAGGGTGAGCAAAGAACTAAACAGTGACCCCCCCCCAAACACTCGACTGGGGAATTCAAAAGAACGCTGTATGGAAAAAATTTTCATTGACTACCTTTCCCATCTCTGCCTGCCTCCACCATACCAAAAGCTAGGAGGAAGGCTGTCTCTATGCAGAGAAAATTGGAACTCTATAACAAAAGATCAAGTGGGTCTTAAAAATCATTGCTCAGGGGTACAAATTCATAGGTTCATAGGTTCATACTAGGCTATCTGCCCTAGGGCATTTATAAGCCTAGCCAGAGTGTGTTTGGCTTTCGCCACCCATTTTAAATTAATTTTGCTATGCCCTTTTTCGAGGTTAGTATACTGTGCCTCTGTCGAACAGTGACACAGAAGTGATACCCGGGGTAAACCTATGATCTTCCATCCACTCATCAAGATTCCTCTTGAAGAGAGTCAATGAGGGACTCTGCTTAACCTGGACTGGGATTTTATTCCAGAGTGAAGGGAGCCTCTGGGTTATGAATCTGTCCCTCCAGCATGTCCTAATTATTTCAGTGCTGAGGTTCAAGTCTCTCGAGTGCGTAGCACGATGGGATTTGGATTTTCTGAGGTGCAGCATGTCCATTAATTCCGGGTTGGACATGGCTTTATACGTCAGGCACAGATCGCCTCTGAGCAGGCGGTATGCCACTGAGTAGAGCTGGAGTTTCTTTAACCGGGCAGTATATGGCATCTGTTTGAGCCCTTTGATCCTCTTGGTGAGGTACTTTTGGGGTCTTTCCAGTTGCTGCAGGTGTCTGGTGTAAGGTACATCCCAAAAGGGGCATTGTACTCAATTATGGGCCTGATGAGGGATGAGTAAAGAGGCACAATGACCTCCCCTGATCTAGATGTGAATCCCTTCATGATTAGGTGGGCTGTATAAAATGTTTTTCTAACCACTTTGGCCACGTGGTTGTCAAATGAGAGATTGCTATCAACTTGGGTCCCCAGGTCCCTAATTACTTCTTCTGTACTTAATGGATTACTACCTATGTGGTAATTTGTGGGCACTTTGTTTTTGCCAAAGGGGATGACTATACACTTTTTGGCATTTAGCTTGAGGCCATGGCTCTGGCACCAGTTGTCTGTTTCTATGAGGCCCTTTTGGAGGATGCTTGTGTTGGTTGGAGAGTCGATTATGGTGCCCAATTTGCAGTCATCTGCGAACTTGGTCAGCCACAGTCCTTCCGTGTTGGCCTGTACCTCCAAGAAATATATACCGAACAAGAGAGGTCCCAGGACTGAGCCTTGTGGGACGCCACTTGTAACTGGTTTGGAGTCTGACATGGCTCCAGCAATTCTAAAAATGTGTGTTCTGTCCTTGAGCCAGTTTGCAACCCATCTAGTGGCATAGGGGTTTATATTTAAGCTGGTGAGCTTATCTATAATGCCCAAGTGGGGGTATTGTATCGAAGGCTTTTGCGAGGTCCAGGTAGGCTGTGTGGACCACCTTCCCCTCATCAATGGCCTTGGTGACTGTTTCAAAGAAATCAACCAGGTTTAAGAGGCAGGATCTGCCCTTAAAGCCGAACTGGGTAGTATCCAGTGTCTGTAGGTCCCCAATATCTTTATTTATGAGGTCCATGATGATCCTTTCCATAACTTTGCAGACCAAGCTAGTCAGGCTTATGGGGCGATAGTTTCCAGGATCCGTTGAGGCACCACCTTTGTGGAGAGGAACCACTGTTGCTGTACGCCACTCTTTGGGTACATATCCTGTAGTAAGGCTGAGATTGAACAGTAGTTTTATGTTTGGGTTTAGCTCTTCTTGGAGTTCATGTAGGACGCAGCCCAGGACACCGTCTGGTCCCATTGATGCTGTGTTTTTTGCTTTGGAGAGGGCAGCTCTTACCTGAGCATCTGAGATGTCGGGGGGGGGCAGCACTCTGCTTGGATAGATATTTGCCCTTTTGGTGGGGAGGGGTGGAGAAGTTTGCACTGAACCTGTCATCTAGGATGTTGGCAATGTCTGTGGGTTTGGTGTATATTTTGTCATTTTGGACTAATTCTGAGCATATCTGGGAATTCCCACCCAGGTTCCTAACATAACTAAAGAAAGCCTTGTGATTATCCTTAGTGTCCTGTGCAATTTTTCTCTCGAAGCTGGCCTTAGACGATTTTATGAGTGCCCGTAGCTTTTTGCTAATACTGATCAGAGATGCCTTCCCTTTTTGGGATTTTGCTCCATCATGTAGTAGCTTCCTCCTTCTATTGTATAGTTTGTTTATGGCTGGAGTCCACCAGACAGGACGTCTGCCTTTGAAGGATTGTGTCTTGGTTTTATTTGGGATTGCATGATCCATGCATTCCTGAAGGTGTTCATAGAATGCATTTATAAAGGATTCTGCGGTCTGGGCCATATTTTCCACAGGCCCAGGGGCTTTGAAGGATTCCACCTCGGTTTTGAGGAGTGTGAAATTTGCTTTAGAGAGGTTTTTCACTGTGGTTTCAGGACAGGGGGTGGAGTCGGGATGTGAATATCCAGTGAGATTAGTTTATCTTCTGATCTTACCAATGAGGGATACACTTCTGGTCTGGAGCATAGAGGTCCCTTGTTGGTGATGATCAGGTCCAGTATGTTTTCCCCTCTTGTGGGAGTGATAACAAGTTGCTCCATAGCATTTGAGATTATAAATTCTAGGAACCTTTGGGCTAGGGTGTTGGAGCTAGAGTAATGCTCCCAGTCTATGTTTGGGTAGTTGAAGTCGCCCAATATAATGGTGTTTGGAGAGACCTTCATATTTTCCAGTGTTCTCAGGAAGGCCGAGTGGGGATGCTGGGTTTGGGAGGGTGGTCTGTAGCAGGCTATAAACTGGAAGGCAGTTTTACCCACTGTTAGTTGCACATGGATAGTCTCTGATGCTTCGTGCTGTGCCACCAACCTGGAGGTGTGGGTATCTTTGATGAATATTGATACTCCCCCTCCTTTTGTGGTTCGGTCCAAGTTTTGGGGCCGAAAAGCATGGTATGAGGTATAACCTGGTAGTGCTGGGGTGCTCTCGGGAGCCTTGAACCAGGTTTCTGTTACCACACAGATATCAATGTTCTCCATGCTAAGGAGGGTTTCGAATGCGTGCATCTTGAGGTTTAGACTTCTGGCATTGAGTAGCATTTCTCTTAGTTTCTTATCCCTTGTGATACCTATGGAGGTGGGTTTGTCTTTTCAGCCTTGCCTAAAAAAGACACCATGGGGGTAGCAAGAGCCTTTGCCAATATCAGAAAGCCCAGCGGTGACAGGTGCAAGCCGTCCCTAGCGAAGCATCGTGGCTTGTCGAGCATGTCATCCCAGGCTGACAGGCATTGGATCCCCTTTGAATGACACCAATACTTAAGCCAATTGTTGAAATTGATCATCTTGTCTTCATATTGTGGCATCATTCTTGGTGAGGGTAAGATGCTACTCAAGGTCAGGGTCATACCGGCCTGGGCTACATGCTCAGAGAGCTCCTCTATGTCTCTTTTCATGTAGTCCAGGGAGGTACGTCTCAGGTCATTCACACCAGCATGGACAATGACCGAGTCATATTTGTACTTGCCTTGGAGTGACCTGAGTGCTTGTGTTATGTGACGGATCCTAGCGCCCGACAGGCAGCTCACCGTGACCTTCTCCTTGTTCAGCCTGGTGAGTGGGACGTCCGCGTGCCTGACGATAGAGTCACCTATTACAAGTGTATCATGTGTGTTGTTTAGCCTTAAGGGCTGTGACTGTTTGGCACACTGGCTTTGTGAGCTATGTGTTGAACGTGTTTTGTTTTGGGGTAGCGGTTGCTTGGGTCTCTGCTTTGGAGGTCTCTGCTGCTTAGGCAGATTTTTATTTAGAGCCTCCGAGTATGTTTTTGTGTGTTTGTGTTTGGTTTGCTGTCGTGGTAGGTCTATGTGAGACTGGAATTGTAGTGAGTGTGGTTTCCTTCTCCTTTTGACTGGTTTCGCCAGTACTGAGTTGAGAGAGCTTTGCCTCCAGTATGGCTATATGGTTGCATCTCTCACATGTGTTGGAATTTGTTGGGAGGAGGAGAGGGGTTGTCTGTGTACGTGAGGCAGTTGTAACATTGACTCAAGATTCCCAGATTCACCAGCTGGACCGGAGAGGAGATTGACAACTGACCTTTGGACATGCTAGAATAGTATTGGGAATTCCTTTATAATTGAAAAAAGGGCCAATGGGGAACAAGGTACTCAAGGGGAGTTAGTGAGGGTGTAGTGCTTTTACTTTTTTAGTGCTGATTTATATAATTGCTTTAGTGAGCAAGTGCCAGGTATCTTAAATGCAATGTGTTACAGGTAACTTAAATGCAAAAACGACAAACAGTAACTTTCTTTCAAGTGAAACAAGGAAATAAGTACAGTAAGCAATGCAGATATCACTAGGGATCCACAGAATCGCTGAAAAGCCGCTTTTTAGGTGGAATTAGCATTTCAGGGAAATAACAAGCAAACAAACAACAAGCATACAAACAAAGCCAGATTCAGCAGGCCTGGATCTAATCTATGCTACAGCAAACAAGATGTACCAATTTCAGTAAGAAACAGTTCAAATATGCAGGCACTATAAGCCTTTAACAAGAAATTCCCAGCCTAGAAGGGCAGAGTCCAGCCTCTCCTCCCACAAGAGTGCAGACCACAAACCTTCTTAATGTAAAATAACTGGCCTGAAGCCCAAGTGCTTAAACCAGAATGAATACACTTTTAGAATAACAGACACTGAGCCCTCAGTCAGCAGTTCCCAACTTAGAAGGATGTAAGCTACCTGTTCTGCCACTACAGTGCAGACCACAAACCTTCTTAATGTAAACAACTGGCCTGAAGCCCAAGTGCTTAAACCAGAATTAATATACTTTTAGAATAACAGACACTGAGCCCTCAATCAGCAGTTCCCAAATTAGAAGGATGTAAGCTACCTGTCCTGCCACCACAGTGCAGGCCACAAACCTTCCTAATGTAAAACAACTGGTCTGAAGCCCAAGTGCTTAATCCAAAAGACTTAGAATGATAGCTACACTTTAATCAAGTTACTACCAAGCAGTAATAAATACAATTGAATACTTTAAAGAATGCCTGGATTAGTGCTCAAGTCATACAAACAAAGCTAGATTCAGCAGGCCTGGATCTAGTCTATGCTACAGCAAACAAGGTGTACCAATTTCAGTAAGAAGCAGTTTAAATATGCAGGCACTATAAGCCTTTAACCAGAAATTCCCAGCTCAGAAGGGCAGAGTCCAGCACTCTCCTCCCACAAGAGTGCAGACCACAAACCCTTTTAATGTAAAATAACGGGCCTGAAGCCCAAGTGCTTAAACCAGAATTAATGCACTTTTAGAATAACAGACACTGAGCCCTCAATCAGCAGTTCCCAACTTAGAAGGATGTAAGCTACCTGTTCTGCCACTACAGTGCAGACCACAAACCTTCTTAATGTAAAACAACTGGTCTGAAGCCCAAGTGCTTAAACTAAAAGGCTTAGAATGAGTTACACCAAGCAGTAATAAATACAATTGAGTACTTTTAAGATTACGCAAAAGCAAAATAAAGTAGGAAGAAACACAAATACAGTAAAAGCAGATATTTTTTTTTTTTTTGAGTAAGCAAATGAGATGGGCCCAGGAGTTACAGGACAGAAACAAGTGCAAATGCAGGCCTTCAAATCAGAAAGTTGAGAGAGATGGAAGACCGCCCAAATGGCCAATAACTACAAATTCTGGGCCAGAACCACTCCTTATGAATTCATTTTCCAAGAACTACCACCTCCAAGAGGGTACCCAGAACTACCTCCAAACCAGTGGGCAGAAGCACTAAAACAAGTGCAAAACCTAATATCCCTAGGGGCAGTAGAACCTATACCTCCAGAACAACTTGCAAAAGGATTCTATTCCAGACTGTTCCTTGTTCCCAGGAAAGAGGGGACTTGTTCCATCCTGGACCTATCCTTTCTCAGTACCTTCCTGGTAATCCCAAAATTCAAAGTGCTTACCTTACAACAGATTCTACCAATGCTGCCAAACAAAGCTTGGATGGTCACCTTAGACCTAAAGGACGCTTACCTGCACATCTCAGTAAGGGAATCGTACAGAAAATTCCTGCTCTTCAGAGCAGGATAATTACACTTTCAGTTCTCTGCTTTGCCCTTTGGCTTATCTACTGCTCCCAGTGTATTCACCAAATGTCTAGCTACTGTCATTGCATTCTGCAGGCAAAAGAATGTACAGATTTACCCTTACCTGGATGATTGTCTCATCCAGGCAGACTGCAAGGAACTGCTCCTGCAGCACCTCTCATTTGTAAAAACCATACTCACCTCTCTGGGGTTCACTATCAACAAAAGGAAATCAAAACAGTCTCCTACCAGGAAAATCACATTTCTGGGAGCTTTACTGGACACAGAACAGCAAATGGCCTTTCTGTCCCCAGAAAAACAAAGTTTCCTACCAAAATACTTCACTACTCTGGCCTCCCAAACCTAGCTTTCTGCCAGGAAATTCCTGCAAACTCTAGGGTACATGGCCTCATACATCCTCCTGGTACCTCTGGCCAGACTGCATGAGGAAAATTCATTGGTACCTAACGAACATATGGTGTCAACACTCAACCTCTAGACAACTCCCTGCCTGTGATCCCTTGCATAAAATCCGAGTTCCTGTGGTGGGCCCAGGCCTGTGCTCTGAACAAGGGACTTCTATTCACCCTCCATCCATCAGAACAGACCATAACTACAGATGCTACGGGCATAGCCTGGGGCGCCCACCTAGAAGGCAGATGTGCCCAAGGTCTCTGCGATGCACAAAAACTACCCTTGCACATCAACCAAAAGGAAATGATAGTGAAAAACTCGGACATCCTTCAATCCCTACCTCAAACCAGGGGTTCTCCTTATAAAAACAAACAACACCACAGTCATGTGGTACATCAACAAACAGGGAGGGACTCAATCCTAACCCCTGTGCAGACTAGCCATGAATGTGTGGCCTCATCTATGGGACTACATCTTCTAGCCTAATACCTACCGGGCATCAGCAACACCCTAGCAGACCACCTAAACAGTAACCTGCTGAATCCACATGAATGGCAAATACACAGGGACATTTTTCTGCAAATTACCCAGACATGGCGGACCCCCCCAGATTGAACTCTCTACCTCTCATTTAAATCAACAAGTACAGAAATTCTGCACCAGGGAATACCATCACTTGGCCTGGAAGGTCGATGCCCTGACCTTCCCTTGGAATACACTCTTTGTGTATGCATTTCCACCTCTTCTCATTCCAAAAGTATTAATCAAGATAAAAAACCAAAAGCAGTATACATTGCCCCAGATTGGCCCAGACAGCACTGGTACCCACTGCTGTGCATCCTATCTCACCAGCCCACCTGGCAGCTACCTCTGATATCTCACCTGCTATCCTGGGGGGGGGGACAATGCTGCACCCACACCTTCAGACACTCAAACTCTCAGCATGGCTTATTCTACCATAACCAATAAGGAATCTATGCTAAGCAAGCAAGTCCTTGACATCCTCACAAAAGCCAGAAAGGCCCATCACCAGAAAATCTTACTCTGGAAAATGGAAATGATTCTGCTCCTGGAGCCAGTCCAAGGGGGCAAACATACATCTGCCCTCCATTCCTGTTATTCTAGATTAGCTTGCTGAGCTTCTTAACAAGGGTCTCTCCTCCTCCTCCCTAAAGATCCATCCCTCTACCATCTCAGTACACTTTGACACAGAACAGCCATTGTTCTCCCACCCCATTATCTTACAGTTCCTTAGAGGAGTTTCTAATATCAGTCCTCCTGGAAGACAGCCCACCCCAGCCTGGGACCTGAACTATGTTTTAGAAAAGCTTACTCTGCCTCCCTTTGAGGCTGCAGCATCCTCAGAATTAAAGTACCTCTCTTGGAAGACTGCCTTTCTCCTGGCTATTACCTCAGCCAGGAGAGTGTCGACGCTTCAAGCTTTAATGGCCATTGAACCATTTATCATCTTCCATGCAGACAGGGTCTCCCTGAAAACTAATCCCTCCTTCATGCCAAAGGTAATTTCGGATGTTACCCTCAACCAGGCCATCCACTTGCCCACCCTCTTCCCTAACCCTCAGAATAAGGGGGAAGTGATGATACTCATTCTTTTAATGTGCACAGGCAACTCAGATTTTATCTGGATCATACAAAGACATTCAGGAAAACTGACCAGCTCTTGGTCAGCTTAAAAACAGGGGCACAGGGTAAACCAATATGCAAACAGATCATTTCCAAATGGATAGCACACTGCATCCATTTTTGCTACTCCTTGCATTGAAAACCACCCCCTAGGACCATCAGAACCCATTCCACTAGGGTAGCCTCTACTTCCACAGCATTCCTTAGAGGGGTACCCACCAAGGACATCCTGGAAGCTGCCACATGGACTTCAGTCCACACCTTCACCAAACATTACCATCTGAATCTATTCTCAAAAGCTAGGGCTGGGTTTGGCTCTGCAATTCTGCAGGTGAGTGCTTACCCAATTTTAAGTTTCTATCAACCTTCCGCCCTTCTCCTCAGCTTTGGGAATCTTCCCAGTGGTTATTACTGCAGCAGTGAAACACAAAGAACATAGTACAGTTGTATACACTTGCCATAAATGTAGATGTTTGAGTGTATTCACTGCTGCGGTCATGCTTTCCCTCCTCCCACCTGATATCTGCTGTCCTTACAGAGATGCATATTTCTGTGGGGGTCTCTGACCCCAGGACAACTTATAATTACTAAAATTGGACTTCTTTGGTGGTGGGCGGCTGTGGTGGTGCAGCGTTTAGCGTTGTCACCTCACAGTAAGAGGCTTTCCGGTTCAATCTTCAGCTGGGTGTCTTCTGTGTGGAGTCTGCATGTCCTCCCTGTGGTCATGTGGGTTTTCTCTGGGTGCTCCGGTTTCCTCCTACATCCCCAAAGACATATTGCTAGTTTATTGGACATGCTAAAATTGGCCCTAGGTGTGAGTGCATGCATGTGCCTTCCGGGGAAGGTTGGGCGCTGGGCTGGCAACTTGACACCGTAAAACTCCACTGCCAATCATCCACGGACAAGGTGATCTGCTGTGGCGACCCCTAACCAGGAAAAGCCGAAAGAGAGAGGGAGGACTACTTTGGTTAAAGCAAGAAAAACTGAGGTAATGGCGTCGCCTGCTGTCCTTTATAGCTTGGACGACCTGACATCACCCAGCACAAAACCTTGATTCTGATATTTAAAATGACTGAGGGGTACCACAGCGTGCTTAACCTAATGGTTACTACTGCAGCAGTGAATACACTTAAACATCTACATTTATGATAAGTGTACATAACTGTACTTTTTCTATTTTTGCATACATCTGTCAGAAAAAGAAAATAGGCTTGTGGTTGGCAAATTCCTTGTAAGGGCTTCCATATGGCCCGTATCATTTGTTTATGTGAACAGCATAGCAGTAGGACTTGTGAATTTTGCCAGTCTTGCAACCACAAAAATGTTAGACGCAGGCTGAATTCTCAAATTTTTAAGAACAGACTTCTTTTGACTTCCAGGTTGGCTTCACACTGAGTAACAGCTTAATTCTAGCTCTCAAAATGTGAAAGCATAAACTCAGCAGAGAAGGCCAGAAGACTTGTGTTTAAGGGTAAATTTCAGTAATTGGCTTGTATGATTGGCTGAAGGAAAAGAAAAGAAAAAAAAAGAGGAGAAATCAACTGGGATTTAATGTTCCCTGAAAGCATTCAGGGGTTTTCCCAACTATAAAGCACTAAAAGGAAAAGACCAAACCAATTAGCACTTAGTAGAAGCACAAGCTGCACCATGCATCTTAGCATATTTAACCTTTCTTTTAGGTTAACTCAAGTCTGTTAGTGTGGCTGACAGTTTGAAACTTTTGTTCCTGTTAGGAGGGTAAAACTTCAGTGTTTGAAGATGTACATAGTTTTGTGTGCTAGTATTAAGTTAATAGGTTTTAAGGAGCTATTGGGGGTGGGTTTTATTTGAGGGCTTTCAATAAAATAGAAATGTTTGTAAGTTGTGACATAGGCTCAATGGATATGACAAGAAACAACTGTATAAAAATTAATCCTGTCAAACAGTGCATGTATGTAACACAAAAGTTGGAACTAGACATTTAACAAAAAAAAGTATTATACATAAAAGGTGGGGGATAATAACATTTTAATGCAGTTATGCTTTCTGTAATGTCTTTAAATGTCATCCGTTTCAGAGATAAATACAAAAAAGAAAGTGGTGAACTATATTAAAATGTGTAGAGAGCAAATAGCCATGTTACAGGAGATGCGGAACTGAACTTGTGAATTTGACAAAGAAAGGTTTTCATGATGGTTATTCAGCAGAATACCTGTTGTGATGCCCCTTCACTGGCCCAGTAATCAAAGAGCCTCAATCCTCACCATTGGCAACAGGGACGTACACAATGGGAGGATGACAAGTACACACACAGTAAAGTATAATTTAAGAGCACACAGAGATCAGTCAATCTGGGGCTGGTCTCTCTCTCTTTCTCCAGATCCCCAGTAAGACCTCCCACTGGCACAGCTATAGAGTTGAGTCCTTAGCCAGGTTTCCAAGCCACATCCTCCCAACACTCTCTCTTTCCAACCATTGCTTCATGTCCCTGCCCAAGTAGCTGACGCACACACTTTGAGATTTGATTTATACACACACACTTGAGAAAGGCTGGCATAGGTTTACTAGCTATGCCCCCCTTCTGCCCAGATCGTAGTTATCACTGCCACCAGAAAACCTTCTCAGCTACTTTAAGGCCCTTCCCAAAGGGTGAACAATCCTACTGTGTAATGTTACTATTATCCAAATGATAAGTGTGACCAAGAGCAAGGCTATTTAGGAGTAGCCTGTACAGTGTCACCAAATACATATGCAAGATGTCCTTCAAGGATGCATCTGCAGTCATAACATATGGGTTGTCCTGCCTCAGGCAGCCCTTCGGTCGGCCGGATTCCAAAGTCTGGGTCTGGCCTCGGCTGATGTCGCACTTCACCCGACGTCAGAGCTTCTGGGGTATAAAGGCATCAGCCAACGCCATTTTCCTTAGTCTTTCTTGCCGCGCGGTGCCCGAAGCAGAAGCTGTTCACAAGTGCCAGTCGGTCAGATCCAGAGATTTCAGCTACCGAAGACTTCTAAAAAAGCTAATTACCCCGTTGGGGACTCTTTCTTGCCTCAGCTGATGTCAGACAAAGTAAATAATTGTTTAACTTGTGGGAAACAAATACCTCATAAGGATTTCCACTCTTACTGCCTTCCTTGCTTAGGCCCAGACCACGACGTATCAGCTTGTTTAGCCTGTGCTTCCTTCAACCGACGAACACTTAGACGTCGGTCGGAGTTTGCAGAAGAGTTTTTTGGATCCGCTTTTGCATATAAAATGCCGTCGGAGACTCCGACTACACATTTAGCCAAAAAACGCAAGGAAAAGGACCGACACTCGCGGCCCGCGGTTTCGGCTGAAACCACGGTTAGGCCTACCGCGAGTGTCTCGGTTTCGGCTGAAACAGAGTCCTCGGTTCTCCCTTCTGCCGAAAACATATCTCCAACAACCGAGGCCAGAGAGGCCCCGGCTGAGTCGGCTACAGAAATTCCTACCGAAGAAGCAGGCGCACAAGAATTGTCCGACACCATTCCGTTGGACATTTCTACTCCTGCACGTGGGGCAGCTAGGCCCCCTGCTTCTATGTCTATTAAGGCCTTCACCAGGGCTAAAGCAGCTAAAATTTCCAAGGCCTTACCAACAAAATCTTCCTCTCAGAGACCTTCCTCAAGTTCACAGATTCTCAGCCTTGCTGAGGACCTTATATCTCTGATTAGGGGTTCCCAACCTCACCCAGACAGGGCCTCACAACCTCCTCCTGACAAAAGGCCTAGGACTGAACCCCCTGAACCTCTCTCCTCTGATTATTCCTCGGATGGATCTGATTTATCAGACCATCAGGAAGGCCCATACTCACCTTATGAGGATTCGGATGCAGAAGACTCAATTCCTTCTGCCTCCCCCCCTGAAGAATTTTCCTTTGGGGAGACTTTGCACTCAATGAGGGAACACTTTCAATGGCAGGGTCAGGATTTTTCTGATTCTAGGAAAAGGCTAAGGACCTTTTTACACTTGCCACAGCATAGGCCTTTAGCCATACCACCTGTACTATCAGTTGTTGATGATGCATACAATGATGTCAGTTCTGCCCCTGATTCTCTTCCCCCGGCCCCTGCCAAACCTGACAGATATTACAGGGTCCCGGATTCTCACTTCCACTTGTATAAGGCCCATGCTGCAGACCCAGAAACTATTTCTCAGGGCCCAAAGGGTGTTGCAGCTGCCACTGCCAAAAACCCCCTACCCTCTGAACGAGAGTCAAGAGCATTAGAGAGATGGGGCATAAAAGGTTTATACATCTACTACTCTGTCTGCGAGGGCTTTAAACTGTCAATTCCATATGATACAGTACCAGGAATTTTGTTAGATCAGCTGAATAAAAAGCTTTCCTCTCCTGAACCTTTAGACCGTAAGTCCCTTCAGGATTTGGTACACAACTCTCAGCAGGTCAGTAATCATTTCTTAAAATGTGGCTATGATGCACTGGAGGCTTCATTTAGATCAGCTATGACTGGAGCAGTGATTCGAAGGCATGCCTGGCTAAAAGAGCAATCCTTGCCAGACCATGTCAAGTCTAAACTCCTAGATGCCACTATGGAGAAACAAAGTTTATTTGGCTCCCCTGCACAGGAGATTCTAAAGAAAGTGGAAGAAAAAGCTAAATCTGTGCAAACAGTCAAGGAATTTCTGCAGGTCCAACCTCCGAGGTTCAGCAGAAACTGGCCTTCAAAGAATTGGTCCTTTCCAGACACCTCCAGAGCACAGAGGGGCAGGAATAGATGCCCAAGAGGCAGAGGTCAATCAAGGGGTGCCTACAGGGGTCGTCATTGGCAACCTGCCAATCAGAGGAGTACCGCCACAGCTGCGACTACAACCACTTCCACAGGACAGACACAATGACTTGGCTCTGATTCCGCCTACCAGGGAGCAACTGGAAGCACCCTTGGGCGGAAAGTTAGCTTTATTTTCGAAAAACTGGCATTGCATTACAGGAGACAAATGGACATTGCAAACAATAGACAAGGGCTACAGGTTTCACTTCCACACTTTACAAACAAAGAGAGGAATGCCAAACCTTCCACCAAGCCAGAGGCTCTAAAACAAATCATCAACCTACTAAGGATGAGAGCAATAGAAAGGGTACCATCTATGGAACAAGGCCAAGGATTTTACTCCAGACTATTCCTTATACCAAGAAAAGAAACTCAATGGAGGCCTATTCTCGACTTGTCCGCACTAAACACATATCTCATTGTACCAAAATTCAAGATGCTGACCCTACAGCAACTTCTTCCCATGTTGGGCAAGGAGTCTTGGCTGGTGACTCTAGATCTCAAGGAGGCATACCTGCACGCCCCTATACGACCAGATTGCAGAAGACACCTCAGATTTCATGCAGGATCAGAGCATTATCAATTCTCAGCATTGCCCTTTGGCTTATCTACTGCGCCCAGAGTATTCATGAAATGCCTGGCATCAGTAATTGCACATTGCAGACTTCAGGGAATTCAGATCTACCCATACCTGGACGACTGCCTAATACAAGCGGACAACAAGACAAAAATAATAAAGGATTTGGCCTATGTCATACAACTGTTACAAGCCTTGGGATACACAGTCAACATCCAGAAGTCAAGACTAGTGCCATCCCAAAGGATAACAT
Source organism: Protopterus annectens (assembly GCF_019279795.1). Classification (NCBI taxonomy): domain Eukaryota; kingdom Metazoa; phylum Chordata; order Ceratodontiformes; family Protopteridae; genus Protopterus; species Protopterus annectens. The sequence continues at coordinate 854,238,252 of NC_056739.1, read as the reverse complement.
TTTTGGGTGCAGATGTGGACACAATAACTCAGATGGCTTTTCTCACAGAAGAAAAACAAAAGCAACGCCCAGTCTACTTCATGGCTTTGACAAGACAAACTCAGCTTACTGCAAGGAAAGTCCTGCAGGCCCTGGGTTACATGGCATCTTGCATAATCTTGATCCCGCATGCCAGGCTGCATATGAGAAAATTACAATGGTACCTAAGGAATGTATGGTCTCAACACAGACACAGTCTAGAAACCATGATACCAATCATTCCATGCCTGAAAAAAGAATTCCTGTGGTGGGCTCAGGCCTGCCAGACCAACAGAGGGTTGCCTTTCCACAAACCACAACCAAGGCAGACCATCACCACGGACACCTCAGACCTAGGCTGGGGGGCACACATGGAAGACAAGTGTATCCAAGGCCTATGGTCTCAAGACCAGCTGAATCTACACATAAATCTAAAGAAGATGCTGGCAGTGAAGCATGCAATCGAGGCATTCCAATCATTCTTCCAGCAAGGACATCTGCTGATAAGGACAGACAATACCACAGTCATGTGGTACATCAACAAACAGGGAGGCACGCATTCCTACCCTCTATGCCGGATGGCAATGGACCTGTGGAACCTAGGCCTGAATCTCAACATTCAACTGCAGGCCAAATTCGTACCAGGAAAAGAGAATTCACTAGCAGACAGCTTAAGCAGAACTACCACGGATGCTCACGAATGGATGCTGCATCCAGACATCTTCAAAAACATAACAAAGAAATGGGGAATGCCAGAAATAGACCTGTTTGCCTCCCCACTCAACCACCAACTGAAGAAATTCTGCTCAAGAGAATACCACCCACAAGCCTGGAGGGTGGACTCCCTTTCTTTCAGCTGGAAGGCCCTGACAGTTTATGCCTTTCCACCTCTCCCATTGATGTACAAAGTTCTACTGAAGATCAGGGAGGAACAGCCAAAGGTGATTCTGATAGCTCCAGACTGGCCAAGGCAGCATTGGTATCCGCTACTGAGAAGCATGTCTCGGACGAACTCATGGCCTCTACCCCTATGGCCTTTACTTCTAACACAGAACAACTACAGGACCCTGCATCCAAACTTGAAAACGCTGCAGCTAACTGCCTGGAAAATTGCATAATTCAAAACCAAACTGTTTTATCTCAGAGGGTCAAGGACATTATCCTGGAGGCTCGCAGACCCTCCACAAGAAAAACATACTCAGCTAAATGGAAAAGATTCCTCATTTGGAGTGCATCAAAGGGTACAAATGTCACACTGGCAAACCTAGCACACATCCTAGAATACTTAGCAGAACTGTTCCACAATGGCCTGTCCTATTCTTCCATTAAGATTCATGCTTCAGCAATTTCAGCAGAGTACAACATGGATCCTCCTATCTTCTCTCACCCTCTCCTCAGACAATTTTTAAGAGGGATCAAAAATGTAAAACCTCCAAGGAAACCACCTCTGCCTGCATGGGATCTCAATTTTGTGCTGGAGAAATTAACACTTCCCCCTTTTGAACCAGCAGCATCAGCAGACTTACAGTTCTTATCTTGGAAAACTGCTTTCCTTCTAGCAATCACTTCAGCAAGAAGGGTATCTGAGTTACAGGCATTAATGGCAGTGCAGCCTTTCCTAATCTTTCACCAGGATAGAGTGTCTCTGAGAACCAATCCTACTTTCATGCCAAAGGTGGTATCCAGGGTATCCTTGAACCAAGCTATTCATTTACCTACATTCTTCCCTAACCCACAGAACAGGGGGGGGAAACTATTGCACACCTTGGATGTACACAGACAACTACGCTACTATCTGGACAGAACTAAAACCAGCAGAAAAACTGACCAGCTTCTGGTAGCATATGCAACTGGAGTGCAAGGAAAAGCAATTTCCAAACAGACAATTTCAAAATGGATAGGAAATTGCATTCGATTCTGCTACTCTTTTAATGGAAAGACAACTCCTGAGAATATCAGGCCTAACTCCACAAGAGCCACAGCCACCACTACAGCTTTCCTATGAGGAGTGGCTACCAAAGACATTTTAGAAGCTGCTACTTGGAGCTCCGTGCATACATTTGCCAAGCATTACAATCTTCCTTTATACTCCAGATCCCGAGCAGGTTTTGCAACTGCAGTTTTACAGGGGATCTTGACTACACCATCATTATCTTAGTACCTCCTCCCCCAGTTTGGCTATGGTATTCTACCCATATGTTATGACTGCAGATGCATCCTTGAAGGACATAGTACAGTTTTGTACCTACCATAAATGTCCGATAGGTATGCATCTGCAGTCAGGATTACCCACCCTCCTTCCCCTCTGTGGTATTCCTAGGGTGCTTACCCCTCTTTTAGCTAGCTGGGGGAATCTATTATGGTGTATTTGTTTGTATGTATATATGGGTCTACTTCTAAAGACCGAACCGACGATTCCCCGACACAGAAATCACCGACGCCAGAAAACCGACAACACACAAACCCGACAACGCGAAACACCATAACACCGACACACGGAACGTAAACAACACACTACACTACATAGCATACACACTAGCCCTGACCCAAACCCTAACCCTAAGGTCCGATACTATCGCACACTTCACCTACCTGCACCCTAACCCTAACTCACTTACCCACCCCTAGCCCAAGCTCCGACACGAACGCACACTTCACCCACCTGCACCCTAACCCTAACTCACTTACCCACCCCTAGCCCAAGCTCCGACACTAACGCACACTTCACCCACCTGCACCCTAACCCTAACTCACTTACCCACCCCTAGCCCAAGCTCCGACACTAACGCACTTCACCTACCTGCACCCTAACCCTAACTCACTTACCCACCCCTAGCCCAAGCTCCGACACTAACGCACACTTCACCTACCTGCACCCTAACCCTAACTCACTTACCTGACCACTCCTACCTCCGTCACTGTCGCACACTTACCGGGTCGCGATCACACATTACCCTTGTCAGTCTTTCCGCTGTCGGCGAATCACCCTGTCGGTATACGTACCTGTCTGTTATCTGGCGTCGGTGATTTCTGCGTCGGGGAATCGGCGGTTCGGTCTTTAGAAGGGGACCCGTATATATATATATATATATATATATATATATATATATATATATATATATATTGCTTACTACTGTTTGGAATTTTCTACATTTATCCAAATTTAGCCTTCCTAGAGGGCACCTGGCATCTGGGGCAAGAAACACTGAGGAAAATGGCGTCAGCTGATGCCTTTATACCCCAGAAGCTCTGACATCGGGTGAAGTGCGACATCAGCCGAGGCCAGACCCAGACTTTGGAATCCGGCCGACCGAAGGGCTGCCTGAGGCAGGACAACCCATATGTTATGACTGCAGATGCATACCTATCAGACATCTACATTTATGGTAGGTACAAAACTGTACTTTCTCTAAGAGCTTAAATATGTCTCATAAATACAGCAACAAAGGTAGGTTTAAATATATTTATTAATAAATAAAAGAACAAGACCATGCTCAATCAACACAGTAACTGCAGAGTTCAGAATCACAGGAAGTATTTTAAAACAACATTGCAGGACAGTCTCAAATAAATACAGAAAATATCTAAAGTAATCTTTACTATATTCCTATATATATCTAAGAGAGATACTATGCCCCAAGTCATACTTAGACAACATGCAGGCAGAAGTGCTGCTGATGGATGTTTCCAGGTCAAATACAAAATACACAAGTATGACTTGGGGCATAGTATCTCTCTTAGATATATATAGGAATATAGTAAAGATTACTTTAGATTATCTTAGTACCTCCTCCCCCAGTTTGGCTATGGTATTCTACCCATATGTTATGACTGCAGATGCATCCTTGAAGGACATAGTACAGTTTTGTACCTACCATAAATGTAGATGTCCGATAGGTATGCATCTGCAGTCAGGATTACCCACCCTCCTTCCCCTCTGTGGTATTCCTAGGGTGCTTCCCCCTCTTTTAGCTAGCTGGGGGAATCTATTATGGTGTATTTGTTTGTATGTATATATGGGTCTACTTCTAAAGACCGAACCGACGATTCCCCGACACAGAAATCACCGACGCCAGAAAACCGACAACACACAAACCCGACAAAGCGAAACACCGAACACCATAACACCAACACACGGAACGTAAACAACACACTACACTACATAGCATACACACTAGCCCTGACCCAAACCCTAACCCTAAGGTCCGACACTATCGCACACTTCACCTACCTGCACCCTAACCCTAACTCACTTACCCACCCCTAGCCCAAGCTCCGACACTAATGCACACTTCACCCACCTGCACCCTAACCCTAACTCACTTACCCACCCCTAGCCCAAGCTCCGACACTAACGCACACTTCACCCACCTGCACCCTAACCCTAACTCACTTACCCACCCCTAGCCCAAGCTCCGACACTAACGACACTTCACCTACCTGCACCCTAACCTAACTCACTTACCCACCCCTAGCCCAAGCTCCGACACTAACGCACACTTCACCTACCTGCACCCTAACCCTAACTCACTTACCTGACCACTCCTACCTCCGTCACTGTCGCACACTTACCGGGTCGCGATCACACATTACCCTTGTCGGTCTTTCCGCTGTCGGCGAATCACCCTGTCGGTATACGTACCTGTCGGTTATCTGGCCGGTGATTTCTCGTCGGGAATCGGTTCGGTCTTTAGAAGGGGACCCGTATATATATATATATATATATATATATATATATATATATTGCTTACTACTGTTTGGAATTTTCTACATTTATCCAAATTTAGCCTTCCTAGAGGGCACCTGGCATCTGGGGCAAGAAACACTGAGGAAAATGGCGTCAGCTGATGCCTTTATACCCCAGAAGCTCTGACATCGGGTGAAGTGCGACATCAGCCGAGGCCAGACCCAGACTTTGGAATCCGGCCGACCGAAGGGCTGCCTGAGACAGGACAACCCATATGTTATGACTGCAGATGCATACCTATCGGACATCTACATTTATGGTAGGTACAAAACTGTACTTTCTCTAAGAGCTTAAATATGTCTCATAAATACAGCAACAAAGGTAGGTTTAAATATATTTAATAATAAATAAAAGAACAAGACCATGCTCAATCAACACAGTAACTGCAGAGTTCAGAATCACAGGAAGTATTTTAAAACAACATTGCAGGACAGTCTCAAATAAATACAGAAAATATCTAAAGTAATCTTTACTATATTCCTATATATATCTAAGAGAGATACTATGCCCCAAGTCATACTTAGACAACATGCAGGCAGAAGTGCTGCTGATGGATGTTTCCAGGTCAAATACAAAATACACAGTCTTTCTCTGAGAGAGTTCTTAAATCAATATTCAATATTACTGCTGGGTCAGCTTGGATGGCATCACTCTTTGTCACCTGCATTCATTTCCCAGGCTAACAGAAACTGACATCTCTGTGTTAAAAATATCTCTTAGATGTTTGTCCAAAACTGGAAGTCATAAAGCAAACACTTTTTCATGTTAAACCTAGTAATTACTTCTCTGCAGGGCAATAGAAAACATGTCTAGCTGTAGACATCCTGTCTTCTTGCTGCATTGAAACTAACTTTTATAGCACATCATAAAGCATTTAATTTCAACTTATTTTCTTGAAGTTTTGTAAGTTAATCTTCTATGTTCCAGCAGGGTATGCTATGGTTACATTCTTGAATCTCAGTACATAACATCCAGTTCTGTATAAATCGTATTAGTACTCACAAATGGCATACAGATATTTACAAAATTCCAGATAGCTGGGCTGTCAGTATCAGAAATTCATCCCACCCCCGAAAACTCAAGCTAGTTTTTCAAGGGACCTTTAAGAAACATTGCTTGAGAGGTTGAACCCATCTGGGAATACCTTACCCCATTCCCTGTCTTGAAAGCCCATTTGCGTTCGCTTTGCTAACCCCACTGCTGTGCGGAACTGTCATCATATGCTTGCAACCCTAGGCTCCACCTTAGTAACTTGGCATTTTGCTGGTTGGCTTGATGCAGCCATGTTAGGGGATTGTGGTCTGTAACTACAGTGAATTTCCTTTCATAGAGATAAGGCTGAAGTTTCTGCAGTGCCCACACTTTGGCTAGACATTCCTTTTGTACAGCTGCATAGCATTCCTCCCCTGGGTTGGAGGCTACGACTGAGATATACCACTGAGTGCTCTTCTCCCTCTGAGAAAACCTGGCTAAGTACAGCCACCACCCCATAGTTTGAAGCATCCACCTTCATAACAAATTATTTGCTGTAATCTGGACTGGCTAACACAGTGGATCCTCCCAAAGCTCCTTTAAGTTTCTGGAATGCCTGTTCATATGCTGGAGTCCACACTACCTTATTTGGCCTGTTTTTCTTTGTCAGGTCTGTGAGGTGAGCAGCTATGGTACCATAACTGGGGACTAACTTTCTGTAGTACCCTGCTGTCCCTAACAGGGGCAGGCCATGCCTGAATGGCTTCCACTTTGGCAGGTTCTGGCCTGAACTTACCACTCCCCTCTCTGTGTCCCAGGTAGAAGACCTCTGCTATACCCACCTGACATTTGCTGGGCATAGTGATCAACCCTACCCTCTGTAGTCCGCCCAGCACCTCTCTGACATGCTGAAGGTGCTTTTGCCAGGAATGGCTGTAAATAGCGATATCTAGGTTAGCAAGGGCAAAATCTCCTGCTAGGATACAATCTACCAGCCTCTGGAAAGTCACTGGAGAATTTTTCATCCCAAAGGGCATCTTTGTGAACTCATACAAGCCAAAAGGAGTCACAAAGGCTGACCTCTCCCTAACACTGGCAGTCAAGGGCACTCTTTAAGATCAATAGTGGTAAGATACTTGACTCCACCCACCTCCTCTAGGGCTTCATCTGTTCTAGGCATGGGGTAAGCATCTGACGCTGTGTGAGTATTTAATTTCCTGTAGTCTACATAGAACCTGGTGCTGCCATCCTTCTTTGGTACCAGTACTACTGGGGAGGCCCAGGGACTGCTGAACTCCTGAATTACTCCTAGTTCCAACATTTCCTCTATCTCCTCCCTCAAAGTCTGTTTGACTCTCTCAGGCACCCTATAAGTGGCCTGCTTAATAGGCTTTTGAGGTCCTGTATCCACATGATGCTACACCAGATGATTGCACCCTGGTTTCCCAATGAACTTGTCCCCAAACTCCTGTAACACTGCCCGGTTTTCTTGAACCTGGGTATGGGATAGCTGCTGGGACATTGCTACCCCTTCCACTGAGGTGTCAGTCCGAGCCTCACTGGAGAGATCAGTCATCAGATCCCCTCAGATTCCTCCATACAAGGGACTCCCTATCATGTTATGGTTTCATCATGTTAACATGGTACAGTCTGTGCCCCTGCCTAGCATTCTGCCATGTAGTTAACATCACTGACCTTCCTTACCACCTTGTAGAATCCCTCCCAAACTGCCTGCAGCTTGTGTCTGACAGGAATGAGAACCATTACCTGCTGCCGTACAGCATACTCTCTAGCTCGAGCATTCCTGTCATACCAGAACTTTTTCTGCTGTTGGGCTTCTGCCAGGTTCTCCAGGGCCAAGCCCATGAGTTCCCTGAGCCTTGTCCTGAGGTTTAGGACATATGCCACAACAGACTCTTTGTGAGATTCACACATACCCTCCCACTTATCTCGAATCAAATCTAGAGGTCCCCTCACCCTATGCCCATACAACTCAGAGTGAAAAACCTGTGAATTCCTGGGGCACCTAGTAAGCAAACAACAGATTGGGCAAATATTTGTCCCACTCCCTCTTAAACTGGTCTGCAAATGCCCATAGCATCATCTTGAGTGCAGAATTTAACCTCTGAACAAGACCATTACTCTGGGAATGGTAGGGGGTGGTCTTTAGGTGCTTCACCCCACAGTACTTCCACAGACAAGCCAGCTGGTCTGACATGAAATTGGCACCTCTGTCAGTCAGTATTTCTTTTGGGAAGACTACCCTGCTGCAAATTTATAACAAAGCATTTTTCACCTTTTCTAACTCAATGGAGGACAGAATCACTGCCTCAGGGTATCTTGTAGCATAATCTACTACCACTAGGATATACTTTTTCCCTGTGAAACTTGGAGTACTCAGAGGCCACACAATATCCATAGCTACCCTCTGAAACGGCTCCTCAATCACAGGCAAACAGCTCCTCAATCACAGGCAAAGGCACCAGAGCAGCTTTCACCTTGTCTCCTGCCTTGCCTACCTTTTGGCACTCCTCACAGGTCCTGCAGTACCCTGTTGCATCTCGGAAACCCCAGGCCAGTAGATGTTCTGCATAATGCATCTCTTTGTACATTTTATGCCCATATGACCTACCAAGGGAATATCATGGGCTGTGGCTAGAAGTGCCAGATGGTAGGCTCTGGGCACTAGCAACTACTGTATTTTCTCACCCTCTAGCCCTCCTTTAGGGGTTCACTCCCTGTACAGTAACCCTTTGTCTCAGTATACAGATTCACCCTTCCCTTGAGAATCAGATGCTTCACTAGCTACCTCCCCAAGGCTTTGTAATGTAATGTCTGAGAGCTGAGCCCGTCTCAACTCGCTCTTTGTAACTCTTCCCAGCTCCCCTTCCACAGGATGTCTGGTATCCTCTGAAAGCAGTGCCTCACTGTCTGCGTGGGTGCTACTACTCACCTCTACCCTTGCAGTCACTCTATCCAAGGGAACATCAGTACCCACAAGCAGCTGTGGCTCACCTTCAGTCTCACAGCTACAGGGTAGCTCCCTCTCTCAAGTAACCACCTCACCAGTCCTGGCTGCAAGTGTGTGGTCTGTCTGGGTCTTCCCCAGGATACCAGACCCACATGCTTTTCTGAAAGCCTGACTGCATGTAACTGCATGCACACACGGTACTGCATTATCAAAGTCATTCCCTATCATGACATCTGCAGGGATATTCTCAAACATACCTACTTTGCTGGCTTCCTTTTCCATGCTCCCAGTCAAGGTGAACCCTAGCCAAAGGTATTTGGAAGGGGGTCACTCCTAAACCTCTGACTGGAATAGACTGCCCAATCAAGTAGTGCTCCTCTGTAACCATTGCACACTTCACAATGATTAGGTCAGAGGCTGTCTCTCTCTTAGCCATGGCATCTTTCCCATTCACGAAGATAGAATATAATCTCATGTGGTAGTTTGGTACCCTTGTTGTCTCAAGACAACCTACTACTGGCATTTTGTCACTCCCACTTACTGGCATCCCCAGCTTTTGTGCTCCACCTTGCCATTGTGGATATCTATATGTTGCATGGCCCTACTGGTTGCATTTAAACCTTGGTTCTGGAAGTGTACCTGGACTAGTGGCTTCCCTTGCTACTGGTGGACTGTGTTGGGGCAGTCTGGGCTACCCACCTTGGGTTCCCTTAAACCCATGAGCAGCACTGGGTGTCCCTTTCCTGTGCATTGATGCCCTGCTTGCTAGGTATAGATCTCCCTTCTGCAACTCATCTACATAGTGTATTGTCTATCAGCTAACCAGATTCTCATGTCCCCAGGCAAAGTGCTAAGGGCTTGTTCCCTCACCAACAGGTCTGCCAACCCTTCAAAAGTGGTGACGTGACATCCACTCACCCACCTATGAAAAGAAGTGCTTAGTTCAGCAACATATTCACACACATTTTCATCTGCCTTACATCTGTGCTCATTGAAACTTTTTCCTAGAAGCTTCAGGTGTTAACTTGAAACATTCTGCAAAACAGCTCTTTACAACATTATAATGTAAACAATCAGTATCACACTGTTTAGAAATTAGTTACAGCTTTACCATGGTATAAGGGGGTAAAGAACTGTACCCAGAGACCTTGGTCAACATTATACTGTTTACATATCCTCTCAAACATATGAATGGAACCCCCCCCCCTGTAAATTGTGGAAGAAATTTACTTTCCTTTGTTATTTCTGGGATTCGGTTACTCCCTTCCCCATTACCTCCATGACTCTGGCAAAGAATCAGCATCTCCTTTTCATGTTGCCTCTGCCTCTCCTCAGCTTCCAGGCATCACAGTTTCTCATTTTCCTCCGCCTTCAGACATTTCTTCCTCATTTTTCTCAATCTCTTGATCTCAGTCTCTCTGCTGCCTTTGTTTCCAAACGTTTGGCTTCCAGCTCAAGTCTCTGTAACCCCAGATGGATTTTTAAGTCCTCTGTGGATAGTTTGAGCTGTCCATTTTCTGAGAGTTGTACACCTCCAAGGCCAGTCTGCTTAACCTGCTGGTTGCTATTCTGTGATGCATCTCTGGCTAAAGCTGCAATCATGTCTGCTTTAATCAGGTTGGCGTCCTTTAGGCTGGCACATCTCAGCCAACTGGCTCCTTGTCAGCTTGCCATACTCTTCTGACATGCTTGCCTGCTCTGCCTAAGATAACAAAAAAAAAATAAAACAGTTGTGATATGGACTCTGAATTTTCACTGGGTGGCTGATTGAGAGTACAAACACCTTCAGTGACCACTGTACACAGGTTGCATGAATTCAATATCCACACCACTACAAGCCATTTAATATGTGATGTGGCTAACTCACCATTGTCAGTCAATTAATATGTGATGCGGATATCCCACCACTGCTAACCAATTAATATGGGACGCCCCTGCACTGGCCCAGTAATCAAGGAGCCTCAAGCCTCACCACTGGCAACAGTGAGGGACGTACACGGTGGGAGCATGATAAGTACATGCACAGTAAAGTACAATTTCCCTTAAGAGTACACAGAGATCACAGTCAGTCTGAGGTTGATTTCTCCCTCCTTCTCCAGATACCCAATAAGACTCCCCACCAGCACAGCTATAGAGTTGAGTCCTTAGCCAGGGTTCCAAGTTAAATCCTCCCAACACACTGTGTCCGACCTGTGTTTTCTGTCCCTCCCCAAGTAGCTGACACACACACTTTGAGATTTAATTTATACACACATGGGAAAGTCTGGCATAGGTTTACTAGCTATGCCCCCTTCTGCCTAGACCATAAGGCAGTTATCACTGCCACCAGAACCCCTTATCAGCTACTTTAAAGCCCTTCCCAAAGGGTGACCAATCCTACTGTATAATTTTACTATTATCCAAATGGTAAGTGTGACCAAGAACAAGGTTATTTAGGAGTGTCTTGTACAGTGTCACCAGATACACATGCAAGTACGCTAAGAGCTTAAATATGTCTCTCACGTATAAGCCACAAAGACAGGAGTAAATATATTTACTAATAAAAGAACAAGACAATACTCAATCAACACAGTAACTGCAGAGTTCAGAATCAAAGAAAATATTTTAAAACAACAATGCAAGACAGTCTCAAATAAATACAGAAAACATGTAAACTAATCTTTATTATATTCCTGTCTCTGTCTAAGAGAGATACTATGCCCTAAGTCTGTCTTACAGATAACACGCAGGCAGAAGTGCTGATGATGGATGTGTCCAGGTCAAAGACAAAATACAAAATGCACAGTCTTTTTCTAAGAGAGTTCTTAAATCAGTATTAAATGTTACTGCTGGGTCAGGTTGGATGACATCACTCTTTGTTACCTGTCTTCATTTCCCAGGCTAACAGAAACTAACATCTTTGTGTTAAAAATACATATCTCTCAGATGTTTGCCCAGAACTGGAAGTCGTAAAACAATTAAACACACTTACATTTTAAACCTAGTAATTACGTCTCTCCAGGACAATAGAAAAACTTATAGCTCTAGCATCCTGTCTTCTTGCTGCATTGAAACTAACTTTTATAGCACATTGTAAGGTACTTCATTTCAACTTATTTTGTTAATCTTCTGTGATCCAGCAGGCTATACTGTGGTTACATTCTTGAAGCCCAGTACATAGCATACAGTTCTGTATAAATCATATCAATATTCACAAATTACCAGAATTATTTACAAAAGTCCAGATAACTGGGTTGGTAGTGTCATACCTGGGACAAAGGAAAACAAGATTACTGATATTAATTGCAAAAGGATCTCCAATAGTGGTAAAAGAGGATAAAAAAAAAGATAATGGCATATTTGTAGTGCTAATGGGCTACTGGCAAGGGAGTAGTATTACACTGGCATGTATTTATATTCCACCTAAAACTGCTATAATGAAGCTTAAGAAAATTATGGGAGAAATAATCAGTTTTCAGCAAGTAATATTACCTATAGTTGGGGACTGGAATGTGATTTGTACCAGTGAAGATGTATTTGGGGGGCCAATAAGGGAAAGTATAACAAAGGAGGATAGATCTTTGAAGAAATTTTGAAAATATTTGGCAAGGAGGATGTGAATTCAGTAATCTGAGTTTGGAGTGAATTTACATATTATTCCCCAAATATAAAAACTGGGCTAGACTAGACAGAATTTGCATTTCACAAACATGCACATTTAATTGAAGGTCTTGATACGCACCCTGCAACTGTTTCAGGTCATGAGCCAATAGCAACTAAAATAAAAGCACAGGGTAATTAAATAAAAATGAGGCACTGGTGCTTTTCCACCTGTCTGTTGAAAAGAGAGGAATTTAAGGAATGGGTGTTGGAGATTATTCAGGAGCAATTCAAGAGGATAGAAATTACTTCTGAAAATATAGCTAGGGAGTGGAATAAAATTAAGGTGGAGTCTAAACATAGGTTGGAAATAAAAGAAAGGGAGCTATGGTTAAAAAGTAACCAGAACTGTTTGGAGGGACTGACATTTTAAAGTATTGCAGAATAGGGGAATCTCACGGAACAAGAAGAGAATCAGCTGCAGAATACTAAGCAGAATATAAGGGATTACCTCAATAATATGCACAAATTTAGAAAGATTGCTGTTACTGTTTTTTGATAACTGTAGAGTACAAAAACTTTTAGCATGATCACTCAGGGAACATAAAGTAGAAAGTGCTGTTGTCATGCTTAGGGAGTCTCTTAACAATTCTGTGAAAGTCTGTATAAAGCAGAGAAATATGGAAATCAAAAAAAGATACAAATGGAAATGTTTATGGAAGTATTAAATATGCCAAGGTTAGAGGTAGATGAGGCTTAATTACTACTGGTTAAGATAGGAGGAGATGAGATAAAATTGTAATGTATATCCAGTCTACAGGAAAGTCCCCAGGAATAGATAGTATTCCTGTGGATGTTGGGAAGCTAGGAGGGGAAAAGACTGATAATGATCTGGAAGGTTTTGTTTCAGTATTTTAAGAGGAGGAGAAGTACCAATATCTTTTAGGAAAGCATTGATAGCTGTAATAAGTCAAGAGGGTAAATATCCATTATACACAGCTTCATACAGGTCCATTCCAATAGTAAACCAGGATTATAAAATGTTCATGTCTATAATGGCTAAAAGAATGACAAAAGTAATGCCAGAATTGATACGGATCAATGTGGTTTTGTGAAGGGAAGGCAAACATTTCACAACATTAACAGAAGACTGATGATCCAGAGAGAAGCAGATTATAAGACAATACCATTATTGTTAGGTCTTGATGCAGAGAAAGAATTTATTTGATAGAGTCAGCTGGGACTTTATGAGCAGGGCAATGGAAGCATTTGGATTTCCTGAAAAAATTATAAAGTTGATTAGGAGGATTTATGAGGGAAGGGAGGTGAAATTAAACTGGGTGGGGCCCTGTCTGATAACTTCTGCCTGAGCAGAGGAATCAGGCAAGGGTGTCCTCTTTCACTTTTGCTATTTGCATTATATTTAGAACCGCTGGCAAAGAAAATAAGGGACTCAGAAATTCAAGGATGTAATTAGTATAATAGTCGAGAAAAGCTGGCTCTATTTGCAGATGATATAATTTTATACCTGACAAAACCAGAAAAAGACATTACAGTGTTGTGGAACATTTTGAAACAGTTTCAAATCTTTTGGGGATACACAATTAATGAAGCTAAACCAAATAAAATAGTGGTAAATTATGTACCCACACACAAATTGGTTCAACGATATCCATATTTATGGGGACATGATAAAATGAAATATTTAGGAGTATGGATTACAAATGACTCTGGTGTGGCAGCTAATGATATGTGGGAAGAGATTAAACATGAGATAATACAAAAACTGAGAAAATGGAAGCTTTGGTTATATAGCTAGTAAGATACAAGCAGTCAAAATGTTTTTAGTCCCTTTGGTCCTATGTACAGGTCAGGCATATTTTTATCAACCAGAGAAGTTGTGGATAGCAATTAATAAAGAGCTGAAAGACTATCTGGGAGGAGAAGATGGCAAGAGTCAAGTCTGATAAGATGATTCTTCCAGTAGAATAGGGCAGATTGAGATTACCCAATTTGAAGGGTTATTTCAAAGTTTGCACAGTTAAGGCTCCTGTACATGGCACAAGCAGAAAACTGTAATTCAAAATGAAAAGGGATGCTGTTGAAATAGGGGGGAAGCTCAAGAAACAAGGCGAGACTGGGATTTTGGATGCAGGCCTTTAAGGAGAGTAACAGTAATCATACAGAATATTATATCCATAACGTAGCATAAAGTATTCAAAGATCTAAGCCAACACGGGAATGGAGAAAGGAGATTCTGCCGAGAGGGATGACTGCAGATAGGATATAGATAATAGACAAGAGGGGCTGAAATTTATTGGAGGAAAACTGGAAAAGGAGCCAAGATATTGGGAGCAAATAACTAGAGAGGGAAAGGTAATAGAATGGGAAGAGGCCAAACATTTATTTGGACTGCAGGTTAGAGATTGCCTTCCCTATCAAGGATTGATATCAGAGTATGGGCAAAGAGAAAGAAATAGGGGGGTCCTAAACAAAAGACCAGCACTGGTAGAATTTTTAGTAGAATCTAGAACAGAAGCTACCATTGAACAGGAATAATTAGTAGGGCATATAAAACATTGAATGATAACTATAAGAATCAATCAGAGGAGGTTAGAAAGGTTTGGAAAGAATGACTGGATAAGCAATTCACAGAGAAACAATAGGAGGATATAGGTATGTCACCCAAATATGCAACAAAATGTAGAAGTTTTAAGATATTTGCTTGGAACTGTTTACATAGATATTTTTATACCCCAGGTAGATTCCAGTGAGTTTTTCCTCCGGTAGACAGCAAACATATTTTCTGGGAGTGTGTTGGGTTGGCAGACTTTGATTCCCTGTGGGATGCACTGTTGAAGATGTAGGGTGGGCAGATTTGTATGATGAGGGAGATGATTTGTCTGTGCTAGTTTACAGAATCGGAATTGCCTAGACATGGTAAGGCCTTGCTAGGTCTAATTATGGTGGCTGCCAAAAAAAAACAGTTACTAGATAAGGGAACTCAAACTCTGAACCAACTGTATTAGAAATAGTGAATTTAGTAACAGAGATAAAACAACTGGAATTGAGATCTTTATAAAAGGGTAGGAGCAAACTACATATGAAATAATGGGAATTATGGGAACAATACATACAGGGGAGGAAATTACTTTTTAAAAGAAGGCAGGATGTAAATGAGCTGTGTAATATTTGACTGGAAGTGATTGGGTAGATTATAAGTGATGTATAATGTTTGCAACTGGGAGTGTGTCGGTTTGGTTTGTGACATAAAATGCTTGCAGCTAGGATTGTCGGTGTGGTTCATTTTCATTTATGTAAATGTATGATTCCTTATGTCGTAAGTGATGGTTTAAAAAAATGTATGTTGCTTAAAAAAAGACAGGAATTAAATTTATCTAATGTTGCTTAGGTTATATGATATCTAGCAATGTATGTGAAGTGTAATGTTTGTTGATTTAATACAGTTTGATTACTTTTGTATTGATGTAAATTTGCCTGTGTCATAAGTGATCAATCAAGAAAGGTGTTAAAAAAGACCTCTCAGATTTTGCTCACATGACTATGGCTACTGCTTCTTCCCTAAAAACCATCTGTGTGAGACTTTTTTCATATGGGCGCTTTAGTATGATAAACATTTGTTCTCACCTATACCTTCCCATCCGAAGGGTTCCTAGAAGACAGATATATCTTTGCCAAAGGACTTATCCTCCTTCCTCTAAAGATGAGATACTGCTGAATCAGATGAAAAACGGCTTTGGCAGGTTTCTTTCCCATCCTCTGTGAACTGGAATATGAGAACATCTGTCATTAGATTTCCATAATGAAATCTTTCTCTGATATTTCTAAGATGAAAGAGTTCTTTAAATGTGGTGGTGGTGTGGGGACACTGAGTCTCAAAAAATATATAGGTTCATAGGTTCATACTAGGCTATCTGCCCTAGGGCATTTATAAGCCTAGCCAGAGTGGGTTTGGCTATCGCCACCCATTTTAAATTAATTTTGCTATGCCTTTTTTTGAGGTTAGTATACTATGCCTCTGTCTAATAGTGACACAGAAGTGATTAAAAAGGGTAGTGGTGGGATATTATGCATTGTTATTGTGAGCAGGGATTCCCAAAAGCTCTTATCTATCCTAGTTATGGGAGCTTTGGAGGATGCTTTTAATGCTGCTACTGCTTAATGATTCACAGCCTCTTGCTCTACGAAAACCAGACAGACTTTATAAGATGCCAGACGTGCACGTTTGTTTTTAGAAGGCCATTTGCTGACCTGACTATCATTTCAGTGAACAGGGACAGTAGTTCCAAATCCCTTTTCTCCCTCTAACCATGGTCTTAATGAAAAGGACATTAGGGTCTTTGATGGTTTGAGAAGAAGGTCTGTGCCACTTCCAGATTAGCTTCCAGAGCAATAAACGACCTGACAGAAATGCCAAAATATTGAACTAAACCATTCATCTCTATTATTTCTTGAACCCAAAAGCACAGTCAAGATAAAATTTTTCACATCTTGAATTTCCACAGACAGCTCTGATATTACCTCGGCAAGACTAAAGATTTCAAAATGCCAAAAAAAAAGGGTTTGAAATGCCACACCAACTTATTTCCTTCGATGCATAGAAAAAGATGACAGCCAGTTTCCAAGCAAACCTTTTCCAGGTTGCTGTTTCTGGCTATACAGTTCTGCTGCTCTCACCATGGAAAACGTCTCCCTCGTAAAGTCAAGGCTCTGTCTACCAGAGAAACTGTGGTACTTCTGGGTCTTTCTGGAAAGGGTAGACTTTACTGCTATGCTAGAGACAGATACTTCATCATCAGTACACACTTTCACTAAGCACTATAAAACTACCTTTTTTGCAGAGCACGTTTTTGTGGAGCTGTTCTCCAAACTCCTATGGACTGTGGCCCTTCTGCTTCACCCTTGCTTCCTATATTTTGGCAGTAACCCACATAGCTAAATGTGTTTAAGTGATCCTTGGACACCATGTTCAAATGAAATTTTTAATAACAGCAAATGCATTTTCAAAACTGCTTCATCAGACTGTATCTAAGTCGTACAAGCTAGGATTTATAACAACAATAATTATTCAGTTAATGACATAACTTCCCTGATAGCATTCAATTAAAAAATCTTGATATTTATATCAAATTTAAATACTAAAGACAATAATTGTTTTAAACCTTTGTTTTTTTAAAGCTGATTTTAAAAGATACCATGCCATTTAAACCAGTATACTTTTCTGCTCTTAATTTTAATGTCCATCTTGACTCCATAATTTCAGTGTATGTTTTAATAATCTCCTTCACATTGGTTCTTTTCCATGTGGGACAATACTTGAAATTTAAACTAGTGATTCTCAGCAAAACTGGAAACATTTTGTTAATGCATTTGTGGGTTTCCTGGTATTTATATCAAACAGATGCTCATTCAGTTGCTCTTGTGTGCAGACATGCAAGTTATAGTGCACATATTCACACCACAGCTGTGCTGCATATGTAAATGCCAGTTTCGTTGGTCTGAACATGCTTCAGTTTCCTAGTTATATCGAGCTTATGTCTTTCAGATAAGTACCCTGTTGATTGATTATTTTTTTTCCTTTTCTTACATTTTTCAGTGGGTTATATGTCATCCAAGAAAGAGAGAGGTTGGTGTGGTAGTCAGATTCCCCATACATCTGTATGTACCGATAAGTCTTTTAGGCTGTTGCTTCTCCTCAAGCTGCTTCCTTCAGATGACAGTAGAGCCATGGATAGGATTGGCAAAAAACATATACATTTCAGCTACTTTAGCCTTCAGGGCTATCAGTTACCAGACTTGTATAGTAAGGTATATCCTAGCTCTTCTTTCCCAGATTTTGAAGATGGTCTCTGTTGTGCCTGACTCTGAAGCACTGCTTTCTCCATGCTCAGTTCCACTTCTCAGGTTGCCTGTCACTGTGTCACATGCAGCTGTGATGCAGCTGATGCAACTTCTAGGGCTGTTGCCTCTGCCTCTGTGATGAGATGCTATTCCTGGCTTCACCTTCAAGCCTTGCCAGATTATTTGATCTGACATTAAAGCAACACTTCTGGATGCTTCCTTGGATAACCAGAATTTGTTTGATACTGCTGTGGCTGACCTTTCCAAGACCTTAGAGAATCAAGGTAAGATCAAGAAAGATTTGAACCAGATTTTTGTCTCACCTATTCCCAAGTTTCAAAGGAGCTATCCTACTAAGAGTGCTTCTTTGTATTGACTGCCTAGACAGTCTTCCAAAGGTAAGAAGGCTCCCAGGTGTGTGTTTTCAGATCAGCCTACTCATACACCCAGACCCCAGAAGCAGTCCTTTCCTGACAAATCTGCAGTCATCTGACTGCCCTCCCTTCCTCTTGGCCAGGTTCTCTTGCCCCTCAGGCTTCTCCCAGCTTGGCAGCTGATTACCACAGATAGCTGGGTTCTCCCTATTATCCAGCTGGGTTACTTTATGACATGGAAGACCCTTCCAAGTGTTCCTCAACCCCCTGTAGAACAGCTTCCTCATTTCTCCAAGGATACTGCAGGTTCTACTGCACCAGGGTACCATTCAACTGGTTCTGCAGACCAAGAGTGGTTTGGGTTTTTATTCCAGCATATTTCTTGCCTCTAGAAAAGAGAGGCCTTGGAAACATGCCCTGGATCTTTTCTTTCTAAATAGCTTTCTCATAGTTGCTTCTGAATGCTCTCTCTTTATACTCTGTTTTCTCTGTTGCTCCCCCCAGGCCTTTCGGGTTTCATTGGATCTAAATGATGCTTACCTTCACATTCCTGTCCACCTTCTGTTCAGGAAATATTTGCATTTCTCTGTTTCTTTTTCTCATTTTCAGTTGTCTGCTGTGCCCTTTGGACCATCATCAACCTTAAGGGTGTTAATCAGATTTCTAGCCTCTGTAGTCGCTTTTTTAAGTCTTTAGGGCATTCAGGTATTTCCATAACTGGATGACCTCTTGCTTTAGGCTCCATCTCTTTCCCAGTTGGTGCAGGATCTTCATTTTACCCAGCTTCTGCTGCACAGCATGGGGTTCACTGTTAATCTTGAAAAGTCAATGTTGACTCCATATCTGGTTCATGTTTTTCTAGGTTGCAGGTTCCAGGCTGTTCCAATGCTGGCATCTCTTCCTGCCTCCAAGGTTTTGTCCCTCACAAATTATTTTGTGTCCCTACTTCCTCTGTCCTCTCATCTCAGGGCTCTGGGGGTTCATGGTCTCCACCACCCCCATGTTTCCCAGGGCCAGGCTTCATATGACAATGTTTCACTGGTTCCTAAAATCAGTGTGGCTTCAACACCTCCACCCACTGGACCATCTAGTTTCCTCTGATCCCTTGTCTTAAGCTGGAATTTCAATGGTTTATTCAGCAATAATCAATTCAGGTGTTCCTTTCCACCCTTCTCAGCCATCTCAGGAGCTCTTTAACAGTTGCATCAGAGCTGGAATGAGGAGCCACTTCATGCACCCAAAGAGGGCCTTTGGTCACTTTGGCAGAGGGTGGATTACATAAATATCAAGGAAATGTGGGCTGTCCCGGGTCCCCCTGAAGGTTTACACAGACAGCACCATAGTCATGTGGTACATCAAAAAACAAGGGGGCCTGAAGTCTTGCCTTCTTTACAGGTTAGCCCTTCAAGCATGGGGAAAAGCCATCAATCTGCAAGTGATCCTACAAGCAGTCTGTATACCTTAAGAACACAATCTTGTGGCAGATTTTCTCTCAGGTCCATGATGCAGCCTTATGAATGGATGCTTCACAAGGATGTGTTTCTGGGCATAGGTCATTGGTGGGGTATTTTTCAAGTAGATCTCTCTGGCTCCTCTCTGAACAGGCAACTCCCTCAGTTCTATTGCAGAGTTCCAAGTCATTTGGCTTGGAAGGTGGATGCCACGTCTTTCTCTTGGAAGGGAATGTTCCTGCATGCTTTTCCTCTTCCAGTGGTCCTTCAAAAAATTGAAGAGGACTTTCCAAAAATCTTGTTGGTGATTCCTTTTTTTAAACACCTTTATTGAATTATCACTTGTGACATAGGCACATTTACATTGATATAAAAGTGATCAAACTATATTAACATAAACATTATACTTCACATATATTGCTATATACCATATAACCTGAGCAACATTACATAAATTATTAATTTCCTACCCCTTTTTTTAAACAAGAAACATCTTTATTACACCATCACTTACAGCATAAGCAATAATACATTTGGTCAGGAAAGGAGATATTGCCAGCCCAGCTATCTGGAATTTTGTAAATGGTTATGTATCATTTGTGAATGTCAACATGCTTCATGTAAGATGCTTGTGTTACAACCTTATTAGAACTGTATGTTATATGTATATCAAACTAGGTTTGTACAGACGTGTTGAAAAGGGTTTGTAAAGTACTGAGCTTAAAGATGTATCCACAGTGTACCCTACTTGAAGTGAACAGAAATGTTCTTTTCCAATGTTCTTTCACCCTTGAAACTATCGCTGTATTAGCTTGACAAGTCTGATCTGTAAAGCCATGGAGCGTATTATTATGGATCTCATAAACAAGCACATAGACAATCTCAAAGCACTTGACCCCACCCAGTTCGGATTCCTCAAGGGCAGATCTTGCCTGTTGAACCTGGTTGACTTTGAGACTGTCACAAAGGCCGTGGATGAGGAAATGTCAGTGCATACAGCTTAACTTGACTTGGCCAAGGCCTTTGACACAATCCCCCACTCTGGCATCATCATAAAGCTAACACAACTTGGCATAAATCCATCTCTCATCAGGTGGGTGGTCAACTGGCTCACCGGCAGTACCCTCAAAGTCAAAGTAGGCACCTCCACCTCCGATAGCAGAACTGTCACTAGTGGAGTTCCCCAGGGTGCTGTCCTGGGACCCCTACTGTTTGACATCTACTACTCAGAGGTCCGGGCAAAGACAAAAGGCGTGTGGCTGACCATGTTTGTGGACGACTGTAAGTTGGTAACTGTCAGTGACTCCCCAGATGATGTTAACATACTGCAAGAGGGTCTCACAGCAACTAATGACTGGTACCAAAGTCATGGCCTCAAGCTAAATGCAAAAAAAAATGCATCATCATACTATTTGGAAAGATACGGACTCTATTGATTACTCCAACAACAGCAACCCCCTAAGACCACAACCTGTGGTGAGAGACCTGGGCACTTAGGTTGATAACCTCACATTCGACCATCATGTAGCGGCAGTGGTCAGAAAAGCATTTTACTTGGTTCATCTCATAAGTAAAGGATTGCATTCAGAAAAAAGGAGGTTATTACCTCTACTCCTTCTTCATTAGATCAATAATTTGAGTATAGTGCCCATTTGGTATGTACTTCTCCAAACATCTGCACCAACTGAAAAAGCCACTGAAATACCTCACAAAGAGAATCCATGCCTTCCAACACCTGTCCTGTGCGGACTCTATTCAGTATTGTACAGATTGCTCAGGGTTGATCTGTGTCTCTCCTACAAGGCAATCTCGGACCCTGCCCTACTAGAGATGCTCCATATCCATAAGTCTACTTCCTCACACATTACCCACTTGAAAAGCCTGAATCTAATATGTGACATCAACAAAATCTGCTGGAGAGACAGGTTTGTCTCCCAGAGGCTGCCCCATGTCTGGAATAGACTTTCCATACATGTTAAACAGAGCACCACATTGACCCTCTTCAGGCACAACCTTGATGAGTGGATGCGAAACCACACATTTGTCCCCAGAGTTTCACCTGTGTCCCTCATTGAGAGGGGCAACAGGTGCTGACTGAGGTTTCTTTTTGGGAATAAACTCTTGGCTAGGCTTGTAAGAGCCCCAGGGCTATTAGCCTAGTAGCCTCCAATGATCCTATGTATATACACTGTTGTAACTGTTTAAATGTATATATTTTAACAGGAAAATGAAACACAGGAGGTTAGCTTGCAAAACCTCAGAAAAATAGCTGATCTTAAATTACTTTACGGCAGCAAGGAGTCACAATATCTAAAACTAGGGAAGTTTCTCCATTGTCTTGCAAGTGTTTATTTGTTTTTTGACTTCCAGAAAGTACCAAGATTTGAGGAAAATCCCTTGTGTATGTATTTTCACAGGTAGATGCTACCAGCTACACCAATGGCTGTTTTTCACCTGGGATGGAGTCAGATGAGAAGAAATGACATCATTATGTAAGCTATCTCAGCAGTAATAGTTGAGATATTAATTTGGGAAGCCTCTTAGTGAGAGACAGTATTCTGTATTTGTCTTTGACCTGACATAATCAAGATCCACTTACCACATATGCCTTGCTTGCTCTGAAGTAATTTATTAGGGTGCAAGAATTCTCTTAGATACAGTCAGGAATATAGCAAATCTTGGCTTAGATGTTTTTCTTTGACTGTCCTGCAGTTTTGTTTTAAATATTTCCTGTGATTTTGAACTCTGATGTTACTGTAAATGTATATTTAGTATTGTCTTGTTCTTTTATTTATTATTAAATATATTTAAGTTTTTCATTGTGGCTGGTCTGTCTAGACATATTTAAGCTCTGAGAGTACTTGCATATTTATTTGGTGACACTGTGTAGGCCCCTCTTAATAGCCTTGCTCTTGGTCAAACTACCATTTGTATTGATAGTAACATTACACAGTAAGATTGGGAACCCTTTGTTAAGGGTCTTAAAATAGTTGATAAAGAGTTGGCTGGTGGCAGTGATAACTACCTTGTATCCTGGGCAAAAGGGGGCATAGTTACTAAACCTATGCCAGCCTTTCCCAGGTGTGTGTGTCAGCTACTTGGGTAGGGACATGAAGCACTGGTTGGACAGAGAGGGTGCTGGAGGTCTTGGCTTAGCCACTCAGCTGAGATTTCAACTCTGTAACTGTGCTAGTGGGGAGTCTTATTGGGGATATGGAGAAAGAGGGAGAAACCAGCCCCAGACTGACTGTGGCTCTGTGTGATCCTAAGGGAGATCGCACTTGATGCAGAGAGATGCATCTGAAAATAGTGTGTGTGTTCCTGTCATCATCCCAATGTACATCCCCCACTGGTGCTAGTGGTAAGGATTGAGGCTCCTTGTTTACTGGGCAAGAGGTGGGGCATCACATATATTGGTTGTAGTGGCGGGATATCCACATATTGGTATTCAGTAGTGTGGATAATGAATTCCTATAGCCTATAAAGAGTGGTCACTAAGGAAGGTGTTTGTACTCTCAGCCACACAGAGAACATTCAGAGTTTCACATCACAATAGTTTTATTATTTGTTAGCTTAGGGAGAGCAGGTAAGGATGTCAGCAGAGGAGTATGGCAAGCTGACAAGGAGCCAGTAGCTGGGATGTGCCAAGGCAAAGGACTGGTTCATGCCAACCTGACTAAAGCAGAAATAATTGCAGCCTTGGTCACAGCTGCATCAAAGACCAGCAACCGGCAGGACAACCAGACTGGTCTTGGGAAAGTATACCGCTTAGAAAATGGACAGTTTAACCTTTCCACAGAGGACTTTAAAATCTATCTAAAATTAGAGACTTGAACTGGAGGCCAAATCGTTAGGACTAGAATCAGCAGACAGACCGTGGCATTTGTAGGCTGAAGAAAAGGAGAAACAGATAGCAGTAGAATCAGCAGAGAGACTGAGATGTCTGGAAGCTAAAGAAAATGAATGGAAAAGGCAACATGAAAAGGAGATACTGACTCTTCACCAGGGTCATGGAGGTAATGGGGGAGGGAGTAACTGAACCCCAGAAGCAATAAAGGTCAGTAAATTTCTTCCACAATTTACAGAGGGCGATAATTTTGATACTTTTATTCATATGTTTGAAAGGGTGTGTAAACAGTATGATGTTGACCAAGGGCTCTAGGCATGATTCCTAACCCCCTTACTCCATGGTAAAGCTGCTATTTCTAAATTGTCTGATACCAATTGCTTAAATTATAATACTGTTAAAACACTCTAATAAATAATTTTTAAGTTAACACCTGAAGCTTATGGGAAAAAGTTTCTTGAGCACAGATGCAAGGCAGATGAAAGTGTGGGTGAATATATTGTTGAGTTAAGCACTTATCTTCATAGATGGGTGAGTGGGTGTCAGGTCACCACTTTTGAAGGGCTGGCATACCTTTTGGTGAGGGAACAAGCCCTTAGCACTTTGCTTGAGGACATGAGAATCTGGTTAGCGGATAGAGAATGTAACAAAGCAGATGGGTTGGGGGAAAAGGGAGAACTGTACCTAGCAAGCAGGGTATCACTGCACAGAAAGGAATACCCAGCGCTGCTTATGAGTCTAAGGAAACCCATGGTTGACAGCCTAAACCGGCCCAGAAGATTCTGCCAGAGAAAGCCATTAGTTCAGGTAGATGGCCAGGACTAAGGGTTAAATGTTTTAAATGCAACCAGTGGGCCAAGTAGCATATAGATGTTCTCGGAGGCAATGTGGGGAACAAAAGGTGGGAGAGCCAGTAAATGGGAATGACAGAATGCCAGCATTAAGTTGTCTGGAGACAACAAAGGTAACAAACTACCACAAGAGGTTATAACATATCTTATTAGATGGGAAAACAGGCCACTGCTAAGAGAGAAACCGCCTCTGACCTAACCATTGTGAAGCCTGCAATGGATAAAGAGGAGCACTACATGCTTGAGCAGTCTACTCCAGTCAGAGTTTTAGGAGGCACTCCATTCCAAATACCTTTGGCTAGGGTTGACTGGGGGTGGAAAAGGAAGCAAGCAAATAGTTGTGTTTGAGGTTATCCCTGCATATGTCCTGATAGGGAATGATTTGGATAACACAGAACCTTGTGTCATGGAGTTGCACGCAGTCAGGCTTGGGGGGAAGCATGTTGGTCTGGTACCCAGGGGGGTGGACCCAGACACACCTCAGACATGAAGCCAGGAATGGCGTGGTGGTTACTTCAGGGAGGAAGCTAGCCTGTAGCAGTGAGACTGAAGGTGAGTCACAGCTGCTTTTGGGCACTGATGTTCCCTTGGACAGAGTGACTGCAAGGGCAGAGGTGAGTAATAGTACCCAGTCTGACAGTGAGGCACTGCTGTCAGAAAATACCAGATTTCTTGTGAAAGGGGAGCTGGGGAGGGTTACAAAGAGAGAGTTGAGACAGGCTCAGCTCTCAGACTCTGCATTACAAGGCCTGAGGGAGGTAGCTAGTGAGGCACCTGATTCTGAAGGAAAGGGGGAATATAAATATTGGAACAAAGGATACAGTGCACACTCTATAGAGTGTGGACCCCTGAGGGAATGCTAGAGGGTGAGAGAATAGAGCAGTTGGTAGTGCCCATAGCCTACTGTCTGACACTTCTAGCCGTAGCCCATGATATTCCCTTTACAGGTCATATGGGCATAAAGCATACCAAGAGACATATTATGCAGAACTTTTATTGGCCTGAGATTTACAAGGATGTAACAGGGTACTGTAGGACCCGTGAGCAGTACCAAAAAGTAGGCAAGGCATGAGACAAGGTGAAGACTCCTTTGATGCCTTTGTCTGTAGTTGAGCTCTTTCAGAGGGTAACTGTGGATACTGTGGGGTCTCTGAGTACCCCAAGTTCCACAGGGAAGAAGTATATCCTAGTGGTAGTAGATTATGCTACCATATACCCTATGCTATGTCCTCCATTGTGGCAGAAAAGGTGGGAAATGCTTCATTAGAGATTTTCAGCAGGGTAAGTTTTCCAAAAGAAATACTGACTGACAGGGCTGCCAATTTCATGTCAAATGTGCTGGCTTGTCTGTGGGGTGAAGCACCTAAAGACCACCCCCAACATCCCCAGACTATTGGTCTGGTTGAGAGGTTAAACTCTACAGTAAAGACAATGCTATGGCCATTTACAGGCCAGTTTAAAAGGGAGTGGGACAAATATTTGCCCCATCTGTTTGCTTACAGAGAAGTGCCCCAGGAATCCACAGGTTTTTCACCCTTTGAGTTGCTGTATGGGCACAGGGTGAGGGGACCTTTAGATTTGATTCATAATGAGTGGGAGGGTGAGTGTGAATCTCACAAGGAGTCTGTTGTGGCATATGTCTTAAACCTCAGGACAAGGCTCAGAACTCATGAGTTTGGCCCAGAAGAATCTGGCAGAAGCCCAAACAGCAGAAAAAGGTTTGGTATGACAGGAATGCTCAAGCTAGGGAGTATGCTGTGGGACAGCCCATTATGGTTCTCATTCCTCTCAGACACAACAAGCTGCAGGCAGCTTAGAAAGGACCCTTCAAAGTGGTAAGGAAGGTCAGTGTTAACTACATGGTAGAATTGCTAGGCAGGAGGCAGAGGCACAAGCTGTACCATGTTAACATGATGAAACCTTACCATGAGAGGGAGGCCCTGGTACTAAGTATTTGCAGAAAGAGGCTGGTGGAGTCTGAGGGGGATCTATGGCTACAGGAAGCCAGCCAGCAAAATCCCAAATTACTATGGTGGAGCCTAGGGTTGCAGGCATATGATAGTACAGTGCAACATTGTACTGGGATCAGCCATGCCAAGGCAGCTGGAATCTAAAGACAGGAAATGGGGTAAGGTATTCCCAGATAGGCACATCCCTCTCAAGCAACGTTTCTCAAGAGTCACTTGAAAAACTAGCTTGAGTTTTCGAGTGGGGGAAATGTCCCAAAAGGAGATATTGTCAACCCAGCTATCTGGAATTTTGTAAATGGTTATGTGTCATTTGTGAATGTCAACATGCTTCATGTAAGACGCTTGTGTTGCAACCTTATTAGAACTGTATGTTATGTGTATTATCAAACTAGGTTTGTATAGACATGTTAGTTGAAAAGGGTTTGTATCCACAGTGCACCCTACTGGAAAAGAACAGAAATGTGCATATACGCTATTGTAACTGTTTAAATGTATATATTTTAATAGGGGAAGCTGGAACACAGGAGGTTAACTTGCAAAACATCAGAAAAATAGCTGAAACTAAATTACTTTAGGGCAACAAGGTGAGACAATATCTAAAATTAAGGAACTTTCTGCATTGTCTTGCAAGTGTTTTATTATTTTATGACTTCCAGCAAGTACTAAGGTTTGAGGAAAAGCCCTTGTGTATATATTTTCACAGGCAGATGCTAAATGGTACCAGCTGCAGCAATGTTTTTTTTTCCACCTAGGATAGAGTCAGATGACAAGATGTAATGTCATTCTGCAAGCTATCCCAGCAGTAATATTTGAGATATTAATTTGGGAAGTCTGTTAATGAGAGACAGTATTCTGTATTTGTCTTTGACCAGACATCAAGATCCACTCACCACATCTACCTTGCTTGCTCTGAAGTTAAGTTATTAGGTTACAGTAATTGTCTTAAATACAAACAGGAATATAGCAAAGCTTAGCTTAGATGTTTTTCTGTATTTATTTGAGACTGTCCTGCAATGTTTTACATATTTCATGTGATTTTGAACTCTGATGTTACTGTAAATGTATATTTAGTATTGTCTTGTTTTATTATTTATTATTAAATATATTTAAAATTTCATTGTGTCTGTCTAGACATATTTAAGCTCTGAGAGTTATATTTATTTGGTGACACTGTGTAGGCCACTCATAATAGCCTTGCTCTTGGTCAAACTACCATTTGTAACAGTACAGAGTAAGATTGGACACCCTTTGTTAAAAGCCTTAATGCTGCTGATAGAGTTGGCTGGTGGCAGTGATAACTACCTTATAGTCTGGGCAAAAGGGGGCATAGTTAGCAAACCTGTGCCAGGCTTTCCCAGGTGTGTGTGTGTGTGTGTGTATGTATAAAACAAATTTCCAAGAGTGTGTGTGTCAGCTACTTGGGCAGGGACATGAAGCACTGGTTGGACAGAGAGGGTGCTAGAGGTCTTGGCTTGGTCACTCAGCTGAGATCTCAAGTCTATAGCTGTGCCAGTGGGGAGTCTTATTGGTTATCTGGAGAAAGAGGGAGAAACCAGCTCTGGACTGACTATTGTGTCTGCTTGCTCTTAAGGGAAATTGTACTTTATGCAGAGAGCTGCATCTGGAAATACTGTGGGTGTTCCTCTCATCCTCCCAGTATACGTTCCCCCAGTGGTGCTAGTGGTGAGGATTGAGGTTCCTTCATTACTAGACCAGAGGAGGGGAATCACACATTTTTATAAATGAAATGAACCACACCAACACAATCCTAGGTGCAAGCATTTTACATCACAAACTATACTGACACACTCCCAGATTCAGACATTATACGCCACTTATAGTCTACCCAATTGTTTTCAGTCAGACATTACATAGCTCATTTAAGTCCTGTCTTCTTTTAAACGTCATTATTTCCCTGTTTGTATTGTTCCCACAATTCCATTTTTTTTCATATGTAGTTTGCCCCTATCTCTTTCTAAAGATTTCAGTTCCAGTTGTTTTATCTCTGTTACTATATTAATTACTTCTAATATAGTTGGTTTAGATTTTGATTTCCATTTTCTAGTAATTACTTTTATGGCAGCCACCATAATAGAGACAGCAAGGCCTTACCATCTCTAGGCAATTCCTATTCTGTATCATAGCTCAGAAAAATCATCTCCCTCATCACACCAATCTGCCTAACCAGCATCTCCAACAGTGCATCCCACAGGGAATCTTTAAAATCTGCCAACTCACTAGAATCCCAGAAAATGTTCCCAGTTACCTCTTTCTTCCATGTCACACCTTCAACATTTGCTATCTACCTGAGGAAAATTATCTGGAGTCTACTTGGGGTATAAAAATGTCTATGTAAACATTTCCAAGCACAAATTCTAAATCATCTAGGTTTTGTTGCATATTTGGGAGACATACATATATCCTTCCATTGTTTCTTTGTGAATTGCTTATCGATCTATCTTCCCAATCCTTTCTAACCTCTTTTCTTTTGGTCTAGACATCACTGGTTTCCCATCTTATTTCATCTGGCCAGGGCCATCATCATAAGCTACTTCACTGTATGGATCTTCGTACACAGGACAAGGAAACTCTCCTTCACACTCATCTGTCCAGTCTTCAAATGACACTTTGAGTGATAGGGTTTTGATTCCTTTCTGACAGCAGTTTTCTAAGAATGTTTTTAGGGTCCTTCAGGAGGCCAGGAAACCCAATACCAGAAAGTCATATATGTCCAAATGGAAGTGATTTTCTGTTTGGTGTCTTAAACATCACCAGGACCCCTTTTCGGGGAGGGTCTCCCCCTTGTTCTTTCCTATGTGTGTAAACTCTTGCATGGTGACTTGGCATATTCTTCAGTGAAAGCCTCCTTGCTGCCCTTTTCTTGCCTGTCTGCCGCTCCTCCTTTGGCCTCTAGGTTTGAGGTCAAGTAGTTTCTTAACGGCGTCCTTCATATTAGATCCCCAGGAAAGCCCATTCCCACTTCTTGGGATCTTAATTTTGTCCTTGAAAAGCTGTCTCGGGTTCCTTTTGAATGGTCACTGCTGCTTTGCAACATTGCATCTAGAAGACAGGTCTGTTGGTTGCTTTAACCTCTGCCAGAAGGATATCTGACCTTGATGGCAGTCCCTCCTTTTTTGTTTTTTCCTAGAGCAGTGTCTATACAAATATTTTGTTTATGCCCAAGGTGATTAATGAGTTGTCCCTCACTCAATCTCTCCAACTTCCTTATTTTTTTCCCTTATCCACAGTCTGCTATAGAGAATGTTCTTCATACTTATGATTTGTATCAACAGCTCAGATACTATTTGGACAAAACAAAGGCTTTTCGTATATCTGATCAGCTTTTTTTTTTTTTTTTTTTCATTCCAGGGCACTGGATTTGACTGTTTGTAAGCAAACCATCTCCTCCTGGATTTCCAAAGCCATTTCTTTTTTTTTTTTTATTAAGCAGCTGTCTACCTCCATTAGGGCTTATTCTACTTGAACAGTGGCTTCTTCACAGCTTTCACTGAAGACAGACACCAACTGCATCCCTGAAGCTGCTTCTTAGTCTTCGGCTCACTAATTTACAAAATAGTACAAATTGGGTGTCATTTCCAGGGCCAGGGCAGGTTTTTCCAAGGTTTTGTACTGTCCCAGAGGTTATGAATACTGCAACAGTGATATGGAAGGACATAGCACAATTGTGCAACATTTTACCACAACAGTAGATGACTCTCAATTTACTGTCACAGTATTCACTTCCTCCATCGTACCCTCTTTTCTTTTCATTTTGCATGGGTGGTATTTTTGCTATGGCTGAGAGGCGGTTCTTCTCTTTCTTCCTTTTTCTGGATGTACATGTCCTCCTTTCCACTGGGGGTCATGGTTCTCCTGGGGTACTTCACTTCTGAGTCGGAAACATACATACATCACTTTTATGCCCTACTCTTACACAGGGAGCATACATCTGCCATACTATGCTCCCTAGGTAATAAAGGCCTTGGTATACTGGCCAGACATTAGGCTGTCCTTGGCAGCAGATCCCAGAGGTGATGAATACTGCAACAATGCAAAGGGCATCTACTGTTTTGGTAAGATTTTATGCAACTATACCTTGAGTGCAGAATTCAGGACATACTTCCAACATGTGCAGAGTAGTGTGCATATGTGTGTGTGTGTGTAAAAGTAAGTCAGGTGTTTCAGTTTGTATCAAACATGAGTTTAGTTTTTGTCCTGCTTTCAGTGTCTTAACAAATCCAAGTGTGTGTGTACGTGTGTGCACTTGTGTGTGTTATCTATACATACTAACACACACGCACACACATATAATATAGATATTGGATGTAAGATGCTGGAAACAGGACATAAAACTCATGTTTAACACTCTCAAATTGAAACATCTCACTTGCTTTATTATATATACATAAGTGAAACAAAGTCACATTTGTTGAAGTACTATACACTTTTTGGCCTCCTGTGGAGTAATTTTGTGAGGCATAGGAATGATGGGCGTATCTGTGCTGTATGTAATGGTACATCAAGTAGCACATACTGATGGTGCCCGAATGGAGAGAGATGAAAAGTCAGCAAGCAAAGGAGAGTAGTAGTGCTGAAATTGAATTCATCCTCAAGTCTTGGTGAGTACTTTCACGAGGTGGACCCTGTTTTCACAATACCTCACTAAGGCAACACTGATATATAATATGGCTGTATTTATATAGCATATAACATGGAAAGAATTAAGTCAAAAACAAAAAAGATAGCTGGGTGCACAAGACCCAGGATACAAAAGTGCCCAATCCTGGTAGGCGCACTGGTGCCAGGACTGGAAAAGATGATAGTGTAGACTCCTCAAACATGAAAACAGTACTACAATGGGGCCAGGCCCAGGGAGAAGATGGCCCCCTGTTGTAGAAGGAAGTAGTAGTCCACAAAAATTACAAAAACTGATAGGCCCAAGAAGAACCATAAAGATGATAAAGTGGACTGTTGAGGATAAGAAATAAATTATGTACTGTTACTACTATGTAAAAATCCAAGAATTTCCAGACACAAGATATACAAAATGATTGAGAGAAATTAGAGGAAAGAAAAATACTCCCCCAAGAAAAATTGTCAGAAGCTTCAAATGATAATTTGTGTTCATTAATACAACAGATTTGTGAAAAACAGTGTATAGATCAAGAAACCTTGATCTGTTTGGAAAAAGAAGCATCTGAGGAAGTGCAAAAATATAACAACAAAACCGAGAGATATTTGAAAAGTACAAAAAAGAAATATGGACATGGGAAAGAAAGAGAGATTTGATATGGTGCAATATTTATGCAAAGGAGAAAGCAAAATTAATTGATGTAAGGAAAATAGCCCCAAGGATATTTGAAGAGAAATACAGACAAAGGCATCCAGATATGGAAAATTTCACAATAAAAAAAAAATATCACAAAGATGGAATGTAGAAAAGAAGATTAGTAAAGTAGAAGTTAAAAAAATAGAAGTTGAAGTATGGAGTGCCTCCGAAGTGAAGGATTTGATGTAGAAGGTCTAACACAGCTTACATCCCAGCAGGATGTCGTGAGTCCCCAAAGCAGGGAGAAACATGAAGATCAGGAAACATCTGAAGAAGAAATATGGACATGTGAAAGAAAAAGAGATTTAAAGATTTAATGTGGTGTAATATTTATGCAAAGGAGAAAGCAAAACTAATCAATACAAACAGAGCAGCACCAAAGATATTTGAAGAGAAATACAGACAAAGGAATTCGGACATATAAAACTTTACAGTACAAAAAAATAAGAAAACAAAGAGGAACAGTAGAAAAGGAGATTAGTAATGGAGAAGTTAAAGAAATAGAAATTGAGGTTATGGAGTACCTGCAAAGTGAAGGATTTAGTGTAGAAAATCTATTTCAGAAAGCACCACAACAGGATAGAGTAATGGATATCAAATTAAGGGGAAACCAGTGGAACAAGAAGCAATTGGTCAGGTGCCATATGAAAATAATTTGGAGCCTTCCACAGGAAACCAGTATAAATGTTCACTTGAAGCTAGACAGCCAGGGAAGGAACAAAAAAAAACTGTGGAAACTCTGATGCAGTCAATGTTGAGGAGTGATAGGCTAGTGAGTTCCCATATGATAGAGCAACGGATGGTGCAGGATGAAATTGATGAGACTGTGTCACAGGAAGATGCTATAGAACCTTCTATAGAATGCCCGCAGGAATTGAAAAGGAGGGATGTGCCCTCAGTTTTGAAGAAAATAAGCTAAGAGAAGAATTGCTTGATTTAATACACATGGACAGATGTATCAAGATCAATAAAAGAAACAGACTGCAGAAGGTTAATAAAACCCAAAAAGTCAGAAGTCTGATAAAACAAATGAACACGGTAATTAGGACTGTTCATAGAGATCCATGCAATATAACAGAAGTAAACAGGATATATTACTGTGCAGCTAAATTGATAACTGATAAAGTTCTACCACAAGAACACACGGTAGTGAGGGAAAGGAAGGGGGGAAATTGAATACCATCATGGAAATATTGAATAGAGAAAATTATAAAGCAGTTAAGACAAGAACTGTCACTGTTAGAAGACTATAGAAAAGGGAATAGATCAACAAAAATATTAAGAAAGATGTGATAAAAGCAAATGCACAATATTAGAACAGATCAGGATCTATCATGCACTATCGCAAATAAACTAAAAATTTCATTACAGGTGGAAACAATTAGAAGATACGAAGATAAATATAAAGGAAAAGTGCAAAATAAGCAATTTATTGATGATCTAAAAGGGTTTTAAGGAGAACTGGGAAATAAGGTAAAAAGAATTGAAAGACTGCCAAAAAAAGAAGAAATAGATACATTTTGGAGAAGTATGTATGAAGATCCTGTGGAACATACCAAAGATGCTAAATGGATAGAAGTAAAAGAAAGAATAAGAAGTTTAAAGGTACAGGATATGAAATGGGATGAAGTAACAGCTAGAGAGATTGAAACAAAGTTAAGAAAAGCCTTTAATTGGAAACCCCAGGCCCAGATGCAGTACCTAACTTCTGGTTAAAAGTATTAGCATCTTTGCATGAATATTTAGCAATGAGTAAGAATTTATTTATATGCACACCCAGAACAGACACCAACCTGGCAAACAACAGGAAAAACAATGCTCCCACTTACGAGTGAACCTGTAAGCTAAACTAAAAATTATAGACCAATAACTTGCCTTCCAACGACATATAAACTATACATGGGAATTGATGCCGACAGAGTTTATAGTCATTTAGAAGAAAACTCAATTATGGCAGTAGAACAAAAGGGCAATAAAAGAAAGTTATGTGGAACAAAGATCATTTGTTGTTAAAGTCATAGTGGAAAACTGTAAAAAGGGGAAGAATCTAAGTATGGCATGGATTGACTAGAAAAAAAAGCATTTGATGGAATCCCTCATTCATGGATAAAAGAGCGCTTAAAAATGTATAAGATACACCCCACACTGATCGACTACATTTCCTCTCCAGTCCATCTGGTGAATCTGGGAATTTTGAGGCAATGTTACAATTGTCTTATGTACATGGACAACACTCTCCTCCTCCAAACAGGTTCAAATATATGTGAGAGATGCAACCATATAGCCAAACTGGAGGCTAAGCTCTCTCATCTCAAAACTGGTGTAACCAGTCAGGAGGAGAAAGTAACCTCACACAACACAATTCCAGTATCACATAGTCCCACCACAACAGCGAACCAAACACATAAAAACACAAAAACATACTCGGAGGTTCTAAATAAAAATCTAACTAAGCAACAGAGACCTCCAAAGCAGACATCCAAGCAAACGCTACCCCATAACAAAACACGTACAACACATAGCACACAAAGTCAGTGTGCCAAGCAGTCACAGCCCTTAAGGCTGAATAACACACCTGATACCCTTGTAATAGGTGACTCTATTGTCAGACACACTGACGTCCCACTCACCAGGCTGAATAAAGAGAAAGTCACAGTGAGCTGTCTGTCAGGCGCTAGGATCCGCCACATAACGCAAGCACTCAGGTCACTCCAAAGCAAATACAAATATGACTCAGTCATTGTACATGCTGGCGTGAATGACCTGAGACATACCTCCCTCGACTACATGAAAAGAGACATAGAGGAGCTCTCTGATCATGTAGCCCAGGCCGGTATGACCCTGACCTTGAGCAGCATCTTACCCTCACCTAGAATGATGCCACAGTATAAAGACAAAATGATCGATTTTAACAATTGGCTAAAATTTTGGTGTCATTCAAAGGGGATCCAGTGTCTGTCAGCCTGGGATGACATGCTCGAAAAGCCACGTTGCTTCGCTAGGGACGGCTTGCACCTGTCACCCCTGGGCTTTTGGATATTGGCAAAGGCTCTTGCCACCCCCATAGTGCCTTTTTTAGGCAAGGCTCAAAAGTCAAACCCACCTCCATAGACAGCACAAGGAACAAGAAACTAAGGGTAATGCTGCTAAACGCCAGAAGTCTTAACCTCAAGATGCATGCACTCGAAGCTCTCCTCAGTATGGAGAACATCGATATCTGTGCAGTAACAGAAACCTGGTTCAAGGCTCCAGAGAGCACCCCAGCACTACCAGGTTATACCTCATGTCATGCTTTTTGGCCCCCAAACCCGGACCGAACCACAAAAGGAGGGGGAGTTTCCATATTTATCAAGGATATCCACACCTCCAGGTTAGTGGCAGTGCACGAAGTATCGGAGACCATCCATGTGCAACTGACAGTGGGCAAGACTGCTTTTCAGTTTATAGCATCCTACAGACCACCCTCTCAAAGTCAGGAATCCCACTCGGCTTTCCTGAAAACATTGAAGAACACTAAGATCTCTCCGAACACCATTATATTGGGTGACTTCAACTACCCAAACATAGACTGGGAGCATTACTCAAGCCCCAGCACCTTAGACCAAAGGTTCCTGGAATTTATAAACTCAAATGCTATGGAACAGCTAGTCACCACTCCCACAAGAGGGGAAAACATACTAGACCTGGTCATTACCAACATGGGGACTCTATGCTCCATACCAGAAGTATATCCCTCATTGGTAAGATCAGACCATAAATTAATTTCACTGGATATCCACATCCTGACCCCACCCCCAGCCCAGAAAACCACAGTGAAAAACTTCTCAAAAGTGAACTTCACACTTCTCAAAACTGAAGTGGAATCCTTCAAGGCCCCAGGGCCAGTGGAAACTATGGCCCAAACTGCAGAATCCTATATAAATGCATTCTACGGACATCTCCAGGAATGCATGGATCATGCTATCCCAAACAAAATCAAGACCCAATCATCCAAAGGCAGGCATCCAGTCTGGTGGACCCAAGCCATAAATAAACTGTACAACAGAAGGAGGAAGCTACTACATGATAGAGCAAAATCCCTAAAAGGGAAGGTATCTCTGATCAGTACTAGCAAAAAATTACGATCTCTCATAAAATCCTCCACGGCCAGCTTCGAGAGAAAAATTGCACAGGACACTAAAGACAATCATAAGGCTTTTTTCAGTTATGTTAGGAACCTGGGATGCAACTCCCAGACTTGTTCTGAGTTGATTCTAAACAACAAAAAATACACTGAACCCACAGACATCGCCAATATCCTGGCAGACAGGTTCAGTGCAAACTTCTCCACCCCCTCCCCCCCAAAAGAGCAAGTATCTATCCCGGCAGAGTGCAGCCTCCCAAACATCTCTGATGCTCAGGTGAAGGCCGCCCTCTCCAAAGAAAAAAACACTGCTTCCATGGGACAAGATGGCGTCCCAGGTTGCGTCCTACATGAACTCCAAGAAGAATTAATCCCTCAAGTAAAACTGCTCTACAATCTCAGCCTCACTGCAGGATATATGCCCAAAGAATGGCGTACAGCAACAGTGGTCCCACTCCACAAAGGTGGCGCCTCTGCGGACCCTGGAAACTATCGCCTCATAAGCCTGACTAGCCTAGTATGCAACGCTATGGAGAGGATCATCATGGAACTCATAAACAAAGACATTGGGGACCTACAGACACTAGATCCTACCCAATTTGGCTTCATCAAGGGCAGATCCTGCCTTTTGAACCTGGTCGACTTCTTCGAAACAATCACCAAGGCCATAGATGAAAGGAAGGTAGTCCACACAGCCTATCTGGACCTCGCAAAGGCATTTGACACAATACCCCACTCTGGCATCATAGATAAGCTATCCAGCCTAAATATAAACCCCTATGTCACAAGATGGGTTGCAAACTGGCTCAAAGACAGAACCCACAGAGTCAGAGTTGCTGGAGCCATGTCAGACTCGAAACCGGTCACAAGTGGCATCCCACAAGGTTCTGACCTGGGACCTCTCTTGTTCGGTATTTACTTTTCTGAGGTACAGGCCAACGTGGGAGGACTATGGCTCACCAAGTTCGCAGATGACTGCAAACTGGGCGCCATAATCGACTCTCCAGCTGACACAAACATCCTTCAAAAAGGTCTCGCAGAGACGGATAACTGGTGCCAGAGCCATGCTCTAAAGCTAAATGCCAAAAAGTGTATAGTCATACCCTTTGGCAAAAACAATGTGCCCACAAATTACCACATAGGTGGTAACCCATTAAGTACAGAGAAAGTAATTAGGGATCTGGGGACCCAAGTTGATAGCAATCTCTCCTTTGACAACCACATTGCCAAAGTGGTTAGAAAGACCTTCTACAAAGCCCACCTCATCATGAAAGGATTCACATCTAGATCAAGAGAGGTAATCGTGCCCCTTTATTCATCCCTCATCAGGCCTATCATAGAATACAATGCCCCCTTTGGGATGTACCTTACCCGACACCTGCAGAAATTAGAAAGACCCCAAAAGTACCTCACCAGGAGGATCAAGGGACTCAAACAGATGCCATATGCTGCTCGGTTAAAAAAACTCCAGCTCTACTCAGTTGCATACCACCTACTTCGAGGCGATCTATGCCTGACATATAAAGCTATGTCCAACCCAGAATTAATGGACATGTTCCACCTCAGTAAATCTAAATCCCTTAGAGCCACGCGCTCGAGGGACTTGAACCTCAGCACAGAAATAAATAGAACATGCTGGAGGGACAGATTCATAACCCAGAGGCTCCCTTCGCTCTGGAATAGAATTCCAATTCATGTTAGGCAGAGCACCTCACTGACTCTCTTCAAGAAGAATCTTGATGAGTGGATGGGGGATTGTAGGTTTATCCCGGGGATTACTTCCGTGTCACTATTAGACGGAGGCACAGTAAACTAAACTTTAAAAAGGGCACAGTATACTCAAATCAAGGGGTGGTGCAAGCCAAACACAATCGGGCTAGGCTTATAAATGCCCCAGGGCAGATAGCCTAGTATGAACCTATGAACCTACAGTGACCATGAAACAGTAACAGACCACTTTGCAATTAAGCCATGATAAAGGACAAATTGTTATCCCAGGGATAACAATGTAAATGGGGGATATTTCAGGGCTCTCTCTGTCACCATTACTGTTCCGCCATGCCCTTAATCCATTAAGCTGTTTACTCAACATCTTATGCCATGTCTATAATCTAGCTCCTAAAAAACAACAAAGTGTAAAGACTTCTCACCTTCTCTTTGTCAATTTAAAACTGTATAGCTCATCAGATGAGGAACTGAAAACACAACTGCAAGTTGTCAAAACTTTTTCAGATGATATAAGAATGTCATTTGGTCTTGATAAATGTGCAAAGGCAACCTTTAAACCAGGAAAATTGCAACACCAGGAAAATAGTTTAGGACAAGAATGTGATATAAAAGAACTTGAGCATGTAGGAGTGTATAAATATTTGGGAATTGATGAAGGATCAACAATAAAACATGAACAAATGTGAATAAAACTTAGTAAGGAATACTTCAGAAGACTTAAATTAATCTTGGAAACAGCACTGACATCTAGGAACAAAATCCAAGCTATAAACCAATTTGCTCTTCCTGTCCTAACTTACAGTTTTGGAGTGATTGACTGGCCCCAAAATGTGTTTGATAGATTCGATAGGAAAGCCAGAAGGATGCTTCATGCTCACAATATGATTTATAAAAATCAGTGCATACCAAGATTATATATTCCCTGTTCCGAAGGAGGCTTGGGCCTCCTTATTATATGTACAGATCTGCAATTGTGGGACTCCACACATATCTGCTGACCTCACAAGACCCAAATGTAGTGAAAGTTTTGAAACATGAGGAGAATAAATCTAAGATGACTCTGCTTAATCTAGCAGAAGCTTATTGGCGTCAAGCAGAAATGGAAATCAAACCAGAAGTAGATCAAAATCAGGCAGCAATTGAATGTGCCAAAAAACAAAAGAAAGAATATAAGGTGAAGGATCAGATGAGAAGGCAAGAAATGTGGAAAAAGCATAAATATAGTTGCAAGTATAGAAAACTTCTGGAAGAACCTCATGTTGATCAGGAACGAACACAGAAATGGTTAAGGAGAGGCAAAATCAAACCAAGAGATGATAGGTTAATATTGGTGACCCAAGATAGTGGGCTGCATACAGGTTGGTTTCTAAAGTCCATTGAACATGTGGGCGAAACAGACAAATGTAGGTTTTGTAAAACTGAATTGGAAACAGTTGCACAACCCGTTGCTGGTTGCAACATACTAATGGCAGACGGACTGTATACTGAAAAGCATAAAAATGTGGCTAGACTGTTGCACTGGGGATTGTGCAAACATTATGGTAATGACGTGTTCGAAAAATACTGGAAACATGAGCCACAAAGCATCATAGAAAATGAGGAAGTCTACATCACTTGGGATCATCCATTACCAACAGTTCAAAAGATAGATGCTAGAAAACCAGATATAGTGGTCCAAGAAAAGAAGACAAGAGTAGCATTGATCATTGAAATTGCCACACCCAATAACTACAGTGTCTTGTGTATAGAGAGACACAAAGTCATAAAATATCAGGATCTGCAGGCAGAAACAAGAGCAATGTGGAAGAAAGATACCCAGACAGTTCCAATAGTAGTAGGAGCAACGGGTCTTATAAAAATAATTTACAATAGTATTTAGATATTTTACCAATATATGTAATTCCATATGAACTGCAGAAGGAGTCATTACTGGGCACATTGCGGGTTCTGCGAAGAGCACTTTTGGCTGACATCAAAGAGTGAAACGATACTAATTTCATGAGCATTAATCATACTTTGGCTTAGAATGGGGTCCATTCCCGTCATGGTATTAGAAACCCAAAAGACTTGGAGAAATTAAAAAAGCATGAAATGCAGTTGATTGAGATTAGGTAGACATACTCTAACTATATGACAGTACTGCCCACAGCGTCACTGATACTCTGTAATGCAAGTGCTGATACAATCCATTGTAGATGCCAGTTGCACTCCATACACTTTAGTGGTATATCCCTGTAGCTTTACTCAGCATTTGTATTCGTTGATGATTTTGGTATTAAATGTCTCTTGCAGCATGAATAGCCAGATTAGCAAATTTAGAATGGAGCTATTGCAGTGTGTGCAGAGTGTAGATTTTTGTGCAGAAAGTTATTTTTTGTCTTATATATGCCACATTTATTGAACTCTTACTGCTTTTTTGGCTCATTTGTATCTTTTGACACTTCTAATAGAGCAACTCGTATACTGTAGACACAGCACTAAACTGTCAATCAGCTCTCTGAATACGGACATGTATATTAGCCAGATTTTTGTATCAGTTTCACTTAAATGCATGCTAAAATATCCTAGAAAGTAGTTAGTAAAAATGGCATTGTCAGCTTTTTAGAGCAGCTTAAAACTTTCAGATGTGAACTGGATTCAGAGTTGTTAAATATTAAAGATAAATGTATTACAGTTATTTACATTTATAGAATTATCCGAGTAATAGAGTAAGCTGAAGCAGCATAACAGGCAAAGTAAATATTAACTGCAAGTTTAATGAAGATGTCCATCATATTGCTACTGCTCCAGTAGCCATAGCTGTATGGGTTACATTCTGCCAAGGATCTAACAGCTGGCCAACTTCCAAAGCTTCAGAGGACCTTCCATGTACCCAAACTGTCAGGCAGCTTGAACTGGGCTGACTAAAAGGCAATGTTGAGTTCAAAGCACTTCAGAGCTTTTATTGCCACCGTGTACACATCTGAGGTTTTGGAAGATCGACAGTTTTGTGCTGTTCCTTTGCTGGGCAGGTAAGTTCCCTTTGAGGGGAAAAACCTTCTGTTTTCTTTTTATGTTGCTGTTATTACTTTCCTAGCTAGGAATGTTGTCTTTTAATAGACTGTCATGAGACTGTAACATACTTTTAAATGGAGCACTTAATTTTCCTGACCGTTTAAAAGTGGTGTAAAGTAACTAAGACACTTTCTCTCTGGAGAAATTGTGTTTATTTTACTGCTGTAGTACTGGCATAGTCTTTTAAAGTGCTTGTTGCTATGTTTTCTGTCAAAAAAGTAATGTTTGTAGACTTGTAAGTGTTTACTGGCGTTTGCTCTTTGTCTTTTTGGGAAAGAGGCACCATTTTTAGCTTAATCATGGAACAGACTAACAGTCCTAAGGTTGGTCTTTCTTTTAGCCACACAAAGAAAAAAATAAGCAAACAGCCTTTGCCACTGCAGCAGGATAGCAGTTTGCCTTACATGCAAATGCGTGACTATGCTGTGACCATTTTTTGTACTTCAGACCACTCATCGTTTACCCCAGATCCCTCTGGTGTAGCACCTACAATCACTATGGACTGGAGGGTTTAGCCACGACTTCAGCAGTTGTTGGGGATCCCCTCAGTGGGCAATGGAGAACCACTCTTGTCATTCCTGTGAGAAAAAACAAGGAAGGTTTCCCTGTTATGGCAGAATGTTGTCCCCATCCCTGGGGAGACTGCTGCTGTTGCCATTAGTAACACGGTTGGCCTAGTTTTTCCTGTCAAAAAAAAAAACTGAAAACCAAGCATGTAGCTATTCCTTCTGAAATTTATTTGGATAGGAGTAGTTTACTGGGTCTGGCTTAGTGGTTTATTTCAGACTCCTGATCCTTATTGTAAAGTACTTTGTGGTAAAAGCAATGCCTGTTTCTCTGAAGAGAGTTCAAATTCTGAATCTGAACAGGAAGATGCAGGGACGGGCAAAGTTTTTTTTCCCCTTAGATTTCTGATTCAGACTCCAAGGAGAGCTCATTTTCTGATTCTCCCTGTAAGGTTTATTTCTTTCTCTGAGACTATTGCTAGAATGTGCCAATGTTTTCAGTGGCAGAACTTAGATTTCTCAGTCCCTCGAGTAATACTATGAGTTGTTACAGAAGGATTTTCCAGATCCTACACCCATTTCTCCTACTCTGTCTGCTTTAGAGGATGTATGTATTACTGTCTGCAGTTTTTCTGATAGTGCACTAGCTGTCTCTAAAAAGGCAGATAAAATGTATAAAGATGCCCATCTATTCACTTGCTGCAGTATTCTTCACTTGAGAAATATCCCCGCCATATGGTTCCCCGATATCGCCCAGTATACAAAAGACTTTCACCACTGTAGGATACGTGGTATATATCTGGTGTAGGCTGCAGTCATACGTAGACCATAAAACGGATGTATGCACATATCATCCTCAGAACTTTTCTGCCACCAGTCAGAAAGCCAGCTTCCCAACATTAGTCTTGCAATTTCCAGCGTCTTCATCGTCATTTTCTCAGATAAGTGGCCCGTTTTTTATTTTGTCCCGTTTTGTTATGTCATCCAGAAAAGTCAAATGCCAGTGTGGAAGACAAATTCCATATAAAGACAGCCATACCCAGTGTCTATTCTGCCTAGGCCCTAACCACAACCATATGTTGTGTAGTATTTGCCAATCATTTGTTCCAAAGATCATTAGAAGCAGGCTTAATTTCCTAGCTTTGTATTTGGACAGCCAATGTCTGAAGCTTTTAACTAAATGTATGGAGGTTGGCCTGGGGTCTGATATGCAGCCACTGAAGCATAAGGCCAAAAAAGCTAGACCTATGCCTTTCGTGCACCTCTGTCATCTGACGTCCCTCCAGAAGTGCTCATGAA
This sequence comes from Protopterus annectens, assembly GCF_019279795.1. Taxonomy (NCBI): domain Eukaryota; kingdom Metazoa; phylum Chordata; order Ceratodontiformes; family Protopteridae; genus Protopterus; species Protopterus annectens. The sequence goes on along the minus strand of NC_056739.1, from coordinate 854,195,571 downwards.
CCCGGAGGCATGTGGGATCTCTGGCTCAGCGTCACAGACCGAACCCATTTCTGAGGTCAACTTGCTTTCAGCAGCGAACACATCGCTAGAGGTTGAGCAGACGTCTGACATGGATGTTGAGGGGGAACCAAGGCTTGAATGCGTCAAGGATGCTACAGGATTAGCTTGCAGCTCTGCACCCAAAGTCCCAGAGTCTGAGCTGTCCAATACTAGGCCAACGTCCAGCCCTCCAACCCTTCAAAAATAGTGTCTCCAGCCAAGAAAAAGCAAAAGACAAAACATTTATCCACTACTAAAGAGGCCCCTTCTGAATGGCAGGCTTTATCCCAAAATCTTTTCCAGGCCTTCATGGCCCTTAACAGTCTTCAGCAGTGCTTCCTCCTTCCCCAGGAATCCTTAGATTATTCAACCCAGATACCCTCTCATTTAGAGTATGTGTCATCTAAAGAGGACTCTGTGGGCTGTGAGTCCCCCATGGAAGAAATTTCCTTTGGGGAAACCATCTTGAAAATGGGGGAGCATTTCAAGTGGGATACCACCCAAATTTCATACGTACAAAAAAGGTACTAACAATTGCTATAAATGGATTTACCTAGTTCTACAGTTCCACCTGTTCATCCATCAGTTTTGGATGCTTTTCACAATGCCTCTCAAAATCTAGACTTTCAGGCCCTGGTCCCTAAGATGCCTGATTGTTTTTATAAAATCCCAGTGGACTGTAATTTCCTCTTCAGATGCCCTTCAGCAGACCCAGCAGTTATCTTGGTTGCTACTGACAAGCCTTCCAGGATGCTCCCTTCTACCTCCCTGTAGCCTTTGGTCAAGGAAATTAGAACCTTGGAAAGACTAGGTAACAAGACCTACACCTCATCAACTTTAGCTTTCAGGGCTAAAAGCTACCAGACTCACATGACTAAATATTCTCTAGAGTTATTGTCACAGGCTACTCCTGCCATGTCAGACCTCCCTGAGTCAGAGGGAAAAACCTTAGGCCATAAAATGTAGCTTTGACACTTCTGAGGCTTGTGCTAAGGTAGCCGCTGTTGCGGTCTGTGCTTAGAAGGTTTTCCTGGCTCAGACTTCAACCACTTCAGGAAGATTTCAAATCCAAGCTCATGGATGTCCTTCTTAATAACTCTTATCTGTTTGGCCCTGCTGCTGCATCACTTTTCAAGTCCCTACAAGAAATGACCAAGGAACTCAAGGAGTTAAAACATCTCCTACTTTCACCAGTGCCAAGGTTCCATAGGAACTTTCCTTTAAAACCTGTCTTTGACCATAGCTGCTCACAGCACCACAGCAGTAAGTCTTCTAGGGGAGGAAAGAGACCTCAGAGGACCAGGGTTCCTCAGAACTCTCCTCAACAAAAGCAGCCATTTTCTAACAGAGCAAGGAGTCAGTGACTACCCTGCCTCTATCCCCCCTCCACCTCTCCAAAGCTCTCAGAGTGTGGAAAGGCATTACCCAAGACAACTGGGTCCTTTTAATCATACAAAACAGATATTTTATGGTCTAGCAATCCATTCCCACCTTTCAGGGTGCCCCTCACCCCTGAGATCAGCCCTCCTTTCAGACTTCCATTTACAGGGCTCCATTCATAAAGTCCCTGCCACTTCCAAGAGAAAAGGATTCTATTCAAGGATGTTCTCGGTGCCCAGAAAGGATGGCCCCTGGAGGCCAATTCTGGACTTGTCCCACCTCAACACATTCTTAAAGGTCCCTTCCTTCAGAATGCTTACTCTCCAGACCCTTTCTCCTCTGCTTCTTCCTCAGAGTTTCATGGCATCTATCTGCACATCCCTATTCACCCACATTACAGGAAATATCTGCATTTTTATGTGGGTTCCTGTCATTTTCAATTCTCTGCATTGCATTTTGTCCTTGCTACAGCTCAGAGAGTTTTCACCAGTTGTCTGGCTCCGGTTATTGCCCATTGCAGGCTACTAGGAATCCAGATATTCCCATACCTAGATGACCTACTGTTACAGGCCCTAAGCCCACAGATCCTGCAACCTAGTCTTCAAACCACCATTTCCCTTTTGAGAAACCTGGGGTTCACAATAAATTACAAAAAAAATACCCGGTCTTCAATCCAAGACCACATTTTCCTTGAGTGCAGAATTCAGACAGACATACTAAAAGTATCTCTACCCTCCACAAAAGGCAGAGAATCTTCACACTTTCTTCCTGTTTCTTCTGCCTTTACACCACATCATAGTCAGAGAATTCCTCCGGGTACTAGGGTTCATGGCCTCTACGATTCCCATAGTACCTCTGGCAAAACTGCACATGAGGAATCTTCAGTGGTTGCTCAGGTCTGTCTGGATCTAACATTCACACCCTCTAGAGTTCCCCATTCTCCTGATCCCTTGCTTGAAAAAGGAAATTCTCTGGTGGTCTCAACAGGTAAGCCTAAATCCAGAACTACCTCTCCACCCTCTGGATCCAGTCCAAGAACTTTACACAGATGCCTCAGACATGGGCTGAGGTGCAGCCCTGGGAAAATACACTCTCCAAGGAAGGTGGTCCCTTTCCCAGAAAAGCGAACACTTCAACATAAGGGAAATGAGAGCATTGCTCTTGGCCCTTCAAACCTTCAGACCCCTTCTGTGCCCAGACCCACTGAAGTTGTTTACTGACAACATGACTGTGCTCTGGTATGTGAACAAACTGAGGGGAACAAGATCCTACCTCCTTTGCAGGTTGGCCATCCTAGTATGGGACTTCCTGGAAAAGCACAACATGACCATTCTGGTGGTGTATATTCCCTCCAACAGAATCATTGTGGCAGACTCCCTGAGCAGATCCTGGACTCAATCCCATGAATGGATGCTTCACAGGGATGTGTTCCTGGACATAGTCCACCAATAGAGTACTCCAAAAGTAGATCTATTTGCCTCCCCTCTGAACAGACAACTTCCAACATTTTGTGCCAGAGTCCCCAGTCTTCTGGCTTCAAAAGTGGATCCCTGTTTTTCTCATGGAAGAGGATGTTTCAATATGTATTCCCTCCCCTTCTTCTAATACCAAAAATCCTGCTAAAAAATCAGAAAGGACCGACCAAAAATATTGCTGGTGACTCCCTTCTGGATGAGACAGCACTGGTTTCTCCTTCTCCTTCAGTTAGCCCAGAGCCATCACAACAAATTACCCCACAGAGTGGACCTTGTTCACTCCCACCTATCAATTCTTCAGTTGACTTTGTGGGTGATAGAGTTCTAATTTCCTTCCAACACCTTTTTTCTGAAGACGTACTCAGGGTTTTGCAGGAGGCCAGAAAACCCAAAACTAGAAAATCATACATTTCTAAATGGAAAAGATTTTCATTATGGTGTCAGTCTAAGGATCAGAATCCATTAACCATGGATATTCCCATGGTTTTATCCTACCTGTGTGAGTTGTTCAATTTTGACTTGGCTTAGTCTTCAGTCAAAGCCCACATGTCAGCCATATCTGCATATCTAGTAATAATCTCCAGTAGAGAAACTAAAAATGATGATACCACGGAGTTCCAACAAGTGCTCCAACACCACAAAATATACTGCCACTAGTTCCGTTAAAATAAAATGAAATAACTTGCAGAGTAATCCATTTGTAAACGTCCAAAGCAATTCGCCACAATGAATGGAATAAAACCAAACAGTTTTATTAGTGACAACGCTCAAAAAGAGACTGAGTCAAATCTCAGCATCTTAGAACAATGTTAAAACTAATATACAAAACTAAAAACGTGTAACAATATAAAATAAAAACACATAACATCAAATACTGTGGACTGTACGTAAGTTGGGTTAAGCGCTTTCACCCATATCATACGGGCTTCCTCAGAACACCATTGAATTGGATTGTCCGCCTTATAAAACTTTTAAGGCACCAAAATCAAATGAAAACATTCCACAGCTTAAAGAAACAATACATTATTGTATCAATTCCATTTCAAACTATACTACCCGTAACACTTTCTACCTGTACTATTGCCTTTCCAACTAAATAGTCCACATTACAATAAAATAAACTAAAATAAAATATAATCTGCAGTACATTTATAAAATATACAGTGTGTATAATAAAATAAAATAATTGTGTATACATACGTATTATCAACTTTTTCCTTAAGTGTCTTTGCTACCACATGAATGTATATGTATAAATCCACTCTTTAATAACTTCTGCATCTATCTATCACAATTCCTACTTTAAAAAATTCCTACTCTAAAAAACCCTCTATTCTAATAATTCTGTCACAGGAAATATATCTAGATTGTATTAATATAAATATAAAATTAACATATTAATAAAATGAAATGAACATACCCATTTAACAAATTTGGTGAATTTAGTGGCTTTTAGCAACAAGGAGGGAAGAAAAATCCTTATAGGCTGTAATACAGGGGAAATTGTAAAACGAACTTATAACAGGAAGAAATGGATAAGGAGAAAATTGCAGAGAGATAATTCACTCTCATGCTGCTGTCGCAGTGGGTCTATAAAGCCAAACAACAATATGTAATGAGTCAAAAACTTTTTTGAAAGGTAATAATATATCTAAACATATATAAATTGTAAATTATGAACTATAAATTTTCTTCAAGAATGGCCTTCATGGATATGTTGTCATTGAGTCCTGGAGGTGTTGTGGCATCTGTAAATACCTGCCACCATACTTCACAATAATTCTATAATTTTTTATTGTCTCTACCTCTAGGATCATTCCTAATGATATCCAACAAGGCAAATTTGAACTGATGTTTTGGACCATTCAATTCAATATGCTTATATAAAGCACTTTTTTGGTCCCTTTTCCTTATATTATATATGTGTTCATAAATACATTTTTTTAGGCTTCTTTCTGTTTTCCCCACATAGTAGTTTGAACACTCTTGACAAATTGCAATGTATACAACCATCTTAGAGTTACAATTCACCTTAAGTAACCTTATTCTTGGTCTAAATGTATTATTTAAAATTATTTCCTTTTTGTCAAAAATGTAACAACATTGGTTGCATGATCCACATTTTATAGTATGTTTTTCTATGTCCTTCCTATTTACTTTTCTTAACATACTTCCTTTTTCTAAATATCTCTTGATGCTGGCTCCCATCTTGTATGCTATTCCTGGTTTATCTCCAGTTATATTCCTTACAGTCTCATCACTAGTCATTATGTATCAATAATTCTGTATTATTTGTATCACATCATCTGATATTGGACTATATAACAGAATTAAAGCTCTTTGGTGATGTCCTTTTGTATTGCCTATTACTTGATGTTTACCAATAATACCATTTACATAATTCCCTTCATTGCCTAAACCTAATAAAGGTTTATAGGTTGTACCCCATAGGTCCAATACATATTTATCCACTTCATACAATAAAGTTTGGGGATATCCCCTCTCAAAAAACATGGTATGAATGTATCCTATCTCTTCCAATAATACTTCGTACTTAGATGTCATCCTCAGGGCCCTAATACATTGGCCCTTATATATATTCCACTTTAATCTTTTAGGATGACAACTTCCATATGCCAAATAATCATTAGAAAAAGTTTCTTTTCTATGAATATTCGACTGTAATATACCTCCTTGTAAATATACCAAGGTATCAAGGTATGCTATACCTCCCTTGTTATATGAATAAGTAAATTTCAAAGAATCACTACTCACATTCAGGAACTGAATGAACTCTAATAATCTGTCATCACTGGAGTTCCATACTATATAAATATCGTCCAGGAATCTCACATAGTGGACAATATGTTGGAAAAAGACACTTGGAAAGAGAACTAGATCTTCCCAATAAAGCATGACCAGGTTGACATATATGGGAGCACATGCTGCTCCCATAGCTACCCCTCTGGTCTGCCTGAAATATTCCCCTTCATAATATATGAAATTATTGTCCAAAACAATGTCCATCATTTCCATAAATAAGCTGACCTCATCCCAGGCTATGCAGGCATGTTTCCTAATACTATTACCAAAAGCTTCAAGACCTGTTGTTTTGGGAATACATGAGAAAAGGTCAATGACATCAATAGTTACAAACATATATCCATCATTCCATATTTGCGTGGGATAATTTCTCAAAAATTCCCATGAATCTTTGACAAGATGGGATATATTGTTGTATATATGTTTCAAATTAATGTCTATATATTTACCCATTGGGAAAGTTTTTGATTTGCTACCAGAAATGATAGGTCGGAAGGGGGGATCTAATATATTTTTATGGATTTTCGGGATGCCTACCATTGTAGCCAATCTAGGATACTTGACCTTTAAAAACTTATAAATGTCTCTATCGATCCTACCATCTATAAAAAAATTCTTCTATATAACTGTCTATTCTCTGGTAGGCTATATTGATCTCATTCAACGAAATAGATTTGTAGTTCCCTGATCCATATAAAATATTATGTATCTTGTTGATGTACTCAATATTGTCGTATAATACCACTCCTCCGCCTTTGTCTGGTTTCATTACCCTTACTTTTTCACTTTTCTGTAAATCTTTAAGTAAGTCTTTTTCCTCTTGGGTTCTATTGCTAATGTTATGCAAATGTTTGTGTTCTTTGTACAATTTATAAATATCTCTAGATACAATTTTCTCATATATCTCAATAGTAGGGTGGTGTGCAGGCACAAAGGTGCTGGGAACCTTTAACCCAGAATCCCTTCGTTGCTCTTCCACATTACCACTCTTATTATATTTATTATTAAACATAATAGCCAGGTTCATTTTTCTAGTGAATTTCTTTAATTCAACTAAACAATCGACAAGATTGAAGCTAGGTGTAGGAATAAATTTCATCCCATTAGACAAAAGAGTGAAATACACCTGACTGATCTTAACATTGGCATGATTATATATATTAAAGCCATTCCAGGTATAAGTCAACCCATTGACTGTGATGGTCTTACTCTCAGGAGGATAGCTTTGTATATCGCTATGCTTTTCCTTTACCATCTGCTGTTTCCCCAATACCTCTGTTTGTATCTGCCTTTCTGGTAAAAATTCCTCCCTTGATTCTTGTATGGTTCTCCTTGTTGTACCTGTTCCCTCCAAAAATGTGAGTAGTGTGATCCTTGTTCATTATATACTCCATCATTATACTGTTCTTTCCTACTATTCATCTCAAATTCTTTATTATTCTCATTCTTCCTACTCCAGTAGTATACTTTCCCTTGTTTGTAATGATCAACATCCCTGTTTATCTTTTTTGCTTGTTTTCACTTAAAGTGTGTATCAATCTCTCTGCTGTATTAAATTGTTTGTTGTACAGTCTCTCCCACTTTGAAAACAACAAATCAGTAGTGATTTTCATGTTAAGGTCTTCTGTTTCTTGTATAAGTCTACCCAACTTTTCATCATTGTGCTTGATAATTAATTGCATAAATTTAAATCCACAATCATCAAAAAATTGGTTAAACTCATGAATAACCTTGTCATTTAACATCACTCCCATAGGTTGCTTGAAAAACCTCAACCCTTTAGGGCCAATTTTCATTGATATGCATTTTTGTAAATACACATTATCTATCTTAATACTGTTGATGTTTTTCAGCTTTTTCCCCAACAGATACATCATGTCCTTGAATGTCCCCAAAGTTTCAGGTCTGTTAAAATTGGTAACAGACCGCATATCAACTTTGTCCAAATTACAGTCAATTTCCATAAACTTATTCAATTTGTTAAAACTAGTTCCATTCTTATGTTAAACCTTACTGGCTGAATTTGAATGGTGATTAGATATTGGTACAGTACCTTTCTTGAATAGGCCCTGTTTTCCTGCTACATTAGAATATGTCTTAATAGGAAGGGTATATACAACATAGAAGAAGAATCTAAGTGGATGGGTACTAAACCCAAGAGGACCCTTCCTATTAAGACAGCTGAAAAACATCAACAGTATTAAGATAGATAATGCATATTTACAAAAATGCATATCAATGAAAATTGCCCCTAAAGGGATGAGGTTTTTCAAGCAATTTTTTGAAGATTGTGGATTTAAATGGGTATGTTCATTTCATTTTATTAATATGTTAATTTTATATTTATATTATACATACAATCTAGATACAGAATTTTTTAAAGTAGGAATTGTGATAGTTAGATGCATAAGTTATTAAAGAGTGGATTTATACATATACATTCATGTGGTAGCAAAGACACATAAGGAAAAAGTTGATAATACGTACGTATACACAATTATTTTATTTTATTATACACACTGTATATTTTATAAATGTACTGCAGATTATATTTTATTTTAGTTTATTTTATTGTAATGTGGACTATTTAGTTGGAAAGGCAATAGTATAGGTAGAAAGTATTATGGGTAGTATAGTTCGAATGGAATCGATACAATAATGTATTGTTTCTTTAAGCTGTGGAATGTTTTCATTTGATTTTGGCGCCTTAAAAGTTTTATAAGGAGGACGATCCAATTCAATGGTGTTCTGAGGAAGCCCATATGATATGGGTGAAAGCGCTTAACCCAACTTACATTACAGTCCACAGCATTTGATGTTATGTGCTTTTATTTTATATTGTTACACGTTTCTAGTTTTGTATATTAGTTTTAACATTGTTATAAGATGTTGAGGTTCGACTCAGTCTCTTTTTGAGCATTGTTGCTAATAAAACTGTTTGGTTTTATTCCATTTGTTGTGGCAAATTGCTTTGGATGTTTACAAATGGATTACTCTGCAAGTTATTTCATTTTATTTTAACAGAACTAGCGGCAGTATATTTTGTGGTGTTGGAGCACTTATTGGAACTCCATGGTGTCATCAATATCTCCATGTTCATAGGTTCATAGGTTCATACTAGGCTATCTGCCCTAGGGCATTTATAAGCCTAGCCAGAGTGTGTGTGGCTTTCACCACCCCTTAGGATGAGAATACTATACCCATTAGTTTGCTGTGCCTCTGTCCAGCAGTGACACAGAGATGATTCCTGGGGTAAACCTACGATCTCCCATCCACTCGTCAAAATTTCTCTTGAACAGAGTCAGTGAGGGGCTCTGCCTCACATGGACTGGGATTCTGTTCCGTAGTGTAGGGAGTCTCTGGGTGATGAATCTGTCTCTCCAGCACGTCCTATTTATATCCGTGTTGAGGTTTAAGTCTCTTGCTCTCATGGCTCTGGTGGATTTGGATTTTTTGAGGTGGAGCATGTCCATTAATTCTGGGTTGGACATGGCCTTGTATGTCAGGCACAGATCACCTCTGAGCAGATGGTATGCGACTGAATAGAACTGGAGTTTCTTCAGTCGGGCATTGTATGACACATGTTTGAGCCCTTTTATCCTTTTGGTGAGGAACTTTTGGGGTCTTTCCAACTGCTGCAGGTGTCAGGTAAGGTACATTCCGAATGGGGCGTTGTACTCAATCATTGGTCTGATAAGTGAAGAGTACAGGGGTACAATGACCTCTCCTGATTTGGATGTGAATCCCTTCATGATCAGGTGGGCAATGTAGAAGGTCTTCCTAACCACTTTGGCAATGTGAGTGTCAAAAGAGAGGTTACTGTCAACTTGGGTCCCCAGGTCCCTGATAACTTCTTCCGTGTTTAATGGATTACCACCTATGTGGTAATTAGGGGTTACCTTGTTTTTCCCAAAGGGTATGACTATACATTTTTGGCATTTAGCTTAAGGCCATGGCTCTGGCACCAGTTATCCATTTCTATGAGACCTCTCTGGAGGATGTCTGTGTCTGATGGAGTGTCAATTATGGTGCCCAGTTTGCAGTCATCTGCAAATTTTGTCAGCCACAATCCCCTATGTTTGCCTGCACTTCAGAAAAATAAATGCCGAACAAGAGGGGCCCAGGACTGAGCCCTGTGGGACACCGCTCATGACCGGCTTAGAGTCTGACATGGCACCAGCAACTCTAACCCTGTGTGTTCTGTCCTTGAGCCAGTTTGCAACCCATCTTGTGACATATGGGTTTACATCTAAGCTGGTGAGCTTTTCTATGATGCCCGAGTGGGGTATTGTGTTGAACGCTTTTGCTAGGTCAAGGTAGGCTGTGTGAACTGCCTTACCCTCATCAATGGCCTTAGTGACTGTTTCGAAAAAGTCGACCAAGTTCAAGAGGCAGCATCTGCCCTTGACAAAGCCAAATTGGGTAGGATCCAGTGTCTGTAGGTCCCCAATGTCTTTATTTATGAGTTCCATTATGATCCTCTCCATAGCTTTGCAGACAAGGCTCGTCAAGCTTATGGGGCGGTAATTTCCAGGGTCCGTAAAAGCACCGCCTTTGTGGAGTGGACCACAGTTGCCGTACCCCATTTTTTGGGTACGTATCCTGTAGTAAGGCTAAGATTAAACAGCAGCCTTATGTGTGGGTTTAGTTCCTCATTGAGTTCATGTAGCACACAGCCGGGGACAGCGTCCGGTCCCATTGATGCTGTGTTTTTTGCTTTAGAGAGAGCAGCTCTCACCTGGGCATCTGAGATGTTTGGGAGGCTAGACTCTGGTGGGATAGATATTTCTCCTTTTGGGGGGGAGGGAGGGGAGAAATTTGCACTGAACCTGTCTGCCAGTATGTTGGCAATGTCTGTGGGTTCAGTGATTTTTTTTATCATTTTGGACTAATTCTGAGCATATCTGGGAGTTTCCACCCAGGTTTCTAACACAGCTAAAGAAGGCCTTATGATTGTCTTTTGTGTCATTAGCGATTTTTCTCTCAAAGTTGGCCTTGGATGATTTTATGAGTGATCATAATTTTTTGCTAGTATTGATCAGAGATGCCTTCCCTTTTAGGGATTTTGCTCTGTCATGTAGTAGCTTTCTCCTCTTGTTGTAGAGTTTGTTTATGGCTGGGGTCCATCAGACCGGGCACCTGCCTTTGGTGGAAAGGGTCTTGATTTTATTAGGGATTGCTTGATCCATACATTCCTGGAGGTGCTCGTAGAAGGCATTTGTAAGGGTTTCAGCAGCGTGGGTTGTGGTTTCCACTGGCTCGGGGGCCTTGAAGGATACCACTCCAGTCTTAAGAAGTGTGAAGTTTGCTTTTGAGAAGTTCTTCACTCTGGTCTTTTGTGCTGGGGTGGGGGCGGGATGTGGATCTCCAGTGAGATTAATTTATGGTCTGATCTCACCAATGAGGGATATACTTCCGGTGTGGAGCATTTTGTCCCCATGTTTGTGATGATCAGGTCTAGTATATTTTCTCCTCTTGTGGGAATGGTGACTAGTTGTTCCATAGCATTTGAGTTTATGAACTCCAGGAACCTTTGGGCTAGGGTGTTGGGGCTTGAGTAATGTTCCCAGTCTATGTTTGGGTAGTTGAAGTCACCCAATATGATGGTGTTTGGAGAGACATTCATACTCTCCAGTGTCTTCAGGAAGGCTGTGTGGGTTTCCTGAGTTTTAAGAAGGTGGTCTGCAGCATGTTACAAACTGTAGGGCAGTTTTACCTATGGTTAATTGCACCTGGATGGTCTCCGATGCTTCGTGCGTTGCCACTAACCTGGAGGTTTGGGTATCCTTTATGAATATGGATACTCCCCCTCCTTTTGTGGTTCGGTCCGGATTTTGGGGCCGGAACGCATGATATGAGGTATAACCTGATAGTGCTGGGGTGCTCTCAGGAGCCTTGAACCAGGTTTCAGTCACAGCACAGACATCGATGTTCTCCATACTGAGGAGGGCTTCGAGGGCGTGCATCTTGAGGTTTAGACTTCTGGCATTGAGCAGTATTACCCTTAGTTTTTCTCCATTTTTGTTTCCTAGGGCGATAGGTTTATCATTTGAGCCTTGCCTAAAAAAGGCACTATGGGGTTGGCAAGAGCCTTTGCCAATATCCGGAAGCCCAGGGGTGACAGGTGCAAGCCGTCCCTTGCGAAGCAGTGTGGCTTGTCAAGCATGTCATCCCAGGCAGACAGACATTGGATCCCCTTAGAATGACACCAGTAATTAAGCCAATTATTAAAGCTGATCATTTTGTCTCTGTATTGTGGCATCATTCTTGGTGAGGGTAGGATACTGCTCAAGGTCAGGGTCATACCAGCCTGGGCTACATAATCTGAGAGCTCCTCTATGTCTCTTTTCATGTAGTCCAGGGAGGTACGTCTCAGGTCGTTCACACCGGCATGGACAATGACTGAGTCATACTTGTACTTGCTGTGGAGTGACCTGAGTGCTTGTGTTATGTGGCGGATTCTAGTGCCTGACAGGCAGCTTACTGTGATCTTTTCCTTGTTCAGTCTGGTGAGTGGGACGTCAGTGTGTCTGACTATGGAGTCACCTATAACAAGTGTGTCTGGCATTGTGTTTGGTCTTAAGGGCTGTGACTGTTTAGCACACTGACTTTGAGAACTATGTGTTGCATGTCTTATGTCTTGAGGTGGCAGTTGCTTGGGTGTCTGCTTTGGAGGCCTCTGTTGTTTTGGTAGATTTTTGATTAGTGCCTCCGAGTATGTCTTTGTGTGTTTATGTGTTTGTTTTGCAGTTGTGATAGTTCTATGTGAAACTGGGTTTGTGGTGTGCGTGGTTTCCTTCTCCTCCTGTCTGGTCTTGCCAGTCCTGAGTTGAGAGAGCTCAACCTCCAATTTGGCTATATAGTTGCATCTCTCACATGTATTTGTGTTTTGTGGGAGAAGGAGTGGGTTGTCTGTGTACATGAGGCAATTGTAACATTGCCTCAAGATGCCCAGATTCACCAGCTGAACAGGAAAGGACGCTAGCAACTGACCCTTCGACATGCTAGAAAAAGTGAAAAAGTTTGCTGTGTAACTGAGTCAGAAGGGACCTATAGGGAAATGGGTACTCAAGGGGATTCTAGGCTAATGTAGTACTTTGTTTAGTATATAAGTACTTTACCTACATAAAAATGCTTTAGGAGCAAGTGCTGAACTTTTGAGATAGAGAATAGACTGTTTAAATTGCAAGTAGAGAAGTTCTAAGGGAAAAATTGAAGAGCAGACTTTACGGAGCCAGAAATAGTTTAACCTTGTTTAACCGGCGCTGCCCGATGGTGCTCTATGGGCAACTCCGCTCTAAATCACGCAAAAGCGTGCTAAAGCGGGCTTTATAGCAGGGGGTTGAAAAGAGCTAGGAATTGACCCAAAATGGCCAATAGACTACAAGTTTCTGGCTGGAACCACTGCTCTAGGGACAAATAGGCTGCTCAGTGCTCCCCACTCCCACTGGTGAACAAAGAAGCTTCCCTTTATCCAAATAAGGATATGGAATAGCACAGGAACCAAGCCAAAGCCCAGAGATCAGCAAACTCTGAAGACTGGACTATTCTAGTTCAGTAAGGTGGGAAAACAAGATTTTTTTTTTTTTTGCAGAAAACAGAGGAAAAACAGACAGTAAATGCTATAAATGCTTTTAAACGGCTAGCGCACTTGAGTGTGTTAGCCTATAGGTAAAATTAAGCAACAAATAACTTTTTTAAAAGTGCAAAACAGTTAATCAACACAAAAACAGTTTAAATAGAATGCAGAGCTGTATAAACAGGCGAAAATGCAGTCGCTAAGCAGTAAATAATCAAAAAGCCAGAAAAAAATACTTAAATCAGGAAAAAGTCACTCTTTTGCTCTCTGCTGTTGTAGAACTCTGCAGGACACCACGAGGAGCTGTGCTGAGTTGAATACAAGCAAAAAAGCACGCTAAAGCGGGCTTTATTACAGGAGGCTGAAAAGAGCTAGGAATTGACCCAAAATGGCCAATAGACTACAAGTTTCTGGCTGGAACTACTCCTCCAGGGACAAATAGGCCGCTCAGTGCTCCCCACTCCCACTGGTGAACAAAGACGCTTCCTTTTATCCAAATAAGGATATGGAATAGCACAGGAACCAAGACAAAGCCCAGAGATCAGCAAACTCTGAAGACTGGACTATTCTAGTACAGTAAGGCGGGAAAACAAGATTTTTTTTTTTTTGGCAGAAAACAGAGGAAAAACAGACAGTAAATGCTTTTAAACGGCTAGCGCACTTGAGTGTGTTAGCCTACAGGTAAAATTAAGCAACAAATAACTTTTTAAAAGTGCAAAACAGTTAATCAACACAAAAACAGTTTAAATAGAATGCAGAGCTGTATAAACAGGCGAAAATGCAGTCGCTAAGCAGTAAATAATCAAAAAGCCAGAAAAAATACTTAAATCGGGAAAAAGTCACTCTTTTGCTCTCTGCTGCTTGTAGAACTCTGCAGAACACCACGAGGAGCAGTGCTGAGTTGAATACAAGCGAAAAAGCGCTCTAAAGCGGGCTTTATTACAGGGGGCTGAAAAGAGCTAGGAATTGACCCAAAATGGCCAATAGACTACAGGTTTCTGGCTGGAACCACTCCTCTAGGGACAAATAGACTGCTCAGTGCTCCCCACTCCCACTGGTGAACAAAGACGCTTCCTTTTATCCAAATAAGGATATGGAATAGCACAGGAACCAAGACAAAGCCCAGAGATCAGCAAACTCTGAAGACTGGACTATTCTAGTTCAGTAAGGCAGGAAAACAAGATTTTTTTTTTTTTTTTTTTTTTGCAGAAAACAGAGGAAAAACAGACAGTAAATGCTATAAATGCTTTTAAGTGGCTAGCGCACTTGAGTGTGTTAGCCTACAGGTAAAATTAAGCAACAAATAACTTTTTAAAAGTGCAAACAGTTAATCAACACAAAAACAGTTTAAATAGAATGCAGAGCTGTATAAACAGGCTAAAATGCAGTCGCTAAGCAGTAAATAATAAAAAAGCCAGAAAAAATACTTAAATCAGTTATAGCAAATACAGTTATAACAAATGCTCTGAAATATACTGTATATTTCCAAAATGTTTGAGAAGGACAGTCAGAACACAAGAAGGTTCAAGCGAAAGAGAAAAAAAAAAGTTTTGTTTTACTTTTTGAAAGGGAAAAAGGAGGAACAGAAGGCCTTATCAAATGTTCTCTCTGTATTAAGCAGAATGAGCTAATGACACTAGACTGGGAGGTGTGTCACAGTAGGGCCGGGCAACTGCAAAGCCACCAAGTATAAGAGCAAGACACCAACAGGGAGGGAGGGTGGGCCAAAATAGCCTACAGACAGCAAGCACTAGAGAGACAAATGAAAGTTTTTAAACAGACAAGGATTTGTGAAGATACTGAATACACAAAGTGCTTTATATATATTAAATTGTAAAAACAGTAATCTGTAAAAATAATCAAAATAAAATCAAGATACTTATATTTTGTAGCTCAGTTGCGGTCAACAACTTCTCCAGTCTGCACTGTGTGCAAAGACAGAAACCCTACCAAAGTTAGGGCTTAAAAACCAGAACAGCTACTTTTTTTTTACAAGAACACAAAAGAACCAGCCCCCACTAGCCAAGAGATAATTACACAGAGGAAATGTTTCAGTTTACACAATAGCCTACAGACAGCAAGCACTAGAGAGACAAATGAAAGTATTTAAACAGATAAGGATTTGTGAAGATACTGAATAGACAAAGTGCTTTATATATATTAAATTGTAAAAACAGTAATCTGTAAAAATAATCAAAAAATCAAGATACTTATATTTTGCGGCTCAGTTGGGGTAAACAACTTCTCCAGTCTGCACTGTGTGCAAAGACAGAAACCCTACCAAAGTTAGGGCTTAAAAACCAGAACAGCTACTTTTTTTTTACAAGAACACAAAAGAACCAGCCCCCACTAGCCAAGAGATAATTACACAGAGGAAATGTTTCAGTTTACACAATAGCCTACAGACAGCAAGCACTAGAGAGACAAATGAAAGTTTTTAAACAGATAAGGATTTGTGAAGATACTGAATAGACAAAGTGCTTTATATATATTAAATTGTAAAAACAGTAATCTGTAAAAATAATCAAAAAAAAATCAAGATACTTATATTTTGTAGCTCAGTTGCGGTCAACAACTTCTCCAGTCTGCACTGTATGCAAAGACAGAAACCCTACCAAAGTTAGGGCTTAAAAACCAGAACAGCTACTTTTTTTTTACAAGAACACAAAAGAACCACCCCCCACTAGCCAAGAGATAATTACAGAGAGGAAATGTTTCAGTTTACACAATAGCCTACAGACAGCATGCACTAGAGAGACAAATGAAAGTTTTTAAACAGACAAGGATTTGTGAAGATACTGAATAGACAAAGTGCTTTATATATATTAAATTGTAAAAACAGTAATCTGTAAAAATAATCAAAAAAAAATCAAGATACTTATATTTTGTAGCTCAGTTGCGGTCAACAACTTCTCCAGTCTGCACTGTGTGCAAAGACAGAAACCCTACCAAAGTTAGGGCTTAAAAAACAGAACAGCTACTTTTTTTTTTTACAAGAACACAAAAGAACCAGCCCCCACTAGCCAAGAGATAATTACACAGAGGAAATGTTTCAGTTTACACAATAGCCTACAGACAGCAAGCACTAGAGAGACAAATGAAAGTTTTTAAAAAGATAAGGATTTGTGAAGATACTGAATAGACAAAGTGCTTTATATATATTAAATTGTAAAAACAGTAATCTGTAAAAATAATCAAAAAAAATCAAGATACTTATATTTTGTAGCTCAGTTGTGGTCAACAACTTCTCCAGTCTGCACTGTGTGCAAAGACAGAAACCCTACCAAAGTTAGGGCTTAAAAACCAGAACAGCTACTTTTTTTTTTACAAGAACACAAAAGAACCACCCCCCACTAGCCAAGAGATAATTACACAGAGGAAATGTTTCAGTTTACACAATAGCCTACAGACAGCATGCACTAAAGAGACAAATGAAAGTTTTTAAACAGATAAGGATTTGTGAAGATACTGAATAGACAAAGTGCTTTATATATATTAAATTGTAAAAACAGTAATCTGTAAAAATAATCAAAAAAAATCAAGATACTTATATTTTGTAGCTCAGTTGTAGTCAACAACTTCTCCAGTCTGCACTGTGTGCAAAGACAGAAACCCTACCAAAGTTAGGGCTTAAAAACCAGAATAGCTTCTTTTTTTTTTACAAGAACACAAAAGAACCAGCCCCCACTAGCCAAGAGATAATTACACAGAGGAAATGTTTCAGTTTACACAATAGCCTACAGACAGCAAGCACTAGAGAGACAAATGAAAGTTTTTAAACAGATAAGGATTTGTGAAGATACTGAATAGACAAAGTGCTTTATATATATTAAATTGTAAAAACAGTAATCTGTAAAAATAATAATAAAAAAATCAAGATACTTATATTTTGTAGCTCAGTTGCGGTCAACAACATGTCTACCCTTATCTCCTCCTCTTACCTCCAGGTTCGAGGTGAAGAAGTTCCTTAAAGGCATTCTCCACATTAGACCTCCCAGGAAATCCATCCCTCCTTTCTGGGACCTCAACTTTGTACTAGAGAAATTGACTGTGCTCCCCTTTGAACTAGCAACCTCCACTTCCTTCAAGCATTACACCTGGAAAACAGTCTTGCTGGCTGCGTTGACTTCGGGTAGAAGGGTGTCAGAACTCCAAGCCCTAATGGCTGTTCCCACCTTTCTTGTCTTACATAAGAACAGGGTGTCTATGAGGACTAACCAATCCCTTATGCCAGAAGTAGTTAATAAACTCTTTCTCAACCAATCCATCCAACCCCTCCCCCCACAAAACCACAGTGAAAGGATCCTGCATTCCTTGGACATTCACAGACAACTGAGGTTCTACCTGGAGAAGACTAAACCCTTCAGAAAATCTGACCAGCTGTTCATTAATTTCCATCACAGGGCATTGAGTCTCCCTGCTTCCAAGCAGACCATATTGTCCTGGATCTCGAAAACCATCTCCTTTTGTTACACTAACCATGGAAGGACTCTTTCCTCACCTGTAAAGGCCAACTCTACCAGAGCCATGGCTTCTTCCAAGGTGTTCTTCAAGGGTTTGGATAACAGTGCCATTCTTGAAGCAGCCACCTGGTCTACCATACATACCTTCACCAAACATTACAAACTGGATTTTATCTCCAGATCCAGAACTGGTTTTGCCAGAGCCATTCTTCATGACTTCATTGAAAGCTCCTCTACTCCTGTCTCCTCCCTTCTCTCTTGAGCTTTGGCACTCTCCCTCAAGTGAAGAATACTGCAGCAAGTGAATAGAAGGACATAGTAAACTTGTGTAAAATCGTATCATAATCATAGATGTCCTTCTCTTCACTGCTGCAGTATTCTGTCCCTCTCACTTTCCCCACTGGACTCTTGTCTTTCCTGGATGTACACACCACTTAATCCTTAGCCAGCCTTTCCTCCTGGAGCATTCTGTTCTGAGGATAGTTTGGGTGTACATCCACTTTATGGCGTACATATCACTGCAGACTATGCCAGACATACCATGTACCCTACATGGTGAAAGTCTTTTGTATACTGGCCGACGATGGGGTGTCATCTGGTGGGGATATCCCTCAAGTGAAGAATACTACAGCAGTGAAGAGAAGGACATCTATGTTTATGCTGATTTTACACAACTTTACTTTCTTCAGTCTTAAATTTTTATACACTGTTCCCAAACCTGACTCAGAACCTGTAGCTCAAGTTGATCCCACTGCTGCCGAGCACCTATTCAATTCCAGTCCTACCCTTTCTTATAAGGATGGGAAAATTATTGATAGGTATAGGAAAAAGTGTTTACTTCTGCAGCTTTGATTTTCATGATTTTGAATTGTCAGGCTTGAATTTGAAGTTTCTTCTGACTAATAAAACTGAGAAATGTTTTATCTGCAGTTTCTTCTTGTGAGGAAAAATCTGCTTTAAATAACTTCTTCTGTTGCATATGTCTCTATTCATTGTTTACTGTGTGCATGTGTGTATGACACTGTTGATATTTCTACCAGGGGTATGGCTACTGGTACTGTTTTGAGGAGGTTTCTTGGCTGCATTCTCAGAAACACCCAGATGATGTTAAAATGAGATTTTAAATTGGATAGAGATTGTTTTTGGCCTGTGTGCTGCAGTGGTAGCCAAAAGTGTGAAGAAAGGGGCAAGCTGATCCTGGAAATCTCTTAAGGCTTTTCAGCCCTCTTTTTCCAGATTATATCCTAATCCAGTTTTGACAAAAATGCAGAATAAACAATCACCACAGAATACAGGTAAACAGACAATCATTTATCAGCCATTTCAGCATGTTTACCCATGGATCTTCTTCTTTCGATGCAGTCTCATGTCAAATTTTTTTGAAAGGGGTTTTACATAGACCTCTAAGAAAACTGGTGGCCCCTCCTTGGGATCTTAATTTTGTGTTAGAGAGGCTAACACTTCCTTCATTTGAACCAGATAACCTGATTGACTTTAGGTTCTTAACATGGAAAACAGTTATTACTTATTGCTGTGACCTCTGCTGAAAGGTATCTGCCTTGCAAGTGCTTATGGTGAGTCATCCCTATCTCATTTTTCATAGGGATAGGGTTTCTTTGAGAACTAATCCTTTCATGCCTAAAGTGGAATCCAAGTTCGCTAAGCTAAACTATCCATCTGCCCATTTTCTTTCCTAAACCTGAAAATAAACTAGAAAGGATACTCCATAACTTGGATGTTCACAGACAACTCAGGTTCTATCTTGACGGAACTAAATTTTGCATCTTTGGATCAGTTATTCATTTCTTGTGAAGGTAAAAAGAGGAGGGACAGCCTGTGTCAAAATATACTGTTTTCAAATGGTTGTCTAAGGCTATTACCTTTTGCTGTATTCACCATAACAAAACTATTCCAGGCAGAGGGTCAATGAACTAAATTTTGCATCTTTGGATCAGTTATTCATTTCTTGTGAAGGTAAAAAGAGGAGGGACAGCCTGTGTCAAAATATACTGTTTTCAAATGGTTGTCTAAGGCTATTACGTTTTGCTGTATTCACCATAACAAAACTATTCCAGGCAGAGGGTCAATGCCCCATCTACCAAGGCCTTGGCTTAATCTATGGCTTTTTGGAAAAATTTGGATTCTAGACACTGATAATTGGTCTTCTGCAATACTTTTACAAAGCACTGTAAGCTTGATCCCTTCTGTAGGGTCCAGATCAGGCATTATTAATACCATTCTCCATGAACTCCTGGACTCTTCTCCTTCCACCTCCCAAATGCAGTTAGCTATGGTAATTTACCCATATAGCTAAGGCTACTGCAATAGTGATCAATATGACGAACATAGTGCATTTGTGTGAGTAGATGTTCGAATGATCACTGTTGCGGCTCAGCTTCCCCATCTCTTTTGGCAGGAAAGCTCTGAAGGGATTTGCACCCAAACCTGTCAGTTCAGTTTGAGCTGCCTGATATTTTGGGAGTGTGGAAGGTGTCCTGAAGGCTTTGGAAGTTGCCTGTCTTTTATATCCTTGGCAGGACATAACCCATCTAGTTAAGGCTACTACAGCAGTGATCATTCAAACATCTACTGTTATAGTAAGTTTACTTAAACAATTGTACTTTCATGGTTAATAATTTTCCAGGCTATAATTTCCAGATAGTCAGTAGTCCATGAATAAGAAGTAAAGATTATTTTTCTACTGTAACATGTTAAAAGTAAGAAACTCAAAGTGCAGAACATGCTAGTGTTTCATATACCACTGTCCAGTTCATGAGCAGGGAGCAGAAAAATTCAAACCATAGTCTTAAATTAAATGCAGGAACAGTATAATGGAAGGAGTAAAAAGCTTGTGTCAGACATCCTTGGGTCCCACTAATTGTACCCGCACAACTCCCATTACCCTGGTGATCTGAAAATTAGCTCAAGTGCCATTTCTGCACCAAAGAGTAGTTTTCATTAGGTAGTCTATACTCTTTACATTCAGACCTGTTTTTCTTTAAAGTTTTGGGTCATTCAAAAATCCTTCCTTAGAATTGTATGTTTAATTTCAAGTGTAACAGTGAAGCTGGTATATAAACAGTTAATATTTTTCTTAGCTGCCTGAGTGAACATGGCCCATTTAGAAACTTCCATTCTGGATCAGTGTATTTGCCTGCTTAAGGATTACAAATACGAAGGATCTTTGCTCTTACCATTTGTGCTTCTGTCAACATTATTGCAATCCCTTGACCTACCCTTACTGTTTTGTTAACCCTTTAGGTGGACTAGTACAAGATCATTTTCAGTTGTGACTCAAGCCAAATGGCACAGAAGAGTACACATAACAAGATGGACATAGAATAAATGCACATATTGTATACACCGTTTTAACAATAAAACACTATGTGTTGTATTGCCCATGCTGTGGAAGAATCAAGATGGTGTCAAAAATGAAAGTGGGTGACAAGAATAAATATAGATGAGTATTCAACCACTTAAGTGAGATACTGGAATGGAATCTTTAAGAAGCTTGTAATAATCACACTCACTTACTGTCGGAAGGATTAATCTAGGATATTGCACCTTGTTAGCAGTAATAGATTTAATCTGCTGTATGAGTGTAGGTAAACATGCAATGTGTTTGCCATGCTGTGCTCTTTATAATTTTTTTGTTTTTATTTTGTGCAATAATATGCCAGAATTGTATTTTAAATTGCATATTTATTATGGTTTATAGTACACTTGCCACTACTTATCTCTTCCCCACACTTCTTTATTGCACTTCCATCCTTAATAACCTGCAGGCATCACAAAAAATAAAACTTGAACAATGCTCTAACAAAGTTGCTGAATTTTTAGCAAATACCCTTTTCAGAACCCTCTACTATATAGCACTAAAAATACTAAATTGGTTAGAACTACCCCATCAACTAACATATACACAGCTTCTGTCTACTTATAAAATTATCCAGGATCCAGCTACTTGACCAGCACTAAATAACATTCTACATACACAATTATGTTCCCAGTGGGTCATTATGATCCAGTGGCCAAAAACTCTTTTCTGTCCACAAACCTATCAAATCAACTGGGCATTCTATACTTGTATCATGTTGCTAAGGCTTGGAACTCCTTACCTGTATTTATCAGGTCAAAACCCTCCCTCCCATCCTTCAAAACCATTCTGAAAGACTTCCTAGCCAAAAGCTGGCTCTGTTCTTGTTCACATTTAGGGATATAGATTATCTTACATCTCCTTACTCTCTCACTTCCTTAAATCTTTCAGTTACCCTTCCCTGACTTTCTCCCTAAATGTACCATAAGCTTGCTTTTCTCTCACTTCGTATTGTAGTTTTTGTATTTTAGTGTCTTACTTTTAATTATCTATAAACTGGTTAAAATTTCTCTAAATATTAAATCCTCATCCTATAAATTGTGTCTGTTTTAACCAGTGTTTTCATACTATGTCTAATTTGGTATAATTATTTAAACTGTATATGATTTTATATTATTTTTAAAGATAGTAAAGTTCCTGTTCTTAAAATGTTTTTTAATATTTTTGAGCTTTTCTCTCCAGGCATCTGTTGAAAATGGACTCCTACCCAGTCAGACTTTTCAGATAATCAAATGTCAATAAATAAAATTTTGCTAAAAACCTTTATTCAGAATAGACTTTTTTTTTTGCTTGTGGTGATGCATGACTTTATTAAATATCAAATTACATACTGTACTGAAGTTGGAAAGACCACACCCAGAACAGTACTGGTAATGCTACAGTGTTTTTCTTTGAAAGAAAGGATGTTATCCTATCTCTTGGGGGAAGGGAAATATTACAGTTTGGTACCACCAGGGTCTTCATGGATAATGACTGGCGTTGAAGGCTACATGCTAGAAGCTGGCGTGCAAGTTCACAGATTACGGTTGCTGTCCTGATATGCTGCCTATGTATTATGCAAATGTAGGATATCTTACTGTACATTCTTTGTGAATTTATCTGAAACATTTGATTTAAGGGTCCAAAGAATCTTAACTGCTAAATTCTCTTGACAGGCTTTGGAGAAGTTTTCTCTCGATGATCCCAGGGCTACCATAAGAAAACTGTCACATGTTGCTTTGCTGATGGCTGCTTCTAGAAAAGAACTGTACAGCTTTG
Organism: Protopterus annectens; assembly: GCF_019279795.1. Classification (NCBI taxonomy): domain Eukaryota; kingdom Metazoa; phylum Chordata; order Ceratodontiformes; family Protopteridae; genus Protopterus; species Protopterus annectens. Next base: position 854,172,678 of record NC_056739.1, on the reverse strand, counting down.
AATTTTTCCCAAGGACAGTTGATATGGTTGTGATTTTTTTCATCCCAGTGAATGGTCTTCGACTGGCATACATTCCGATTGAGCTCTAGTAACCCAGTTATGTACATGTCAATAATCAAACTTTTAAACTAAGCGGGAAGGGGTGAAGGTGTGTCAAAGAAGCAGAATAAGTGGTAGGTACTCGGATAGGAGATGGAAGAATTTAAAGCGGTTTAACAGAGGCAAAAAAACAAGAACTTTTTTTTTTTTGAGGGGTGGGGTGGCCTCTGGTATGGCATAAACTAGATAAGGACCACTGAAAATGCCCTTCCACAAGATTAACAGTAAAATAGTATGAAAAGCCAGTATTTACACATATATTAATTATTGGTAATGTAAGGCCCTCAGTCATATTGGATGATTACATTGAGAAGAAAAAGTGGGGAAAAAGATTTTTAACTGAACAGAGGAGAAGCAGGCCTCTGCAGCAGCAGAACACATGGTGAGAGTTTCCAGGAAAGCAAATATGATTACAGAAGATGAAACATCTGTGCAAGAGAAAGTGGCAGAATGTATAAGGAAGTAAGGAAGTTAACTGGTACTTCATCTGATTACATCAGATTGAATGATAAGTAGTTAGAAGAGCTTGAGGGGAGGTATTCTTCTCAGTAAGATGAAATATCTGCAATTCGAAAATCAGAAATGCATCTGAAACAGAATAGTGAAAATTGAAAGTGAAAAATGAATTTAAAAAGTTGGTGGATTTAGAAGACAGACCTTGTGAAGATTGGGTGAAGATAGGTGAAGGCTGCCAGCCTAGCCAGATAGAATTTTGGAGATAATTCTGTCATCTGTAAATATTAATGTAAACCACAGGCTTGTTGTCTTAAATAGTAAAAATAGGGTTAATGGCCAGAATTTGCATGCATAAATGTCCTTTATTGCTCTGGCTTCTGCCCAGAGGTGAAGAATGTAAATGCAGTTTTTGTTAGCTTGGGAACCCAGGGAAGTGTGAAGAATGATGTAATGTGAACCAGGAATGTGATTTTAAAAACAGAGAGAATCAGAGAGCATTAAGAATTTTGTCTTGACCATCCAACTCATCAGCACTGCTTTGCTCTATATGTAAGTTTATCTTATACTTGTGTTTTCTCTTAGAAATAGCTAGAAACTAGAAAGATTAGATTGTGTTTTTCAGAACTGTACTACTGAATTATTTTAAGTATTTCTCTGTGATCTCTGAACTCTTGACTAGCACTGTGTAGTAAAAAGTATTGTCTTGTGTTTTGACTATTTGTTATTAATCATTTTTAAACTCTTTTCAACTGTGGCAGTTTTTGTAGAGATAATTTAAGCACTTTAGAGTACTTGCATGCCTTTGGTAAAATTGTACAAAGCCACTTCAATAGCATTAGCCCTGGGCTATACTACCAATTGGATAATAATATTGCATGGTAATAATTGGACACCCTTTTAAGGGCCTTTGAGTAGCTGATAAATATTAGTGGGTGGTGGCAGCTGGTACTTCCGTATAGTCTGGGAAAAAGGGGCACAGCTGGAGAATCTGTGCCAGCCTTCACCAGGAGTGTCTGTGTGGTTGTATAAACTCTTCTCAAAGTGTGTGTGTGTGTGTGTGTGTGTGTGTGTGTGTGTGTGTGTGTGTGTGTGTGTGTGTGTGTGTGTGTGTGTGTGTGTGTGAGCTACTTGGGCAGGGACACGAAGCACTGGTTGGACAGAGAGGGTACTGGAGGTTTTAGCTTGACACTATTGGGGACCTGGAGAGCAAAGGAGCGACCAGCCCTGGACTGACTGTGATCTCTGTGTGCTCTTAAGGAAAATTCCACTTTACTGTGTGTATTTGTTATCCTTAACTTCTAAATGAGATGCCTCTCACTGGTGTTAGTGGTGAGGATTGAGGCTCCTTTATTGCTAGGCCAGGGCACGGGCATCACATATTAATTGTTTGGCATTGGTGGGATATCCACACCATGTATTAATTGGTTGGCAAATACTAATTGGCTTGTAGTAGTGTGGGTAGAGTGAATTCTTGTAGCTGGTGTACAGTGAGCTTTGAAGGTGTGTTGTACTCTAAATCAGCCATGCAGTGAATACTCAGAGTTCAGATCACAATTGTTTTATTTCTTTTGTTAGTTTAGTTAGTCAGGGTGAGCAGGCAGCATGTCAGCAGAGGAGTATGTGAAGCTGACAAGGAGCCAGCTGGCTGAACTGTGCCAGGCTAGGGGACTGGTGCATGGAAACCTGACTAAGGCAGCCCTGATTGCAGCCTTGGTTACAGCTGCATCAGAAAACAGCAACCAGGAGGACAATCAAACTGGCAGTGGAGATATAATACCCTTGGAGAATGGGCAGCTGAACCTTTCTGCAGAGGACATAAAAATCCATCTGGAGCTAAAGAAACTTGAGTTGGAGGCCAGGCGTTGGGAGATAGAAGCAGCTGAGAGACTGAGGAGTCTACAGGCTGAGGAGAATGAGAAACTGCTATGCTTGGAAGCCAAGGAAAAGGAGCAGCAGAGGAAGCATGAGAGGGAAATGCTGACTCTTCGCCAGAGTCATGGAGGTAATGGGGAAGGGAGTAACTGGACCCCAGAAGCACAAAAGGTCAGTAAATTTCTTCCGCAGTTTAAAGAGGGGGATAATTTTGATAGTTTCATTCATATGTTTGAGAGGGTATGCAAACAGTATGGTGTTGACCAAAGGGTCTGGGTACGGTTCATGACCCCCTTACTCCATGGTAAAGCTGTGACTGTTTTGTCAAAAATGTCTGATGTTGCATGTTTTGATTATACCACTGTTAAAAATCACTTGTTAGAATTGTTTAAGCTAACACCTGAAATGTATAGGAAAACATTTTGTGAGCATAGACGCAAGGCAGATGAAAGTGTATGTGAATGTGTTGATGAACTGAGCACTTATTTCCATAGGTGGGTGAGTGGATGTCAGGTCACCACTTTTGAAGGGCTGGCAGACCTTTTTGTGAGAGAACAAGTCCTTAGCACTTTGCCTGAGGACATGAGGATCTGGTTAGCTGATAGACAGTGTGCTACTTCAGATGAGTTAGGGGAGAAGAGAGACCTAAACCTGGCAAACAGGGCAGCCCTGCACAAGAAAGGGACCCCCAGTACTGCTCATGGGTCTAAAGGAATCCATGGTGGGCAGCACAGACTGCCCCAACAGAATCTGCCAGTAGCAGGGGAAGCCACTAGTCCAGGTACATCTACAGGAGCTAGGGTTAAATGTTTTGAATGCAACCAGTGGGGCCATGTGGCATACAGGTGTTGATGGAGGCAAGGTGGGGAACAAAAGGTGAGGGAGCCAGTAAGTGGGAAAGATAAAATGCCAATAGCAGGTTGTCCTGAGACAACATGGGGAACCAAACTACCATCCTGCAGATGTCCTGATAGGGAAGGATTTGGATAGTGCAGTATCCTGTGCTTGTGCAGTTACACGAATTCAGGCTTAAAGACAAGCAGGTAAGTCTGGTAGCCTGGGGGAGACCCAGACAGACTGCATACTTACATCCAGGACTGGTGAGGTGGTTATTTCAGGGAGGGAGCTACCCTGTAGCAGTGAGACTGAAGGGGAACCACAGCTGCTGGGGGTACTGATGGTCCCTTGGACAGAGTGACTGCAAAGGTAGAGGTGAGTAGTAGTACCCAGGCTGACAGTGATGCACCACTTTCAGAGGATGCCAGACTTCCTGTGGAAGGGGAGCTGGGAAGGGTTACAAGGAGAGAGTTGAGACAGGCTCAGCTGTCAGACCCAACATTGCAAGGCCCGAGGCAGGTAGCTAGGGAGGCACCTGATTCTCAAGGAAAGGAGGAATCAGGGACAAAGGGTTACTGTACAGAGAGTGGACCCCTGAGGGATGGCTAGAAGGTGAGACAGTACAGCAGTTGGTAGTGCCTAGGGACTACTGTCTGGCACTTTTAGACATAGCTTATGATATTCCCTTTGCAGGTCATATGGGCATAAAACATACAAAGAAACATATTATGCAGAACTTCTATTGGCCTGGAATTTCCAGAGATCTAACGGTACTGCAGGACCTGTGAGCAGTGCCAAAAGGTAGGCAAGGCAGGAAGCAACTTGAGAGCTCCTTTGATGCCTTTGCCTGTGATTGAGGAGCCATTTCAGAGGGTAGCTATGGATATGGTGGCTCTTTTGAGTACTCCAAGTTCCACAGGGAAAAAGTATATCCTAGTGGTAGTGGATTATGCTACATGATACCCTGAGGCAGTGGCTTTGTCCTCCACTGAGGCAGAGAAGGTGGCAAATGCTTTGTTAGAGATTTTTAGCAGGGTAGGTTTCCCAAAAGAAATAATGATTGGCAGAGGTGCCAATTTCATGTCAGACCTGCTGGCTTGTCTGTGGAACTCCTGTAGGGTGAAGCAGATGAAGACCACCCCCTACCATTCCCAGACTAATGGTCTTGTTGAGAGGTTAAACTCTACAATCAAGTCCATGCTATGGGCATTTGCAGATCAGTTTAAGAAGGAGTGGGACAAATATTTGCCCCATCTGATGTTTGCTTACAGAGAGGTTCCCCAGGAATGCACAGGTTTTTCACATTGTGAGTTGCTGTATGGGCATAGGGTGAGGGACCTCTAGAGTTAATTCGAGATGAATGGGAAGGTGAGTGTGAGTCTCATAAGGAGTCTGTTGTGGTATACGTCCTAAACCTCAGGACAAGGCTGAGGGAACTCATGGCCTTGACCCAGGAGAACCTGGCAGAACCCCAACAATAGAAAAAGGTGTGGTATTACAGGAATGCTCGGGCTAGAGAGTATGCTGTGGGGCAGCAGGTAATGCTTCTCATTCCTGTCAGACACAACAAGCTGCAAGCAGCTTGGGAGGGACCCTACAAGGTGGTAAGAAAGGTAAGTGATGTTAATTACATGGTGGAACTGCTAGGCAGAAGGCAGGGGCACAAATTATATCATGGTAACAAGATGAAACCTTACCATGATAAGGAGGCCCTTGTGCTGAGCATTTGCAGTGGATTGCAGGAGGCGTCTGAGGGAGATCTGGTGACTGATCTCCTCAGTGAGGCTCAGGCTAACACCTCAGTGAAAGGGCTAGCAATGTCCCAGCTGCTATTTCCTACCCAGGCTTGAGAAATCTGAGCAGTGTTGCAGGAATTTGGGGACATGTTCACTGGGAAACTAGGGTGCACCCACCTGGGGCAGCACCAGGTGGATACAGGACCCCAAAGGCCTATTAGGCAGGCCCCTTATAGAGTGCCTGAAAGAGACAAACAGACTCTGAGGGAGGAGGTACAGGAGATGTTGGAACTAGGGGTGATTCAAGAGTCCAGCAGTCCCTGGGCCTCCCCAGTGGTGCTGGTGCCAAAGAAGGATGGCAACACCATCTGGTGGACTACAGGAAATTAAATAGTCACACAGAGTCAGATGCTTACCCCATGCCTTGGACAGATGAGTCCCTAGAGCAGCTGGGTGGGGCTAAGTATCTTACAACTATCGATCTTACCAAGGCTTACTGGCAGGTGCCCTTTACTCCCAGTGCTAGAGAGAAGTCAACCTTTGTGACTCCTTTTGGCTTGTATGAGTTCATAAAAATGCCTTTTGGGATGAAGAATGCCCCAGTGACTTTCTAGAGGCTGGCAGATCATATCCTAGCAGGAGCAGGAGGGTTTACCCTTGCTTACCTAGATGATATTGGCATCTACAGCCATTCCCGGCCAGATCACCTTCAGCATATCAGGGAGGTGCTGGGCAGACTACAGAGGGCAGGGTTGACCATTAAGCCGAGCAAATGTCAGGTGGGTGTGGCAGAGGTCTCCTACCTAGGACATAGAGTGGGGAGTGGTAAGATAAGGCCAGAACCTGCCAAAGTGGAAGCCATTCAGGCATGGCCTGCACCTGTTACTAAAAAGCAGGTGAGGGCATTTTTAGGGACAGCCGAGTACTACAGAAAGTTCATCCCCAGTTATAGTGCCATAGCTGCTCCCCTCACATACCTGACAAGGAAGAACAGGCCAGATAAGGTAGTGTGGACTCCAGCTTGTGAGCAGGCATTCCAGAAGCTTAAAGAAGCTTTGGGAGGACCCCCTGTGTTAGCCAGTCCAGATTACAGCAAATAATTTGTTGTGCAGGTAGATGCTTTGAACCATGGAGTGGGGGCTGTACTTAGCCAGATTTCTTCAGAGGGGGAAGAGCACCCAGGGGTTTATCTCAGTTGTAGTCTCCAACCCAGGGAGGAATGCTATGCAGCTGTAGAAAAGGAAAGTTTAGCCATAGTGTGGGCACTGCAGAAACTTCAGCCTTATCTGTATGGAAGGAAATTCACTGTTATGACAGATCACAACCCCTAACATGGTTAAACAGTGTCAGCCAGCAAAATACCAAGTTGCTAAGATGCAGCCTGGGGTCGCAAGCATATGATATATCCATGCAGCACTGCAGTGGGATTAGCAATGCCAATGTGGATGGGCTCTCACGACAGGGAATGGGGTAAGGTACACTCAGACCTAACTCCCTCAAGCCGCATTTCTCAAGGGTCACTTGAAAACTAGCTTGAGTTCTCCAGGGGGGGAGATATGTGAAGATTGGGTGATGATAGGTGAAGGTTGCCAGCCTAACCAGATAGAATTTTGGAGATAATTATGTCATCTGTAAATATTAATGTAAACCGCAGGCTTGTTGTCTTAAATGGTAAAAATTGTGTTACATGTGGAACTGGAAAAAAATGTAACAACAGTTTACTCTGCTGACCAAGTAAAGCATGTTGTGACCTTTTGATGCAAACACGGCTCCGGCCAGTCTAGATGAAGGAATTCTTGTTATTGTTTTAAGGCCAGAGTTAATGGCCAGAATTTGCATGCATAAATGCCCTTTATTGCTCTGGTTTCTGCCCAGAAGTGAAGAATGTAAATGTAGTTTCTTTTAGGCTGGGAACCCAGGGAATTGTGAAGAATGATGTAATGTAAGCCAGGAATGTGATTTTAAAAACAGTGAGAATCAAAGAGCATTAAGCATTTTTGTCTTGACCATCCAACTCATCAGCACTGTTTTGCTCTGTATGTAAGTTTATCTTAGACTTGTGTTTTCTCTTAGAAATAGCTAGAAACTAGCAAGATTAGACCAAGTGTTTTTCTGTGATGTCAGAACTCTACCACTGAATTATTTTAAGTATTTCTCTGTGATCTCTGAACTCTTGACAGCACTGTGTAGTAAAAAGTATTGTCTTGTGTTTTGACTATTTGTTATTAAATATGTTTAAACCCTTTTCAACTGTGGCTGTTTTTGTAGAGATAATTTAAGTGCTTTAGAGTACTTGCATGCCTTTGGTAAAATTGTACAAAGCCACTTCAATAGCTTTAGCCCTGGGCAATACTACCAATTGGATAATAATATTGCACAGTAATAATTGGACACCCCTTTTAAGGGCCTTTAAGTAGCTGATAAATATTAGTGGGTGGTGGCAGTTGGCACTACTGTATAGTGTAGGAAAAAGGGACACAGCTGGAGAACCTGTGCCTTCCCCAGGAGTGTCTGTGTGGTTGTATAAACTCTTCTCAAAGTGTGTGTGTGTGTGTGTGTGTGTGTGTGTGTGTGTGTGTGTGTGTGTGTGTGTGTGTGTGTGTGTGTGTGTGTGAGCTACTTGGGCAGGGACACGAAGCACTGGTTGGACAGAGAGGGTGCTGGAGGTTTTAGCTTGCCCACTAGGCTGAGATCTGGACCCTATAGCTGTGCAAGTGGGGAGTCTTATTGGGGACCTGTAGAGCAAGGGGCAACCAGCCCCAGACTGACTGTGACCTCTGTGTGCTCTTAAGGGAAATCGCACTTTACTGTATTTGTTATTCTTTCATCCTATATGAGATGCCCCTCACTGGTGTTAGTGGTGAGGATTGAGGCTCTTTGATTGCTGGGCCAGGGCACAGGCATCACAGACCTCATATAGAGAAAACCTCTGCTTTATTAATCTCCATAAAAGGTTGGAAGGAAAAGAATGTGTAGCTTTTACAAAAACTGATATATTTTAATGGACTGATAATCCAAAATAAGATGCTGTGATTGAAAGGTCCCACAGAATCTCTGCACTAGTAGAAGTTGCAAAGAACATACCCAGACCTATACAGCTAAAGTTGTAGAGTTTTTTCTTTGAAAGAGTAGATTTTATCCTGTTTTAGAAGAAAGGGAAACATTATATATTTCGTACTACCTTGTGGAAAATTATTATTCAGTGGATACTAAGCAAAGTAAGAATAAGTTTATCCATGCGATCAGATTTTTCAGAGAGAAGACCTGAATATTCAAACTTTACTACCCAGCCAGCATGACTTTTTTCTAGAGGGAAGCAGAACAGGCACTAATGTCAAACTGAAAATGCAGATTTTTTTTCTAGCCAGGAGGCAAGAAGAAGAGGGATTGCCAGCCAAGCAGAGGAGTCCAATCAAGAGAATAACACACTGAAGCTCTTTTTTGTATTTAATTAAACATTAATAATAGAAACAAGTCCTTGTATTCTCAAGAAAAGTAAGACTGTTTTTGTGGACCAGTTGTCAGTGCTGAATGCAACTGATTCTGGAGCTGTAGAACTGTAATGCATCAGTCTCTTTGGTGTATGCAAAAATAGTAAATGTTATACAAGAGCTTTTCTTTTTCTTTTCCTGTGCTCTATCAACTCTCCACTGAAATGTAGTGCTGGTGAGAGCTTCATTTTTATTATAAAAAGGACTAGTATAGTGTTTAAAGGGTGCATTTAATCTTAAAAAGTAAGATATGATGTTTTTGACTTCATTTGCTCTTCAATCTTTAGATTCAGATCTGAGTTGGCCACATACTAAAGCTCTAGGATACGAAATCTGAGCTCCTATCCTATACATAATGTTCCGCTCCCCCACATCCCTCAGGTCTCGTTTGCTGCACTTCTGGCAAGCATCAGGATTGTGTTTATCTGAGCTCTTCAGGGTTTCAGTGAGTTTTTCAGAAGTTTTCTTATAATATTCCTTCATATTCTCTTTCTTATTTATATTCCTTTATTAATTTAATCTTTTACAGCAGATTGTTTTTCAGCTGTTAGTACTTTCCTTGAGAAGAAAGTTTCTATCCCTTTCTTCCTACCTCTTCTAGTTATATGCCCTTCTCTTCGGTCTGTTTTTTGTGTTAAAAAAACAGTAGTAGGTAGAAGTTTTCTTTTAGACTCTCTCCTGTTGTTGCGTGCATGCTGTGTATTTACTGGTTGTGGAATGGCTGACTCTAAGCCCGAGGTTTAAAAAATGTGTCTCTTGTGGGCACAAGATTCCTCTCTCAAATGCCCATTCTGTGTCTTGGGGCTGCCCACCTGGACTCTTCCTGCTCAAAATGTGCTAGTTTTAACCGAGCGTTGATCGATAGGAGGAATAAGTTGATCCTCAAAGGCCTCCTTCCTTACATGGCTTCTTTGGTTGCTACACCTTCTACTTCAGGGGCTGAAACCCCCTCTAAGAAATGTAAAGATCACAAAAGGTCTCCCAGTCAGTAACACCAATCCTGGGAACCTCCTGCCAAGTCTTCCAAGCTGTCAGATCCGACTAGTTCAGCTCCCATAGTTATTCAGGCATCTCCTCAGCACCGGGCCCACAGTTTTCCCTAGAGCTGGTTGCTCTGAGGCCTAAGTACCCTTCTCTGCAACCCCCAAGACCAGTTTCAAGGCCTCCCTCCATTGTCTCTTCTGCTAGGTCCTCCCACAGCCTTTCTGAAGCTGAGGTAGACAGCATGATGGTGAAATTCCTCAAGGCACAAATCCAGCTGGGGATCTTACCTGCTCCGTCCCCCTCTGGATCTGTGAGCAATATCCTTGCCTTTGCTCTGATTTTTCCTTCTCTGATCTACCCCTAGTTTCAGAATTATTGGGCTTGAACATCAGTGGAGTCGAGATGTCAGAGCCAACAGGTGTGGTTACTTCGACTCCGATTGTCTCCCTGACTCCCCCAGCTCCAACCATATCGAAGAAGAGCAGCTGTCAGAGCCATAGCTTCAGCATTGGGTCCAAGGGATTGGACCACACTCCAACATTCCTTCTGAGACACCACTTAAATTGTGCTAAACCTATTATCTATAGGGAAATCTGAAATAGGGTAAACTTTAACCCTGTCTCCTTTATCTCATCACTTCAAAAATGCGATTGGACACCACTAAAGTACCTCAGTGTGGATGAAGCTGTCCGCTTCTTCAATAGTACCTTCCTAAACATCCTAAACACACATGCCCCCATAAGAAATGCCAGAATCAAAACACAGTACTCCCCTTGACTTCAATAAAAGCACCAGGACACTAATGAAAATCAGAGATAAGGCCTGGGAGCACTGGTGGTTAACAAAAACACCCTCCTCTAGAGAGTCATTCCTAGAGTTGCACAACAAGGTCAAAAAGCAAATAAAAGAAGATAAAACCCAGTATTATCCATCTGCCCTAAACTCCTCCCATCACAACCCTAAGCAGTTCTGGTCCATAATAAACTCCATTCTCCACCCAGGTAAAGTAGGCACGCCCCCACCTACCATTCCCCCTTCCTCCAGCAGTATTGCTGACTCGTTCAATAAACACTTTATTGAAACCATTCTGTCTTTGACTAAACAATACAACCCTCTACCCACCTTCCCTACATCAAAACCAAATACTCTGCCTACAGTCATTTCTTTTTCATCAGTGCTTACTTCCTATATAAAAAAAACTTTGATTGAAACTTAAGCCTACAAAACCTGCAGCTGACAATCTCCCCTCTGAATACCTAAAAATAACAGCAGTAAGCCCTAGCTTATCCAGTCTCTATCTTAATTAATTGGTCCTCATCAGAAAGCTATGTCCCCACACTGTGGAAAATATCCCACATCATTCCCCTCCATAAAGGTGGCTCCTCCACTGAACTTTCCTAGTACCGCCCCATAGCCATCCTTTCTCCACTTTCCAAGATACTTGAGAAATGTATCCATTCTCAAGTCTTAGACTACCTCTTAGCTAATAACCTCTTCTCCAGCATCCAGCATGGCTTCAGGCCATACCACAGCACTACTATCACCTTGCTGTCTTTAACTAATTCTATCCTTCATCATAAAAATAATGGCCTGTTCTCTGCTATATTTCTGGATCTATCCAAGGCTTTTGACATGGTCTCACACAAACTACTAATCTCTGTTCTCACTAACCTATTCTTTTCCCAATCAGCTACTGATTGGTTTCACAGCTATCTAACTGGCCGCCAGCCATCAGTTGTCTGGCATAATGACCTATCTCCTTGACTTCCTGTAGCACTCGGTGTTGCCCAAGGCTCTATCCTTGGTCCCCTACTATTCTCACTCTTCACCAATGATCTATTCACAGCCACCAAACATGCTTCTCTTATACAGTATGCAGATGACTCCACCCTCATCTGCTCAGCACCAACTGTACCAGAACTTCACAAGATCACACAGGAAGCATTTTCATCTGTAGAAAACTGGCTATCTAATGCCTAGTTATTACTTAACCCAAGCAAGACTAAACTCCTTATCTTCCAACCCACTAAATCTAACCCAATTTCCCCCACTTTAATATTCTAACCAAAGACAATAATGTCATCTCCCCAACAGAGCACACCAAACTACTTGGTGTTGAGATTGATAACAGTCTCAGATTTGACACTCACATTTCTCTTACCATAAAAAAGGTTCACAAAAAAACTAGGTGCATTGTACAAAAACAAACAATTCCATACCAGACAGCCAGAATTTCTGCTGCCAATTCCCACCTAATCTCCACTTTACTCTACGCCTCTCCTATACTTACTTACCTACCTTAGACAAGCAGACCTAAACAAGCTCAAGACTTGCTACAATGAAATTGCTAAGTTTGCGACCGGTGCATCTTATCGCAGCCACCACTGTATCTCACTTAGAGAACTTGACTGGCTTGAACTCCCTCAACTTCTTCACCTGAGTCAACTCTCCCTTGCCCACAAGTTAGTAAACCATCCTCTTAAAGTCCCATCCCTTCAAAACCTTCTCCAGCCCTACTGCTCCACTAGACCTCTACGCTCCAGCAGCAAAAAGCTACTTCTAGTGACCAAACCCAAGAACTCAGCAGGAGAAGCACTATTCTCCTGTGTCATATCCAGATTATGGAACAACCTCCCCCCTCTATAACCGCACTACCTTCTTGCAATCACTTTAAGACTGTACTAAAAACTCATTTAAAAAGTCTCTGATTATGCCCATGCACCAGTCCTGACTAGTAACCCTCCTTTTATCTCCCCTAGCCACCATGCCTCACACCATCTGATCATTGCATTCCTTCCTGTGCAGGCTCTGGCTCACCCTTTACCCTCACCTTCCCTCCTCACTCAATCTCTCAGACCTGTTATAACATGCTTAACTACCTCACTTCATCTCAACTCCAAATACATATCCAGCTGGCATACACCTAGCTTCCTGTCACTACCATGTATACTACTCTCTCAGCCTCCTCTCTTACTCCTCTATCTTCCCCTTCCATCCCATTAGCCTTTCTAGCTTGTTCCACCTTCGTGTGGAGCTTCTGCTTTATATCTGCTTGAGTTTAGTGCAATATTTATATATAAGATTTAGGTATATGAGTTTAGAACAGTATCTGTTTGAGCTTAGTACTATCTCTATATGCATGCTACCTTTATTCCTAGCCTTTAGCTAGATATTGGTATATCTGTTCATTACTATGTTTCATATTGTATATATAGCTAATGTTTGCTACAGTATGTATTATTTGCTATTGTATGTATTATTCAACGGTTCTTCAAGTACTCTGCTACTCATTTATTGTTCTGTGGAGCTTTTCTCCCTGGGTCTCCACTGAAAAAGGACCTGTGTCCAGTTGGAATTTCCCAGTAAACAAATGTAAATAAATAAAATAAATAAATAAATGAATTGATGTCAGCCATGAAGTTTTGGGAGTTGTCTCTTCCCCTTGGGGGTTCAGTGCTTGATAGCTTTGATTTGAGGGTGGTAGGGATTCGTGGAGCTTCTCCATCAACAGCTTCAGCTCTGACGGGGTTGCCCTCTGTGTTTCAATCTCCCTCGGTGTTCAAGGTGGTGGAGAGGGTTCTGTCTGTGCCCAGAAGAGCCTAAAAGCTACCTGCTTTGGAGCCCGGCCCCCCTCCATCAGGTTTGTGTCTGAGCCATCTACTCTGTCACCTCTGGGACAGCCTACTCAGAAAGAATTCCGGACTGTTTCCCCTGCAGAACACCCAGAGTCTTCCGATACCACCCCGGGGCACGGGGGCAGCCAACCGAGGAGGTTCCCCAGAAACATTAGTGCAAAAGGAGACACTTGGATTCCCCATTGGAATCATTCACTGAGGACAATGATCTTGTAGAAGGGGAAGGGTCCCCTAGATCACCACCTGAGGATATCTCCTTTGGGGACATCCTAGAGATACTTTGCCAAAAAGGTGTCTGGTCTTCCCAAAACTCTAACTCTGAGGCATCAGTGTTTCTGGAAGCTTTTGGGTCAGGCCCATCTACGTTTAGGATAGCCCCCCTGTCAGTGGATCCCCTTATCAACCTTGTGTCATACAGGGCATGGAAGGAGCCGGACACAGTGGAACCTATTCCAAAATGACCTGACAGGATTCTTAGTGCCCCTCCCGACTGACCTCAATGGACCAAAGGTGTTCCCATCGATGCCATGGTGGTAGCAGCAGTCACCAAAAAGGAGCTGGCTCAGGAGAGCTCCACCATCCATCCCCCTAACAGGGAGTCTAAGGCCTTGGACAGGTTTGGTAAGTGGGTATATGCTTCAGCGACCTTCACATTGCGAGTGCTGAATTATTTGGCACATGTAACCAGACTACAGAGGGACTTAGTCAAGGAACTCTCTAGTTCTGCCCCAGGGTCCATGCTGCTGAGGAGCAGAAGACCTTTTCCTCCAGGATGGCCACCCTACAGTCTATATCCAACATGTCCATGAAGTTGATTTCTCATGCCTTCAAAAGGTGCCTCACAGATGGCCAGATCAGGCATTGCTACTAGGCACCATGCCTGAGTGTAGCTGTGTGATTGCTTGGAACCCTACAAGGCGTCTTTCACCAATGCCCCTTTTGATGGATCAACTGTTTTCGGTCCAATGGTCAGAGACACTCTCTCGCAATGTGAAAAAGACTGAAAGATCTTGTCGGCCTTTGGAATCCATTTTGCTACCCCACAATGGACCTTTTCCAGGAACCAGCATGGAGGTAAGAAGTTGTGGTTCTGAAGATCTCAGGGTCCTTTTCAGGATTCACAAGGAGACCTTCCTCCCAGAGACAGAGGGGGAAATGGTAACAATACCAGATGCCACCCTCATGGCATTGGGGGTCTGATGAATCAAGGGTCTTGAGATACTTTCTCGGACAGACCCAGTCAGTGATCCTGAAAGATTGCCAAGATGTTCATCTCAGGCGGTAGTTGGGGGACATTTGTCTTTGCACTCAACAGTCTGAGAAGCAATCACAAAAGATTATTGGGGTTAAAAATTATATCCAGAGGTTATTCAATACCCTTTTTCCAAAACCCCTCTCCAGGCAAGAGCCTCCCCAATGTTCTACCCAATCAGAGGGAGGCTGCAGCCTTAGAAATCTCAAAGCTGCTCTCATAAAGAGTCATCCAAAGTGTCACCCCAGACCAACATGGATCAGGCATCTACTCCAGATTCTTTTTAGTGCCCGAAAAGATGGGAGACCTCAGGCCTGTTCTGGAACTTACGATCCTCAGCAAATTGGTTGCCAATTCAAAGTTCCGAACGGTCACAATCCAGTCCATTCTGCCTTTACTGCAGAAGGACAACTGGATGTGCTATATAGACCTTCAGGACATGTACTATCACATCAAGATATGCCTTGTGGTCCATGGAGGCCACGATTACCCTGGTTCTGGCAGCATGCCTTCATATGAGAGTACTTCAATGGACCTTGGTGGTCCAATGGTCCCTTCTTTAGTATCCTTTGACTCACCCATCAGAATCTCTAGAGCATGCAAACAGTCTCTGCAGTGGTGGCTCCAATCTGAGGACCTCCATCAAGACTGACCATTCATCCTTCCCCCTCCCAAGGCTACTGTGACCACGAATGCATCCCAGTATAGGTGAGGGACAGTATCTGAGACAAACAGTCCAAGGCATGTGGTCCCTCCTAGAGACCAATTTGCATATAAATATCCTGGAGATGAGAGCAGTGCTTCTTGAGTTGCAAGCCCTTCATCCCTGTCTTCCCACGGGAACTATTGTAGGTCAGACGGACAACATGTCAGTGGTCTGGTACATCAACAAACAGGGAGGAACCAAGTTTTACCCCTTGTGTCGAGAGGCCATGAGGCTGTGGCAGTGGGTGATTTATTTCAACCGCTTTCTCATAGCAACACACATTCCGGGGAAGTCAAACATCCTGGCAGACAGGCTCAACAGGACCATTCTGATGCCTCACAAGCGGTCTCTGAATCCTTCAGTGGCAAATATGATCTTTCAGAGTTGGTGTCTGCCTTGCTGCGATGTCTTTGAGTCTCCTTCCAACACTAAGTTCAGTGAGTTTTTTGCCCTGATCCCTCCTCAGCAACAGTCACCGAGAGATGTGTTCTAGTCCATGCTTGGCCCTGCAGTCTACTTTATGCTTATCCTCCTCTTCCCCTCATTCTAACGTTTCTGCAAAAAGCTCAGAGGTTGAAGTGCAAAGTGATAGTCATTGCTCTCCTTTGGCCTTAACAAGTTTGGTTTCCTTTCCTTTGGTCTCACCTGCTTTGTCCTCCCTGGACTCTGGATCCCTCTCCAGATCTTTTGTCCCATCCTTTGGGGCATCCTCATCTAGATCTTTTGAACCTGAAACTAACCCCTTGGTTACTCCAGTTCTAATGATGGCTAAAACTCCTGGGCTTTCTTCCCCAGTTAGAAAAATTTTGATTGCAGCAAACAAACCGTCCATGAGGAAAATATACAATAGCAAGTGGAAGAGGTTCTCCATTTGGGCTTATCAGAACTCCTTTATGGCTCTGGTTCCTGGTGTTTTAGATTTTCTGGCTTCTATTTTTCATAACGGAGCTAGTTTCTGTATGGTGAAAGTGCAATTGGCTGCCATTTCCAGTTTTCACTTTGGGGAAAATTCTTTCTGTCTGGCCTCATCTAAGGTGTGTAAGGCCTTTTCAAAAGGTACTTTTCTTCTTCGCCCTCCTATCAAGGATCCTGCTGTTACTTGTGACCTTACCTTGGTTTTGCAAGCTTTAGTCTTGCCTCCATTTGATCCTTCAGGTAAGGTTGATTTAAAGTTTTTGACCTGGAAGACCATCATCTTAGTGCCCATCATCTCGGCCAAAAGAGTGTCTGAATTACAGACTGTCTTGTAAGCCTCCATATTTAGTTTTTCACAAGGACAGAGTTACTTTGCATACTAACCCTACCTTTCTCTCCAAGGTTGCTTCTGAGATGAACATAAACCAAGTTATTAATCTGCCTGTCTTTTTTCCTAATTTCCAAAACAAAGGAGAGTACTAACTTCATATGCTGGATGTAGACAGACAGCTTTGCTTCTATTTGGAAAGGACTAAACTTTTCAGAAAATCTGATCAGCTTTTCGTTTCCTTTTCTAAGACCAAGCTGGGAAAACCAGTTTCCAAGGTGACCATGACCAACTGGATTACTGGTTGCATTGTGCTTGCTTACTCCACAAAGGGCATACCTTAGCCTTGTCATATTAAGGCCCATTCCACTAGGTCGTTTTTTTACTTCCTCAGTGTTCTGGTGTAAACTCCCTATGATTACATTTGTGCAGCCGCTACCTGATCAAACCTCCACACTTTTATATCTCATTACAAATTGGACATTATTTCCAGAAACAGAGCCTCCTTTGGTTCTGCTGTGCCCTGGGATATCCTTCCATGAAAGCCTCCCAAGTTCTTCTGTAGCTGGGGACTCTGTCCCACAGGTTGAAGAGCAAATGAAGGCAACAACATCAGATAAAGAAGTTATATATTCACCATAATGTTCCACCTGAGGAGTTGCCTCTTATTTGCTCTTCAACCTTCCCTCCCTCTCCCCACCTTTGTAGGACCTAGTGGAGATATACCGATAAATACTTCCTTGCTTTTTGAGCTCCTCAAAAAGAGTATTCAAAAGTATTAATTTCTGACTTTCTCTGATTCCTTGTGTGATTTATTTGCAGTTGTATGATAAGATGACACATAGCTGTGCAGTAAACTTGAATAAGGGATGTGGGAGAGTGGAGCATTATGGGTAGGAGATGAGCTCAAATTTTGGATCCCAGAACTTTAGTATAGGGTTGCCACCTTCCTTCACGGCTAAAACCGGAGCAAAGCCACGCCCCTCGCGTCACCAGTAACCCCGCCCACCCCGACCCCCTCTCCCGCCAACATACCTCCTATTTTGTGATGTCACGACAGCATCACTCAACGGGAACGCCCTCTTTTTCGCTCCGCCATGCTTTGGCTGATTTACTATGCTTTTCTGTAAAAAAAGCATAGTAAATCAGCCGATTTACAAACTCCGATAGTCTGTTTCCTTTTTGAAACAGAATACTGGAGTTTGTACAGTGTTTTCCGGACTACCGGAGAATCAGTTTGATTTCCTGATAGTCCGGAAAAAAAACGGAGGGGTGACAAGCCTACTTTAGTATGCAGCCAAGTTGGATCCGATCCTAAAATCCGAACCCACAGGTTGAAGAGTAAATGAGAGGCAACAACTCAGATGGAATGTTATGGTGAGTATATAACTTCTTTTTGTTTTTTTTCAGTTGAACAGAACTGCTTTGTTTTTACCATTCTAGAGAACTTCATTCATTCACTTGAACAGTGAAAAAGCCAGGGGTCGGTTGGAGAGTGTTGAGACTTTAAGGGAGGAGATTAGCTCAGTGAAATATGTTAGGATTGGTTATTGGCAGGGCAAGTGTAATGAAGTCACTGGAGCTGTTAGTCATTTGAGGAGAAACTATCAGTTGACTGCACAGAAATCAGGATTTTTAGATGATGTCCTCAGAGGAGACTTAAAAGGGAAAAGGTCAGGTAAAGTTAAATAGAAATACTGATAAAATGAAGAAGGTTAAACTGTAGCAAAAGAAGCCAAGAGGTTGTGCTGAGAGTGGATTAAAGGTAGGAGATTTTGAAATTTATATTGAAGTAAATATGTAATTCTAAGTGTTTGTATAGGTATTTTTATATTCTAAGCAGACTTCAAAGAATATTCCCTGAAGTAGATGGCAAATGTCAGTGTGATTGGGAAGAAAGAGGTAACTGGGAACATATGTTTTAGGAATATAATCAGTTTGCAGATTTTTAACACTTCCTACAGAGTACTCTGTCAGAAATATAGGGTGAGCAAATGGGTGTAACTAGAAATTATTCTTTTGAGCTGGGACACAGGATCTTTAAACATAGTAAGGCAGTGTTAAGTTAAATTCTGGTAGCTGCCAAAAAAAATTACTAGAATACTTTAACAGGGGTAAAAGAATTGGAAGTGGAATCTTTACGAAAGGGAAGGTGCAAATTACATAGAAATAAATGGAAATTGTGGGAATAATACATGCAGACTGCAAGGGTGTAGCCAGACATACTCTCTGTACACCAAAGAGTACATTTTTTGAGTACCAGTAGAAACACAGGGGCCTTAACAAGCCATGTTATGTCTATAGCAATCTAAATCAATGCCTCTTCTAACATATTTATAGCTTACTTATAGAAAGGACTTTAATTCTAACAACAATTAACAGTTTTTGACTGAGCAGCTGAAAATGTTACATACGTTAAGTGCTGGGGTGCTAACACCTTGAGAGATGCACCTATTTTTTAAATGCCATGTGGATTAGGGGTAGCAATACGTCTTTGAGAGAACAAAAGGGAATTCACTGACTACATCCCTGGCAGAATGTTCCCTGGTTTTCAATTATTAAGGAATTCCCAATATTATTCTAGCATGTCCAAAGGTCAGTTGTCAATCTCCTCTCCGGTCCAGCTGGTGAATCTGGGAATCTTGAGGCAATGTTACAACTGCCTCATTTACACAGACAACCCTCTCCTCCTCCCAACAAATTCCAACACATGTGAGAGATGCAACCATATAGCCAAACTGGAGGCTAAGCTCTCTCAACTCAGTACTGGCATAACCAGTCAGGAGGAGAAGGAAACCATACTCACTACAATTCCAGTCTCACATAGACCTACCACGACAGCAAACCAAACACATAATCACACAAAACATACTCGAGGCTCTAAATAAAGATCTGCCGAAGCAGCAGAGACCTCCAAAGCAGACACCCAAGCAGCCGCTACCCCAAAACAAAACAAGTGCAACACATATCTCACAAAGCCAGTGTGCCAAACAGTCACAGCCCTTAAGACTAAACAACACACCTGATACACTTGTAATAGGTGACTCTATCATCAGGCACACTGACGTCCCGCTCACCAGGCTGAACAAGGAGAGGGTCACTGTGAGCAGCCTGTCGGGTGCTAGGATCTGCCACATAACACAAGCACTCAGGTCACTCCAAGGCAAGTACAAATATGACTCAGTCATTGTCCATGCTGGTGTGAATGACCTGAGACGTACCTCCCTGGACTACATGAAAAGAGACATAAAGGAGCTCTCTGAGCATGTAGCCCAGGCCGGTATGACCCTGACCTTGAGTAGCATCTTACCCTCACCAAGAATGATGCCACAATATGAAGACAAGATGATCAATTTCAACAATTGGCTTAAGTACTGGTGTCATTCAAAGGGGATCCAATGCCTGTCAGCTTGGGATGATATGCTCGACAAGCCACGATGCTTCGCTAGGGACGGCTTGCACCTGTCACCCCTGGGCTTTCGGATATTGGCAAAGGCTCTTGCTACCCCATAGTGCCTTTTTAGGCAAGGCTCAAAAGACAAACCCACCTCCATAGGTATCACAAGGGATAAGAAACTAAGAGTAATGCTACTCAACGCCAGAAGTCTAAACCTCAAGATGCACGACTCGAAACTCTCCTTAGCATGGAGAACATCGATATCTGTGCAGTAACAGAAACCTGGTTCAGGGCTCCCGAGAGCACCCCAGCACTACCAGGTTATACCTCATACCATGCTTTTCGCCCAAAACTTGGACCGAACCACAAAAGGAGGGGAGTATCGATATTCATCAAAGATACCCACACCTCCAGGTTGGTGGCAAAGCACGAAGCATCAGAGACTATCCATGTGCAACTAACAGTGGGTAAAACTGCCTTCCAGTTTATAGCCTGCTACAGACCACCCTCCCAAACCCAGGAACCCCACTCGGCCTTCCTGAGAACACTGGAAAATATGAAGGTCTCTCCAAACACCATTATATTGGGCGACTTCAACTACCCAAACATAGACTGGGAGCATTACTCTAGCTCCAACACCCTAGCCCAAAGGTTCCTAGAATTTATAAACTCAAATGCTATGGAACAACTTGTTACCACTCCCACAAGAGGGGAAAACATACTGGACCTGATCATCACCAACATGGGGACTCTATGCTCCAGACCAGAAGTGTATCCCTCACTGGTAAGATCAGACCATAAACTAATCTCACTGGATATTCACATCCCGACCCCACCCCCTGCCCAGAAAACCACAGTGAAAAACTTCTCTAATGCAAATTTTACACTCCTCAAAACTGAGGTGGAATCCTTCAAAGCCCCCGGGCCTGTGGAAAATACAGCCCAGACCGCAGAATCCTTTATAAACGCATTCTATGAACACCTTCAGGAATGCATGGATCATGCGATCCCAAATAAAACCAAGACCCAATCCTCCAAAGGCAGACGTCCTGTCTGGTGGACCCCAGCCATAAACAAACTATACAATAGAAGGAGGAAGCTACTAAATGATAAAGCAAAATCCCAAAAGGGAAGGCATCACTGATCAGTATTAGCAAAAACTACGGGCACACATAAAATTGTCTAAGGCCAGCTTTGAGAGAAAAATTGCACAGGACACTAAGGATAATCACAAGGCTTTCTTTAGTTATGTTAGGAACCTGGGTGGTAATTCCCAGATATGCTCAGAATTAGTCCAAAATGACAAAAAGTACACCGAACCCACAGACATTGCCAACATCCTAGCTGACAGGTTCAGCGCAAACTCCCCAGCAAAAGGGGAAATATGTATCCCAGCAGAGTGCTGCCGGCCTGACATCTCAGATGCTCAGGTAAGAGCCGCCGTCTCCAAAGCAAAAAACACAGCATCAATGGGACCAGATGGTGTCCCGGGCTGCATCCTACATGAACTCAAAGAAGAGCTAAACCCAAACATAAAACTACTGTTCAATCTCAGCCTTACTACAGGATATGTGCCCAAAGAGTGGCGTACAGCAACAGTGGTCCCTCTCCATAAAGGTGGTGCCTCAACAGATCCTGGAAACTATCGCCCCATAAGCCTGACTAGCTTGGTCTGCAAAGCTATGGAAAGGATCATCATGGACCTCATAAATAAAGATATTGGGGACCTACAAACACTGGATCCTACCCAGTTCGGCTTTGTTAAGGGCAGATCCTGCCTCTTAAACCTGGTCGATTTCTTTGAAACAGTCACCAAGGCCATTGACGAGGGGAAGGTGGTCCACACAGCCTACCTGGACCTCGCAAAAGCCTTCGATACAATACCCCACTCGGGCATTATAGATAAGCTCACCAGCTTAAATATAAACCCCTATGTCACTAGATGAATTGCAAACTGGCTCAAGGACAGAACCCACATGGTTAGAATTGCTGGAGCCATGTCAGACTCCAAACCAGTTACAAGTGGTGTCCCACAAGGCTCAGTCCTGGGACCTCTCTTGTTCGGTATATATTTGTCGGAGGTACAGGCCAACACGGAAGGACTGTGGCTGACCAAGTTCGCAGATGACTGCAAACTGGGTGCCATAATCGACTCTCCAGCCAACACAAGCATCCTCCAAAAGGGCCTCATAGAAACAGACATCTGGTGCCAGAGCCATGGCCTCAAGCTAAATGCCAAAAAGTGTATAGTCATCCCCTTTGGCAAAAACAAAGTGCCCACAAATTACCACATAGGTGGAAATCCATTAAGTACAGAAGAAGTAATTAGGGACCTGGGGACCCACGTTGATAGCAATCTCTCATTTGACAACCACGTGGCCAAAGTGGTTAGAAAAACATTTTATATAGCCCACCTAATCATGAAGGGATTCACATCTAGATCAGGGGGGGTCATCATGCCTCTTTACTCATCCCTCATCAGGCCCATAATTGAGTACAATGCCCCTTTTGGGATGTACCTTACCAGACACCTGCAGCAACTGGAAAGACCCCAAAAGTACCTCACCAACAGGATCAAAGGGCTCAAACAGATGCCATATGCTGCCCGGTTAAAGAAACTCCAGCTCTATTCAGTGGCATACTGCCTGTTCAGAGGAGATCTGTGCCTGACGTATAAAGCCATGTCCAACCCGGAATTAATGGACATGCTGCACCTCAGAAAATCCAAATCCCATCGAGCTACGCGCTCGAGAGACTTGAACCTCAGCACTGAAATAAATAGGACATGCTGGAGGGACAGATTCATAACCCAGAGGCTCCCTTCACTCTGGAATAAAATCCCAGTCCAGGTTAGGCAGAGTCCCTCATTGACTCTCTTCAAGAGGAATCTTGATGAGTGGATAGGAGAGCATAGGTTTACCCCGGGGTATCACTTCTGTGTCACTGTTAGATAGAGGCACAGTATACTAACCTCGAAAAAGGGCATACAAAATAAATTTAAAATGGGTGGCGAAAGCCAAACACATTCTGGCTAGGCTTATAAATGCCCTAGGGCAGATAGCCTAGTATGAACCTATGAACCTATGAACCTAAGAGGAGTGTGGTTTAAGGGAAGGCAGGAGTGTTGGACTAATAGTTATATAAATAAAAATATATAATATATAACCTATAATTTATATAACTGGAAACATCACTGTGGTTTGTTTCTTTTATATTAATGCATGTCTGCCTAAATCTTAAGCAATAATTTAATAAAGGTGTTAAATAAATGTATAATTAAACTTTAAACGTAAAAGTAGATAAATGAAGAAAAGTTAATAGCTAGTTACCCTGTCTAAATTGGGATAAGAGATTGATAGTAAAGTTTGTTTACGTGTCTAGACAAGTGTATGACCATGGAAAATGCAGTTACAAGGTGAGGGAACACAAAAAACTAAGATGGCGCTGCCTAGCAGAACTGTAGCTGTTAATTTGAAAAGAATGCAAAAGGAAGCGCTCCAATAGAGCAGATATTCACTGAATATAGAAGATTCAAATTTGAGGAAGTATGGGTTGTACACAGTCATGGCTTGTCATTTTTGTTCTGCAGGGGATGAGCATATTCCTGTAAGGTCTACCAAATTTATTTGGACAATTTGAAAAACAAAAGTAAAGAATGATAGTCCAGAAAGGAAAAGCAAAATGAAGTGAAGCATAAAGGTAGGAAGCAATGCAGTTTTACTGATTGAGAGAAAATGATCCTGTCACATTTGGGGTTTAGACTAGATAAAGGGAATATCAGAGAAAGAGAGAGAGAGAGAGAATACGGGATAAATGTTCTTTACAACATTGTTGCAGCCTAAGCTATAGTGACAGCAGCATTGAGTTTTTTGGGTATTTGCTGATATGGTATGATCTGAAGTAGGTAACTTCATTTGATCATCAACTTGTGGGTATCGGATCCGACCTGGATCCGAGCCGGCAGCTTTCCAAGCTAGAGATCCGAGCTCCAAGCTCCTCCCCCTTAACCATAATACCCTGCTACCTCCTTCCAATCCCCAGATCTTGTTTGCCGTGGCTTTGTCAAGCATGAGCTTCTCGAGCTCCTAGCGTTTAGGCGATTTGTAAGTAGATTTTTCTCAAAATCTTTCTTAGTTTTTGTGTGTGTGTGGATAGTTTAATTTCTTAGTTTAAACCCCTGAGTTTTACCGTTCCCTCATAGTTTAAAGACTAGTAGACCCCCCCTTTTCTCTTAGGTGTTTGTGTGGGTGCGTGTGTGTGTTTTTTTATTTAGAAATCATGGCCGAGGCCCCAAAGGCCATCTTTTCTAAGTGCACTGAGTGTGGCCATAAGCTTTCCCCAGCAGATGGCCACACTCAGTGCATTCTCTGCCTGGGGGTACTGCATTTGTCATCGGACTGCCAAATTTGTACAGCCTTTAACCCCTGGGCCCTGAGGGATAGGAGGAATAAGCTGATTCTGGCAGGTCTCCTACCCACGGAATCGGCTTCCTCCTCCTCTCCCTCGGTGACTAGCCTGCTGTCCCCTCTCCCCTGGCTGGGACTCAACCTCCCACTTCTTTCCAGGGAGAGAGGGACTCTAAAAAAGAAAAGAGAGAGAGGGAGAAAGAGAGAGAGAGAGAGAGAGTGAGAAAGAGAGGCATAGAAGCCACAAACGGCAGGCCGACTCAGCCCTCTCGGCCCCGCCGGCCAAGCTGCTCTCCTCACCCCAGAAGGTCCCCAGGCCTTCCTCCCCTCGGCTCCATTCTCCACACTTCTCAATGGAGCTGGAGGAGGAGGCCCGACCATCTTCAAGGTCGTTGCGGCGGCCCTCCCGAACAGCTTCGGCGGCCTCCTCTAGGTCGACCCGTAGCCTCTCCGACGCTGATATGGACCGGATGATGAGTCGTTTTCTCCAAACCCAACTGCAGATGGGAGTGCTGCTGCCTCCCCCCCCTCCAGGGGGGAGTTCAGCCCCACTTTTTGCCCCAATAGCTCCTTCTCCGATCCCATGTAGAGTTGGTCAAGTCTTTTATTCAATAAAATCAGAAATAAAACCTTGTATAAGCACTTTCAGGCTACATGCCCTTATACAAGGTTTTATTTCTGATTTTATTGAATAAAAGACTTGACCAGCTCTACGTGGAGTCCTCTGCCTTATTGTGTTCTTTGGACTTTGCCTGTGGTAGGCAGAGTGACTTTAGTGCAATAGACTTTTTGTTTGGTGATCCTTCTCCGATCCACTATCGGGTTCTGGAGCCTTCGGATCTGAGGAATCTCGGAGTCAGGGAGTCGGGGCCGATGGTTATTGCTACCTCGACGCCGGCCATGCCCTTGAGTTTGTTGGATCCCTTTTCAGATCCGAGCTCTCGGGGCCGAGAGCCGTGCTTCAGATCCGGGGGGGGCCAGTGTGTCTTCGGCTCCATTTCGGTCGGAGCACACTTCCCTCTCGGGTCCGAGTGCTTCGGCTCCAATGCTAATCCCCGCGCCAGATCCGATGGTGTTAACCATGGAGCCCAGAGAGATTGCTTCACCCTCGGCTTTCAACGTGGTAGAGAGGGTCACCTCAAGAGGTTCGAGACCCCCTGCTCTTTCTTTGGATTCTGCCCCCACTCCCTTGCAGCTGGGCTTGTCTTCCATCATCCAGTCCCAGGGAAAGCCTGCGTTGATGCCGCAGCCCATTCCATTGGTGGAACATGACCCTGTTCGTGAGCCCTCCTTGGACAGTCCCACCGAGGAGGCCCCTCACAAACGTAAGTGTAAGAGGAGGCACTTGGACTCCCCTGAGTCCCTCACGGAGGACACCGATTTGGAGGAAGGGGAAGGTTCCCCCAGGTCACCCCTCCGAGGACATCTCCTTTGGAGACATTATGGAATGCTTCGCTAAATGGGGGGTGGTCAGCCCAAAAATCTTCCTCGGATGAGTCGGTGTTCCTGGTGGTGTTCGACGCAGGCCCGTATACCTCTTGGGTGTCCCCACCGGCCGAACCCCTGTTTGACCTCATCACTACCAGGGTGTGGAAGGAACCAGACACTGTAGAGCCCATCCCCAGGAGGCCAGATAGGATTCTTAGTCCCCCTGTGGATAGGACGGCTTGGAGTAAGGGTTCCCCGGTAGATGCCATGGTGGTGATGGCAGCCACCAAGAAGGAACTTGCTCAGGATAGTTCCTCGATCCATCCCCCTGATAAGGAGTCTTGGACGATGGATCGTACCGGGAAGTGGATGTTTGCTTCAGCTACCTTTTCCATAAGGGTGCTGAATTATTTGGCCCATGTAATTAGACTTCAGCGGGATCTGGTGAAAGAATCCGCTAAGTCTTCCCCTGAGTCCATGTTGGCCAAGGACAAATGGACTTTCTCGGCTCGCATGGCCACTCTGAAATCTGTTTCAAACACGTCTATGCGGCTACTTTCCCATGCCACGGAGGGGGCCACTAGAGCCAGTGGGTCCGGCATCGCCTTAAGGCACCACGCCTGGCTTTGGGTTTGTGACTTTGTGGAACCTTTCAAGGCATCCTTCGCGAACGCACCCTTCGACGGTTCTACCCTGTTTGGGAAGACCGTCCGTGACACATTGGTTCAGAGTGAGAAAGATGGGAAGACACTGTCTGCCATCGGAGTCTGCTTCTCGGCTCCTCAAAGGTACTTTTCCAGGAACCAGAGAGGACAAAAGAAGATGTGGTTTTGGAAGTCTCAGCAGTCCCGTTACGCTCTGGACCCTTCGTCCTTCAGAGGGAGAGTGGGACAAGGTGGACGCCGACCCAGAGGCAGAGGGAGGCCGAAAAATTTTGGGTCGCGGGAACCTTTTTCTGACCGACCCACGCAGCAGCCCTGAGGGGTTGCCCGACTGCTCCTCTCTCAATGCTTTCAGGAGGCATTTTTCAAAGCACTTGGCCCAATGGGAGTCCATCACAACAGATTGCTGGGTGCTTCGAATAATATCCAGAGGTTACTCAATCCCTTTCATAAACCTGCCTCCTTAGTTGAGGCGCCTCCCTGATGTACCACCCAGTCAGAGGGAGGCTGCAGCTTTAGAAGTAAAAAACCTGCTAGTAAAAAGAGCCATCCAGCACGTACCCCCAGGCCAATCCAGATTAGGCAATTACTCCAGGTACTTTTTGGTGCCAAAGAAGACGGGGGACTTAAGGCTGATCCTCGACCTTTCAACAATGAATCTCTTCATTGCCAAGGAGAAATTCCAGATGGTCATGCTTCAATCCATTCTGCCCCTGCTGCAGGAGAAGGACTGGATGTGCTCCATAGACCTCAAGGATGCGTACTATCACATTCTCATTGTCAGGCGATCCAGGAGGTTCCTCCACTTTCGGCTAGGGGCCAGTCATTAGCAGTTCAGGGTCCTGCCCTTCAGCCTTACCACAGCCTCCAGGGTGTTCACCAATGTCATGGCAGTTGTAGCAGCCCACCTGAGACTTCAGGGAATACAGGATTTTCCTTACCTAGACAACTGGCTCCTTACCGCCCCCACCAGGCATCTACTCTACTTGGCCAGGGATTGCTTCCCACTTCTAGCGTCCCAATTGGGGATCACCATAAACTTCAAGAAGTCATCCCTTCAACCAGTTCAAGTCTTGGAGTTCATAGGGGCCAGAATAGACACGCTTCAGACCAAGGCCTTCTTGACATCAGACAGACTTCGCAGTTTGACCTTACATGTTTTAGCCCTTTTTCAGTCACCTGCCCCATCGGCAGAGTTAGTCCTGAGAGCTTTAGGGTCCATGGCAGCAGCACTCAATCTCGCGCCCTTAGCTTGCTTGCACATGAGGATTCTCCAGTAGACTTTGCAGGTTCAGTGGTCCATCCTTCACCACCCGTTGGACTTACCAATTCCTCTCAGCAGAGTTTGCAGAAATTCCCTCTTGAGAGCTTCAGGAAGGACGACCATTTGTTATGCCGCAACCCCAAGCCACGGTGACCACGGACACTTCTCGTCTTGGGTGGGGGGCATTATGCGGGCAGAACTGTCCAAGGTACGTGGACTCAGACAGAGACAGTTCTGCATATCAATGTTCTGGAGATGAGGGCGGTGCTTCTAGCGTTGCAAACCCTTCATGCCTTTCTCCCTCCAGGGCCTATTGCGATTCAGTCAGACAACATGTCAATGGTCTGGTACATCAACAAACGGGGGGGGGGGACCAGGTCTTACCCTCTTTGCCGAGAGGCCATGAGAGTTTGGGATGGAGCGATATCCACCAACCGTTTTCTGTTAGCAATGCACATTCTAGGTCGGTCCAACATCCTAGTGGACAAACTGAGTCGAACTATCCTCTCACCTTACAAGTGGTCTCTGAATCCCTTAGTAGTGAAACAGATCTTCCGCAAGTGGGGTCAGCCTTGCTGCGATCTTTTCGCGTTGCCTTCCAATGCGAAGTCCAGCGAGTTTTTCGCTCTAATTCTCCCTCTGGGGGAAAGCCCCTGAGATGCTCTAGTTCATGCTTGGTCACCCAGTCTTCTTTATGCTTATCCTCCTCTTCCGTTGATAAAATTCTTACAGAAAGCTCGTCGGTTGGGGAACAAGATTATCCTCATAGCCCTATTCTGGCCTCGTCAAGCCTGGCTCCCATGCCTACGGTCTCATCTTATAGCTCCTCTCTAGATCTTGGATCCCATCCCAGATCTCATATCTCATCCTTCAGGATTGAAACCTCCGAATCTGGTCGATCTCAAGTTCTCAGCTTGGTTGATCCAGTTCCATTAGTTGCTAGGACTCCCAGTATCTCATTTGCAGTTAGATCTATCCTGGTAGTGGCACATAAGCCTTCTACCAGGAAAGTTTACAATAGTAAATGGAAGCGGTTTTCCATTTGGGTGTCTCATAGGAATTTGGACCCTTTCACTGCTCCCATCTGAGCAGTGCTCGATTTCCTATCTCATATTTTTCAACAAGGGGCCAGTTCTTCTACTGTAAAGGTTCTAATGGCTGCCATCTCCCATTTTCATGTTGGAGACAATCTCAATCCACTCGCTTCCACAAAGATTTGTAAGACTTTTCTGAAAGGTACGTTTCTCTTGAGACCTCCTATTAGGAACTCCGTACCTCCATGGGATCTATCTTTGGTCCTTCAGGCTCTGACTGGACCACCTTTTGAATCTGCAGCTTCTGTTGATTTGAATTCTTGTTCTGGAAAACTGCCTTTTTGGTAGCTATTACATCAGCTAGAAGGGTGTCGGAGCTTCAGGCCCTCTGTATTAAAGGCCCGTATCTTGTTTTCCATAAGGACAGGGTCTCTCTCAGGACTAACCCATCTTTTCTACCTAAAGTGGCCTCCGAGGCGAACATCAATCAGTCCATTAATCTCCCAGTTTTTTCCCTATCAAAACAAAGGGGAGTACAAATTTCATTTATTAGATGTTCATAGACAATTACGTTTTTATTTACACAGATCAGCTGCCTTCCGCAAGTCTGATCAGCTCTTTGTTTCCTTTGCAAAACCCTTCTTGGTAAGCCAGTGTCGAAGGTGACTCTGGCCAGATGGATTTATAATTGCATCCTGCTCACATACAAACTATATGGCCTACCAGAGCCTATAGGGGTTCATATTCATTCTACTTGCTCTGTGGCTACATCTGCTGCATTCTGGTCGAGAGTTCCCTTGGATGACATTTGCTCTGTGGCTACTTGGGCATCCTCTCATACCTTTATCTCTCACTATAAATTGGATTTAGTGTCTAGAGGAAGGGCGGCTTTTGGCTCTGCAGTGCTCCGGAATATCTTTCCTTGTGGACCTCCCAAGATTTTTGGTAGCTGGGGACTCTGTCCCACAGGTTGATGATCAAATTAAGTTACCTACTTCAGATAAAGAAGTTATGTACTCACCATGACATTCCATCTGAGTAGGTAACTTCATTTGTCAGCAACCGACCCTCCCTCCTTCCCCCTAACCTGGTTCTTTGATTACCTGAACCCTAGGATGGTTTTTCAGGTCATTTGTTAATCCTTAGGTTAGGATTCTTCAGGTTGTTATTTTGTCGTTGTAAGGTTATATAGGTGGGCAAACGCAATCTGAGGATTGGAAGGAGGTAGCACGGTATTATGGGTAAGGGGGAGGAGCTTGGAGCTCGGATCTCTAGCTTGAAAAGCTGCTGGCTCGGATCCAGGTCGGATCCAATATCCACAGGTTGCTGACAAATGAAGTTACCTACTCAGATGGAATGTTATGGTGAGTACATAACTTCTTTTTTACTTACAGAACTGTACTTTGTTCATGATTACAAATATGGCATTGAAGATACTAACTTAGAATGTCTTAAAAAGGCAGAACCAAAAGTTAGCAAGATTTTGACATATACTAGGAAAACAGAATTTCCATTAGTGATGCTGCAGGAGATTAATTTCTCTGAGGCAGAACACTGAAGATATTAAAAATGGATTTAGAGAAGTTACTCATCAGAATATATAGGAGCAATAAAAGAGAATTTATTACTGTTAGCAAACAGAGGTGCACATGTGACAATTGATGAAAAAAAAGCAGACCTCATAAGTAGATTTGTGATAGTAAGGGGGTATTGGCAGGAGAAAAGAAGTACACTAGTAGGAATATATGTAGCACCATAAAATAGGGCAGAGTGAGTTAGAATACTTAATGAGTTAGCAAGTCACCAACAAGGGCATTCTGTCCTGTGGTAACTGGAATATAGAGGTAGCTAAAGATCTTTCATGGGGACCAAAGAGGTTGTTGGTTTCAGATGATGGAAAAGTAAGTATGAAGACTTTTGGATTGGCTGACATAACAAAGATGCCAAATAAGGACATAGATTGCAGTTCTCTCTCAGATATAGCAGTTGGGCAAGACTGGACAGGGGTATATTTCACAGGAACACAACTAAGGTTAGATGCTGCAAAATGGCCAGGGCTTAATGACAACATGAATTTGAGCAGTGTTTTGAAATTAAGAAGAGCCAAATTATAATAATACAACATAAAATTGGTATATTCACATACTTAATACACTCCCAAAGAATCGATTCATACATTTTTTATTATTTTGATTTTTTATATTTATTCATTATTTTTTACTTATTTATTTATTTTTTCTTCATACTTATTTAGTATTCATTAGCATTTATTATCTTGATTGCAATATGATTCATTTAATGTTTTGTTGTTGTTGAACAATGTTTAGCAAGAAGTTTATGTTTCAAGCTTTTATGTATATGAGAAACATTATGACAAGGCTATTTAACTGGTTTTACATGTAGCCCTTTTAATACCAAGCACTTGCAGGTGATATTTTATCAATTAGTTTTTTAACTTAATTGATCACATGATTTTTTTTTATTTAAATAGGAGCAGTTGTTACATGGTGTTCATCTTGATAAAGCTCAGTATTGCACTGAGTGAAAGTGCTTGAGGGATTTGTTACTGTGTGGTTTTTATCCAATAAATTTGTTCGTTGAATTTCACCTACTGGATTTTCATTTACCTTCTTTCTGCTGTGGACCACATTTTTTGGTTTCTTGGCTTCAGTTGGTCGTTTGTGTTCACCCCTTCAGTGATCCTACAGTATAAATCAGAAGGTGTCCAAATTCCTCTGGTAGAGGAAGACCCAGTGTCAGTTCTTTGACTCCTTCTCAGACAGGGGTGGCCATGGAAAAGGTTGCTCCATCAGTGAATGCTGACCCAGCAGTCATGGGATCCACAAAACCAGGAATTAGGGGGAGTCTTTTTCGAGCAAGCAGAACCAGTGTCCCTGAAGTATTACCCTACTGTACCCCTCTGCAGGCAGCCATGGGCCATTGGTCTTGCCATTACACAGGACTGTTGAGTGAGAGAGAGAGAGAATGTTTGGAGGCTGTACTATAACCTTTTCCCATTTTCTGCCCCATCAAACCAAACCACTTCCAGGTGTTCCACTCCTCCAACAAAAAGCAGCCAGAGAAGTTCTGGAATCTGTTCAAGATTGTTTTTAGTGTCAAAGAAAAACAAGGACTTGAGGCCTATTCCAGATCTCAGTAGCCTAAACATTTACATCAGAAAGACTTCTTTTAGAATACAGTCAATTTTGCCATGCCAAAAAACAAATAAATGGATATACTCACTAGATCTCCAGAATGCCTATCTTAGCATCAGTATAACAAAACCATCCAGGAAATTACTGCATCTGCAGCTAGGAGCCATTGTTTGTCAATTCAGAGCCATGTCCTTTGGTTTCATCACATCCCTCTTGGGTGTTTACCAAATTCATGGCAGTAGTTGCAGCCTGTCTCTAACTCAGGGAGATCCATGTGTTCCCACTCTTGGACAAATGGCTCCTCACTAAATCAACCAAGTTGTCTCTACTTTAAGCCAGAGACTGCCTGATACAGCCCTGCCTATTGTTGGGTATCTGTGTAAACTACAAAAACTCCAATCTACATACAGTGCAGTCCATGCTATTTATTGGATGCCATCTGGACACAACAGGACATGTAATCAGCCTGCCTTTGGAAGGAATCCATATTCTTAACTCATGTGTCTAACATCTTTTGACCCACTCTTCACCAGCAATCTTAGTAGATCTGGTACTAGGTTCATTATAGTCACGGTTTCCCAAACGTGCTATTAAATGCACTTCCTACATTGGCTGCTCAGGGTTCAATAGTCCATATGTCAAACCATCCTGCTACTCCAGTAATGTTGACTTAACTATGCAGGACATATTTAAAATGGTGGCTCACATCTCACATGATCTCAGCAGGGAGACATTTTCTTCTCCCTCCTCCAGAGGTAAGTTACCACAGACTCCTAGGGTTGGGGGATCATAGGATGGCCGGTCCTAGAGAAAAGTAGAATTAGAGGCCAATCTTACATAAAATCCTGGGGATAAGAGCAGTCCTCCTAGGGTTGCAGGAATTTTAGGACTGTCTCCCTCTGTGGTCAGCTTTCAGCCAGTCAGGCAGCATGTCTGTAGTATAGTTGAACAAGCAGAGGAGAGAAAAATTACCTCCTTTATTGAAAGGCCATGAGGGATTGGCAGTGGGTAGTTGCTTTGTAGCACTTTGATAACAATGCATGTTCCAGGGAAACTCAGCTGTATTGCAGACAGGCTTAGCAGAACTATTAAGATGATTCATGAGTGATCTGTCAATCTGCCTGTAATCTTACCATATATTTGACTTCTGGGTCCAGCCTTGCTGCAGTCTTTTTGCTTTTTCTCAACCTACACCAAATGCAGCAACTACTTTGTCCTATTTTCCTCGAGGATGGTCACCAATTAATTTTCTTGCTGGACAGTAGCCCACCAGCCTTCTTTATATTTTCTACTTTTGCCCTTATATTCAGATTCCTGGAGAAAGCAGCAGGATGCAAAGCCAAGGTGATCCTTATTTCCCCATTCTGGCCATGACATATCTGGTTTCCCTTGCTCAGGCCTCCATTGCTTCTAGATCCTCACCCAGATTTCCTCTCTCACTCATCTGGTCAGCCTCACACAGACTTACTTAATCTAAAGTTGATTACCTGGTTTCTTCAGTCTCCTTAATGGTCAAAAATCTTTTGTTTCAGAGTTTAATTTGCGTAATTTCTATATCTCAAAAATAATCCACTTGTAAGGTGTATAAAAGAAAAATGGATGCACTATTATTTATGAGTATCCAGCCAAAGTATTGACCCATTCTCTGTCTCTATTCTAGGCATTCTTTAGTTTCTTTCAGAATTATTTGACCAGTGATCCAGTTATTCAACAACAAAAGCGCAATTAGCTTCTGTGTCAGATTTCCATAATGGCATCCAATGCACACACATTCCACTGCTTCCCTCAAGTTGTGCAAGGCCTTTCTAAAAAGAACCTTTCTATTTTACCCTGGGGCCTCCGTTTTATATTGAAAGTCTTGAATGACGTCTCTGAGCCAACTTTACCTGCAGAGCTAAAATTCCTGTCTTGGAAAACTTTTTTTTCTTTTGGCAATAATGTCTTCTAGAAGAATTTCAGAATCACAAGTCTTGTCTTCCTGCCTGCCATATTTTATTTTCCACAAAGACATTTTCTCTATGAACTAATCTTTCCTTTGTTCCCAAGGCTGTCACAGAAGTTATCTTGAACTATCCCATACATCTTACTGTTTGTTCACCAACCATTCTAACTGGGGAACAGTATATTCTTCATACCTTGGACATTCATAGGCAGCTCAGATCCTGCCTTCAGAGCACCAAAGCTTTTACAAAAGTTAACCTCTGCTTGCAACAAACTAGGACAAAAAGTTTCTAAAGTAACCATTTTCAGATGGTTGGTTTCCTATTTCATTTGCATATTTTTCACAAAATAGGCCTCTGTCAGTTATCCAAAGAGGCATTCTACAAGATCACTTGCAACATCTACAGCCCTTTTTCAGGAATTTCTCTATGGACAATGAAATGTCTGCTTCAGCAATTTAATCTGTGTTGCACCTTTGCCAGACATTACAAGTTGGATATTTTGCCCAGATTCAGGGCCTTCTGTGGGTCAACAGGCCTGAAGGATATCTTGTTATGATGCTATCTAGGTGTTCAGGTATCTTGGGATTCTGATCCATCAGTCTGAGCTGATGAACAGGATGATAAAGATACAGAAGTTATGCACTTAACCCTAACATTGGATACTTTCATCATAGCATGTCCAATACTACATTCCTCCCTTCATCCCCTTCCAAATCATCATTACAATGATGACCTGACAGAAAGTCCTTCTGCCCATCTTTTCCGCACTCTTCTAACACTCATGGCCTTCTGTTGTAAGTCTGCAAACATGAACTGGGGAGAATTAGACCCAGGAGATTATGTATGGATGGGAAAAGATCTTAAAGTAGGTCGAGGCTGGGAGCACTGGCAGGGCTGGATCATATCTGACAGGTGGTTCTGTGAGCATCACTTTTATTGGATGAGCAGGAATGAAAGGGTCCAGCATTATACTAAGTACATAACTTCTGTTTATTCTTCTGCATAAATCTGTGGTAGAATCAAGTTTCTGGATTAGATTTTGACTTCTCATTATCTCTGTAGTGTTTACATGTTTTTAATGTATGTCTAGAATTTTTGTAGGGGCTCCAGTTTCTTCCACTTTCCCAGAGATATGCTCGCTAATTGTTTACTATGAATTATACATGTAAATTAAAACTACCCTTCTCCTTGTGGATTGGGTCTTGGAAAAAAGATCCACAGTAAATGAGGTCATTCACCTAATTAAGACTAATAAAATGCATAATTTATTTATTTATTTATTTATTTCCAGTTTGATAACCGGGGAAGTCCACTGGGCTCGGAAGCCCGTTTTCAGTGGAGGCCCGGGGAGAAAAGCTCCATGCGAATACATTGTAATAATACATTGTACACAAAAACACAAGTATACACCTCAGTCTTCTATGTATGTAGTCACATTTGAAATTATTGGATGATATGAGCAAATCATACAGCTCAGGATTTTTTAAATTACAACTGCCTTTTGAAAGAATTTTTGTTTGTGGGGTTGTGTAGCTTTAAGACATTGATAGCTTCTGCTGAAAGTATAGCTTGTGTTTTTCAAGCATAGCTTTGTCAGCATTGTGTGCTTGTGTGTGTGCGTGCACGTGCATGCACTTACGCAAGAAACAGAGAAATACCTCACTAGAGAGATTTGGCAGGTTTGAACAAGTCCAGACAAAAAAAGAAATTCACAAATTTTAGTTTGAGTTTAGATGCAAGCCTATATTTCTCCTTTAGGTGGCACCCTGAGCATGTTTTAATTTCAGAGAAAGGTGCAGTATGTTATAAACAAATCAGACCACAAGAAAAGCAGTTTCTGCCAACTTTGTGCAACTTTTTAAAACTTTTGTGTTGCCATCCTGGCTTTATTTTACGAACCTGAGTTTTTATTCATAATACACTAAGTAGCTTTCCAGTCTTAGTGACTCAGAAGATTATTCTGCACTTTCAAATTGGCTTTATAAAATGCACTTTGACAGAGCATGAAAAATGGATAACTCAAACATAAATTAGTTCATGGGGTTTCACAACAGTTTGGGTATATATTCTGCACACAGTTTCTGCTGGTTTAATTTCTCTAAGACTTTTGTGTTTCTTTGGGAATGGACCCCATTCCTAAGTAGTCAAAGTATGATTAAAGTTCATGAAATTAGTGTTTCAGTCTTTGTATCATGTTACGCAAAAGTGCTCTTTGCAGCATCCGTAGTGTACCTACAACTGACTCTTTTTGTAATTCATATGGAGTTAGTTACCTATATCAGTAGCATAAATTATTTTTTATGAGATCCATTGCTACTACTACTGGAACTGTATGGGTGTCCTTCTTCCACATTGCCCTCGTTTCTGCCTGCAATGCCTGGTATTTTATAATTTGTCTCTCTACATAAGACACTGTAATCACTAGGTGCAGCAATTTCAATCAATGCTTTTGTTTTTTTCATGGACTACTGTATCTAGTTTTTTTTTTTGCATCTGGTTTTTGAACAGCTGTTTGTAATGGGTGATCACATGTGATATAATCATCATTCTCTATAATGCTTTGCGGCTGATGTTTCTAATGCTTTTCAGCTACTTCAGTATTGTAAAGTTTGCACAATCCCCAGTGCAACAGTTTGTTTGTTTATGTCTTTCGGCTTTTCCCGGTTACGGGTCGCCACAGCGGAACTCCGGTCCGCTAATGATTGGCAGTAGATTTTTACATGCTGGCTTGCCAGGCCTAATGCACAACCTTCAGCGAAGGAATGCCCATTCACGCATGTCGACATACAGAAGACGCTCTAACTGAGAATCGAACGGGCAACATCTAACTGTGAGGCGACAACGCTACCGCAGCACCACCACTGCAGTCCTAATCCCCAGTGCAACAGTCTTGCCACATTATTAGACCTTTAAGTTTGCAGGCCCTCTGCCATTAGTGTATCACACCCATCAACAAGATATGCGTCTGTTTCCAGTTCTGTTTTACAAAACCTGCATTTTGTCTGTTTCTCCTACATGTTCAATGGACTTTCTAAACCAACGTGTATGTAGTCTACTCTCCTGGGCCACAAATGTTAACCTTTCATGTTTTTAGTTTAAATTCACCTCCCCTTAATCATTCCTGCATCAGATCCTGATTGACATGAGGTTGGTACAGGAGTTTTCTATACCTGCAACTATATTTAGTTATATATTTATATTTATATCTACAGCTATATACACCTTCCAATGAAAAGCAAAATATGAGTTGCACATGAACAAATGTTTAAAATAAGTAATAATAAGGAGATAAACACCAACATCTTTATCAAATTAAAGAAAAGCTGGTAAATTATTACTGTTTAAGGATAAAGCATACAGTTAATGCTTTACACCATAAAGGTGAATCAAAATAAAAATTGGCAGACTATTAGGCATCCAAATGGCCCTTCTTCATTTATTTTGATTTTTCTTTTTTCTATTTGGTCCCTGCATCCACCTCTGGACATCTGTCTTTTTTTTCTTCCTCAGCTGATCCATTCATTCCTTAGAGGGAGAGGAGCCAAGGAAAATGTAATCATACAGCAGCAAGGGGCATAGATTTGTTGCGAGCATAAACAAATTAAAAAAAAAAAAGAGTTGAATGTGGGTGAACCATCCTTTTCTGAAATTAGAACATGCAGTGATACTTTGCGTACACCACACTCCTATGCCTGTGGACTTGTGACAGTATAATGCAACATCCCTTTTGCTGCAGCTAAGCAGTTTGCACACAACTGCTGTAGCATCCTCCACTCTCCCTACCAAGGGTGATTGCCTGTTGCCAGTACTACAACCAAGGAAGAACAGTTGTCTTCTGCACAGTCTGTCCCCCCCCCAGCTGTCACTTCGAGTGACCAAGTAGACGACTAAATTCCAAGCCTCTTGGGTCACAGTAAAGACCCCATCCCTCTGTGGCACAAATCCAGCTTTCTGTCTTTTATTTTTATCTGTGCTTTTAAGTATATTCCCTGCATTTGTTTATCCTCCTCCCCAATCTTTGAGAGAATCACTCCAGCATGTCATGGGCCATCAGCAAATGTTTAATGTTGCTTATTGGAAGTCAAGGAAAACTTTTATTGCAAGTATATTTTGCTGTAGTGTTGCTCAAATTGAGTAGCCCTTTGCACTGCATCCTGCTAGCACTATAACCTGTCAGATATATGTGGTTACATTTACAATATTATAATAGTCGCAATGCCAGTTACCAACCACAGCTCTGTTTGCGGTATCCCTGCACCACCACCTTAATAAAGTTGTTAATAAAGTATGATTTAGCCACACCCCTAACAACACTGTTCAATCTCCGCCTCCACACAGTTTTTTACCAAGTGAATGGAGAACAGCTGTAGTCATTTCCCTGCATAAGGTAGGACCTTCCACTAGCCCATACGTCTGACCAGCCTCATATGCAAAGCTTTGCAAAGACTTATCATGGAACTAATCAATCTGGACATAGAGAACCGTCAGACACTAGACCCATCTCTGTTTGGATTTGTCAAGGGCAAGTCATGCTTACTCAACAAGTTGGATTTTTTGAAAATGTCTTCAAAGCAATAGATGAAAGCAAGACTAAACACACTGCATACTTCAACCTGACCAAACCTTTTGACACAGTTCCCTTCTTGGGCATAATAGTAAACTGGGAATAAACCCCTATGTCACACGCTGGATTGTCAAACTGGCTCACAGGTAAGCTGCAGGAAATCAAAATAGGGGAAGTTACCTCCACAAGGAGTTACCAGTGGAGTTCCCCAGGGTTCTGTGCTGGGATCTCTCATGTTTAGCATCTGCTTTTCTGAAGTAGAAGCCAATACCAAAGGGCTCTGGCTGACCAAGTTTGCAGATGACTGCAAGCTAGAAGCAGTCATTTAATCCACAAATGACTTGACCATCCTTCAGGAAGGTTTGTCTCAGGTAAATAACTGATGCCAAAATCATGGACTAAAGCTTAAGGCTAAAAAATGCATTATTGTATCCTTTAGGAATTCATCTACCACACAGAATTACCACATTTAACATACACCCCTAAGAGCTGTTCCTGTAGATTGGGATTTTGAAACTTAAGTAGACAGTGAACCTAACTTTTGACCAACATGCATCTGTTTTTGTAAGAAAGTCCTGTATTTCACATCTTATAAACAAAGAAACTGTGTCTAGATCTAGGGATGTTATTGTCCCCCTTTAATCAACCCTTGTTAGGCCAGTCATCGAAAATAATGCCCCCTTTGGCATGCATTTGTCCAGACACACACAACAACTGGAATGCCCTTACTAAAAGGATACAAGGCCTAAACAACATGTCCTGCATGTACCTACTCAAAGCCCTGTCACTATAGTCAATATTCTAGAAAATGTTAAGAGATGACATTGTTTCTGACATACAAGGCATCCTCTGACCCAGTACTAATGGATTTATTGCACATTACCAAGTCAAATGACATCTCTGTTTAGAGATCTACTGAAAGGTTTTAAGGGGCAGATACATTACACAGAGGATACCACTGCTGTGGAATAGACTCCCCATCTACATAAAACAAAGTTCATCCCTGTCCATTTTGAAGTGCAACTTAGATCTGTGCATGGGAACTGAAAATTTGCCTCAGGACTACCCCCTGTACTATTAATGGACAGAGGCAGCTCCTAAATGCTTTATCCCATGCATAGGTCCCCTCAAATTATCTATGGTATAATCTCAGCTATTCTCATTAGGTGTAATATATAAATATTGACCATGGGATGGGTAAGGCTAATCTATAACCAAATGAGCACAAAAAGGGAAATTAGCTAGGCTTAAAATGGCCTGCAAGGGCTGCTAGCTTAGTACTTACCTTTGAACCTATAATAATGTACTTCCCATTCAGGAAGGTTGCCTGTCTAGATTGGATTCATTTGTGTTGAGTGGAGTAAGGCATAGTACATGCTTGTAAAGTGGTTGTAGTATGATAACTGAACATTCAATAGAAATATGGTCAGGGCACATACAAAGGACAGAGCCATCTAGACGTGAAGAGCAGCAACAGAGGTTTGTGAGACAGGACAGAGGGCTTCACTATATGTGTGTGCAATAAACAAAAAGTGGACATATGCTAAGCAAGCAGTAATGCTCGACAATGTGGGGGATTCCCTTCCTTATCACTGTTGCAGTAGTCTGTTTTCCTGTGACATGTTTCCAAGGATAGCCAAACATCTGTCCTGCATATCAAAGCCTTTATATCTACTGGCACTGTACAGCCAGCATTTGTCCTCCATGCAAGGCATAAGGTGCATATATGACGTACAGCCACCCAACCTGTAGACCTTCTTTGCTGCCATTCTGAATGCTACGTTTGAATTCAGTCTACAAGCCATTCATTATGTTGGTTCCACTGCCAAGTCTTCTGTAGGTAAGTGTCCCATTAAGGTCTTCTTTCTTCCTATTACTTTAAGTTTACATGTCATCCAAGAGGGAAAAATGTAAGTGTGGGAGGCATTCCCCATAAACAGAGATACAAATAGTGCCTTTTTTTGGGGTGCTACCCACAACCATATACAGTGTGAGGTTTGTCACATTTGTCCCTAAGACACTGTGTCATCTGACGTCTCTTTCCAGTTATTTGTAGAACCAGCAGTTGAAGCTTTTGGCTTAGGGTACCATGACTGAATTCACCCACCTCAACATCTCAGCCATTTAAAAAAACAAGCCAAAAGGCACAAACTGATCCTGTTGGTGTCCACCCTCCACTGGACATCTCCATTAAGTTGGATGAAGAACCCAAGGACCAGTCCCACTGTCATATCTTGCTGAGATCCAGTCAGAGGGTGACATGGAACTGCCTACCCACACATCCAGTTCAGCTGTACCTACATCGGGTGCAGATGTGGAGGAGGAGACCATGCTAATTATTTTGGTGGGGCCTAGAGGGATTCCCCAAATACTTGTTAGGGAAGAGGTAAATATAGGCAGGAGTCTGAACCTCCTAGATTTGTTAAAGATATTGTTACTTTAAGAATATGCAGAAAACTAGGCATGTGGCCACTGTAGCTGTAGATCCAGACAAAGACTGGCAGGATTTTACTCGGGGGCTTTTCAGTATTCATATGGCTCTTCCCAAGGATTGTCTGTTCATGTTCTACTGCTTGGTCTTCCACTCCTTCCAAACACCTTAGGAGCACTGATTTCTCTAATGAGGAGTTAGACTGCAGTGAGGAGTCATTGGCTTACTCTTCTCAGATCCATTTTCCCTTTGCCCTAGGGTCTGAGGAAGAGGATTGTTTCTTCTAACTCCCCTATGAAGAAATTGTCTTTTGGGGATACATTGGTTTGTATGTTAGAACATCTTTAAGTGGGACATTTCCCAGGTTTCTGATGTAAAAAAGGTAGATGTGAACTTTTGCATATAGATTCCTGCAGTTTCTCCACTGCTGGATGCTCTTTTGGATACTTCACTGCAGCTTCTCAGACCATTGGCTCACAGCCTGTTGTTAAGAAACCAGACAGGTTCTATAAAGCTCCTGAAGTGCAACAGTTTTTATATAAAAGCCCTTCCTCTGACCCTGCTGTTATTTTTGTAGACACTGATAAACCATCCAAGTTGCTGTCTTCTAAGCTTTTACCTTCTGACCAAGACAGCATTGTCATGGACAGATATGGTAAAATGTATATTATCTCTGCTACCTTAGCCTTTAGGGCTATTAATTACCAGACCCATATGACTATGTCCTGGCTCTTCTTTCCTAACTTGGGGCACTCTGGCTGATTTACCTGACTTAAAGGATTAGACTTCTGCCATTTCTCCTTTTTGAACTCTGCTACTACTTGGGTAGCTTGTCATTCTGTTAAATGTAGCTATGATGCTGCTGATACTTCCTCCAGGGCAGCTGCATCTGGATCTGTTATGAGGAGATATTCTTGGTTATGCCTCCATGGTCTGCCAGAAAACATCAAGGCCAAATATTTGGATTCTACCTTAGGCATCCAGAATCTCCTTAGCACTGCTGTGGCAGAATTATTTAAGACTTTTCAGGATAAGTGTAAAGTTATGCAAGACTTGAAACAAATCTTTGACTCTTCTGTCCCTAGGTTTTAGAGAAATTAACCTTCTAAACCTTTTGTACATAGGCAGCCTAAACAGCCTTCTAGAGGCAAGAGGGCTTCTAGGAGAGTTTTTTTTTCAGATAAGGCTTCTCAGGGTGCTAAGGTTTGAAATCCTTCTGTCCCTGACAAATCAGCTCCTGTTTGACATTCAGCCATTCATACCCCTCGGCCAGATTCCTGTCCTTCAGGTTGACTGTTTTTTTTTCCTGTTTGGCAGCAGATAACCAGATGCTTGGGTACTTTCCATTGTCCAAAATGGTTATTTTATGGCTTGTAAGTCCTTTGCTCCATTCTGTGGCCTTCCTCAGCCTCCTTCTCAGCTCCCTCATTTTTCTTTGGTTCTGCAGGACCATGTGGTACAAGGAACCATCCAGCTTGTCCTGTTGTCTCAGTAGGGAACATAT
Source organism: Protopterus annectens (assembly GCF_019279795.1). NCBI lineage: Eukaryota > Metazoa > Chordata > Ceratodontiformes > Protopteridae > Protopterus > Protopterus annectens. Next base: position 854,130,579 of record NC_056739.1, on the reverse strand, counting down.
TTGTATTCCAGTATGTTTCTGTTTCCCAGGAAGAAGGGGATGTGGAGGACCATTCTACACCTGTCTTTTCTCAGCATCTTTCTCAAGCTGCCTTCTTTCAGGATGTTGTCTCTTCAGACATTTTCCTGGGATTTGAAGGATGCTTACATCCACATTCCTATTCACCCTTTCTCAAGGAAATTTTTAAGTTTCTATGTTTATTCCTGTTATTTTCAGTTCTCTCCAGTGGCTTTTGGTGTTTCTACAGCCCCGAGGGTCTTTACCAAATGTCTGGCCCCTGTGGTGGCCTTATGCAGACTTCAGGGAATTCACATATTCCCTTATTCAGATGACCCTTGGATTCAAGCCCCTCTCAGCAGCTTCTGCTTCAGGATCTACATATCCCTATGCTGATTCTGCTCAGTCTGCAGTTCAAACTCAGTCTCAGTCTGTTTTGACTCTTTCTCAGGACCAAGTGTTTCTGGATTGCAGGATTTGGACCATTTCAATACTGGCTTACCTCCCACGGTCCTATATTTGACTGCATATTTCCAGTCTCCTATTCCTCTTCCAGCCCTTCCTGCAAGGGGAATTTCTCTGAGCTGTGGGGTACATGGCATCCTCCATTCCCATGGTTCCCTTTGCCAAACTCCACATGAGGAAATTTCAGTGATATCTCAAGGCAGTTAGGCTCCAGCAGCGCCATTTTCTGGAGTTTCTGGTTCCTTTGTTGCCTTGTCTCAAACTCAAACTTCATTGATGGATTCACCAGATTTCCATGAATCCATGCCTGCCTTTTCAGGTTCCTCTGTCTACTCAGGAGTTGTACACAGATGCTTCTGTTCCTGGTTGGGAAGCCTCCTCCAACAACATAAAAGTACAGGAGCCTTGCTCCCATCAGTATCTGGCAGACCATATCAACATCAATGAGATGAGGACTCTACTGTAGCTCTTAAGGTTTTTCATTCCCTTTGAGTTCCAGGTCATCTAAAGGGTTTTGCATACATATCACAGTTATGTGCTACATCAACAAGCAAGGGGGCACAAAATCATGTCTTCTCTACAGTCTTAATCTTTGCAGTTTGGAGTTTGCAGTCTGCCACCACGTGGGTCATCAGGCAGTCTACATTCCTTCAGAACACAATCTAGTGACAGACTGTTTGAGCAAGTGTAGGACAAATCCTCAAGAATGAATGCTTCACAGGGAGGTGTTTCTGGTCATTGTGCATCAGTGGGATACTCCATAGGCAGATCTTTTTGCCACCCCTCTGAACAAACAACGTCAAGTCCACTGGCTTGGAAAGTGGATGCCATGCCTTTTCTTGGAAGGGGGTGTTTTTGTATTCTTATTCCCCTGTTCCTCTACTACCAAAGGTCCAGCACAAGATCTTGAGGGACACACACAAAATCTTGCTATGACTCCCTTTTTTCCCCCGACAACACTGGTTCCCCCCTTCTGTTTCATCTGACCAAAGGCAATCATCACAAATTACCTCACACTATGAATCTTCTCACACAAGACAAGGGATCTCTCATTCACTCTCACTTGTTGACCATTCAATTGACACTTTAGGTGATAGTATTTTGATTCCTTTAGGCACCACTTTACTGAGGACGTGCTTCAGGTTTTGCAGGAGGCCAGAAAACCCACTATTAGAAAATCATAATGGAACTAAATGGAAGTGATCTATTTGATGTCTCAAGCATGACCTGAATCCTTTTTCTGTGGAGTTTCCTGTAGTCCTTTCTTATTTGTGTGAGTTGCTCAATTCTGGTTTGACATATTCATCTGTTAAAAAGTTAATTTGTCAGCCATTTCCACTTGTCTGCCTCTGAATCCACCTTTGGTTTCTAGTTTTGAAGTTAAATCATTTTTAAAAGGCATCCTTTATATTTGGCTTCCAAAAAAGCCTATTTCTACTCCATGGGAAGTTAATTTTGTTCTTGTAAAATTGGCACCAGTCCCTTTTAAGCCTGCAGTTTCTTCTTCCCTGCAACATTGTACTTGGAGGATTATAATGTTGGTGGCTCTTACTTCTGCCAAGAGGGTCTCTGAACTTCAAGCACTCATGTCAGCTCCACATTTTTTTGTTCACAGGGACAGGGTGTCTCTTCATATCAGTCTTTTAATTCCCAAAGTGGTTAATGATTTTTCCTTAAATCAGTCCATTTATCTTCCTTCTTTTTTCCCTTCTCCACAGAATCATATTGAGATGGTTCTTCACACATTGGATGTAAATACACAGCTCAGATATTTATTGGACAAGGCAAAACATATCAGGAAATCTGAGCAGCTTTTTGTTTCATTTTATGCCAGGAAATTGGGTTTGGTGGTATGTAAGCAAACCATCACCTCCTGGATTTCTAAGGCCATTCCCTTTTGCTGTTCTTTTCATGGCAAGCAGCTTTCCTCTTCTGTTCGTACTTATTCTACCAAGGCGGTGGCCTACCTCTGGTGCTTTTTTTTCAAGAGTTTGGATACTGAATCTATCTTGGAGGCTGCTAATTTTTGTTCTGTTCACACTTTCACCAAACATTGCAAGTTGGATGTCATTTCTAGGGCCAGTGCAAGTATTGCTGTTGCCATTCTCAATCGGTTTTTGGAGGGCACTTCTGTGGCTTCCTCCTCCCATGCTTAACAGTAGCTTTTGGACTCTCCCAGGAGTAAAGAGCATTGCAACAGTAATAGGAAGGACATAGTACAGTTGTAAAATTGTGCCACAGCAGTAGATATCCTATTTTTTACTGTTGCAGTGTTCTGTCACCCAACTCCCTGTTACTTGTATTTTCCTTCTGGCCTCTTCTTCACTTACTGGATGTACGTGTTGTTACTTTTCTCTGTGGTTGCTGAAGTTCTTCTGGGGCACTTCATTTCTGAGGATTAGGTGCTATTACTGCATATATGCACCTTAAGCCTTGCAAATAGGACAAATGTCTGATGTACAACACCTGGAAGAAGTATAGGCTTTGGTATGCTAACCAACGTTTTGGCTATCCTCAGCAGGATATCCCAGGACTAAGTAATACTGCAACAATGAGAAATAGTTATGGTTACTGTTATGGTTAAGATCTTGCACAACTGTACTTTGTTAAGGAACTGATGGTCTACCCAGGTGAGTTGAGGCCTGATGTTGCAGGCAGAGGGCATTAACACCTCTGGAAGGGCTGTTGTTTCTCTCGTAACAACCGACACAGAGGGCATCATCTTGCTTAGGTAACGGGATATATGTTAAATTGTTTTGTGTTTGATTTTTTTTAAAATTAGTATTCACTTTTTTTAAAATATATTATTGGTTGTATGGCCGTAGTGGTGCAGCTGTTAGAGTTGTTGCCTCAGAGCAAGAGGTTCTCTGGTTCTATTCTTGACTGATGCTCCTTCTGTGCAGATTCTGCAAGTCCTCTCTGTAATCAACTGAGTTTTAAAGACATGCAGGTAGATGCGTGTGTGTATGTGTGTGCCTTCTGTGAAGGTCTGGCGCCAGGCTGACAAATCGACACTGTAAAAACACCACTGACAGTCAATCTGTGGACCCATGATCACCTGTGGCAACCCCTAAACAAGAAAAGCTGAAAGACATTGCTTTTTTGGTGTAAAATGGTTCCTTTGTGTAATGTAAAAAATCTGCTGTAGCATATGTAATTACTGTTGGAGTAAGTGTTTTACATCCAAAATATAAGCCGTGTTAAGTATTTTATGTGCATGCGTGCAGACACACAAACATACCCAGCAATTACAGATACTTTCTTGGCTGAGTACACTTTGTGATCAGCTGAATAAAAAAAAATCATACAGTGCAACGATTGCAAAGCCCTCCCCATCCAATGCTTCTTAACTACCCCTAATTTTTCTCTGCTCCCTCAAAAATGTTTCATTTTCTGGTAAATCACTGAAGAGTACTGTCAGTCAGACATTATAGTTTCATACTTCTTATTTAGAAAATATAATTATATTATAAGGGTTGCATCATTTTTAGGTCACTCCTAGCACTGACCATGCAGAATTCTTGAACAAAGAAGTTGAGAGGTATATGCTCAGTCTCTCTTACTTGCTCTCTCTCATTCTGTGCGTCTCTCTATGTCTTACAAACACATGCACAGAGTAGCATACATGTAACTAATACTTTCCCACAGTCTTCTCTTAAGCTTCAGATGCACTTTTAATTTTTCACCATTAAGAGATGAATCATAAAATGAATTATGCATTTTAATGTATTTCAGTAAGGGTATACTTCAGAAGACTGAAAAATCAAAAGTCTGAATCCCAAAAGACTGAAAATTCAAAATGCTGTGCACATTTTTAATGCAGGGGGCAAGCCCCCCTGCACCCCTCATGTGGGGGCTGCACCCCAACACCCCCTGCACTCTATATAGTCCAACTCTAAGATTGCACAACAGTGGAGAAGGGGCAAATGTCATCATTCAGTATTTTGAATTTTCAGTCTTTTGTTTTTTCAGTCTTCTGAAGTAGACCCTTCAGTAAAGTTCTGTTTGCTTTATATATAACTAGATAAACACATTAAGCACTGTAATGTGCTCATAACCGAGATACAATTTTTTTTTTATGAATACATCTGTTGTTTAAGTGTTCTCGTTTCCTTTTTTAACACTAGCTAAACAGCAAAACTGTTTTTAGGGAGTGTAAAAAATGACAGCCATTTGCTTTTTTGCACTCCTTGCTTCATAGCAGCTTAATATGCTGTTGTGAGGTGTTGGAATTGTTTTTTTATCAGGTGACATCTGTACATTAACACCATGTTGGAGAATGTTCATTCTTCAATAGGGTGACTATGTACCTTTAGCCCATTAGCTAAGTAACAGTGATACACTGCAACCACAATGAAAAAAACACAACAGGGTGGAAAATAAACCTTCAGCACAAACCATTATGTTAAATACTGTAGTTCCTGTATGTTATCAACTATGAATAAGACAGTATTTGATAATGGAATTTGTAACATTTTTGGTGGTAAAATGACACAAGTGTCAGCGCATTTTTGCGGTGTCATTTCTATAGTGTTGCATTGCTGCTTTGCCCATATGATTTACTACAGTATGAGCAGAATATTTAACTATGAGCAAGCAAGCTCTTACAGCAGTTACAGCTTAGTTGCTTCCTCTTTATTTCTCAAGTGCTTGTTATATGCCTATAGTTTTGAATTGTATGTCTGTGTGTCAGGTTGTGTAAGTCACACCACTAAGATTTCAGGTCTCTGTATCCTTAACTACTCTAAGGACAAACAACTGTGCCCCTCTGTTTTCATACAGACTTCTGAGGAATGATCTCTGCTTAGCTTTCCCTGCTGTGAATGACCCAGCATCCTTTTGTTAAATATATCAAGAGGTGTAGCAAACACCCCTTCTAGAGATCTAAGCCTACACTGTCTTGCTTCAACACCAGATAGTATGACAAGTACCTAACCTGACATATTCCTCCATTTTTGGAATAGGCTGCCCTTACCTGTTAGGCAGAGAACTTTACTAGCAACTTTTAAAACAAACTGGAAGGGTGATAGCAACTTTTCACCATGGATATTTTGAGAAAGGCTTCTCAATGGGAGACACTGCTAGTCTTCACCAGTATTTGGTGATATAGCTGAGCTACTCATTGGTCTTCTTTTAGGGGCAAGCTTAGTAAGAACCTGTGAATAGAATGCGCAGCTTACTGTGCCTCCCAGTACACTAACTCCCCCCATCACTTACAGCAGACATTAAATTCAAAGATGTGAGCTTCTAACGTGGTCTCATTAATATGCTGAGCATGCTGCACTGAAGGGGCATTGTAGGGTTGTATGCTGTACATCTAAAGCCATTAAACCATATACCTGAACACCAGGTAATACAGAATGCTATATGACAGTCTGGTAATGCAAGGAAGGATTAGCAAATGTTTGGGGATGACAGCCAAGCAACTGCATATATTACCAAAGTTTGAAAGTGTGTGTGTGTGTGTGTGTGTGTGTGTGTGTGTGTGTGTGTGTGTGTGTGTGTGTGTGTGTGTGTGTGTGTGTGTACATGCATGGGAATATGCATGTCTTTCTGCTCTCCATCTTTATGGTAGTCCATATTTGTGTCTTTAGCTGCTGCTCTCAGTTGTTTAATTTTTAATTTATTCTTCATTAATCAGGTAAAACTTACTAGATGCAGTTCCTCTCTTCAAGTGTATATTAGCAGCATTGTATAATTAAGTGGCATTCAGCAACTTTCACAGTTTAGTTAGGGACTGTAAGGAACAAATCTAGGGTTACACAGTAAAGCCTGTAAGGATGTCATGGTCTTAATTCTGTGCACAAAACTGCTAAACTATAACTTCAAAACATTTGATTTTGTCTTGGCCAGGCAAAGATAACACCAGATTTTATTTCTAAACATCTCAGCTGGTACATCATCTAATATCACTTTATGTATAGTACTGTCAGCAGTAGTAATGACTGCTTAGTGCATGCTTTCTCACCTGTTCATTCATACTGATTATTTTCTTTAAAAAAAAACCTTTACCTGCCCCTTGTCTTTGTCTGAAGGTTAAGTTTTACAAGACACAGACAGTCACTTTAGGGATGCATTTCCTGTAATAAAAATCCCCTCTAGAGGATACTATTTTTGGAATGGAATTGAATTAATGGTGTAGTTTATGGGTGGGATAAAAACAGGAGAGACCTCTACTCTAGTAAAGTTATCCATTAATATTACTAACTCTGATGATGGAGAGATATAAAGCCCTGATTGTGACCCAGGCAACCTGAATCTAATTAGCAATTTGGGTATCCCTTGGAGTTGGTGGGGGGGATGGGTGTGTCCTTCCTTCGGGAAGGGGTGTAGCAGGCCATGGATTGCTGTGAACCCTGGATGGAACAGACAGTAGATGCAGATATGGCCCAGGGACAGACTTTCAGCTCGGCAAGCCTTTGCTTAGTAGTAGTCTTAATTTGTGGGTGCATGACAGTGTGTACTTCCATAGGGAAAATGCAGTGCATTGATCAAGCACTAGGGCCATAATTACATTGCCAGCATTCCAGCTAAGATGAAAACAACCATCATAGTTGCCTGGATGACAGCCCATCTGGTTGGCCTTTGTCTCTTTACTTGAAATACAGAGTACGGGGGAACGAATGCGCTCAAGCCTTATAGAGGGAGGCTTGGTGGTCAGCAAGCACAGTGACAAAATGCATATAGAACAAAAATCTATTACCTAAACTCTTTCCAAACTTATAATACCTATCAATTGTAAAACAAATCCTCATTAACCACCTGCTGCAAAAATAGTATAGCTTTTACATGGTCTTTACTTCCAGGAAAACTTTGATTTCTCATGGTAGGTTCTGTAAACTTTCAATAATTGTTAGAATCTAGAAAAGAAAAAAAAAAGTTAATGTTAGAATCTGAGCAACTCTGCATTTCATTGCCTAATTACCATCAGACAAAGCATCCAGGGTGGTGGGTCCTCAATAATTCTCTCCATTTGTGTGATATCTTACAAGTACTTGAGAATATAAACCACAACATGGCATCATCGCCATTTACCAATGCCTCCGTCAACTAGATTACATCAGTCAGTATCTCTGCATTTCTTATGTATCCTGCTTTTGATTTGCTGAGCATCGTTTCAATGAAAGTAGATTTCAGCCTTACTGACAGGAAAAACTGTCAGCTGCACTGTAAAAATCACTACCACTAGTGAGGAAAAGGTAACTGCCTTAAATTTTCTTTCCGTTTCCAAACGACAGTGGTATAAATCCCAACATCGTAAACATGAATTACCTGTGTGTATGTCTTCACATGCCCAACTTGTATAAAATATTCATTTCCTTCGCAGCATAACCAGGGTCATTCTCCTGACATGAAAGTTCACAGGTTGGAAATATAATCAGGATATCTACTTCAGAAAGCAGAACTGCTACAAAACTAGTCAAATGTACAATATAAAGACAGAAAAAGAAAACAAAATCACTGTATAATAGTAACATTTATTTTAATTTGTTCACGGGGGGGGGGGTAGAGTACTGATCTAAAGTGACCATTTCCAACTTCCGGGAGATAAACTGTAGCAAACAGAAGGATAGAACAAACTATACTGAAGGCAGAAAATGTAAAGGTGATGCATTTTGGTCCAAAGTTGTAATAACAATACTTAGTACTGATAAGCAGAATAAAAACAGCAGAGGAAATAGCTGTACTACTTAGTAAAATACATAGAGAATCTAGGCATACTCTTATAAATATCTATCTATCTATCTATAGCTATATATATATATATATATATATATATATATATATATATATATATATATATATATATATATAAAACCTTCCATCAAAACTGAAAGCAGTTGATCCAGCACCAATTGTCTACTTTCCATTGAAAATGTAAATGTTGATTTGCAAAGGATAAAGAAAAATGTATTTTTACATTGGGGCAAGCCCCATTGCACCCCCACACCCCCTGCAAATTACATATACCACCTCTGAGATTGCAGTGCATAGGGGAAAGGGCATTTAACCTGATCTGTACTGTACAGCGATCTGTTGGTTAAAAAGCCTGTACTTTTCGATCAGCTGATTTTTGATCCACAGTACTGTTATTTTTCACCCACTGATGCGAATCCAATTCGATGTAAGGTTCTAAATGAAAAGCATATTCTACGTTTATTATCCAACATAATACCCAGAAACAATTATATAGAAATCTGAAAAATAGTGTTATATTATGTCAAGTAAGTAGGCATTTGCATTTAGATTGATTTTGAAAGCATGCATTTCACTCTTTTGGGAAAAATGGGTAATGGGTAATTTCTTTGAGGTAAGGGGGAAGTGATTGCCAGAGTTCTCTACCTAGGGCACAGAGAAGCAGTACTTAGTACAGTGGAGTTTGGTGGAAGGGGTTTCACACAGAGTTCCACTGTGACCTTGACTTAAGCTATAGAAGGGTATCTTTGGAGAGAGATTAGCAGCTAACGGAGAAAATGAGTCAGAGTACAAGAGGGTGAATAATTGGGAGACCAGTAGTAGATGTGCCCTGTGGTGAACAGGATGTCTTTTAGCTTTCGTTCTAGTGACAGTGATGCTTCTGTATAGGTGAGAGACAAATAAATCTACATATTTGCTATAGTTTCATACAACTGAATTACTAGACATGCTAGAATTTACTCAGTGAAATGCAGATATTACAGATTCAGTAGGGGAGACTATCACAAATAAATTCCAGTGTAATCAACATCTGCTTGAGGGCTATTGCTAAATATGATAAATAAAAGATAGCGTAATAATGCCAGTATTAATACCTAACATGCTAATACACAAGTTAGAATGCTACATAGCAAACCCATATTAGCTGTTTTAAGCAAAGCTATAATAGTCTCTCAAACTTTACTGAGGTGAGCAGAAATTCTGTAGCATATTTATTGGGAAAATAAGTTAACGCCCTTGTATGTTAAGGATTTGGGTAAATGAGTTAGTTAATAAATTAATATGTTGTTAACTAAGTTGGTGCTGCAGGACAAAGCCCGTTTCCAGAAGAGCCCTGGGTAGAAAAGGTCCAGTAATAAACTACAGTAGTAATTTAAAGAAGATAAAAATGGCAAGTTACTTCAGAGGTTACAAATGTGGCTGAACTGCTTGTGTACGCAGGAGTGTGAAGAATAAAAATTATGTAAGCTTTCATTCTGAACCACTTTCAGGCTCCTAACCTCATTTTTTGGCTGTGTGTAGCAGTTTGCCATTAAATGTTATAGAACAGAGTACATTTTCTGTAGCAGTACATTTTGTTTAACCGTAACTGTTGTCGGTGTAAGTTATTTATGAAATCCTCTGCTATCCTGTTCTGATGCAGTTTGTGTTTGTTAACTGGGGAAGTCTAAAGCAGAATAATCCATTTTATGTGGAGGAGGGAAGAGAAAAGTCCCATAAACAACTGATCGCATTATTTATTTATTTATTATGTGATAACGGTTAGGTGGTCTGGTCAGAAGACCTTCTTCAGTCAAGACCCAAAAGTACAGAAACAAAAGCAAACAACAGGAGTAATCAAAAAGCATACAATACATATAAATAAATGAAAAAAAAAAAATGTTTTTCAAAGGATCAGTCACATGCTTGTTGCAGGTCCTTAGCCTTGTAAAAACTCTTATGTAGAGAGAAACGTTGCAGAGACAGGGTGAACAGTAAAAACAAAGTTGATTGCAATATTTGCAGTATGTACATATATACATAATGTAACTGCGGTGGTGGTGCTGTGGTAGCGTTGTCGCCTCACAGTTAGACGTTGCCTGTTCGATTCTCAGTTAGAGTGTCTTCTGTGTGGTGACGTGTGTGAATGGGTGTTCCTTCGTTGAAGGTTGTGCGTTAGGCCCGGCAAGCCAGCACGTAAAATTCTACTGCCAATCATTAGCGGACCGGAGTTCTGCTGTGGCGACCCCTAACCGGGAAAAGCCGAAAGACACAAACAAACAAACATATATACATAATGTCCATTTTGAATTTCAACATTTCAGGAAACATGCAGGACAGCATTTAGAATAAAAAGCCGAGAAAGCCTGTCATGCTGGAGGTAACATGCTGTTAGAATTTAACATTTCATGATTGGTGCCTCTTGCTGGAGGTAGTATGCTATCTGATTGCAAATGGTGAGGTTCACTATCATCCCTAAAGCATTTTTAGTCACTTTCCCCGTTCAGTTACTGAAAGAGGGCCCTGTAGAACTCAGTGATAAATTCCATGCTCCTTAGTTCAGGTGGGAGTCTGTTCATAATGCCAGGCCTAGTTGGGAAAAGGCACCTTTTCCAATAGTGTTTTATATGGAGGTCTGCTTAACGTGATAGTATTCTCCTGGGTTCTTCATAGGGAGTAAAACTGGTGTTGAATATGTACTTTTCATTGTAAAGATATGCTGCTAATATGCACTAGCCACCATTAAATATTTTGTGAATAGGAATCAGTGTCACGTAAAATACAATATCTATGAAGACAGTGTTGGCAAGACATACAAAGGAAGGAAATACATGATGGACTGTTAATGAGCATTGTCAAGTCTCAACCACTGGAGGCAGACGTATGAAAAAAGTTTACTGAAGAGACATAATGGAAAATATCCTACTTAGCTTTGTACAATCAAGTTTATTATTTATTTTAACATTTGTTGACTGGCTCAATGACCCTTTTCCACCACGACTGGGTTATTGAACTGGTTCTGTGACCTTTTTCAGCCATGACCCAAATCATGAACGCAATGATAATCAAAAGTGACATTTTACAAAGTCAGTTAAGAAGAGTGTTTAGAGCAGAGGTACAATACACTGAATCATGGATAAAGAACATATAATAAATATAACTACATGTGCAGCACTGAACTGCCAAGGCACAACCAGTATGTACACAGCAAGTATAGGAAATAATAGTAATAAATTAAATCCAAAAACAAAAATATATAGCTTTTGGAACTAGAAGATCAGAAGGCTGTGAGTTATTTTCCCACCCAGGTGATTATTGACACTGTAGTACAGCCTTTTGGGTACAATACTCATGAGTGTAGTTCAGCTGACATATTTAACTGAGGACCCATCTGCCTAAGCTGGTGGTAGCTTAGGTGAATGTATAAGATTTCACAGCATATGGACTTTCCAAGATGGTTGCACACTGATCAACAGCTTAACTTCAGCTCTCTCATTATGTCAGTTTTAGTAAATTCCAATAATGGCTAGTAAGTACACTGCCTGGATGCCAGCAAAAAAAAAAAAAACTGACTGGGAAGAATGTTGTAGCTGTTCAGCAAAAAGCAGTTCAAGTTCCACCTTTAGTGAAAGACATGGCTTCCAATAGTATAGAGGAAAAAAATTAAATGTGCTCAGAGACGAATAAAATAACTGAAACACTGCAGGAGTATATCAACTCAAATAACAAAAGGCTTGAAAAATGGAAGGAACTTTAAACTGATATTCAGATGAGCTGATAAAACTGCAAAAATCAGGGGTTGAAATAAAGAAAATGCTGTCTTTGTATTGTATTAGACTGCTGAAGAAGAGATGTTTAAAAAATGTAACAATTAAGAGGACAGAGCACGTGGGGAAATCTGGGATTTTATGCTGTATCACAGAAACTAGAAAGGACACCCTGTATTAATTTTATAAAAATACAAATAAGCAAATGGACTGTTATTTCACAGCAGGAACTGTTAATTGAAGGGGCACATCTTGTGTAAATTCTAAATCTGGCCATGAGAAAGCAGTCAAGACTTGTATTATTAAAGAAGCAAACCTACCAGCAGAAAAAGTTGATCCTGACAAAACTGTGGCAAAAGGGCAACGTATTAAAAGTTGGAGACAGTAGAGTGTTTGCGGAAAATGATTATTCACTGTATACCAGGCAGAAGAGAAACAAATTCATTCCAGTAATCAGAGAATGTCAAACGGCAGGTGTGAGATTAAAGCAGCTGCATTCAGAATATTTTTTTTTCCTGGAGAATCAATGTTTTTTTTTTTTTTTTTTTATTAAACAAGAAACACCTTTATTAAATTATCACTTATGACATAGGCAATCATATATTTATATAAATTAAAACAAACCATATTGACATAATTTTAGTTGCAAACATATTTCACATAATCTATCCAGTCACTGTCAGTCAAACATTACATAGCTCATTCAAATTCTGCCTTCTTTTAAACCTCATTCATCGTCTGCATGTACTGTTCCCGTTTTTTTCTGTGCAGTTTGCTCCTATCCTTTTTTTAAAGATTCCATTTCCAGTTGTTTTATCTCTGTTACTTTATTCACTACTTCTAGTACAGTTGGTTTAGACTTTGATTTCCATTTCCTAGTAATTGTTTTTTTCGCAGCTACCATGATTAGACTCAGCAAGACCTTACTATGTGTAGGCCATTCTGATTCTGTATTATAGCTCAAAAAATAATTTCCTTAGTCATACCAATTTGCTCACCCAGTATCTCTGACAGAGTAGTCTGCAGGGAATTTTTAAAGTCTGCCAACTCATTACACTCCCAGAAAATATGTTCCCAATTATATCTTTCTTCCTCATCACACCCCCAAGAATTTGCTGTCTACCTGAGGAAAAATTCTTGTGGAGTCTACTTCGGGTACAAAAATACCTAAACACTTCCAAGCAAAGATATTAAATCTTCTAGACTTTGTTGCATATTTGGGAGACATACATATTTCCCCATTGCTTCTTTATGAATTGCTTATCCATTTCTGTCTTCCCAATCCTTTCTAACCTCCTCTGATAGATTCCTTTAGTTATCATGCAATATTTTATATTATATACTAATTATTCATTTCTTAATAGCAGCACCCGATGTTGCCCATTTCATTCTTCCTCACTGATGGGTCTTAGAATCCAGTATCGGATCCAGTTTGGCCGCTTTCACAAGACTGTTGATCTGAGTCTTGAGCTCCTCCCACTCCCATCATGACTTGCATCTCCTCTAGTTCCTCAGATCTCTTTTGCCTCCACCCAGCACAGATGTGATCCACTGTCCTGAGCAACTTCATTGTTAAGATAAGTGATTTCTTGTGCTTTTTCTCTCCTTTTTTGATAGCTTACATATATTTTTCTCTTTAGATGTCCTCTTTACTGTGTTTTTTACTATATTTAACCTACCTTCAGAACATCTGAACAGTTTTTACCTCTCTGGTTCATAGGTGTGTTCATAGGTTTGTACTAGGCTAATGGCCCTAACCCATGGGATTACCCTGGCATCGTGCCATCCGACCTTAGTTCCCAGTGCCTCTGTCGAGTAGAGCCACTGGAGTGATCCCTGGGGTGAATTTTCTATTTCCCATCCACTCATCAAGATTTCTCTTGAAGAGGGTCAGTGAGGTGCTCCGTTTGAAATGTATGGGAAGTCTATTCCATAAGCATGGGCAGTCTCTGGGTTATAAACCTGTCCCTCCAGCATGCTCTGTTGATTGTGGTAATGAGGTTGAGGTCTCTGGAGTGTGTGGTGCAGAGGGATTGGGATTTCTTTAGCTGTAGCATTTCTAACAGGGCTGGGTCAGACATGGCTTTGTAAGTTAAGCAGAGATCGCCTCTAAACAGGTGATATGAGACAGAGAATAGTTGGAGTTTTTTGAGTCTGTCCATATAGGGCAAGTGTTTAAGGCCTAGGATCCTCTTTGTGAGGTACTTTTGTGGCCTCTCCAGTTGTTGCAGGTGTCTAGTGAGGTACATGCCAAATGGGGCATCGTACTCGATGACTGGCCTAATGAGGGAAGAGTAGAGGGAGACAATGACCTCTTTCTTCCTGGATGAAAAACCCTTAGTAATGAGATGTGCCACATAGAAGGACTTTCTGACCACAGTGGCAATGTGGTGGTCAAAAGAGAGGTCACTGTCAGTCTGTGTTCCCAGATCTCTTATAACACTTTCTGTGTTCAGTGGACTACCATCAATGTGGTAATTCATGGGAACCGGGTTTTTCCCAAAGGGGATGATGACACATTTTTTTGCATTGAGCTTAAAGCCATGGTTCTGACACCAGTCGTTGGTCTCAGTGAGGCCTTTCTGTAGGATGTCAACATCAATTGGGGAATTGATAATAGCTCCCAACTTGCAATTGTCTGTGAACTTTGTCAGTCAGAGTCCCTTCTTGTTGGCCTGGACTTCAGAGAAGTAGATACCAAACAGGAGAGGACCCAGGACCGAACTCTGTGGGACTCCATTCATGACTGGTTGGTAGTCTGACTTGGAGTCAGCTACTTTCACACTGTGGGTTCTATCTGTGAGCCAGTTTGCAACCCACCTAGTGATATAGGGGTTGATGCCTAGCTTATTGTGTTTTTCTATGATTCCTGAGTGGGGAATGGTATCAAAGGCCTTGGCCAGATCACGGTAGGCTGGATGAACGACCTTACCTCCATCCACAGCTGTGGTGACTGACTCAAAGAAGTCAACCAAGTTGAGCAGGCATGATCTACCCTTCACAAAACCAAGCTGTGTGGGATCCAGAGTTTGGAGATTCCCTATATCCTTGTTTATTAGGTCCATGATGATGTGTTCCATAGCTTTTCATATCAGACTAGTCAGGCTAATGGGGCGATAGGTCCCAGGGTCTGTAGTCGCTCCTCCTTTGTGGAGAGGGATGACTGTAGCAGTGCGCCATTTGGTAGGGACAAAGCCTGAGGTGATGCTGTGATTGAACAGGGCACACAAGTGAGGTGCCAGTTCACTCTGTAGTTCATGTAGAACATAGCCAGGGATATTGTCAGATCCCATAGAAGCTGTATTCCTGGCCTTGGACAGTGCTGTTGTAACCTGTGCAGCAGTAATACTGGGTGCCTAGCAATCTTGGAGGGGTAAAGATGGCACTGAATCTGTTGGCCAGTATATTGGCAATATCTGTTGGCTCGGCATAGGAGGTACCACTGTGCAGTAGCTCAGAGCAAATCTGGGTAGTGCCATGGAGATTTTTTTACATAACTGTAGAAGGCCTTGTAGTTGTCTTTACTATCTGCTGCAATTCTGTTTTCATAGCTAGCTGTAGAGGATTTTATGAGGGATCTCAACTTTTTGTTGAGGCCGATAAGGGAGTTTTTCCAGTCTTGGGACTTCACCTTATTCTGCATCAGTTTCCTCCTTCTGTTGTAGAGTTTGTTTATGGCAGGGGACCACCAGATTGGCTTCCTTTTTTTGGAGGAGAGCATCTTGGTTCTATTGGGTATGGCGAGATCCATGCATTTGTGTATGTGTTCATACAGTGCTTTGGTGTATGATTTGACAGTCATGCAACTATTCTCCATTTGCATGGGTGCCATGAAGTTAGCCACCTCTGTTTTTAGAGTTAGCTTTGGAGAAGTTTTTCATTGTGGTTACCTTTGCAGGGGGTGGGGGAGGATGTGGATTTCCAAGGTGATTAGTTTGTGGTCGGATCTAACCAGGGAGGAGTTGACTATTGGTGTAGAGCAACAGTCGCTTATGTTAGTAATGACCAGCTCAAGGATGTTGCTACCTCTAGTGGGGGTAAAAATGAGCTGGTCCAAGGCATTGGAATTAATGAATTCCAGGAAACATTGGGCAAGTGTATTGGTACATGAGTAGTTTTCCCAGTTAATGGAGGGGTATTTGAAGTCACCCAGTATGAGAGTGTTAGGTTGGACCCTAATATTCTCTAGGGTGTTTAGGAACATGGATTGTGAGTCTTGGGACATGGTTGGGGACCTATAGCAGGCTACGTCCTGAATCGCTGTCTTACCCAATGTTAGCTGCACCTGAAGTATATCTGATGCATTATGTTGGGCTACCAGTCTGGAGGTGTGCGCATCCTTTATGACTATGGAAACACCACCACCACCTTTGGAGCTTCGGTCCAAGTTCTGGGGCCGAAAGGTGTGGAATGAGTTATAGCCTGGTAGTGCAGGGGTGCTTTCTGCTGCCTTGAACCAGGCCTCTATTGCAGCACAAATGTCTGTGTTCTCCATTTTAAGGAGTGCTTCGAGCGAGTGCATTTTGAGATTTAGACTTCTAGTGTTGAATGGCATGACCCTCAGATTGCATTTGTTTGTAGCTGTTACGGTGGTAATTTGGACTTTGGAACACTGCCTAAAAAGGCATTATAGGGGTGGCAAGAGCCTTGGCCAGTATGCGGAAGCCCAGGGATGACAGATGCAGGGCATCTCTGGCAAAGCATCGAGGTCTGTCAGTTATGTCATCCCAGGCAGACAGAGAATGGATCCCCTTAGAATGACACCAGAAACTTAGCATATTGTTGAAATCAATCATTTTCTGCTTGTACTGTGGTATCATTCTGGGTGATGGTAGGATGCTGCTCAGGGCTAGGGTCATACCCGCATGGGCTAAATAATCAGAGAGTTCCTCCATTCCTCTTTTCATGTAGTCCACGGAGGTATGTCTCAGGTCATTCACACCCACATGTACAATGATGGAGTCATATTTGTACCTGTTGTTGAGGGACCTGATTGCATGCATTTTGTGGCAGATCCTGGCATCTGACAGGCAGCTGACTGTTACTTTCTCCTTTTTCAACCTAGTGAGTGGGACATCAATATGCCTCAGTATTGAGTCACCTATGACTAGCATGTTGGGCATGCTGTTTTGCCTTAGGGGTTTGGTAGAGTGGCACAGTGTTTAGGAGAGTTATATGTCTCATGATTAGTGTTGTGTTGTGGTGGTCAAGTGCGTTTCTGCTTTGGAGGTCTCAGCTGTTTGGGTAGATTTTTATATTGCCAGCCTCCGTGAAGGTGGGTGTGTGGTTTGTGTTTTTTATGTGAAGGCAGTGCTGGTGTGTGTTCTGGAGGGCTATGTGTTCCATGTGGTGTGGTGCAAGTGTTGACCTTCTCCTCTTGACCAGCTATTCTAGTCTTGGTTGGGGAGTGCGTGGCTTCCAGTTTGTGTAGATAAGTGCATCTCTTGCAAGTCTGAGTGTTGGAATGTAAGAGGAGAGGGTTGTCGTTGTACATGACGCAGTTGCTACATTGCCTCAGGATGCCCAAGTTCACCAGGTTAATAGGAGAAAACACAGGGAACTGACCTTTAGACATGCCTGGAGGGGTGGGCATTAATAATAAGTGCTAGAGCTGTTTCCTTGCAGAATGTTTAGTGCTGATAGCACTTTTGTGTGCTACAATAATTGCTACAAGAAATCTGGTAAAGTGCTTGACTAGTAAGCTAGTAAAAGTGCAGGATAGGAGAGAACTAGCAGATCTAAGGGAAAATTGAAGAGTAGACTGTGGCACCACTCAGAAGCTTATAAACAGTCCTGGATAAAGCAAATCTGTGTCTGGACTAGATTAGTTACAGGAAAGGGGGAAACAAGCGCAAATGCAGGCTTTTAAACCAGAAAGTTGAAATAGATGGAAAGACTGACCAAATGGCCAATAAATGACAATTTCTGTGCCAGAATCCACTCCTCTTGTGGTAGATGGCTACCTAGTTCTTACTACTCCTATTACAAGCTAGAAGGCTTCCCTCTGACACAGAAAGGCTTGGGGGCTCAGAAGCTTACAAACAGTCCTGGATACAGCAAATCTGTATCTGGACTAGACTAGTTATAGGAAAGGTGGGAAACAAGTGCAAATGCAGGCTTTTAAGTCAGAAAGTTGAAAGAGATGGAAAAACTGCCGAAATTGGCCAGTAAACTACAATTTATGGGCCAGAAACCACTCTTGTGGTAGATAGGCTGCCACAAGAGTGGTGGGCCTTCCCCTCCCCCCTTCCATGCTTCTATCTTTCTCTAGTGTCATTGGCACTTTCATTTTCCTAAAAAAAAAAAAAAAAACTCTATTCCTCTTGCTGTTAGTGTTAAATATCTTTTCTGTGTTGTGTGAGTGTGTGTGTGCATGTGTGTGTGTGTGTGTGTGTGTGTGTGTGTGTGTGTGTGTGTGTGTGTGTGTGACTGTTTACTCCTGATTGGTACCATGTCAGTAAAATTGACTGGGTTTAAGTAGTGCACTTCTTGTGGGCATAAGATCCCAAGTTCTGATGCCCACAGGAAGTGCGTATACTGTTTGGGGCTGGGGCATCCTCAGACTGATTGCAGTATTTGCACAGCCTTTAATCCCTGTGCTGTTTCAGACAGGTGAAGCAAACTTATTTTGAGAGGGTTATTACCGTATTGTGGGGCTCAAACTCCTGTCAAACCGTCTACATCTAAAGACCTTAAACAACATGCTTCCTGTGTTTCTCCGGGGATTACATCAGGCAACACCGAAAAACTCCCTAAAAGACCAAAATTATTGGATATAAAAGCTTTGACTGGAAACAGGACTCTCTTGGATCCAATAGATACCCCGTATCAGACAGGACAGGCACCTCTACTGAAGTCTACAGCAGCATTATTGTGTTCGGATCCTAACGCTTTGGGTCCGAGACCATTATCGCAGCAGACAGAAGTCATAGAAGCTTTCTCAACACCTTCCTTGAGCAAGTCTACCTTGGATCAAAGAACTTTAGATCCAAGATCTTGGAGCATTACTCCTACTCACATTTTAAAGCCTATTTCTTTGGCTCTGACTTCACAAACGTAGTCACCGGCCAAGTGTAAACATTCTTTTTCTTCCTTCAGATCGACTCATAGCTTCCCTCAACATGATATGAGCAGGATGATGATAAGTTTTCTCCAAGCCCAGATCCAGATGAGGATTACCTTGTCTCAGACTCACCTTGGAGCCATGAGAGAACAGACACCAATCGTGAAAACTTCTTTTCTGATCCATCCTTCAGTTTTGGATACCCAGAATCTGTTTCCCTAGAGAGAGAGAGATAACACCGGCTCTGAGAGTAAATCTTACTTCAACTCCTGAAAATGTCTTGGACTGTCTCTGCTCTGATCCCTTCAGATTAGGGTGGGCTTCGTATCCGAGAAGTCAATGCTGACTCAGGAGGATTTGGTTCAGCTCTGAGCCTGTTAGAGGTATCCATTCCTCTAGGGGTCTCGGCGTTCAACAGCTTGGGCCTGATGTTGTCCAGTGGCTTTGGATCTGGGGCATGTTCTGCTGTTTCCTCCCCAATAGCTTTAGCTCCAAGGGAGGGAGAGGGAGTCTCCTTGAGTCCATCAGCTTTCTGGGCAGCACAAAGGACTTTTTCTGCAGCCAGAACTGTGTCTTTTCAACCTCCAGATCCTGCTCAACCTTCATCTTTTCTGTGTTTTGAGTCTTCCTGTTCTGCCATAGGTCAGCCCCCTGAACAAGCTTCCAGGCCATTTCCCCCAGAGGGGACCCCCTTTCTTCTGATAACTCACCTGAACATTCCACAGAGGAGGTCCATCTCAATAAGTGAAAAAGAAGACACATGGACTCCCCCTTGGAGTTCCTGACCAAAGACACAGATTTTGATGAGGGAGAAGGATCCCCCAAATCTCCATCTCAAGATGTCTGCTTTGGAGACATTCTGGAAATCGAAAAGCAAAAAAGGTGGATGGTCTTCCCAACTTCCTTCTTCCAAGGAATCGGTGTTCCTGGAAACTTTTGGGGAGGCCCCATCTATGTCTTGGGTGACCCCAAAACTGCAGATGCACTTATTGACCTAGTCTCCCGGTGGGCATAGAAGGAGACAGACACAGTGGAGCCCATACCCAAACATATGGACAAATATCTCACTCCACTGGTGGACTGCCTGCATTAGAGCAAAGGTATTTCTGTTGATGCCTTTGTGGTGTCAGCAGCCACAAAAAGGAGCTAGCTAAGCAAAGCTTCTCTGTCCATTCCCAAAACAAGGAGTCTCAGGCATTGAACAGGCACGCAAAGTACATTTTTGCTTCAGCCACCTTTGTGCTGAGAGAATCAAATTATATGGCACACTTCACATGACTCCAAAGAGATCCAAAGAACTGACCAACTCTCTAACAGAGACCTTAATGGAGAAGGACCTTAAGAAGATGTCTCCTGAATTGGCTACTCTTTCTTTTATATCTAATTCCTTGATGAGGTTAATCTCTAATGCTGCAGAGTTCACCTCTGGAGCAGCCGGCACAGGTGTAGCCATTAGGAGACATGCCTGAATGAGGCTTTGCAGGTTTGTGGAACCCTTTAAGGCATTCTTCACCAATACCCTCTTCACTGGTTCCTCCCTGTTTGGACTGTCTGTAAAAGAAACACATACCCACAGAGAGCAAGAGTGAAAGACCTTGTCTGCTGTAGGGATTAAGATTTCTACCCCTCAAAGAACCTTTTCAAGGAACCAATGAGGCAAGAAGAACATTTGGTTCAGGAAATCTCAAGGTCATTTCCAGGATCCACATGAGGATTCCTCCTCCAGAGCAGAGGGCGAGGATTTAACAGCAGCCACTGCCCTAGAGGGAGAGGGGGACTGCAGAACCAGGACTTCAGAGAATCTTTCTCTGAGAGGTCCTATCAGTGCTCCTGAAGCATTGCCCAACTGCTTTTCTCTGAAGGCAATCAGGGGCTAGCTACTGTTGCACCTAGACACCTGGACAAATCTAACAAATGACAACTGGGTGCTAAACATAATTTCCAGAGGCTACCATATTCCCTTTTCCCTTCCACGTCCAAGTCCCAGAAGGAATCTCCCCGAAGTATCACCCAGTCAGAGAGAATACACTCTTCAAGAAGTTCAGAGACATTTAGAAAAAATAATCATCCAAAAGGTCCCAACCAAGCACAGAAGGTTTGGGACATACTCATGCTTCTTTTTGGTGCCAAAAAAGGCAGAATTTTACACCTGACCAAACTAAATCTATATGTCAAGAAGTCAGAGTTCTGACTGGTTATGATCCAGTCCATTTTGCAACTGCTTCACAAGGATGAATGGATATACTGTATAAATCTCAAGGACATGAACTATCATATCAAAATAGGCAGGCACTCCAGGAGATGCTTGAACTTTCAGCTGGGAGCCAGTCATGACCAATTCAGAGCACTGCCCTTTGGACTTGCCACAGCCCCCTGGGTGTTCACAAAATGCATGTCAGTAGTGGCAGCTCACCTGAGACTACAGGGATTCCAGGTGTTTCCATATTTAAACAACTGGCTCCTAACTGCACCAACAAAGCATCAACTTCCAGCCATGGAATATGTACTGCAACTCTTCATCCAACTGGGAATCACTATAAACCTTGCAAAGTCAAAGTTAACTCCTGTGCAAAACTTAGAATTCATAGGAACATAATTGAACGCAATCACACAAATAGCTGCACTGCTCCCACAACGTGTAATGTCTCTGAGACAAGTGCAAGTACTTCTAGATACACCCAAACCACCAGTGAGACTAATCCTATGAGCATTAGAATCAATGTCATAAACCATACTCTTGATACCATTAGCTAGATTCTTCATGCGGGTATTACAGTGGTCTCTAGCTGTCCAATGTCCATACTTTACCAACTGCTATTGATTCCTATCAGTGCAACCCCAGTCTGCAGACATCACTTCCAATGGTGAATGCTATTAAATGATCTGTAATTGGGCAGGTCTTTCTCTCTTCCCCGTCTAAGAACTGCAGTGACCACTGACATTTCCCTGTTGGGGTGGGCTGGGCATTACCAGGGAGAATGGTTCAAGGCACATGGTCCCTGACAGAGACCAAGTTGCACATCAATATCCTGGAGATGAGTGTAGTCCTCTTGATGTTGCAAGCCTTTCACTCCTGTCTCCCTCTGGGAACATTAGCAATTCATACCAACAATATGTCAGTAGTCTGGTACATCAAGAAGCAGGGGGAAGCTGTTCATACCCATTGTGCAGAGAGGCCATGAGAGATTGAGAATGGGCAATCTCTTCAAACCGCTTTCTCATTGCAATGCACATTTCCGGGGAGACCAACTTACTAGCAAACAGAATCAGCAGATCTATCTTTAGCCTGCATGAGTGGTCACTGAACCAATCAGTAGAGAACCAAATCTTCAGCTAATGGGGCCAACCCTGCTGCGATCTTTGCCTCTTCCCTGAACAACAAGTGCAGTAGGTATTTTGCTCTGATCCTCCCAATCAGAGAATCACTCAGAGACACTCTAGTCTACAACTGACCCTCAGGTCTCCTATATGCCTATCCTCTGATACCATTAATCCCCAAGGTTCTTCAGAAAGCCAGCAAGTTGAAGGGCACTGTGATCCTCATTGCCCCCTTCTGCCTTCGTCAGGTATGTTTTCCCTTTTTACAGTCTCACACCAAATATCTCCCATGGATATTAGATCCCAGTCAGGATCTAACCTCTCACCCATCAGGGATTCAGCATCCCAGCCTCTAATCCCTATGACTAATCGCTTGGTTTCTCCACTTCCAAAAATTCTAAGAAAGTCCAGGCTAGCTTCTTCAGTCCGACAGATCATTCTCGCTTCTGAAAAACCTTCAACCAAAAAGGTTTACAATAGTAAGTGAAAAAGATTTTTGATTGGGGCCTTGAAACAGAATATTGATCCTTTTTCAGCTCCAATATTTATTGACCATTCTTTTTTTCTAAGTTCACTTTTTCAAGATGGTGCCAGTTTCTTTACCATAAAGTTGCAATTGGCAGCTACTGCAAATTTTCACCTAAGGAAAGACTTTACTTCTTCATCCTCCCTCTCAACATCCAGACTATACAAGGTCTTTATGAAAGGCATTTTTGTGCTCAGGCCTCCAATCAAAGAACTCTCTCCTCCTTGGGACCACACCTTCATCCTGCAAGGTCTCATTCAGAAACCCTTTGAACCAGCTAATTGTTATGACATAAAATGTTTATCTTGGAAAACATTTTTTCTAGTGGCTATAACTTCAGTTAAAAGAGTTTCTGAATTGCACACCTTGTCATCCAAACCACCCTACATCTATTTTCTTAAAGACAGGATATCCCAGCTTTATGCCTAAAGTGGCCACGGAGTCAAATATCAAAAGTTTATTTACCAGTTTTCTTTCCTAATTATTCCAGTAAAGGTGAATACATGTTACATTTGCTTGATGTTCGTAGACAGCTAAGCTTCTATCTGCATAGAACAAACAAAAGCAGGAAATCTTAACAACGTTTTATATCCTTTTCACTTAACTGTTTAGGCCGGGCAGTATCCAAAGTTACACTAGCCAAATGGATTACTGATTGCATTTTGATCATTTACTCACTTAAAGGTATGCAACTTCCTCGTCCTCCAAAAGCTCATTCTACTAGGGCTATGGCTTCTTCCTTGTCTTTTTCTGCCGGAACTTCCATTGATGAAATTTGCACCACAGCAGCTTGGTCAAAGTCTCATACATTTGTCTCACATTATAAATTAGACATTGTCTCCTGAAAAAGAGCATCCTTTGGTTCCACCATGCTCCGGCATATCCTTCCATGAAGACCACCAAATATTTATATAGCTGAGGACTCTGACCCATCAGTGAGGACGAGTAAAATGGACAACATCAGATTTAGAAGTTATGTAATTACCATAACTTGGCATCTCTGTTGTCCGTTTTCATTCTTCCTCACTTCCCCCCATCCATCCCCCTGTCCATCTCCCAGCCTAAGCTATTGAGAGCCATCCAGACGAAATTAGGGAGCCATAGGTTTCTAGTTTGAGCTCCAGACCAAGGTGACAACTTTGCAGCCTTTCTTTCTATATATATCCTTTTTCATTTATATAGATATACCTACATACACACAGATGCATCATAAGTAACTGTTTATAGAGTAGCAAACTCGATCTAAGGAACTAGAAGAGATATGAGGCATTATGGGAGTGGGAGGAGCTTGAGACTTAGATCAAAAGTCTTGTGAAAGTGGCCAAATTGGATCTGATACTGGATCCTAAGACCAATCAGTGAGGAAGAAGGAAATTGGACAACACAGATATCAAGTTATGGTTAAGTACATAACTTCCATTTCTGCTCTAGAGTCTAATAAAAACTGTACCACTGCTGGTCTTTTGTTTAGGATCCCCTATTTCTTTCTCTTTGTCTATACTTTGATATCACACCTTGATAGGGAAGGCAATCTCTAGCCTGCATTCTAAATAAATTATTGGTCTCTTCCTATTCTATTATCTTTTTAATTATTTACTCCCAAGACCTTGGTTCTTTCGCCAGTTTTCTCCAATAAATTCCAGCCCTTTCTTGTCTTTTGTCTGTATCCCACATTGTAGTCCTACCTATCGGCATAATCTCCTTTTTCCATTCCTGTGTTGGCTTAGTTCTTAGAATACTTTTTGCTAATTTATGAATATAATATTCTGTATGGTTATTGTTTTTTCCTTAGAGATCTGCATCATCCCAGTTTCTCATTGTTTCTTGAGTTTTCCCCTGTTTTGTCATCATCCCTTTCACTTTGAATTATAGGCTTCTACTTGTGTTATGTATATGAGCCTTAACTATATAGCTCTGAAATATCCCTTCAAATCAGGTAATCCCGGACCACCTTGTTCTGTTGGAAAAATCAGCTTATCCCACTTGATTCTTGCTGTCTTCTATTCCTAGACAAAATCCTTTAGCTCTTTATTAATTGCTATCCACAACTTCTTTTCTGGTTGTTAAAATATGCCTGACCTGTGTATAAAACTAAATGGACTAAAACATTTTAACTATTTGTATCTTGCTATCCACATCCATAAAACAGAGTTTCCAATTTCTCAGCTTTTGCATTATCTTTTGTTTCATCTCTTCCCACATATCCTTAGCAACCTCGCCAGATTCCTTTTTAATCCATACTCCTAAAGACTTCATTTTATCATGTCCTCATAAATATGGATATCGCTGAACCAGTTCGTGTGTGGGTATATAATTTATAGCCATTGCCTTTGTTTTAGTTTTATTAATTTTGTATCCTGAAAAGATTTGAAACTGTCTCAAAATGTTCCACAATACTGAAATGTCCTTTTCTGGTTTTATCAGGTATAAAATAATATCATGTACAAATACAGCCAGCTTTTCTTGACTACCATACCAATTATATCCTTGAATTGTTGAGCCCCTTATTTTCTTTGCCAGTGGTTCTAACTATAATGCAAATAACAAAGGGGGAAGAGGATACCCTTGCTTGGTGTCTCGGCTCAAACAAATTATCAGAGAGGAACCATCCACTTTAATTTTCACCGCTGATCCCTCATATATCCTCCTAATCAACCTTATAATTTTATCAAGAAATGCAAATGCTTCCATTGCCCTGCTCAAACTCACAGCCTATTCTGTCAAATGCTTTCTCTGCATCAAGACCTACCAACAACAGTGGTATTTTCATACATTCTGCTTTCCTCTGGATAATCAGTGTTCTGTTAACTTTGTCAAATGTTTGCCTCCTGTCTACAAAACCACACTGATCCATATCTATCAATTTTGGCATCACCTTTTCCATTCTTTTAGCCGTCATAGACATAGACACTTTATAATCATAGTTAGGATTGAAATGGGCCTGTATGAAGCTGGATCTGATGGCTGTTTGCCCTCTTTAGGTATTACAGCCACCACCACTTTCTCCCAGGATGTTGGTGCTTCTCATTCTTTAAAATACTATTAAACAAAACCTTCCAGACCCTTATCAGTTTTTTACTCTCCTAGCTTCCAAACTTCCACAGGAATGCCATCTATTTCTGTGGATTGGTTATACATCAACATTTTCATCCTATCCAAACTGTTAGTAATTGAGCCTCATCTGCCTCTAACCTTGGCATATTTAATTCTTCCATAAACATTTCCATTTGCACCTTTTCTTGATTTCCATATTTCCCTGCTTTATACTGACTTTCATAAAATTTTCAAAATATGTGTAGTACCTGTACAGGATTTCTCGTTATCTTATTTGTTATAGACTCTCCAAGCTTGGAAACAACCCATTCCACTTTCTGTTGCCTACGTCATTGTGGTAAATATTTTTGTGCCCTGGGATATTATCAAAAAAACAGTTGCTTAACAGCAGTCTTTCTAAATCTATGCATATTATCGAGGTAATCCCTTATTTTCTGTTACTATTCTCTAATTGCTCCTCCTCTTGTTCTATGAGATTTCTCCTATTCTGCGATATTTTAACCCTTTGTCAGTCCCTATAAATAATTCTTGTTACTTCTTAATCATATCTGTATCTTTCATTTTCACCCACTTTTTAAATTCCACTTTAATTTTGTCCCTAGCTATATTTTCAGAAGAAATTCCTATCTCCTCTAATAACTCCTGAATAATTTCCAGTACCCATTCCTTAAATTCCTCTCTTATCAATAGATAGGTGGGAAAGCACCAGTGTTTCATTTTTATTTTAGTTGTTATTGGCACGATCTGAAATAGTTATTGGATGCATATCAAAACTTTCAATTAAATGCACATGTTCCTGTGAAATATATGTTCTGTCTAGTCTAGACCAGTTTTTGTGTCTTGGAGAATAATATATAAATTCACTTAGAAATCCTACTACTAAATTCACATCTTTCATGCCAAATATTTTCATAAATTTCTTCAAAGATCTACCCTCCTTTTGTTATATTATCCCTTCTGAGCCACCCAGATACATTTTTACTGCTGCAAATCAAATTCCAGTCCCAACCAATAAGTAATATTCCCTGCTGAAAGCTGATTATTTCTCCCCAAAATGTTCTTAAGCTCCATTTTTAGGTGGAATATAAATACCTGCCAGTGTAATCATCCTCCCTTGCCACTAGCTCCTTAGTACTAGAAATCTACCATTATTATCTTTTTTATCCTCTTCTGTCACTATTGAAGCTCATCTTGCAATCAATGTAAGTATGACTCTTTTCCTTTGTCCCAGGTATTCCACTGTATAACATCCTGAAAACCTTTCTTTATCAAATTCACACCTTCAGTTCTTTCCAAATTTGTCTCCTGTAGCATAGCTATTTGCACTTTATATTTTAATGCAGTTCACTATTCTTTATTTTATGTGTGTATCTGTGAGACCACATACATTTAAAGATAGTATAGAAAGCACTGTTATGTTAAAACGTTATTACCACTGTTTATGTTTAAAAGCTGTTTTGTTAAGTGTCTAGTTCCAGATTTTTTGTTACATGCATACAGTAATGTTTGGCAGGTTGATCTTTTATATAGTTCTTTCTTGCCATATCCATTTGAACCTATGTCACATCTTACAAAACTTTTTGTTTTATTGAAAAACCTCAAACAAAAAACTAACACATACCCAACACATTGCTAAAACCTATTAACTTAATACCAACACACAAAACTATGTACTTGTTCAAATATCAAAGTTTTACCCTCCTAATAGGAACAATTGTCTCAAACTGACAGCCACACTCACAGATTTGGGTTAATCTGAAAGGAAGGCTATGCATGCTAAGACATGTGGTATAGCCTCTGCTTCTACTAAGTGCTGTTTGGTTTTGTCTTATCTTTCTTACTGTCTCAGATTAAGAAAACACTTGAATGCTTTTAGAAAACATTATCTCTTAGCCATTGAAAGAAGTAAGTATTTTGTTTTTATTGCTCTGTCAGAGAGTCTCCATGGAGGCATAAGACTCAGATATAGAGTTGCTTCTACAAATACTTATTTATTTGCTAAACAATGTTCTTTTTTATTTATTTGCTTTCTCTTAAAACATGTTACTAGATCATGCCAAGGGCCTTAATTCTGTCATTCCCCTATACAAGAGTGAAAAAAGCACATACATTTTTCTTGTATCCTGCTCTTTTCACTAGACTTTTCTTATTTATATTGATGTGCCTACATTTCTTAAAACTGAACAAGGAGAAAGGAAAAAGAAAAATAAACAGGGGCACCTGTTTACTTTAGTATCCCCATTACACTTGAAAACAACTGAGAAAATTTTTAGTTTATAGCATGCATATTATATCATGCATTATAAAAACACTACTATTAAGAACACAATTTTGTTTTACTTGCAGTTAAGTCTTTCCTTCCTCTTCCCCTCCTAAATTTTCTTCCAAACATTAATGGCATGAAGTAGGGCACATGCTTTAGAGTACTCTACAGGTTTAACAAAGTCAAAAAAGTTCAATATTACCAGGTTTTCTTGTTCTGTCATGTTTCACAAATATAATTAATGCTTTGTAATCCCGCATTTATTTATCAGTTTCTGAGTTGTTAGTTTTATTCCTGCTGATCTCCATCCCCCAAATCAATTCTTTGCTTCATTATCAATGTACTCTCAGTTCTTTTAGTCAACTATTGTGCTTTTTTCTGTGTCTGAAGCATTTTCCACTGAAACACTGAATCACTGGAAAAGGTTTCACTGGCACAGTCTGTATGTGATCTTTATTAGTAGAAGAAAAAGAAGCAAAATCTCCTTCTGTTTTATAAGTCACTTTTTGTTGGACAAACTTTTGTGTTTCCTCTTTAACATGCTCTGTATCAAAAAATTATTTTGTCCCTCTAGGAAAGAATATTCTGAAAACAGCTGGGTACAGCAGCTTGAATCTCATGCTTGCTTCTCAACATTCCCTGATTAGTGGGATCAATTTGCTCCTCTTCTGCCTGGTGTACAGTGAGTAATCATTTTCCAGAAACACCCTACTAGCTTCCATTTTTAGTACTTTGTCCTCTTGCTACAGTTTTGCCAGAATCAACTCCTTCCGCTGGTAGGATTGCATTTTTTACTATTAAAGGTCTAGGTTGCTTTCTCATATCCATGATTAGAGCATACTGCCCTTTCAATTAACAACACCTGCTGCAGAATACCAGTCCAGTTGCTTATTTGTGCTTTCATAAAATTAATACAATCTGTTCTTTCCAGCTTCTCTGGTACAGTGGAAAATCTGAGGTTTTTCCCTATGTGCTCTGTCCTCTAATTCTATTATTTTTTAAAACATCTATTCTTGAGCAGTTTCATATTCAGCCAACCTTTTCTTCATTTTAACCTCTGATTTTGGCAGTTTTATCACCTCACCTGAATATGTTTTTAAAGCTTTGCCCATTTTTTCCAGCCTTTTATTTGAGTTGATATATTTCAGTGTTTTGTTTATTTTAACCAGGTCTGAGTACATTTGACTTATTTTTCCTGTAGGTTATGGAAGTTGTGTCTTGCACCAAAGCTGTATCTTGTACTGCTTTTTGCTGAATAACTGCAGAATTCTTCATATTTAGTGTTTTTTCCTCACCTTTTGTGAATGACTTTCTTTCAGGTTCTCTGAATTTCTTTTTTTGCTGGCATCCAGACAGTGCACTTACTAGCCAACTACTAAAATTTACCCAGGAATACGAGTTTACTGGATCTCTTCTGAGTTTTTGTTTTCACACTGGGAGAGCTGAAACTAATCTGTTACTCAGTGTACAGCCATTTTGGAAATGCTGCTGAAAGGCATTTTTTGATGCAGAGCAGGCTAAGAAGTTAATACAAAAATTTGTCCAACAATAAGTGAGCCATAAAGCAGAGGGGAACTTTGCTTCTCATTCTTTTGAAAGTAAAGCACACACAGAAATGTTTTCCATTGTTCCAAAGAAAAATGCTTGAGAGACAGAGGAGTTGTGCAGAAGAATCGGGAGTACTTGGAACTGAATTGGAATCTAGAGTATGAAAATGAACAAAAAGACTAGCAACAAGGAAATTAGTGAATAAATGTGAGACTGCAAAGCATCAGTCACATTTGTAAAATATGGCTGTATAAAAATAAGGGAAAAGAGTGGACTTTTGTTGACTTTATTAAACTTGAGAGAAACTGTGAAGCATTGCCTCATTTAATGTCATTAATGTTTGGAAGGACTCTGAGAGGAGGGAGAGAGGAGGAAGGAAAAAGGTAACTGTACATAAAACATTTTCTTTTCTGTAAAACTTTTCACACTAGAAATTGCATATTTTATAGTAGAGCATTTTAATTACTGTATGTGATAAACTTATAAACGTAAACAAATGCCTTTTTTTCTTCCTCGTCTCTTTTTGTTTTTTTGGTATTACGAAATGTAAGCATTACAGTGCAAAAAGAGAAGAAAAGCAAAAGAGAAGCATGTTTAAGTTAATAGGCTGTAATCTTTGTTTTTTTTAGGTGGGTGTGACGACTGGGGAGAAATGAGCGAAGGCTGCCAGTCTAGTCAAATATAATTTGATACATAATTCTATCAGCTGTATAAATAAATGTAAAATACAGGCCTGTATTTTTAAATGTAAGAAAACACTGTAAAATGTGAACTTCAGGATTGTTGCAACATTGCCATCTGCTGTAAGGAAAACCAAGCCAAGTATTTCAAATGTGTCTTTTTAAGTTGAAAAGATCTTATGAATTTCTTTAATGTTTTACAAGTTGGTTCCAGTGTGTCTGGATGTCAGTTTTATGCCCATTGTTTTAAGGCTAAAGTTTATGACCAGAATTTAGATATGGAAGGTGCTTTATTGCTCTAGTTTCTATTAGAATATACATGTGAAATGTCTTCTATTGTTGTAAGTTTCTCTGCAGGTGTTAGATTGCTAAATAATGCAGTTTGTTTGCCTGGGAAAACCTAAGTGTCAAAAATGATGTAATTTGGGGAGGGACTCAGCAAACATGTTTGTTAGTAATGTTTAAATACTATTTCTCACAAGAGACTAGAGAGCATTTTGATCTTGATATCCAACTTATCAGCACTCTGCCTTGTGCTCACATGTAAGTTTTAGCACTGTCATTTCTTGTAGGAATAGTTAAAGCTTCTTCTTCTTTCAGCTTTTCCTGGTTAGGGGTCGCCACAGCAGATCATCTGTCCGCTCATGATTGGCAGTGGAGTTTTACAGTGTCGAGTTGCCAGCCTGGCACCCAACCTTCCACAGAAGGCACACACATACACACACTCACACCTAGGGCCAATTTAGAGTGTCCAATCCACCTACTGCATGTCTTTGGGATGTGGGAGGAAACCAGGGCACCCAGAGGAAACCCATGCGACCACAGGGAGGACATACAGACTCTGCACAGAAGACACCCCAGCCAAGAATCGAACCAGAGAACCTCTTGCTGTGAGGTGGCAATGCTAACTGCTGCATCACCGTGGCCACCCATAGGAATAGTTAAAGCTAGTAAAGATTAATTAGGTATTTTTCTTTGAAATCAGACCTGTCCTACTGTATTATTTTAAGTT
This sequence comes from Protopterus annectens, assembly GCF_019279795.1. Taxonomy (NCBI): domain Eukaryota; kingdom Metazoa; phylum Chordata; order Ceratodontiformes; family Protopteridae; genus Protopterus; species Protopterus annectens. Next base: position 854,099,209 of record NC_056739.1, on the reverse strand, counting down.
TCTGTGTGATCTCTGAACTCTTAGATATCTCTGTGGTGTAGTAGTTTTGTCTTGTGTTTTAATTATTTATTATTAAATATTTTTAAAACCTTCTACCTGTGGCTGATTTGTGTAGAGCTAAGCTCTAGAGTACATTGCATATTTATAGAGGTTATTGTAATAGGCCACTCTAAAGTAAGCCTTGACTGTTAGTCATACTACCATTGGATAATAATATTGCACAGTAATAATTGTACACCCTTTTAAGGGTGTTTTAGTAGCTGATATTATTAACTGGATGGTGGCAGCAATTACTACCATATAGTCTGGGTAAAGGGGCACAGCTGGAGAATCTGTGTCAGCCTTTCACAGGAGTGTCTGTGAAGTTGTATAAGTACTTATCTCAAAGTGTGTGTGTGTGTGTGTGTGTGTGTGTGTGTGTGTGTGTGTGTGTGTGTGTGTGTGTGTGTTGTGTCAGCTACTTGGCAGGGACATGAAGCACTGGTTGGACAGAGAGGGTACTGGAGATTTTAGCTTTCCCAGTTAGGCTGAGACCTGGACCCTATAGCTGTGCCAATGGGAGTCTTATTGGTGACATGGAGAGTAAGGGAGCAACCAGCACCAGACTGACTATGATCTCTGTGTGCACTTAAGGGAATTTGTACTTTACTGTGTGTATTAGTTATCCTTTCCTCTTCTATGAGATAATCTCCCTGGTGTTAGTGGTGAGGATTGAGGCTTCTTGATTACTGGGCCAGGGCATGGTCATCACAGTGGGGAGGGGGTAAAAGTACACAGATCATAATATATGCAGAGCTGATATGTTTTCTCTTACTTTTGCATTAATAAATGCCTGATTTAAAACCCATGGCTTAATCTAATACAGTTTAAGTGGAAACAAGTATAATGAAAAGATCTCCATTAAAAATAAAAGTTTCAGCTTGTCAGGCTGCAACAGAGGACTAACATTTTCTTTTTTCTCTTATAGTTTCATGGAGGTGGTCTGATAATAGGGCAGTAAAAGAAACTGATTTCTTCAAGACTAATCTTATGATTTCTGAAAGAATACAAGTAGTTTTCACATCTGGGAGGGGTATTAAAGGTATAATAAAAAGAACAGGTGCCAGTTAGTTTAAGTAGAAGCACTGACAATAACATGCATCTTAGTATGGATAACCTCAGTTTCAGGTTAATTAGTGCCTGTTTTAGCAGATCTCTGACACAAATGTTCCTGTTAGGAGGGTTAAGCTTCATTATTGAAGATGTACATAGTTATGTGTATTATTTATTAACTTAACAGGTGATGGAGGTGTTTGGGGGGGTTATTAAAATAAAAAGTCTTGTAAAATGTGACATAGGTTCCAGTGTTAAGAAAAAAAATAATAGACATTTTAAAAAAGCTGCCATATATAATAGGTGGGAATAATGACTTCTTACCATAATGGCAACACTTTCCTTATTATCTTGGAATATGAATAGTCTCACGGGTCTAGACAAAAAGGAAAAACTACTTAATTATTTTAAGAAATGCACAGTGCAAATAGCAGTGCTACAGGATGCACATTTGGAAAGAACTGAGCATATGAATTTGATAAATAAAGGATTTCAGGATGAATATTTTGCAGAATAACAAGGACAAAGGAAAAGAGAAGTACTTCCATTAATTGCTAGAGGAGCTCCAGTGATGATGGAAGAGGGAAAACAGTTAATGGCTGATTTGTAGTTTTCATAGATTCATAGATTAGTACTAGGCTAACTGTCCTCTTGGGCCATTTTAAGCCTAGCCAATTACCCCATGTGAAAATCAAACCCTGCACCTTGTGTTTCTAAGGTAAGCACCTTAGCCATTATGCCAGCCTCTCACCCTTTAAGAGGCTACTGGAAAGGAATGAGGATTATGCTGGCACGTATGTATAGACTACCTAAAACTGCTCTTTTGGAGATTAAAAATTGGGAGAAATAATCAGCTTTCAGCAGGGAATATTACTTAAGGGGGACTAGAATTTGATTTGCAAAAATGAGTATGTATCTGGGGGGGGGGGGTTGAAAAAGAAAATATAACTAAAGAGGGTAGATTTCTGAAGAAATTTATGAAAATATTTGGTATGAAAGAATATAATTCAGCAATAGGAATTTGGAGAGAATTTACATGTTATTCCCCAAGGTAAAATAACTGGGCTAGACTTGTAAGAAATATTTCACAATATCATGTGCATTTATTTGAGAACTTTGATACACATCTGATAACTATTTCATATCATGTGTCATTAATTACTAAGATAAAAATGGAGGGTAATGAAGTAAAGATAAGACACTTGCGCTACTCCACCTACCTGAAAGAAAGAAAGGAATTTAAGGAATGGGTAGTGGAAATTATCTGGGAGTCATCAGGGACTATAGAAAGTACTGCAGAAGTTATAGCTAATGAGTGGAGTAAAATGAAAGTGGAGTTTAAAATGGAAAAAAAATCTGGCTAAGAAGTAATAAGAATTATTCCGAGGTACTGACAATAGTTTAAATGTTACAAAATAAGGTAAATCTCAGAACAAGAAGAGGTGCAATTGCAGAGTACTGAAGAGAAAATAGAGGAGTACCTGGTTAATATGCATGAGTTAAGAAAGACTACTGTTAAGAAACTGTTTTTTTTTATAACTCCAGAGCAGAAACACTTTTGGCAAAATAGCTTAGGCTACAGAAAGTAGAAAGGTTTGTTGCAAACCTTAGGGAGCATATAACAAGAAAAATAACCAGAGATTCTGTAGAGGTATTAGAGGTATTTTAGAGTTTTTTTTCAAAATTTGTATAAAGCAGGTAAGTGGGGAAATCAAGGAAAAGCACAAATAGAAAAATTTATGGAAGACTTAAATATGTTAAAGTTAGAAGTAGATGAGGCTCAACAATTAAGATAGGAGGTGATGAGATAAAATGGTGATATATAACCAATCTGCGGGAAAGTTTCCAGGAATAGAAGACATTCTGGTGGATATTTAGAAGCTAGGAGGGAAGAAAGTGATAGAGATCTGGAAGATTTTGTTTAGTAGTATTTTAAAAGGAGATGAGGCAACAACATCCTGGAAAAAAGCTGTGTTGACTGTAATACTTAAAGACTGTAAAGACCTATCTAATCCAGGTTCATATAGACCCATTTCAATTTTAAACCATGATTGTAAAGTGTTTGTCTTTAATGTCTAAAGAAGGACAAAGATGATGCCAAAATTGATAGATATGGACCATGGACCAAATGTGGTTTTGTAGAGAGGAGGCAAACACCTGACAACATTAAGAGATCAATGATTATCCAGATGGAAGCAGCATATAAAAAATGCTGTTATTATTGCTGGGTCTGGATGCAGAGAAAGCATTTGACAGAGAAAGCTGGGATTTATGAGTAGGGCAATGGAAGCATTTGCATTTCCTGATACAATAATAAGGTTAACCAGAAGGATATATGAGGGGACAGAAGCAAAAAAATCAAAGTGGGAGGGTAACTGTCTAATGCGTTTTTACTGAACTGAGGAATCAGGGAGGGGTGTCCTCTTTTCCCCTTTGTTGTTTGTGTTTATGACGGGTCCCTGCTCTGGGCCAGCAATCAAATAGACTCAATCCTCTCCACTGACTCTGGTCAGGGACCATCTCTAAGAACAAAGATGGAGTCACACATTATTTTTAAATGCAGCTGCCTGCACCAAACACAATTTTCCTTAAGACCACACAGGGAGCCTGCTCCAGACCTGGAACTGTACTCTCCTTCTCTCTCCAGATGCACACAAAACTCCACACTGACCTCCTTGGAGCTCTGTGTCCCTGTTCCCAGTAGGTGACACACGCAGTTGGATATTTGAGTTACACACACACACACACACACACACACACACACACACACACACACACACACACACACACACACACACCTTGGAAAGATGGCACAGATTTACTAGCTGTACCCCTTTCTGCCCAGACTCTGAGGTAATCCCGCTGCCACCAAACTGCTACCCTAACGGTCATACAAAGGGTACCTAATTATACTATGTAAAATTAATACTAATACAAATGGTAGGGTGTGACCAAAGCAGCAAGGCTTTCAGGACTGGTCACAGTGTCACTAAAACAAGCATAAATACTCTCAAGATGTTAAAAGTATTTGATGTCTCTCTTTGTCTGTGTGGATGTGTGAGATATATATCCTGTCAGAAATATTTCCTGTCAGGTTTCAAAGTGCTGCTGCGAGAGTTCCAAAGAAACCAGATGCTGATTAGAGGATGACATCACCTCCGGTCACCTGACTATGGTACAATACAGACATAGAGCTCTGCTAAGATCTGTAGCAGCATCTAAAAGCTATAACACAATTTCAAACTTTCCACCCTCCGTGGTTCTCTGATAAACATACGCACTTGATCAGTTAAAAAATACAACCTAATATACATACACACAGTCTTTCTGTCCAGCAGGATCTACTGGTGATTCATTTTTAACACAAGTAACTTTACAAATATATTTTTAACTCAAACATCTGTACAAATCAGTGTGATAGTCATATTATATAAAATTCTTTACAAAACTCCAGCTAGCTATGCTGGCATGTGCACACATGTACTGCTCTACTCTCCCTGAGACAGGTGGCACTACCTCATAACATCACAGTGTTATATTTAGAACCACTGGCAAAGAAAGTAAGGGACTCAGAAATTCAAGGATATTATTGGCATGGTGTTGAAGAAAAGTTGGCTTTATTTGCAGATGATATTATTTGGTACCTGATATAACCAGTAAAGGACATTTCAGTGTTGTGGAATATTCTGAGACAGTTTTTTTCAGGATATAAAATTGATGAGGATAAAACAAAGGCTATAGCAATAAACTATGTACCCACATATGAACTGGTTCAGCAATACCCACGGGGGCATGATAAAATGAAGTATTTATGAGTATGGTTTAAAAATTAATCAATTATGGTAGCTAAGAAGATGTGGGAAAAGACTAAACAAAAGATAATGCAAACATTGAGAAACTGGAAACTCTTGCCTGTGGATATGGATAGCAAGATACAAGCAGTAAAAAATGATCATTTTGTTTTATACAGGTCATGCATATTTTTATCAACCATAAAGGTTGTGGATGGTATTTAATAAAGATTTAAATTATTTTAATTGGGAGGGAAAGAGAGCAAGAGTCAAGTGGGATAAATGGTTACTCCCAACAGAACAAAGAGGTTTAGGGTTACCCAGTTTGAAAGGATATTTTAGAGCTACCCAGTTAAGGCTCTTATACATAATGCAAGCAGAAAGCTACAACTGAAAGTGGAAAGGGATGATGATGAAGCAGGGGAGTATTTAAAGAAAGAAGGAAAGAATGGGATTTTAGACACAGATCTTTAAGAAGAACAGTCATACAGAATATTACATTCATAAAGTAACAAAGTATACTAAGAACTAAGCAACAAGGAATGGAGAAAGTAGATTCTGCTGATAGGCATGAGTGCAGTTAGGGGTAGAAAGAATAGACAAAAGGGGTGCAATCTACAGGAGGAAGGTGAAAAAGGAACCAAGGTATTGGGATTAAATAGAGAAGGAAAGGTAATAGAAAGAGAAGAGGCAGAGAAGACAGTTGGAATGTAGGCTAGTGATTGCCTTCCCTATCAGGGATTGATATCAGAGTATAGACAAAGAGAAATAGATAGCAGAATCCTTAATGAAAGACCTGCACTGGCTAAGTTTTTAACTGAATCTAGAACAGAAAATGCTGTTAAAAAAAGGATAATTACTAGGGCATAAACATACTGCACAGTAACTAAAGGAATCAGTCAGAAGAAGTCAGAAAAGATTGGGAAGAGAGATTTTATATATACAGTTCACAAATAAACAATTGGAGGGACATATGTATGACTCCCAAATATGCAACAAAATCTAGAAGATTTAGGATTTTTGCATAGAAGTGTTTGTATAGATACTTTTATAACTCAAGCAGACTCCAAACCTTTTTTCGTCAGGTAGATGGCAAGTGTTGGAAGTCTGATGGAGAAGAAAGAGGTAACTGGAAATGTATGTTTTGGGAGTGTAATGAGTTGGCAGACTTTAAAACCTCCCAGCAAAGTACTCTGTCAGGAATACTGGGTAAGCAAATGAGTGTTAACAAAGGAGATTTTCTTTTTGTGCTGGGATAGAGGATCTTAATTGTCCTGACATATGACGGCCTTGTTAAGGTTAATTCCGGTGGCTGGCAAAAAAAAAACATTAATAGAAAATGGAATTCAGAATCTAAATCAACTATACTTGATGTAGTAATATTGTAAGAGAGATAAAAGAACAGGAGCTGAGATATTTAGAAAAGGGTAGGAGTAGATTACATAGAAAAAATAGAAATTGTGGGAACAATACATGCAGAAAAAATGTTTTGGAGGAGGAATGAGGTTTAAGAGTAGGCAGTAACTAAATAATTTATGTAATGTTGCTTAGCTTATTTGATGTGAAATATAATGTTTGTAAATGCGAACTTGTTAATATTGCTTGATTACTTTTATATAAATGTGAGTCTGTCTCTGTCACAAGTGATAATTCAATAAAGGTGTTAATACATAGACAACCTTCAGACACAAGACCCAGCCCAGTTTGGCTTTGTCAGGGGAAGGTCATAACTACTAAATCTGGTGGACTTGTTTAAGAAAGTCAGCAAGGCTCTGAATGAGGGGAAAATTGTGCATACTTCCTTACCTGGACCTGGCTAAGGCATTCAGTTCAAACTCACTGAACTGGGCATAAATGCCTCTTTAACTTGTTAGATTACCAGCTATCTTACAGACACAGCTCAGGAAGTCAGGATTGGTGAGACCACCTCCACTAAGAGACCATTTATCAATAGGATACCTCATGGCTTCATGCTGAGACCACTCTTTTTTGGAATTTATTTCCTGGAGGCAAAGGCTAATGTCAAGGGCATTTGGCTGACCAGGTTCACAGATGACTGCAAATTGGGAGTTATCATACATCCCCCATGACACAAACATCTTACAAGAGAATTAAAACTTAATGCCAAAAAATTTATTATAGTGCCTTTTAGGAAAACAGCCATCCAGGCTAATTACACTATTGATGAGACACCCCTAAGAGCTGAACAGGTAATCAGGGATATGTGAATGTAGGTAGATAGTAATCTGGCCTTTGACCAACATGTGGCCAAGGCAGTAACAAAATCATGCTATGTCTCCTATTTTATAAGTAAAAGCATGGCATTCATGTCCAAAGAAGTCATAGGGCCACTTGATTCAGCCCTTAGACCCATTATTAAGTATAATGCCTCCTTCAGCATGTACCTGATCAGGCATATGCAACAGTTGGAATGCCCACAAAGGCTCCTTACCAGGAGAATCCAGGATATAAACAGATAGTTCTATACAGATTGCCTTAAAGCCCTGTCTCAATGTTCTGTCTCTTACAGGTTACTGAGAAGCGATCTATGCCTGGTTTATAAGGCATCCTTGGATCCAGCTCTGATGGACCTTGTGATGACTCTCCACTGGACTAGTAATCAAGGAGCCTCAATCCTCACCACTGATACCTGTGAGGAGACATTCACTGGGAGGATAATAAGTACACACACAGTATTTCCAGCTGCAGCTCTCTGCATCAAGTGCAATTTCCCTTAAGAGCACACAGAGACCACAAACAGTCCGGGGCTGGTTTCTGCCTCTTCTTCCAGATCCCCAATAAGACTCCCCACTGGCACAGCTGTAGAGTTGAGATATCAGCTGAGTGACCAAGCCAAGATCTCCAGCACCCTCTCTCTCCAACTAGTGCTTTGTATCCCTGCCCAGGTAGCTGACACATGCACTCTTTGAGGTTTGATTTACACACACACATACACACACACACACACACACACACACACACACACACACACACACACACACACACACACACACCTTGGAAAGGCTGGCACAGGTTTACTAGCTATGACCCCCTTCTGTCCAGACTATAAAGTAGTTTTCACTGCCACTGTTCATTCCTGCCAGCTACATTAAGGCCCTTAACAAAGGGTGTCCAAATCTTACTGTGTAATATTGCTATTAACAGAAATGGTAGTATGACCAGAGCAGGGCTATTAGGAGTGGCCCACACACTGTCACCAAATAAATATGCAGATGCTCTCAAAACCTAAATATCCCTACACAGATCAGCCACAGTGAAAGGTTTAAATATATTTAATAATAAATAATAAAGAAGAAGACAATACTAAATATATATTCACAGTGACATCAGAGTTCTAAACCACAGGAAATATTTAAAATAACATTGCAGTTAAGGCTCACACAAAGAAAAAACAAAATCTAAACTAAGCTTTGCTATATTCCTGACTGTCTCTAAAAGAATTATACTGTTCCCTAGAAACTTACTTCATTAAAGCAAGAGAGATGTGATGAATGGTTCTTGTTGTTGGGTCCAAGACAGAATGCAGAATGTTCTGACTCACTAAGAGACTTCTCAAAATAATATCTAAAATATTACTGCTGGGATAGCTTGCAGAATTACATCATTTTTGGTCATCTGACTTCTAGTTCTCATGCAAACCCCCCATTGCTGAAGCTGGCATCTACCTGGAAAAATACTCATACAAGAGTTTTTGCTCAGATCTTTGGCAGATGATGGAAGCCATAAAACAATTCCATTCCTTCATTCTTCCAAAGTAACAGTTCACCCTAAAGATAATATAGAATGCTTCCTAGTACAGACTTTGTGTCTCTAGCTGCATTGAAACATCTTTATGGCATAGACTATAAAGTACTTTAATTTCAGATATTTTTCTAAAGTTTGTTGGACTGAGGCTAACCTCCTGTATTCCAGTTTCCACTGTTAAAATATATATATTTAAACAGTTACAGTACTGCATGTACATTTCTGTTCTCTTCCAGTAAGGCACACCATGGAATCATTTTAAACACAGCACTTTACAAATACATTATCAACTCAAACGTTTGTACAGAGCAATTTGATATACACGACATACAGTTCTAATACATTAGTAACACAAGCATCTTATATAAATTAATTTGATATTCACAAATGACATCATTATTTACAAAATTCCAGCTAGCTGTGCTAGCAGTACATCCTTCTGTCACAGAATTTTTGCACACCTGCCAACTGAACAGCATCAGAACCACTAGATCCAAGAATTTAATCTTGCTTGTGACATAAATAAAACATGTTGGCAAGACAGATATGTCAGAGCGTCCTCTTGCACAAGCAGAGTCTACCCATAACACTTTTAACTTTGACCAATGGATGAGAAATCAGAAATTTACCATGGGTCTATCCCCCACCATTTCTGATAGAAGTAGACAGTAACTATGTCCAAGCTAACATAGCCCCTCCCATAACCTTTAGAAATTTCCTAACATACCTTCTCCTAATAAACGCCCATGGTACATAGGGACACAACTGGATTGGGTTGGATTGTCTGACTAGGCTTATAAAGGCCCTGGTGGTCATTAGCCTAGTATATACCTATGTCCATGATGTCTGTATAATGTTTTTTTTCTCCTGGCCTCCACTGAAAAAGGGCACTGGTCAGTCAGACCTTCCCAGTAAACAAATGCCAAAAAGTTAATAATCAGTGCTTGAGATTCTGCATTATGTTAATTTGGTAAATTTGTCTCATTGCATTTTGATTTGCTTTAGTTTTATTTGCTGTATATTTCATTGTATTGTAATGCAAGGCAGACACACATCCCAGTAACCCTTGTCACAGGGTATGTATGGTAGTTGGATATTTTAACAGGACCTGAGAGACAAACGGTTCAGATCATCATAAACATATAAAAAGAGTACATTTTTAAGTGGGCCTTTTTTTAAGTGGCACATTGTTACAATTAATCTCACAAGACAGAAGCTACACTAAACCTCAACAGCATGTACAGGTGATCTGCACTGACACGAACCACAGGTATATTTAGACAGGGTGCTAAGAGTGTTGTAGCTTAATCAGTGTGTTGACAGAGAAGCCAACAATCTTACATAGTTCTGAATCAGGTTGTTTTTCAGCTTCGTCTGCTTTTACACTTGCATTCAAGTTCTGTTTTCATTGCTGAAGTCTGCAGGTGATATAATTTGTTTTGACCATTAGCAGATAATTAACTGAACCTTCTGCACTTTGTACCTTAGAGGAGGGAGTAAATATTCTCTGAAAGTACCTTTTGTAGAAGTAAAACACAACAAGCTTTCAGATGTATCATTTGTTTCATCTAGCGAAATAGATAAGTTTGTTTTGACTCCAAAATAATACCATGCATATGCACTGTGACTAGATTCAAGAGGAAAATTATGCAGTAATGCCATTTACTCTATTTTCATGCCCATTTGATAAAATTATATTCATTGCCATTACTGTTTTTATCCATTTGTTAACCTGGTAAACCCGGTAAATATTGTAACTGTTGGCAGTGCTACTGCTTAACTGCTGATTGTAAACATCTTCAGAAAAATGTAAATGAAATGGTACAGGACAAAAAAAGAACACTTGTGCCTCTGTCTTATTTGGGCCCTTCTTGTTTAACGATGCAGAATGTAGACAGGCAATATGTTGAAATCAAAATATGGCTCAAGAGAGCTTGTCTCAAATGACTAGCTGGTGTCAAAACCATGGACTAAAACTAAATGTTAAAAAGTGTATAACTGCATCCATCAGCATGACTCCCTCTGCAAACTATTACATTGACAACATACTTCTGAAAATTGATTTGGAAACCTATGTCGACAATGAACTGTCCTTTGATCACCACATATCCACTGTTGTAAGGATGTCCTTTTTCAGTGCACAGTTTATGTCTAAAGGTATTGCATCTATATTCAAGGATGTAATTGTTCAGCTGTACACTGCACTTATTAGGACAAGCATGGGAATATAATGACCCTTCTGACATGCACCTGCCCAAACACTCGTAATGACTGGAGTGACCACACTTTCTCACTAAAAAGATCAAGGATCTAAATTGTAAAAACTATGCAGACCATTTCAGAGCATTGTCCCTCTTCTCAGTAACACACAGTCTATTGAAAGGTGACCTCTGCCTTGCATATAGAGCTTCAATAGACGCTATTCTGTCAGACCTGTTACACATTTCCACCAGTTCAATGGTATCATAAATACCTGTTCAAGGGATCTCAATCTCTTTTGCAAAATAAATACAATGTTGGGGGATATGCTTGTATCATGGAGGCTGCTTCATCTATGGAACCTTCTTCCACACCACATAAAGCAAAGTAATTATTTTACTCTATTCAAATCTGGATGAATGGATGGTTAACTGGAGACTCACCCCGTGGTTGAGCACCCATGTCCCTCATGGATAAGGGAGACATGTAAATATCCCAACAAATCCTTATTTGGCCTGTCTCTAAGTTATTTGTATGGAAAACATAAGGGGCAAACTACAATGGGAATGTAAGGCTAGGCTTCTTAAGATCCTCACAGATCAATAGCATGTTAAGTAAATATTAACCTCTAACAAGTCTGTCCAAAACACAAGAAATTCCCTGTTTGGAAACGTAAGCCACAAACTTGTGAATTTTATTAGGACTCATTGTGTATGGTGTGGCAGTATAAATGGAGAATGCATTTAGTTTCCACTAATTATTTAGTATTACTAAGCAAGTCTATTTGCTTAAGTAGGTGTTATACTGATAATCGGCACTGTGGTTTCTTGTTAACTATTTTGACTTCATTTTCTTTTACCAGTATTCAGATCATCCAAATCCAAATAAACAAACTAATCAACAATGCTGGAATGAACAATGTAAATTTACTTGCAATACACTGGCTAGCAGATGTGTGAGAGGTTTCGTTAAAATCACTTTGTCACTGCGGTAGTGCATCAAGTCCCCAGATAACCATTAAACTAGCTGGTCCATATTATAGAAGCAGAAGAAAACACATTTGGAAGTCATACTGTTGTGCTATTCAGTCTGTTAAGTCAAATGAAGTGAAACAGAAGTGTGCGAAAGAATTTAACTGCAACAAAAACATTATGACTACTAATCAAGTGATAGGATGTATGGGGTCAGTCTATTAGAAACATCAGAAATATAATCAGCTTCAGAAGAAAGAAGAAGGAGTAGAAAATATATTTAAATGTTTATAATCAAAACATTTAAATACTTGAAAGGTTGTATTTTTGTAGTGTGCACATTATATTTAGAGCTGGTAAACAAAACTATGCTGCTTATGTGCTTTTGCCTGCAGGAAGGAGGATGGTCTTTATCATCTCGAGAAATGAGCACCTTTACAAGTCATGCAAGCTGTCAAGTACCATTTATATGACAATCCTACAAATCATGCAAGCTGTCAAGTACCATGTGTATGACAATCCCTTCTTTGCAGTCATTTAAAATTGCATTAATTGTTTGCGGATAAAGGTACAGCACACTGTGTACCTTTATCACACAATGTTTTGGTGCAGTATCTGAATATGATGGCTGTCACCTTATGTTACTCACTATTTTGATGCAATTAAGGCACTTTAACCTGCTTATGTTGTTCATGTCTGTTGTCAGTTCAGCCATTTTGTAAGACAGATTTTGAATTCTAACTAGGGGTTGAATAACTAGATATAGCTGTATGCTATTTGCAGGTTTGCAGAGTCACCCATAAAAATTTGTCTAGCTTTCTCTCAGAGCTTGCATTCCTGTAGTAAAGCATCACAGGTTTTTGATAATTGATCTTTACAGTGGTCTAGAATAAAACAGTCCTTAAAGGGCTTCTGAAGATTTTAGTGCTCAGATATGAATGCAAAAGAGGCAAGCCACTTCATAGTGAGTCAAAACAGATTTCTGCAGTAATGGCCTGTCCTATTCATAAATCATTTAATCAACATCAGCCCCACCATCTGTGTCACTGTTGGATCTGCCACTGGAAACCATATGGAACTGCCTTATATTTTCACAAATCAAGCTGCCCCTTAAACACAGCTTGATTGTAGGTTACATGCAGCTTTTAAAAGTATCTCTAAGGAAGATGTATACTCTTTATAAATAGAACAAGTACACAGAAAGTGTATTAGCGTAGTCTCTTTGCAGGATCCCATCAGTATAGTGGGGACTGTGATAGGGACCAACCCTCTCACATGTTCACACAGTGGTATATGGTGGCAAAAATGGGAACTGTTGATGTACAGCTCTCTGGTCAGGTTCTTGAAGTATCTTTGTTGCTATTCATTTTATTTTAATTGTATTGGTTAACTAAGTTAGAGCACCAAACTCTGTGGACCGTTCTCAGACTCAGCCCCAGACCACTCCACTGTCTGGTTAGGTGACTTGCTCAGAGTTACACAGTTAGGGAAATGGAGACTAAAGAAATCAAACCCAGGACTGCAGGAAGCAGCTTATTAACAGTTCATACCCTTTATTTTCAAACACCATTACTGAATTATCACTTGTGACATAGGCAAATTTACATTCATATAAAAGTAATCAAACTATCTTAACATAACAAATATTATACTTCAAATATTTAGTTCATAGCCTTAATCCTCTGCACCATCAGACAACAGCTGTAAGAAAGTGTGTTGCTTTGTTTGGAAAACTCGCACTTAACTGCTGCAACATGCATGTTTAACTATATAGTGCATCTAATAATAACCTCCTGTCAACGTTATTTACAGAAATGCTGCAGATGACAAGGAGCATCTCACCTGAATTAGATTCATGTGCATGAGGCCCTGAAATACTGAACATATGAAATGATTTGTCTTGTTCCTAAACCTAAGCATAATTGCAGAACTGCAAAGTTTTAAAAGAAGCTACAGGGAGGACATTTTAGAGAAATGGAAAAGCATGGGTGCATGTAAAACAAAGTGAATAATTGTTCTATTACTGTGGGGGAAGATAAGGAAAAAAATACTAGTTGTGTGACCAAATTTAACATATTGAAAATTGGAGTGGTTATGTTTTTCAGTGGGGAGTAGGTTATTTGTTTGCAGGTAGTTTGATTAAAAATAGTTTTGTGGAATATTTTCAATCAATTTTTATTGATGTTTGTTTGTTTGTGTCTTTCGGCTTTTCCCGGTTAGGGGTCGCCACAGCGGAACTCCGGTCCGCTAATGATTGGCAGTTGATTTTTACGTACCGGCTTGCCAGGCCTGATGCACAACCTTCAACGAAGGTACACCAATTCACGCATGTCTCCACGCAGAAGATGCTCTAGCTGAGAATCAAACCAGACAGCGTCTTACTGTGAGGCGACAACGCTACCGCAGCAAAATGTTGTATTTAGTGGAGTGCCATTTAGTTGAATGCAGCTGATGCATTACCTCTACAGGTTTTTGAATTTAAGCTTAGAGGGGATATTTGGATTGAAGTCAAGACTGAGGTGTTCATTTTGTTGTTACCAGCATTAGATTTACGTTTAAGGTTAGGTTTAGGGTTTGTGTTAGATCTGTGCAATGTGAGGAGTGTTGTGTGTGGTATATATTGATTGTGAAGGACATTGCCTGCCACAAGCAGTACTGTGGATAATTCTGTGTACTTTTGTGTTGTATGCATTTTTCTATAATTCTGGGCATTTTGATAAACTTGCTTTCAAACAAATGCCCTAGAATCTTCATAGTTAATGTAGTATATGTTAATTTTTATGTATCTAAGAACAACTTTTAAGAATGTACCTATAAATCGATTCAGGAAAAGCCAACTTGAAACAAACTACCATTAAATACTAGGATATGCTAAGCATTTATTTATTTGCAAGCTTGAAAAATAGTCTAATACAGATAGTAATATCTTTTACCACCCATGATTTCTAGATTATTTAGAATCCATTTAATTGTAAATAATTTCTGAAATATGTAAGAAACAGCTCTCAACTGTCTGATTTTGCGGAATGTTTCTAATTTTTGCTTTAGATTTTTGGCCTGTTCCTTATAAAATTTGTAGTTTTCAGGTTAGTCTTTGAAGATTGCAGTCATTAAATAATGACAGACATTTCAATTCAAACTTCATATCATTCAGAAAACATGTTGATGTAAAACCTGCTATTTTAGCAGCTTTCTGAGAGGTTGACAGGTGTGGTAAGAAATACTGTATAAGCTTTACAGTTAGGCCAATGCATATAATTCAAAACATTTGAGAACACTTATGGATGGTGGTGAGGTGCCAGATTCCCTCATGATCGACAGTTTATATTACATATGTTCAAAAACGAAGTGAGGAGGAGACAGAGTGCAGTTTACTGAGAATAGAAGCCAAGGCATTACTTGTAGTACTGGCCTCTGATCCAAGATGAAGGGGTTATGACTTCATATTTGATGACACGCAGGTATTGAACGCTGCTGTTTGGTCAAGCCATGAGCTATGTTAATGACCCTTGAAACTTGAGATGGAAGGGAAATGTCTACCACATACATACAGGCACTCGATATCCACAGACAAAATATTACAGGAAAACTCATCCCTTCAGGAAAGAGTAGCCCCGCTTTGTCTCCTTCAAACACAAATCTTCAGATTTACTGTTGCACTGACCTCTGTTATGTATTTGGTTGTAAACTAGTTCTTAGATCTTTTCTGGCAACAACCCAGGCCTCAAGACGTGAAGTAAAATATTTATTATAGTCAAGAAAAAATATTGCATATAATGACATGTACCTTCGTTGAAGGTTGTATGTTAGGGCTGACAACTCAGCATGTAAAAATCAACTGCCAATCATTAGCGGACTGGAGTTCCACTGTGGTGACCCATAACCGGGAAAAGCCGAAAGACACAACATTGGCATAAAATGACACGTATTAACCTAATATACAAGGATGGGAGCATTTTTCATTAATATAGTAAACATGAGTACCCCAGAGCAATATACATAATGTATGTTTTAATATTTACACATTGTGAGTGCATTGCAGAGAAAAGCATAGTGTATTTGACCATCTCTGTAACAATCACACTTGCAGCATCTGACAGGTGCTGTTTTAATTGTTTTCTTAGCAGTTAGATTTTATTTGCTCCTAATATGAACAGAAAGCCCTTTCTAATGAGCAGGGAAGGGTCATTTACCTACAACGTTGGTAAATATGGGGCTGCAGGGTATTAGAGCACCCCATTCAGTTGATTGTAAAGGGTAATGAAAGCAAACTGTTAGTAATATTTGTGGTGGTGAAGCACAGTTATACAGCTGTAGGATTTAAACAGGAGTGACTTGAGACAGTTTACAAGTGGTCTACCTCTAAGGAAGACAGAACAGTTTGGCAATTAATTCACAAAATGTGTATAACCAATTTCAACCACTTAAAGCTTGTAAACTATTAACTTTTTTCATAAAGTAGCAAAAAATTATTAGTCTGAAACCTAATCACTTGCTATTTCCTTAAAAGTGTGAAAGTTTACAAGTGCCACTGTCACTATGATCAGTAACAGTCAATGCTGGGGTATCAGATTCCATGCGCATAGCTCTGCCAATTTGTTAACTGAAAGTGAGATAAAAATACAGAACTTACAGGGGTTCAGTGGAACAGGTGAGTATTGTCAGGGTGTTGAAAGGTGATATGAAAATAACGATACTACAAATAGCTGTTTTCTTTGTTTCCATGGTCATGTGGCTTGCAAGTCGGGAGCAAACCTTCAGTTGCTTCATAACATTATCAGGTACTCTCAATGTATGCAAGTTAAGGGAAAGACATTGGTTATTTGTTTGCATCCAGTTTCAAAAGCAGGAGGGATTTTGTATGCTATAGCATCTGATATGTGTCAAACAGCAGAGCAGCATATTTTGTGAGACTTAGTGTGAGGTTTTTAGCAGTGAGATGTGAGAAGACCTTATTTCTGTGTGAGAGCTGTAGTTTTGGCTTCAGCCTTGAGAATACAAAAATCTGTATAAAGGGTTAAATGTAGATTTGGGAAGGTAAGCAATAGATCATTAATGAACAAAGGATGACTTGGCTCAGAAGTGATGCTTGTGGAACCCCTCTAGAAAGATGCCCTTGTATAGAATAGGTGACCCATTTTTACACTGAATGCATAGCCAGTTAAGAATCTGTTGAGCTGGTGACAAAGATCTTCCCTGAAAGTCAAACTACACATATGTGACAAAAGCCAAGAGATCAACTGTTTTAAATGCCTTTCATAAGTCTGTTAATGTTGCTGATGTGAGTTGCCTTTTTCTGTATTTACAAAAAGATATTGTCTGCACTGTGTATATGGTGCAGATATAGGTAGCTATTCTGGTGTCTGTTGCTGTTCTCCAGTTTGGCAGGCACTCCTAATTGGAGCAAGCCAGCCTAGTAGCAGTTTGACAGTTTGCTCTACTTTAAAGAAGAGTTTTTTTTAATGTCACACACTGCTAAAGCACAACTTTGGTTCAGACCACAACTGCTTTAGTGGCATTAGAATGTCAGTAATCCACCAAACACCCATTAATGTTTGTGCCTGAGGTGGCTGTTGCTCCCTTCGCTCCACCCTATCTATGTTTCTGATGCAGCTGTTTGAAGAGTGCCGTTTATGGATCACAAGGACATTCAATGAACAAGGATTAAGTAGTCGTAGTAGTGTAGTCACCTTTCTCAAGAATTTTTGCTGTCAGTCTTGAAGTAATTTAGGCCTACAGTCCATGACATTCTCAGAGAAAGGTACTTTTGAGACTGGGATAATAACTGACCCTGTATTAACATGCAGCAGGCAGAGTACGATTCGTAAGAGATAAGAATAATGTCAGTAAGATCTTCGCTATAACTGGTGCTGCCATTTTCAGAAAGGCACATTGCAAGCATCTGTAGGCTTGTTTGGCAAGGCTTCCAGTGTGTATTACATCTTTCACAAGATCTACTTTTATGGTAAGTATCTCTTTCAGCTGCCTCCCTTGTCAGTCTTCTGTCTCTCCATTTGTTCCTGTCAGTAACTGCTGTATCCTCTCACACTGGCACTTTGTCAGTTTTTAGGAAGTAAGCATATCCAAAACGGAATCTAACCCATTTCTCAACTACCTTGAAACTAAATATTTCCAGAACTTTGATAAGCCAATCTCCCAGTACATCTTCGTTCAAAGAAAATTACATTAACAGCTGTTTTACTGGCAGGAGGCCAGCCAAGAGTTTGATCGTGTACTTACAGATATTATAAATACTGCACATAATATTGTACTGGTCACCCTCATCCCCAAACATCTTTTTTTTCTGTTTTCTCTGACATTGCCACCCTTAAACAGTAATAATTGGATATTGTTTATTTCAGGTGGAATACTATCTATCCTAAATAAATATGGAATGTTTGTAGAACAACTTTTTGTCCTCTGTTTTTTAATACTTTTCAGTTTTGCTGTTCATGCGGGCGGGTTTGTGATTAATTACTCGATGGATGAGCCTTAAATGGATTCATGTAAATCAGTGGTGTACTCTTACAGACCCACTTAAATAAATAGATAAATATAAGGAACAGGGTGAAGGGGGCTGCAACCTTGGGAGTAAAGTGGTAAGGGTTGAGGCGCTGGCATAAAGGGGGAAGGAGTTAACATAATTAAGCTCTTTACTTCAAAGATATAAGGTATAGGGTCTGATTCTGACCTCTGAATATTGGCTAGGTTTGTAACGGTCTGCAGACTGGTAGCCTAGTGTTTACCGATAAACAGTAAAACACTACTACTCACTCGCACAAGACTAGTATGTATACTTATGGAGCCTCTGAATATAAATGAGAACAGAAGAAGTGAATGAGGTAGGATCTGAACAAAGGCCTAGATTTACTCGTTCTCAGTGCACAGCCTACTGACTTGTGGATTACTGCTGAGAACAGTCTTGTTGTTGTTTGTCTTTCGGCTTTTCCTGGTAAGGGGTTGCCACAACGGAACTCCGGTCCACTAATGATTGGCAGTAGATTTTTACAAAATGCTGAGGTGCCAGCTCGACGCCCAACCTTTAACGAAGGCACGCATGTCTTACGAACATTACCCAACCACTGGGAGGACTTACAGACTCCACACAGAAGGCACTCCCAAGCCCAGCCGAGAATCGAACAGGAGAACCTCTTGCTGTGAGGTAGCAATGCTACCGCCGTACCACCATGGCTGTGTGTATTATAAAAAAAACTCAGGTGTAACAAAATAAACAATGATTCTTTGCAAGCTTTTTTGAATTTAGATGTGTACTTGAATTCTCTAACGCAGAAACACAGTAACTTCTGTTTGTTTAAACTTAAGTCTGCCTTCAGAGGCAAATGCATTACTATTATCATTCTTAAAATTTGGAATAGATAGGCTTTCAAAAATATGAGATCATTTAAAGAAAACTAAAATAAGAAATGGCATATTTAATCCTGATTTTAGAGAGGCATTGTTTATTGTAACACTGGATTGCCATGTTTTTAACCTGTGTACAAATAAATGAGCACAAAGCAAATGCCTGACCTGGGGCTTGAACTACATGCCTCTGAAATGCAATGTAGTTACTCTGTTGCTAGTGAAACATCTGAGACCCATGTGTCTCAACTCCTTAGTTCAGATCACATCTGAGGCACTGCTTTTTTCTGTTGGCTGTGTCCCAAACACCTGTACACCACATTCCTGCAACTGCAGTGAGTAATCACTTATGTAGCCCTTGCATCATGCATTGAGGAAGTGTGGCATGCCTCACACTCCAACTGCAGTTACAGCCAAATGGGTCATTTGAACAAATTGTTCATTTGGGATATGATGGCAAAAATAGTCAAACAGGGAGACCAAAATGAATTATTACAATTTGAGAACGCAGGTACTTGTTATCTTTATGAAACAAGATAATTCTTCCCTTTGAAAAGGGTGGTGCACTGATACACTAAATAATTGAAGCAGTAAGATTTATGTGTAGTATGTAGAAGATGCTGTGCTCTTGCTTTCATATAAGCGATCAAGCAGCAGTGGTACAGAAAAATATTTAGGGACTGAGAATGTAAAAGGTTTTCTTTTTATTATTTTATTAATCTAGTTTGGGGAATGGGATACAGACTGAGACTACCATGTTCCATTTTCAGGAAGAGCTTACAGCAAGCATAAAGATTAAAGAATGGAAATCCCAGATAGCATAGCACTTGATATCTAAAGACACGCCATAATTACAACTCACAACAATAAAAAATAAAGTTAATTAGTATGTGTACAAGTGAGAAAAAATAGAAAAATGCCATTATACATACTGGAGTTGATGGATCAAATTGTTGACAGCAGAAGGTATTGTTTTGCTCAATAGAAAAAGTGTTAATGACTGGTTACTCAGCTGGACCAATGAACATCAGAGAATTACAAATGATGTTGTGAATGCACAAAAGGGTTTGAGACTAGCAGTAGCAGCCTTGAAAATGTAAGCATCCAGGCGGTACAAACTAGAATAGCTGATGTTGTCTTTTTTGTCTGATTCGACATGTGGGTTGTCAGATCTGGATTGTTCTGACCTCAGGGCCTTATTCCAAAGCTTTGGATCTGAGACCTCTGATGCCGCCCCTACCCACAGTTCCCCTCTCCTGTCTGAAATATCTCAGATCTTGGTTGCTGCCTGTGTAAACCAGACATGTGGACCGAGTGCTCCATCATTATTCGCAATAAGTGAACACTTTTCTTCCTCCTCCTTTAAAATATTTGGATAGTTCAATGATAGATCGAGTTAGGATTTAGTATATATAGATTAGTGTGTTTCTTATAGATTTACTGTGTGTGTGTGTGTGTGTGTGTGTGTGTGTGTGTGTGTGTGTGTGTGTGTGCACGTGTACGTGCGCAGGTGTACATGTGTGCATGCATGCGTGCATGTGCATTTATATAGTTAAGCATAGCATACTAGTTTATTGGTAACCTTTTCTTAGATAAGTAAATCTATATAGAGCTGAAGTACAAAACTCTAATAGCAACAGGTTTTAAAACGTGCTCTTCCTGTGTGCATAAAAGTTCATTGCAAGACCCACACTTGCAGTGTGTGTGTGTATTGCTTGAGGCATTCTCATTTATGTTTTGTGCTCTATTTATACTGCTTTCAGAACCAGAACCCCAGGGGTAGAGTCTACTCAGAGATTTTCAGAACTGTCACTGCCTCTTGGGGCTTTGGAACTTGACAGCTCAGTTCAGAGGTCCTCCTTGGGGCCTTCAGCCATTGGATTTGAGCCAGCTACTGACTTAACTAATTTGGCTAGTTCTTCTTTGCTTCCAGTGGATGAGTCAGCTTTTGAGGCTGTGGAGAGGGCCTTGACTGGACCAAGATGACTGGTACACTCCCAGAGTTTGGATTCATCAAGACTCCCTTTGAAGACTGTAGTCTCCTCCTCACATTGTGGTAGACAGGGACAGATGGATACCTTAGGCTTTGAGATGACTCAGCACAGGAGTCCCATGACCGATTTCGATGTGTCCCCTTCAGGAGTCCCAAAGCACATTCCCTGGAAGAGGAATTTTAAAAGGAAGCATACTGACTCCTCTGCTAAGTCTGTCAAAGAAGACAGTGACACTGACTTAGTTGAGGGAGAAGGCTCTACATGTTCCCCCGTGAAGTCGTCTCCTTCAGAGACATCCTCAAATTGATGAAACAGCAGGGGGGGGGGGGTCCACTGAAATTCCTTCTACTGATAAGTCAGTGTTTCTTGAAGCATTTGCGTCTGGCCCATCAACATCCTGGGTGGTCCCCCCTCCTGAGGCCTTAGTCAACCTCAGCACTCAGAAAGCCTGGAAGGAACTTGATGTGGCAGAGCCCATCCCACAAAAAGCCCGACAGATTTTTATTTGCCCCTAATGAAAGGCAGTTTTGGGCCATTGCTCCCCTGTAGATGTCATGGTGGTAGCAGCAGTTCCTCTATCCATCCCTCTAACAGGGGGTCTAAGGCATTAGACAGATTGGGGAAATGGACATATGCTTCAGCTGCATTCTGCATTCATGCGCTGAACTATATGGCTTACTTGACAAATTTCTGGAGGGATCTGATAAAGGAACTTTCAAATTCTTTGGTGGTTAACTTACAGCTGATATACAAAAAAGTGTGACTGCCCAGTTGTGTTTCCTATAGTCATCTTCAAATATAGCCATGAGACTGCTTTCTAATGCAGCAGATGGTGCAGCCTGTGTAGCTGGTACAGTTGTTACAATATGTCGTCATGCCTGGATGCGGCTTTGTGACTTTGCAGAAAGCTTTAAATCGTCCTTCACAAATGCCCCATATGATGGCTCCACTTTGTTTGGACTAAAGGTCAAAGATACACTTACCAGAAGTGAACAAGATAGGAATACCTGTCTGCCATTGGAGTCTGTTTATCAACCCCCTCAGAGATTGTTCTCCGGGAATCAGAGAGGCAGGAGAAAAATGTGGTTAAAAAAATCTCAAGGTTTTCAGGAGTACAGTTCTTGGGATAGGCCTCCCAGAGTCAGAGGTGGAGGCAAGTCCATGGATGTCATGTCAGAGGAAGAGGCAGGCTGCAAAAATCAAGGTTTCTGTGGATCATTCACAGAGAAGCTTTATCAGCATTCCTGAATGCTTGCCCGATTGCTGCACTATGGAGGTAGTCAGGGGACACTTCTCTTTATACTCTCAAGCCTGGCAAAACATTTCTCATGATATGTGGGTGTTAAGGATCATTACCAGAGGTTATACAATACCCTTTTTGGAAACCCCAAGAATAAAAAAAAACATTGGCAACACTCCACCCAATCAGTTGATATCTGCAGCAACAGCAGTTCAAAAGTTTCTGATCAAAAGAGTTATCTAACTGATCCCCTAAGATGAGTTAGAATCTGGAGTCTACTTGAGACTTTTTTAGTACAAAAAAAGACAGGGGACTGGAGACCAGTTTTGGATCTCCACATTTTGAATCAATTTGTAAAAATGACAAAATTCTGGATGGTTACAATGCAGTTTATTCCAATTCTACTCCAAAAAGATGATAGGAGGGCTCTATAGATCTCCAGGACACCTTCTATCACATAAAGATCCAGTAGCAGTTCAGAAAATTCCTACTTTTGCAGCTGGGAGCCAATCATTTTCAATTCAGAGCACTGCCGTTTGGTCTCACCAAAACCCACTGGGTGTTCACCAGGATAATGGCAGCAGTAACAGCCTATCTCGGGCTTCAGGGGAGCCAAGTATTCCCATATCTGGGCAATTGGCTCCTAACTGCTACCTCCAGGGATCTACTTCTAGTACATTAGTCATTCTTGCTACAACTATTGACCTACTTAGGCAAGTCTATAAAAATCAACATGGGCAAATTACAACCTGTGAAATCCATAGAATTCATAGACTGGCAAATAAACATGGTACATCTGATAGCAAAACTACCCTCAACACAGGTCAGATCAATCAGCTCAATTGCTTTTCAGATAATAATTCATCAGAACCCCCAGACACAACTGATATCATGCCTCCTAAATCTAATGGCTTCCTCCATCATGATGGTTCCTTTAGCCAGATATCACATGAGAGTCCTACAATGGACATTAGCTGTACAATGGTCTCAGAAAATTCGTCCCCTTCACTACAAAATATGTCTCACACAGGTCTGCAAGAGCCACATTCAATGGTGAATTTTGTCTGACTCAGTCACTCTAGGCAGACTCTTCCATCCTCTGGTTCCCAAAGCCACAGTGACCATGGATGCATCCCTTTTTGGGTGGTGGGGGCATTTTGAAGGGAGAACAGTCCAAGGAATATGGTCCTCAATAGAGGCCAACCTTCACATCAGCATCTTGGAGTTGAGTGGTCCTTCTTACATTGCAAGCACTTCAAGACCATCCACCCAAGAAAGTGATTGCCATCCTTTCAGACAATATATCAGTGATTTGGTACATTAACAAACAAGGTGGAACCCATCATACCCTCCTTGTCGAGAACCATGAAAATCTGGCAATGGGTAATATTTCCAAACCGCTTTCTAGTAGCAATACATAAACCTGGAATGTGCAACATCCTGGTGAACAAGCTGAGCAGAACTATTCTACAGCCTCACAAGTAGTCTCTCAACAAAACAGTGGCAAGAGAGATCTTCAGCTGCAGGGGCTGACCCTGCTGCAACCTTTTTGCTTCTTACCTAACCAAAAGATGCAGAAGTTAATTTGCCCTCATCCTTCTACATGGTCAGTCACTGAAAGATGGTCTAGTCCATCCTTGGCCTCCAGGTCTCCTTTACATCTTTCCCTCATTCCACTTATCACCAAAGTAATTCAGAAATCAATGGCATGCAAGACCAGAGTAATCCTCATTGCCCCCTTCTGGCCACGATAGGTATGGTTCCCCTTTCTCTGGCCTCACCTAGTTCATCCACCATGGGTGTTAGATACATTTCTGGATCTCCTCTTACACCCCTCCAGGATGCCTCTACTTGGAACTACAGGCCCTAAAATTAACACCAATTCTAACAATTGATAGAAAAAAAACAAGTTTTCTTCCCCCGTGGTACGAATCATATCTTCCTCATAAGGAAATTCTACAAAAGGTCTTACAAGAGAAAATGGATGCACTTCTCCATCTGGGCATCCTCTAAAGGACTAGATCCATTATTGGCACTGCTTCCAAAAATTCTAGAATTTCTTTCAGAACTTTTCATGGCTGGGTCAAGTTATTCAACATTTGGTGGCCATTTCAGACTTCAACATAGGGTTTAACAATGCTTCCATTGGTTCCCTCAAAATCTCCAAGGCTTTTCTTAGAGGTATCTTTTTACTGAGACCCCCAGTTTATGATCCAATCGCTCCCTGGGATATCACCATTTTTCTACAGTCTTTAACTCAGAAACCCTTTGAACCTGCAGCATCCACAGATATCAAGTTTCTTTCTTGGAAGACTATATTTTTGGATGCCATTACTTCTGCCAAACAAGTATCAGAACTTTATGCACTCTAATGTAATGAACCCTTTTATTTTTCATAAAGATGGAGTGCCGTTGAGAACAAATCCTTCCTTTTTTCCAAAAGTGGCTTCTGAATTAAATGTAAACCAACAAATTGAATTGCCAGTTTTCTTTCCCAATTTTTCCAGTAAAGGAGAACATATACTACATAAATTAGATGTGCACAGACAACTCAGATTTTACCTCTACCATACCAAGACTTTCAGGAAATCAGATCAATTATTCATATTCTTCTCCAAAAAAAGTTGGAACAATCAGTTTCTAAAATAACACTCTCAAGATGGTTAACAAATTGCATTTCCTTTGTCTATGATTCACTACGCATGTCTCCACAATAAAAGCCTAAAGCGCATTCTACAAGAGCAACTGGCAAGTTCAACAGTCTTTGCTAAACAAGTTCCTATAAGTGACATGTATGTACAACAGCAACTTGGTCCACAACTCATACTTTTGTATCTCATTATAAATTAGATGTGCAGTCTAGGATGCGCACATCTTTTGGCTCTGTCATACTGAGGAAATCCTTCCTTGACTCCATCTAGGTACCTGTCGGGTAGCTTGGGAATCTATCCCACATGTTGAATCAGGTGAAAAATAAAAAAAAAACATTGACTGTGAAAGTTATGAACTTACCATAACAATAGATCTGTGTTGTCTTCTTTTCATGTGGTTCAACTCCCCTCCCTCCTTCCACCTGTCAAATTAACACTGTACTTTTAGGGATCAGCCAGCTCTCCTTTGGACCATGTCTGATCCCGTGTATGTCCCACACTAGAGTTTTTTGTATTATTTATACTTACACACACAGACACACAGACACACACACACACACACACACACACACACACACACACACACACACACACACACACACACACACACACACACACACACACACACAGATATGTAAAAGGTGACCTCTGTCTGGCATACAGGGCATCCTCCAACCCATTACTGAGGTATTTACTCCACATCAGCAAGTCAAATAACATCAGAAATGCTCAGTCTAGGGATGTAAACTCTTCTGCAACATCAACAGTTAGGTTTGGAGGGACAGGTATATTACTCCAAGGATACCACTTCTCTGGAACAGACTCTCCATCCACATAAAACAAAACTCTTCCCTGTTCATGCTAAAGTTAAACTTGGATCTGTGGATGGATAATTGAAAATTTACCCAGGACTGCCCCCTGTACTACTAATGGACAGAGGCAGCTCCTAAATGCCTTATCTCTTGCATGGGTTCCCTCAAATTATCTGTGGTATGATCCCAGTTATTCTCATTAGCAGTAATATATATTTATTGACCATGGGATGGGTAAGCCAAGTCTAACAACAAATGGGAGAGGTTAATTCAAGCACCAAAAGGGAAATTTTAAAATGGCCTACAAGGTAAGCTAGCCTAGTTCTTGCCTATGAATCTATGATAGAACCTATCTATGACAAATTGCAACAATCTTTACACTAAATAGTCTAATATGTGACTGTGCAAGTGGTACAGTTGTCATGGTTTTGGTTTCAGTAGAGCATAGGAATCAACATGGTGGGGTAATAATCTGTACTGGTGCGATGCTTTCTATTTGTTATGAATGCAAACTAGAAAGTTAAGTAATATGCTTAAAAGTTAGAAGCACAGTAAGGGAATATCCAGCATTTCCCTGATAATTCATATTGAAGTTCTTTATAGACCCCCTCCTTAGGAGAGTTAAAAACAAGGCAATGATAGAATGAATACTTAAAATGGCACAAAAGGGGAAAATTCTGCTAATGGGGAAACAAAATGAGCATGTTTACTAAAGCATCTATACTGTAGCAACCGCCAGGATCATGTTCCTGTATGAATTCCTACTTAAAACATGTACCAAACAATTTGTGTTAGAACCTGTCCTCGGAAAACTATTGTAGAGATACAGGTGAAAATTTGGAACTGCCATTAAAGTGGAAAAATAATTATTTTGTAAAGCAGATCAAAAAGCATCAAAAAAGTCTAGTATGATTAAAATAGTGGCAAGAAAAGTTAAAGGGTAAAGAATATGCATTTTACTAATTTATTTATTTACCTTTGTTAGCTGGGCAGAGCCCACTTCTAGTGGAAACCCAGTCAGAAACAGTTCAGAAATGGAAAATTTCAAAGGGAAGGAGTATTTTTCAAAGTATTATTCCAAAGGTCACTACAGTAAACCCAGAATAAGGTTGAAAGAACAAAGAAATCAAAATATGGAACTGGATCCTCGACTTCCTGACTGAAAGCCTACAAATAGTTTTATCAGGAAAACATCACTCAAACAGCATCATTCTAAACACCGGGGTCCCACAAGGTTGCGTACTAAGTCCACTTCTTTTCACAATTCTAACACATGACTGCACAGCTACTCATCAGTTAAATAGGATCATCAAATTTGCAGATGACACCACAATAATTGGCCTTATCAAGAGGGACGATTAGGGGGCCTACAGGGAGGAGGTGAACCAACTCATTCTTTGGTGCACTGACAACTTAGCACTAAATGTTGGGAAAACCAATGAAATCCTCATTGATTTTAGGAAAGAAAATAAGCCACACACCCCTATCATCATCAATGGTGCTGTAGTGGAGAGAGTAAATAGCACCAAATTCCTAGCAGTACATATCTTGTAAGATCTAAGTTGGGCCACAAACACTTCCACTTCCTACCTTATGAAGAGAGCCCAACAATGTCTCCACTTCCTTAGGAGACTTCATAGAGCTAACCTCCCACCACAGGTCCTACTCACCTTCTACAGAGCCATGACTCTGAGCGTACTGACAAACAACATCATTGTGTGGTATGGAAATTGCTCTCAAGCTGATTGGAAGGCACTGGATAAGATCGTTAAACAGGTCACAAAAATCATTGGCTCCAACCTTTAATCCTTACAGGAGATATATTCAAACAGATGCTATGGCCGAGTCCAAAAACTATTGTGGGATCTATACCATCTGTCTCATGGACTGTTTAAACTTCTGCCAACAAGAAAGCATTACAGAAGCATTAGATGCAGGACATCCAGATTCCATAACAGCTTCTTCCCACATGCTATCAGACTGCTGAACAACAAACCCATAGCCTAACCTGCTAAATGGGTAAAACATTATTTATGTGCAATATGTCATCTGTTATTTACTGCATATCTCACTTTATACATCTCTATCTGCACTATGAAAACTGCAAACTGTAAGTTTATGGCATATATTGGTAATGGGTAAGTTTTACGTGTGCCTCTTTATTTATTTATAGTACTGTTTTTTTCTATATCCTTATATTTCTACCGAGTGTGTTCCTGTTGTTGTATTTGTTTTGTTTCTGCTGTAAAGAAAACTTTCAATGTTTTACTTTATTTATTTTTAGTATCTTAGTTTGATTTTATTTTTACTATTTACATTTTTATTAATTTACTCTATCTTCCTTCTGTAAACTGTCCTTCTTATGGTACGAGCCTGTGTATCAAAATTTCATGCAGTGATATGCACTTTCTCCTCTGCATTTATCTGTATGCTAATAAAGTTTACTTTGACTTTGACTTTGAAAGACAAGATAAAGAGACAGCAGTGCTATCATGTTACTAAGCCTGCCTATACTCTGAAGTATTTTGCAGTTTTAGAGGCCCTTATCCTCTTGTCTACCATGTCAGTTCTTCTTTCATTAGTCAGAAATAAATCTTAGGGTCTTCTGACTCTACTGTAGCTCCCATTCTTGAGAATATGTCCCATGTTAGCTTGGTCACCCTTACAAACACACAGCCTGTGGCTGCTGAGAAAATACCTGTGCTGGTTGTGGCTCAGATACCATTTACTCTGGTGGGAGGCAGATTATGATTGCAATATCAGGGAGCTTTTCCTGTCCCTGCCTCCTTAAAAAAATGTTTGTCACTCACTGGCTGAGATGAATCTGCCTCATAAGCATCATTTCTCATAAACCTCCTTGTGATAGAAGAAAATACTCTAGTTTCCACTTTTCCCTTAGTGTATGCAAATACACCATCTGCATTTCCTGTTTGTACACTAGGTCTGGAGTTAGATTTTTCAATATGAGCATTCCCATCCCCAGTTCAGGCTCCCCCAGAGCTGGCTTCACAATTATAAGTCCTTACATACCAAGAATTCATCAGAAGACTTTTCTGTACAGTAGGTGCCTTATAGCAGTAAGTGCTCCAGTGAATTGTCTTTCTCTGTTTTCTTCAAATCTTCCTTAATGAGGTAATGAAGTTAAACCTGTTGTTCTCTGAAACTGTATGGTGAATTGTCTTCCTGTACAGAGTCACCAAATTAAACACTGTCATTTTGATAAGCTCTCTTATTAGGAAGATACCATGCATTAGTCCAAAGATACTTGACCTTGTCTCATGAGGTGGCTCAATATGGGGACTTCAAAGTAGCTGCACACTGATCAACAGCCTAATTTTAGCTCTTTCAGTGTGAGAAATAAGGGCTAGCAATTCTGTCAGCTTCAGTAAAATCTGTTTACTGGCTAGTAAGTACACTGCTTGGATGCTAGCAAAAAAGAAATTTATATAACCTGAAAAAATATCAGCTAGAAAATGTGAAGCGAAAACACTGACTGGGGGGAATCCTGCAGCTTTTCAGCAAAAGGCAGTACAAGCTCCAGCTTTGGTATTAGAGATGGCTTCCAATAATTTAGAGGAAAAAATAAATCAAATGTACTTAGAGCTGATTAAAAGAAATGAAACATTAAAGGAGTAGATCAACTGAAATAAGATGGAAAAATAGTAGCTTTAACTAGCTATTTAGATGAACTGATAAAAACTGCAAAAATCAGAGGTTGAGATGAAAAAAAGGCTGTCTGAGTATGAGACTTCTGAAGAAGAGCTGTTTAAAACATGTTATAGTCAGAGGACAGAGCACACACAGAAAAGATGAGATTTTCTGTTGTACCAGAGAAACTGGAAAAAACAGACTGTATGAATTTTATGAAAGCACAAATAAGCAAGGGACTAGTATTCCAGAGCAAGATTTGTTAACTGAAAGGGCACCTACAGTGTATGCTTCAAGACTGGCCATGAGAAAGAAATCAAGACGTATTGGTAAATATGAAATCATACCAGCAGAAAGAGTGGATCCTGGCAAAACTGTGGCAGAAAGGCAAACTATTAAAAATTACAGATGTGTTTTTTTAAACACCTTTATTGAATTATCACTTGTGACAGGCAAATTTATATTATATTAAAGTAATCAAACTGTATTAAGTTGACGTCTACAAACATTATACTTCACATATATTGTTATATATCATATAACCTAAGCAACATTACATAAATTATTCACTTTCTGCCCTTTTTTAAACAAGAGTTGTCATTTTTAAACCATCACTTATGACAGAAGCAATCATACATTTATATAAATGAAAATAAACCACACTAACACAATCCTAGTTGCAAACATTTACATCACAAACCATATTGACACACTACCAGTTGCAAACATTATACATCATGGGTCTATATCATATTATCGCACAATGAAAAAAATCAAACGTCATATGGTCGGCATCATATGTTCGAATTTTTTGATGTGCGAGCGTGTCAACGGAGATCTCCATTACAGCACAGAATGGGAAGATTTCCCTTTTCTGCACTGTAGTGCAATCTCAGAGTTGGTATATTTAAGTAGCGTGGGGTGTGAGGGGTGCCGGGAGGCTTGCCCCCCCCTGCTTAAGATGTTCAGGAGTTAATTTTTGTGTGTTTTTTTGTTTTTTATTATGTTTAGAACATTTACGAGTTCGATCATATGGTGATGACCATATGATATTCAAACTTGTAAATGTTCGATAAAGTAATATAAACGCATACATCACTTATAATCCACCCAATCATTTTCTGTCAAACATTACATAGCTCATTTAAGTCATCTTTTAAACCTCATTCCTCCACTGTATGTATTGTTCCCACAATTCCCATTTTTTCCTAGGTAGTTTGCTCCGCCTCTTTTCTAAAGATCTCAATTCCAGTTGTTTTATTTCTGTTACTATATTCACTACTTCTAGTGTAGTTGGTTTAGCTTTTGATTTTCATTTTCTAGTAATTATTTTTTGGCAGCCACCATAATTAGACACAGCAAGGCCTTGACATGTCTAGACAATTCCAATTCTGTATCATAGCTCAGAAAAATCATCTCCCTTGTCACACCAGTCTGCCCACCCAGCATTAACCGACAGTGCATTCCTCAGGGAATCCTTAAAGTCCGCCAGCTCACCACACTCCCAGACCATATGCTCCCAATTGCCTTTTTCTTCCCAATCACACCTCCAACATTTGCTGTCTACCTGAGGAAAAAATCTCTGGAGTCTACTTGCAGTATAAAAATACTTATGCAAATATTTCCAAGCAAAAATCCTAAATCTTCTAGATTTTGTTGCATATTTGGGAGACATACATATATCATCCCATTGTTTCTTTGTGAATTGTTTATCCAGTCTCTCTTCCCAATCCTTTCTAACTTCCTCTGATTGATTCTTATCATTATTATTCAATATTTTATATGCTCCACTAATTATTTATTTTTTAATGGCAGCTTCTATTCTAGATTCTACTAAAAACTCTACCAGTGCTGGTCTTTCATTTAGGAACCCCTGTTTCTTTCTCTTTGCCTATACTGTGATATCATTCTTGAAAGGGAATGCAATCTCAAACCTACAGTCCAAATAAATTATTGGTGTCTTCCCATTCTATCATCTTTCCCTCATTATTTATTTGCTCAGAATACCTTGGTTCATTTGCCAGTTTTCTCAAAAAAATTCCAGCCCCTGTTGCTTACTGTCTATATCCCTAATTGCAGTCATCCCTATTGGCAGAATCTCCTTTCTCAATTTCCATGGTGGCTTAGCTCTTAGGATACTTTCTGTTACTTTATAGATATAATATTTTTTATGATTATCATTATGTTCCTTAAAGGCCTGCATCCCAAATCCAGGTCTCGCCTTGTTTCTTGAGCTTCCCCCTATTTCATTGTCATCCCTTTCCACTTTGAATTATAGTTTTCTGCTTGTGCTATGTATAGGAGCCTTAACTGTGTAGTTCTGAAATACCCCTTCATATCGGGTAATCCTAATCTGCCCTGTTTTACTGGAAGAATCAGTTTATCCCACTTGACTCTTGTCATTATCACCATCTAGATAAAGTCATTCAGCTCTTTATTAATTGCTATCCACAACTTCTCCTCTGGGTGATAAAAATATGCCTGACCTGAGTAAAAGACTAATGGGACTAAAAACATTTTAATAACTTGTATCTTACTATCCATATCCATATAACAAAGCTTCCATTTTCTCAGTTTTTGTATTATTTTGTTTAGTCTCTTCCCAAATATCCTTAGCTGCCACACCAGAATCATTTTTAATCCATACTTCTAAATACTTCATTTTTTCATGATCCCATAAATATGGATATTGCTAAACAAATTCATATATGGGTACATAATTTACTGATATTGCCTTTGTTTTAGCTTCATTCATTTTGTAGCCTGATAAGATTTGAAACCCTCTCAAAATGTTCCACAACACTGTAATCTCTTTCTGGTTTTACCAGGTATAAAATAATATCATCTGTCAATAGAGCCAGCTTTTCTTGACTACAATACCAATTATATCTTTGAATTTGTGAGTCCCTTATTTTCTTTGCCAGTGGTTCTAAATATAATGTAAACAAAGGGGAAAGAGGACACCCCTGCCTAGTTTCTCTGCTCAAGCAGAAATTATCAGAAAGGACCCTACCCACTTAAAGTTTTGCCTCTGTTCCCTCATATATCCTCCTAATCAACCTTATATTTTTTTCAGGAAATGCAAATCGTTCTATTCTCCTGTTCATAAAGTCCCAGATTATTCTGTCAAATGCTTTCTATGCATCAAGACCTACCAACAACAGTGGTATTTTCTTACATTCTGCTTCCCTCTGGATCACCAGTGTTCTGTTAATGTCAAATGTTTGCCTCCCCTCCACAAAACCAGATCCAGATCTGTGAATGTTGGCATTACTTTTGCCATTCATTTAGCCATTGTAGACATGAACACTTTATAATCATGGCTTGATAATGAAATGGGCCTGTTTGAAGCTGGATCTGACGGATCCTTACCATATTTAGGTATTACATCTTCCAATGCTTTCTGCCAGGGTATTGGTACTTCTCCTCCTCTTAAAATCCTGTTAAACAAAACCTTCCAGATCTTTATCATTTTTTTCCTTCCTAGCTTCCAAACTTCCGCAGGAAATACCATCTATTCCTGGAGACTTTACTGCAGATTGGTTATGCATCACATTTTTCTTCTCATCTCCTCCTATCCTAGCCGCTACTAATTGAGCCTTATTTACCTGTAATCTTGGCATATTTAATTCTTCCATAAACATTTCCATTTATATCTTTTTTTATTTCCCTATTTCTCTGTTTTATACAGATTTTCATAGAATTTTGAAATATTTCTAATACCTCTACAAGATCTCTTGTTACCTTCCTTGTTATAGGCTCCCAAAGCTTGGCGACAGTCCTTTCTACTTTCTGTTGCTTGAGTTGTTGCATTAAAAGTTTTTGTGCTCTAGTGTTATTATCAAAAAATAGTTGCTTAACAGCAAGCAATCTTTCTAAACTCTTGCATATTATCTAGGTAATACTTTATTTTCTGCTTAGCTTCCTGCAGTTGATCCTCTTCTTTTTCTGTGAGATTCCTCCTGTTCTGCAGTACTTTAACATTTGTCAGTCTCACTAATTATATCTTGTTGCTTCTTAACTATAGCTCCTTTTCTTTTATTTCCACCCTATTTTTAAACTCCACCTTAATTTTATCCCACTCCCTAGCTATAGTTTCATAAGTAATTTCTATACTCTTGCATAGTTCCTGAATAATCTCCACTACCCAGTCCTTAAATTCTTCTCTTCAATAGATAGGTGGGAAAACACCAGTGTCTCATTTTTATTTCATTACCCTTTGTTTTTATTTTAGTTATGATTAGTGCATGATCTGAAGTAGTTATTGGGTGCATATCAAGACCTTCAATTAAATGCACATGTTCCTGTGAAATGCAAATTCTGTGTAGCCTAGCCCAGTTTTTGTATCTTGGGGAATAATATGTAAATTTACTCCAAACTCCTATTACCGAATTCACATCTTCCATGCTAAATATTTTCATAAATTTATTCAAAAATCTACCCTCCTTTGTTATACTTTCCCTTCTGGGCCCCCAGACACATTTTCACTGCTGCAAATCAATTTCCAGTTCCTATCTGTAAGCAATGCTCCTTAACGGAAACTGATTATTTGCCCAGAATTTCCTTAAGCTCCATTATAGCAGTTTTACATGGAATATAAATACATGCCAGTGTAATCTTTCCCCCTTGCCAGTAGCCCCTTAGCACTACAAATCTATCATTATTATATTTTTTCTCCTCTTCTATCACTATTGGAAGTCCTCTTGCAATTAATATAAGTACTCCTCTTTTCCTTTGTCCCAGATATTCTGCTGAATAACCATCCTGAAAACCCTTATCAGATTCACATATTCCATTCTTTCCAAGTGTGTCTCTTGTAACATAACTATTTGCACTCTATATTTTAATATAGTCCACTATTCTTTCTTTTTTGTATTTATATATGAGACCATTGACATTTATAGACATGACAGAAAGCATCATTGTATTAAAAAGTTATTATTCCCACCTTTTATGTATAACACCTTTTTTTGTTAAATGTCTAGTTCCAACTTTTGTGTTATATGCATACACTGTTTGGCTGGTTGAACTTTTATATAGTTGTTTCTTGTATCAATTTGAGCCTATGTCACATCTAACAAAACTTATAGTTTTAGTGAAAGCCCTCAAAAAAAAAAAAAAACAGTACCCCTGTCATGTTACACATGCTGGTGTATTTGCTGTTCAGCTAAGAAATTGCGTTTTTGTATTTTGACCTAGCTGTTTTCCTGTAGCCTAGCTCTGTTAGCTAACTCCTCCCTTCTCTCCCATTATCTTCAGTTGTGTGTTAGACACCATTGCAACCACATGTCTATTGCTGGAGTGTGTTAAAGCATCATTATTTGACCTTTGGAATGCCATCTTGTATTAAGATCTTCACAGTTTGGAAATTAAAATATTTAACGGTCTCCACAGGTGTCATTTCAATTGAGTTACTGTCTGCTAACACTATCTGTGGTGGTGAGTAAACTTCTCAATACACCTTGCTTCAGATTAGGAGAGTACACTTGCTATGCACAGCCAGGGGAGGCAGAACAGTCAAATAATGTAGTGAACACTTTGGAATATTCAGTGTGGTGTTGTAGATGGACTTTGAAAGTGCAATTTAAGAATAAGTTTGCATCCTGTACCTATACAGTTCTTTGTTGCATAAAGAGCTTGCTTAATCATAAATTACAAAGTGTGAATATGTTTGGCAGGTTATGGAACTTTCAGAACAGTTCCAGAGCACAGGGCAGCTATTGAAAGATTTTCTAATGCCTTTAAATTTAGAGAGTATGCTTGTCTCCTAAGGATTTGTTTGCTCACTTGGGCCTGTACATGCCAGCAAGATACTCTCTGCACAGCGTAATTCTTTGGTGAGTCAACAATTCAGCAGTGATTGTTTGCAAGGATTGTGTTATATATATATATATATATATATATATATATATATATATATATATATATAAATCAATACATTTTTGATACTTTTCTCTGTCTCAGAAAAGACTTTAGCATTAACTGTTTATTACCAGCACAATGTCTTAGCAAAGCACTACACTTTCAGCAGAGGCTAATGCAAAGCAAGATGCAGAATTTCTTGTAGACTAAGATCAAATCTCTGACCCAAGTGCAAGAACAAAACACATCTCTAAGGTTACATGGAAGGCAAAACAGAATTATGAGACTGACAGGGAAGAATTGTTATCCAGTCTCACTTAATCATGGACTAACACTGTTAATTGTATGTCTGCCCTCTCTCAACCTGCTTATGATGCACTGAAATTAGAGGGTGCGCTTAGGCAATTTATTGCTACCTATCAAAGCTAGCGAAAAATATGCATAAAAAATATGTCAATTTACAGAGATATAAGTCTGAGGAAGCACAAGAAGAACTAAAGAGGTTTGATCAGCTTGATCTTGACAAGGACAGTTTGGCACTACAAACAAGGACTAAGGCTGAAGTCAGAATTACACAACTTCATGAATCCAGACCCCATCGCTCTACATCTACCAGATGTTACACCAGATCTAGTAGGTCTTTACAGTCTAGATCTTCCACACTCAGTGAACAACTTATCAAAGCCCGTGCTGATGCAGAAGCTGCTATGATTCAGGCAGCCTTTGCGGAAAGGAAGGCTCAGTTAGAGGCAGAAGCTGCTCACAGAGAAGTAGAAAGGGGTGTCAAAGCTGCACACAAAAAAAAAAAGCAGAAAGAGAGGTTGAAGCTGCACACAAAGAAGCTGAAAGGCAGGCTGAAGCTATCTGCAAAAGGGCTGAAATAGAGGCCTTAGAAAAACATTGTGAATATGCCACAGCTATGGCAAGGTTAAGAGTTCTAGTGCAAGCAGCTAGTGGGAGTGACAGAGACAGCATAGATCCAGTGGACACGTATAGTTATCTTAAATGCACTACAGACTATGTGTTCAACCAAAGCAACAAGCATTCCATTTTATCTGATGCTCCCGAAGCCAGAGGCACTTCCTCAGAACTATTAATCCCAGTGACTACTGCTGCAGTACCTCTCAACCAATGTCAGTATGACACATCTAGCCCTGCTCAAGCTAACCTACCACATTATGGAGGTAGTCACCAACCTCCTGTCAACCAAGCCTCTGCACCATTGCAAGCTCCTGCACTTATGAACTCTCAGCCAGTTCCTCAGGTTGATGCCCTTGCACCACCATACGTCCCAATGTCATTCAGCAATGGTACCACTGTTAATGTGAGCAACACTGTCCAATCAACAGCTCCTCACTTAAAGTCTGAACACACACAGAAGTATCACAGGTTGTAAAGTACATGCTTCACAAAGATCTTATCAAAACTGGCCTCACACGGTTTGACGACAGACCTGAGAACTACAGAGGCTGGAAATCCACCTTTAAGTCTGCAGTTGGTGATCTGGACATTACAGCTACCGAAGAACTAGATATGCTCATCAGGTGGCTTGGTCCCAGCTCCTCTGAACGTAAGCGTCTCAAGGCTCTTCATATTGCTAACCCAGATGTGGGTCTTAATGCTGCTTGGGACAGACTGGAACATAGCTTTGGCAGTCCTGAAGTCACGGAGGATGCTTAATTCAAAAGGCTGCAAAGTTTCCTGAAGATATCTGGCAAGGACAATCTAAACTTTCAAGAGCTTAGTGACCTCCTTTCTGAACTTCAGCTAGCCAAGGAAAACACACACCTTCCAGATCTCAGTTATCTGGACACTACTCGTGGGGTTAATGTCAGAAGAAAAAATTCAAGCAAGTCACATCTGTTTCAGGTGATGAAAAACTTCTTTATTTGCAGCTAACCAGATTACAGCAGCATGTTGGCCAAGATGATCTCAATCTGATCAGCTTGGTTACTGACATCAACTTTTATACTTTCCTGTTACTAGCCAAAATAGCTTTTGTTACATTTCTAACAGTTGACAGTTGGCTATGAAAAACATCTAGGATCACAATTTACCTCAGAAAAGAATGTTTTACCTCAAAACCACAGCTAGTGTAGAATGTTTACCTCAAAACCACAGTTAGTGTAGAACGTTTACCTCAAAACCACAGTTAGTGTAGAACGTTCAAAAAGGTACAGCATACTTAGTTCAACAGTGGTAGCTGGAATTTTCCACAGCCTGCCTCAGTATAGAAAACAGAGGTTATTCAAGTTCATAAGCAAACTACATCTATCATAGATAAAGCCCATCTTTAATAAACATGGTTCAATGACCTTTTCTTATCAACACTTCAGCAAATAGCAAATTCATTTTGCTAGATGGGAGAAAGAGACAAATAACAGTATGTTTTAAAACTTTTTCTCTTAACATTTCCCCCCTCAAAACACTTTTATTTGTTTTTTTTATTTCAGTAATATATGGTAAAAACTAAGTTTTTCTTTGCATACATTACTTAATTTGCAAGACAAACTTTTAAATTTCATAACATTTGCAAAAGTCACATTTCAATGTATTCACTTTCACCAGTCTGTTGCAACTGCTGGTACATCGTTTTCGTAACAGCAGTATCAACCAGTCTTTGTAGAAGACCTCTGATACAGGGTATACAACAGCAACCACATACCACCATGATAGCCACAGCGACTCCGACGGACACCAGGAAACTGCTGATGAGATGACTCCATTTTCCAAACCACGCTTGTAGAAAGTCTGTGAAGGGATTATTTACCCCAGAGTTCTCTGCCAATTCTTCAGATAACATCTCCAAACCTTTCAAAGCTCGAGTGATGCTCCCATCAGGGGCAGTGTTATTTGGAATATATGTACAACAAAAAGTCCCAAACATCCTGAAAACTCCTCCTTCTTTGGCCAGGAGCATATCCAACGCAATTCGATTCTGCCATGCCACCTGCAAAGTGGCCTCCAGTTGTTCAGCAATACCTTTTAATGCATCTTTGGTATAGTTCACAAAACGCTGCTGGTTATAGTAAATGTAGTTGATCCAGTCCACATTCTTATTGGGTTGAATCCAGACAAAGATGGATGCAAAACCAGCTGTTATTTGGTTTATTGCTTTGTATTCATCAGGCACGCCTCTTGGTATGCCAATGCTATCGATGTAGACACTGCTATCAAAGGATTGCTTCAGTGCCTCTCTTTTTCTCTTATTCAACCACTTCTGCTTTATTTCAGGTTCTCTTACGAAATTGCTTGCTGGAACTGGGAAAATGTAAAATGGCAGAATTAACTTTGCAAGTGCACAAGTTCCCTTCCAGGGAATCGTAAGCCTTGATCTGAGTTTGTTGTCTCCACATAACCACCATACGTCTGCTAAACTATGAGTTTGGTTCTCCAGAAATGGATTCCCATTGCCATTCACAGTAACATTGCAATAATTCTGTCCCATATTGCCATAATTCTTTCCTGTGCCATCTCTGGAAATGCACATATACGAACCTGGATAGGAAATCGCTGTAGGCGGTTTCTCAACTTTGCTTATGACTGGAAAACGCTGAGTTTCATTTTTGCATTTATCTTCAGTTTTGTTGAAGAATAACTTTAACAGACACGTTAGGTTACCTTCAGCTTGCATCAATGGGACTGTCGCTAGTTGCTGTTTACCTTCAGCACAAGAAACACAGTTCTCATGATGTGCCTCTCGGGTACTATATCTAAACCAAGACAACCATTCATTATGGTGTACGAATCCTGTCTCGAGTAACAACTGTTCTTCCTCTGTGAAGGCAAAATCTGCTTTACTTGTAGCATTTTTAAGGCTTTGCACTTTAAGTTGGAGGGTCCCCAAAGGATCAGTTCCAATTGGAAGAGACACTCCGATTCCATAATCTCCTGAATCACTTTCTTGTGGTGACACGATGGTTATAATAATCACTTCAGTACCTTGGAAATGCGCAATTTTTATGCTTTGCTGCCTGCTCTTATCTTTCTCCGGTATCACTGCACCACTTGTTTCCCATCCGTTCACATTTGTTGACCACCAAACATTTGACCAGGATGCACAGTCTCTATTGCACAAGTATTTTGCAAGAGTCAGGAAATCATTACTGTTCCATTTAGCACAGTCCAAAATTCCTTCACAAAGTTTTACCTTGAACATAGTAGTAACACCTGTTTGCGCCTGCAGCACCACCATTCCTTTTTCTCTCACAACTGTTCCTTCTCGTATGGACATATTTACTTTCGCCACCAAAATCATCATCAAGTACCAGTTCAAGTACCAGTTGAACATGGCCATCCTTCCTTTGTAGTCAGACTTTGCGTTCAGGGGTCCAATGGAGTCTGACCAACATCAATGGTAGAAGGAAAAGTCTTAAGTTTTTTACAGTGGGTGATATGAATCCACAAAGTCCTCTCTGCTATCTTTACAGCCGTAGGTGTTGAGATAAGTACTTGATATGGGCCTTCCCACCTGGGGGGTGACCAGTTCTTTCTCTTCACAATTTGGATCCACACCCAGTCCCCGGGTGCCACGCTTAACAAGGTTTCACTTCTGGAATCTGCAAAGGAGTCATTGGTTACAAGAGACTTGACATTTAGCAGCTTCTTCATATAATCCGCCAAATCCTCACCCCCCTCACGTTCCGCTGGCAACAATCCTTGCCACTGCGGGATGTAATATGGTCTCCCAAACAAAAGTTCAAATGGTGTAAGTCCTTTGTAGGAGGGTGAGATTCGCATGTACAGGAGTGCCAATGGAAGGCACGCAGTCCAGGATCTATGCGTTTCTGCCATCAGTCTGCGGCGTTTACTCTTCAGGACACCATTGTGTCTCTCCACCAGTCCAGCTGACTGCGGATGGTAAGCACAATGGTACTTGAGATCAATTTGAAACACTTGACTCAACTTCTGCACAATCTGGTTTACAAAATGAGACCCATTATCACTATAAATGCGCCTTGGTAAACCAAATCGGGGAATTATTTCTGTTGTCAAAAGCTTTGCTACTGTGTGTGCATCAGGATGCTTTACTGGAAAAGCTTCTACCCACTTAGAAAAAGCATCAATTATAACTAGACAGAACCTTTTTCCCTCTGAAGGTGTCAACTCAATAAAGTCCATACAGGGTGTGTGGAATGGATATGGAGGGGTAGGGAATGCCTGCTGAGATTTTTTAACTCCCCCCTGAGCATGATACTTTTGCACATAAACAAGATAAACAGAATTGCTTTGCATAAGTTGAAAATCCTTTACACCAAAACACCTTAGACACTATTTGAACCATTGTCTGTACTCCTACATGGGCAGGTCCATGGCTAACCAATGCAGCATATCTAAAAAGGTTTGAGGGTAATACCATTTTGCCATCTGATGCCCTATACAACCCATCCTGTTGAGTGATACCATATTTCACCCAACGACATTTTTCTTTCTGTGTTGTCAATGTTTGCATTACTTTTAGTGTCTCTAAGTCTAAGAGGTGTCTGGGCTCTAAATCATTGTCATGTAAAAGCAAATCATTTTCTTGAGCTGCCTTTTTTGCAGCCATATCAGCAAAAGCATTTCCCCTGGAGACAGGATATTTTTTGTTAGTATGTGCGGAACATTTACATATCGCTATCTGAAGTGGTAGTTGCACTGCATCTAACAACTGTAAAATTAAATCTCTATGATTTATTGGTTTACCTGTCGCAGTAACCATTCCTCTATTCTTCCATTGTTGAGTGAAAACATGTACAGTAGAGAAAGCATACTGACTATCTGTATAAATTGTCATGTTTTTACCCTCCCCTAAGGTACAAGCTCGAGTCAAAGCCACTAACTCACTGCTTGTGCAGAATAAATGTTTGACAATCCTTTTGCTTCTAAAACTTCAGTTTCTGTGGTGACAGCATACCCTACTAGTGTTTTTCCTACAGTGTCCTTCTTTGCTGATCCGTCTACAAACAAAACAAGATCAGAATCTACCAACGGAATATCCATTAAATCTGGTCGGGGAAGCACTTTGTCATGAATGCTCTCTAAACAAACGTGTGGAGTACCTTCTTCTGGAGTCGGCAAAAGTGTCGCCGGATTAAGAGTAGTACATCTTTCTATGGTCATATGTGGCTGTGTCAGCAGCACTGTCATACATGACAAATGTCGACTAGGAGATAAAAAGGTTATTTATCTTGCAAAAGTATAGTAGCTACTGAATGTGGAACTCGCAATTTTAATGGGTGGAACAAAACTAATGATGCCGAGGCTTGCACTGCCATGGCGGCTGCCACTACAGCTTGAACACAATGTGGCAATGCCCTTGCAACAGGATCTAATCTGGAGGAATAAAAAGCTATCGGTCTCTGTTTATCCCCATGCACTTGTACCAGAACCGAAGTCATATATCCTCCCTTACAATCAACCATTTGTACAAACTGCTTAGAATAGTTCGGAAAACCCAAAACAGAGGATCCTGCTATCAATTGCTTAATTCTATTAAATGCTTGTATTGCCTTATCTGTCCACTGTATATTACTTTTAGCTGCCATGGGAGTGTCATAGATCAGTGCGGTCAATGGCCCTACTTCTTCAGCATAATTAGGAATCCAACTTCTACAAAAATTAGTCACACCTAAAAATGACATCATCTCCCGTTTAGTCGTAGGCATAGGTGCTTCAAGAATTGCTTGTTTTCTTTTATTTTCCAATTGTCTACCTGCCTGCGAGATTAAATAACCCAAGTACTTTACTTGTGCTTTCCACAATTGTCACTTCTCTTTATTTACTTTATGTCCTTGCTCAGCTAAAAAACTAAGAAGGGCTAGGGTATCCTTTTTACAACTTTCCTGCGTGGATGAGGCCAATAAAATATCATCTACGTACAACAGGACCTGGCTTCCCTCTGGGGGAACAAACTGAGCTAAATTCGCAGCCATTTCTTGTGCGAATATTGTCGGACTCTCACAATAACCCTGTGGCAATCTGGTGTATGTGTATCTTTTACCTTGGAAAGTGAATGCAAACCAAAATCTACTCTCCTTGTGTAGTGGTATGGAGAAAAAGGCATTGCTTATATCTATGACAGAAAAATATCTGTGCTGAGATAGTAAATCATTAAGTAATGTATAGGGGTCAGGGACCACCGGTGCTCTTGGGATCACAGCTGAATTTACTGCTTGTAAATCCTGAAACAACCTCCATGACCCATCCGGTTTCTTTACAGGAAACAATGGAGTATTGCAGGGTGAATCTGGGCATTCAACAAGAATTCCTACCTGTTTTAGCTGTTCAATAACTGGCTTAATTCCTTCCTCCACTTGCTTACTTAGTGGATATTGGTGCTTATGAGGTCTAAAACCTGACTTTGCAGTTATACAAACTTCACCTGCTGTTTTCATCAGTCCCACATCCCCTTTCCCTTTTGACCATAACTCTACAGGCAAGGCACTTAACGCACTATCTTCCTCTTGAGTTAGGAGGATTTGTCATGCCACTTCTACTTTGTCATCCCTGAAGTGCATGCTTGGTCATGCCCAAGTCACCCAATTTAATCTTTGTACTTGGATCTGTTGATCTTTCAACTGACTTTCAGACATTGTGTTTCAAATCGTTACCTTTTTCGCCAAATCTACCCAATGTGTCCCCACTGCTTTAGTAACTGAGATATGTGGGCTATAACTTGAGCGATATAAAGAACTAATTTCCTTAGTCAAAGTACAGGTTACTACTGTATTACCTTGCGTATCCCAAAACATATCATTCAAAATTATCCTTGCACACTTGTGCTTAAAGAATTCTTTTTCAAATTCTTTATCTGGACCAGGGGCCTTATAGAACATTGTACAATGTAAGTGCGTCGCAACCTGCGGTGACCCACTCCTAGATTTACTTAGAGCTAGATTGATCAACT
Organism: Protopterus annectens; assembly: GCF_019279795.1. Lineage (NCBI taxonomy): Eukaryota > Metazoa > Chordata > Ceratodontiformes > Protopteridae > Protopterus > Protopterus annectens. The sequence goes on along the minus strand of NC_056739.1, from coordinate 854,055,934 downwards.
CTGTATCAACCCTCCCCGGGCCATCTGAAATCAAGTCTAGGCTATACCAGTAAAACAAGTCTTGTACTCCCTGTACTACTAAGCCATCTGCTAACCTTTTTGCCTCAATACCTTTAGGTGTGGGAATTGCCGCTATTCCAAACACATGCATCAAATCTCTTCCTAACAAATTAACTGGACAAACTTTTGATATAATTACCCTACAACTAACAGTTTGGTTTGTTTGTGGATCTGTGAACAGTAGAGGATGAGACAGTGGTTCCTTATAAATTTTCCCGTTTGCTGCTTTTACAAGGACAAACTCATCTGTTTCGCAGTTCGGAGGCAGAACTGCTGGACCCAAAAGTGTACGCGATGCACCTGAATCACATAAAAACTCCACTTTTTGTCCCTCAACCAAAAACTGTATCATGGGTTTCTGATCTAGATGCATAGCAATACCCAAATTTGCCAGGTTTATGACTTCACAGTCACAATCCCACCCTTCCATTAGAGTGTTCTGACATTCATCGTAGAGAGTGTCTGCCTCTTCATTATCCCCATAATGAAGATGGCACCTTTCTTTACTATCATATAGTCATGTGGAGCCCTTGTCCATAAGCTGTGGGGGATGTTGCCACTCTTCATAGTCGGCAGCGAAGTGCCCACGTCTACCGCATTTAAAACATTCTCCACGTTTTAACCTTTCCCTATAGGCTGAATGTCCACCCAGTTCATTTAACGTGTCCCATTGTGGGCCCCCACGTTTTTTTACACCACCACGGTGCCCTTGCCCCCTTTGGTCCTGTACTAAGAATATACCACCATCATCCTCTACTGCTAACACTTGTACTTTCTTTTTCTTTTTTAGATTAAAATGTCGCTCAGCATGCCGTGCATATTCAAACAAAGGTTGCAGTCTACATGTTCTGTGATCTACCATGTGCTTAGTAATAAAACTACTTATCGGAGCCTTACAACCTTTAAGGAAAGCATTTTTTAATTGCTGTTCATACGGACTATCATTAGTCTGATCCTGCGGAATCATCATTCCACAATGGTTATTGAACACTTCTGTCAGTCTTACAATATAATGATCTACAGATTCATCATCATTTTGAATGCACTGATTTATTACTGTCCAATCTGCATCTTGGATGCCACTTATCAGAAATTCTCTTTAACAGATCAGTGACTCGTGTGTCTAACACCCCAGAATTATGCTTTAATGTAGTGCCATCATCTGCCTTACATGTCCAAGTACCACAAACTAAGTGCCAATCTGGACCTAAGATTTGTCGCACTACTTGTTCTACTTCTAAACCATTTAGATGATAACTTAAACGCATACCAACTATGTCCTCATAAAACTTTTGAAAATTAACCTTGGGGTGAGGAATACCATCCATAGCTCGTTTTATATCCTCTCTAGCCCAGGGACAATAAACTAAAATAGTTGGTTCTTGTCCAGCATCTCCTGCTTGTGGGTTTGCAACTTGTATTAAGGGAAGAGCTTCTGAATGGTCAGAAAGTTTAATAGCCCAATGTCCTTGCCCTGCTGGTCCTGACCTTAACTGCATAGGTTGGTCTACCTGTTGCAAAGCAACTTTAGGTACTACGGGAATTTGTGGGTAAATTGGAGGGGTCACAACATTTCCTTAAACAGCTAATAACCCACCCTGCTTTACAGATCCCACATCTTCAAACTGATATTGAGGAGGTTCCCCCGGTATGGCAGCAGCAATTTCACCATACGGTGGGGCGGTTGCCTGCCTTTGTACTGCACAAACTGTATGCTCATCCTCCTTATCTAAAAATAAAGCTACTTTTCCACTTGGCACCAGTGATCCCTTTTGATTTATTTTCTCTTTTTCCTGACACTGTTTTTCTTTTATAGCTCATTTATTTGCTTCTTCTAACCATTTTTGTGCTTGGGGAAATCCCAATTGTCTTTGCTTTTAGTTCTAGTTCCTGCATCCTTTTTCAAATCTCTAACCAATTGTGCACAGGCATTCTTATTCAGTGTACCATCAAAATCATATTTCAACTTCCAATTCTTCAAAAATTTAACATTATTTTTGTTTAAACTTTTCATATACTTAGCATCAACATTTAAACAGGCATCACTCTCACACTTGCAGCAACTTGAACCCATGTTTTCCTAGATTTCTTATTTTAGGACTGTATATTTTAGGACTGCATCAAAATTATTTTTACAGGGCTTATTACAAAATGGTGCTATCTTAACGGGGATCCTAACAAAATAACAGGTAGTCCTAACAAAATAATCTTAACAATTATTCCTACCCACCCTTAACTAAAAATAAAACCCTTGTCGACAAGGTTAAATGAAATTAAAAGAAAATTGTTTTCATCCTACCTGAACCAGATGAGACTCCGTTTCCCCTTTTGGTTCAGAAACCGTCCCTCAGATAGGGATCAGAGAGCGGCCGGCCTCTTTCCAACGACAAATCAGTCAGAGGGCTTTCCGTCGAGGGAATCTTAAGATGAGAAACCCTCACCTGCGCAGGTTTTTCAGTCTCTCTGTCAGTCTGATCCGTATCTTCATAGAGATTTCCGGTCCGAGGGACCAAAATGTCAGAAGAAAAAATTCAAGCGAGTCACATCTGTTTCAGGTGATGAAAAACTTCTTTATTTGCAGCTAACCAGATTACAGCAGCATGTTGGCCAAGATGATCTCAATCTGATCAGCTTGGTTACTGACATCAACTTTTATACTTTCCTGTTACTAGCCAAAATAGCTTTTGTTACATTTCTAACAGTTGACAGTTGGCTATGAAAAACATCTAGGATCACAATTTACCTCAGAAAAGAATGTTTTACCTCAAAACCACAGCTAGTGTAGAATGTTTACCTCAAAACCACAGTTAGTGTAGAACGTTTACCTCAAAACCACAGTTAGTGTAGAATGTTCAAAAAGGTACAGCATACTTAGTTCAACAGTGGTAGCTGAAATTTTCCACAGCCTGCCTCAGTATAGAAAACAGAGGTTATTCAAGTTCATAAGCAAACTACATCTATCATAGATAAAGCCCATCTTTAATAAACATGGTTCAATGACCTTTTCTTACCAACACTTCAGCAAATAGCATATTCATTTTGCTAGATGGGAGAAAGAGACAAATAACAGTATGTTTTAAAACTTTTTCTCTTAACAGTTAACCTGATAGTTTCAAAGCTCCCATATGACATCCAAGGAAAATGGACAACAGTTGGATCAAAGTACAAGGAAGCAAACAGTCTCCTTTCCCCCATTTTCCTTCTTCTGCGAATTCATCAGGAAAATTGCAGAGACAAAAAATGACCCAAGCTTCTCCTTTGGAGAGTCCCACACTCCAGATCCATCCTCTCCTAAGCCTACAAACTTGCGCAGCTCATACAGAGACCATAGAGGTCCAGCCTCAATTAAATGGACTGATGTCTTACATACACCTTCTACAGTTCCCAACAAGGTTGATCAAAGCAAGAAAATCGAAAACCCAAATTGCCAATGCCCTATACATAACAAACCTCACCCACTCAGAAAATGTATTGGCTTAAAAATAATCCCTGCGAGAACGCAAGCAACTTCTTAAGAAATCTGGGATATATTTTAAATGTTGTACTTCCACCAAGCATGTTGTTAAGGACTGTAAAGCCATTATCAGGTGCATAGAATGTGACAGTGATGATCATGTACAAGCACTTTATCCATTTCAACATACTTCTACCCCGTCCACAGTTAATCCTCCCGAGGCAAAGCATGGTGGGGAGAATGTAAAACAAACAGTGGCTCCTACTCCATTTGCTGCCACATGTATTGAAATCTGTGGAGAAGGTCTCAGTGACAAATCTGGTGCAAAAATATACTTAGTCCGTGTATACCCCAACGGTCATCCTGAAAGAGCCGTAAGACTGTACACTATTATCATGAGCAAAGTAATCAATATCTTGCAAGATCAGAGTTCTTTGACCAGCTCAACATAACAGGGGCACTCTACCTTACACTCTGGGCACTTGTGGTGGCATTACAGAAGTCTCTGGCAGGAGAGCTAGTGGTCTTATAGTGGCTCCTTTCAATGGCAACCTAGAAATTCCACTTCCCACGGTCATCTAGTGCAACCAGATTCCAACCAACAGGCAAGAGATTCCTACCTTAGAAGCTGCTTCTCTTCACCCTCTCTTGAAGGTCCTATCTAGTCAAATACCACCCCTTGATAAAGATACTGAAATCCTGATACTCCTTGGTAGAGACATACTGAGGGTGCACAAGGTACATGAATATATCAATGGCCCAAACAATGTTCCATATGCCCAACGCCTGGACCTAGGTTGGGTTGTCAAAGGTAACGTTTGTTTAGGTAAGGCCAGGAGACCTAACATAGTTAGATGCATGTTCTTCCAAATGGACGCAATACTTGTTTTGAACCCTGTCCTCATCACTACTGTGTAAAAGAAAGGTTATGCAGTAATGGTAAGCCACAGCAAGTCATCCAAGGCTACAATAATGACGTATACTCCTGGGATGATAATCTTGACATTATGGTGTTTGATACCACTAGTGAAGCCAACCAGTTGGCAGCCACAAGGGTAGATAAGGAATTGTTGAAAATTATGAGTGAAGAATTCTATCAGAGCAACTCTAACAGCTGGGTGGCACCTTTACCATTCTGTACCCCAAGAATGAAATTGCCAAACAATAAGCAGCTTGCAGAGTCACGGTTTATTTCACTGGAATGCACCCTAAACAGGAAATCTGCAGTGAAAAAGCACTTTGTTGACTTTATGCAGAAGGTGTTTGATAGAGATTATGCTAAACCTGCACCTCCCCTAAAGGAAGGGGAAGAATGTTGGTACCTTCCATGTTTTGGTGTGTATCACCCTTGCAAGCCAGACCAAATCAGAGTGGTCTTTGACTCAAGTGCTCGCCATGAAGGTGCTTTTTTTAATGACCTTCTCCTCTCTGGGCCTAGTCTGAACAATAACCTAACTGGGGTCTTGATCTGCTTCAGACAAGAATTGATTGCATAATGGCTGACATCCAACAAATGTTCCATTGTTTCATTGTTTGTGAAGACAACAGAAACTACCTCAGATTTCGGTGGTACCGCAATAATGATGTCAATGACAAGGTCATAGACTATCGGATGAAGGTACATGTGTTCAGTAACAGACCATCTCCTGCAGTCACAATATATGGGTTGAGAAGAACTGCCCAAGAAGTTGAAAGGGAATTTGGGTCTGATGCATGTCAGTTTGTTGAAAGAAACTTTTATGTAGATGACGGCCTTAAATCTTTTCCCACAGTGGAAGAAGCGATCAGTCTCCTTGTCAGAACTCAAGATATGCTTGCTGTATCTAATCACAAGATTGTCTCCAGTAGCATCAAGGTAAATGGAGCCTTTCATTCAGAGGACCATGCTGACAGTCTAAAGAACTTTGAACTAGGGTCTAATATTACCCTCATGCAACAAAGCCTCGGGCTGCTTTGGAATGTTAAGCAATACTCATTCATATTTCAGATGTCAGCTTTTGACAAGCCCTTCACCAAATGTGGAGTTTTGTCTGTAGTAAATAGCATTTATGATTCACTGTTCTTCATAGCACCCTTTACCATTCAGGGGAAGATACTATTAGAACAGCTCACTTCTGAAAATGTGGATTGGAATACCCCTCTCCCCAGAGAAAAACAATGAAGATGGGAAACATGGAAGGATTCCCTGAATGCCTTGGAGAAGCATCAAATACCATGCTGCTACACCCCTACTGGAAGTATCAGTGCTATCAAAAGAGAGATTCACATTTTCCCTGATGCTTCCATTGAAGCTATAGCTGCTGTGGCCTATCTTAGAGTAATAGGATTAGATGGAAAAGTAACTATTGGATTTGTCCTTGTTAAGGTAAAACTCACTCCAAAACCTGCTCATAACGTGCCAAGGCTCGAACTTTGTGCAGCAGTGTTGGCCGTTGAAATTGCTGTGCTTATAAATCTTGAAATGGACATGAAAATTCATTCTTTGGACTTCTACACAGACAGTAAAATAGTACTTGGATACATACACAACCGAACAAGACAGTTCTATGTGTATGTCAGTAATAGGGTGGAATGCATTAGGAAGTTTTCTGCTCCCAACCAATGGCATTACGTTCCTATTGACATCAACCCTGCTAATCGTGGCATCTGCCTTTCAGGATATTTCTTGGACATCTCCTCCAGGATTTCTTCTCCAAGATGTTTTTACAAACCATGTTGATTCTAACTTTGAACTGGTAAACCCTGATTCCAACAAAGAAATCAGTCCTACCACTATTACACTTACCACTTGTGTGAAATCTAGAGTGAGGCTGAGTTATCATCATTTTAAATGTTTCTCCAGGTGGTCATCTATTGTACATGCCATTGCACGACTTATTCATGTTGCTCACCTATTTGTAAACAAAAACTACAATCCTAAAGCCTGTCGTGGGTGGCACATATGTAAAGAACATCCTTCCATCAATGAAGTTTCTCAAACGGAGCAAACAGTTATCCAAAGTGTTCAAGATGAGGTGTATTCTCAGGAAATCCACAGCATTTCAAAGGGACTCAATCCTTCTAAAGTTTGCTCTCTTTATAAACTAAACCCAATAATCAACAACCAGGATGTTTTCAGAGTTGGAGGTTGCTTGGGAAGGGCTGACCTCAGTGATATAGAACAATATCCTGTCATTATTCCAGGCCAACATCACATTGCAACATTACTGGTAAGACATTACCACGAGCAATCCCCAAAGCTAGTTATGAAAATAAAATTGTCAAAGATTCCAAAGACAACCACAAGGCATTTTATAGTTATGTCAAGAATCTAAATGGCAATGCTCAGATCTGCTCTGAGCTACAACAGAATGGCATTAAATATACTGATCCCAAGGATATTGCCAATATTCTGGCAGATCGATTTAGTGCCAACTTCAACCCCCTCTCACCCCCTAAAGGGCCCATCTCAATGCCAAAAGATTGCCAAATTCTGGTAATCATGGTCACACAGGTAGAAACTGCACACTCCAAAGCTAAGAATACAGCATCCATGGGACCAGATGACATCTCAGACTGTGTACTATATGAACTACAAAATGAACTGGCACCTCACCTAAGTGTCATGTTTAATCATAGCCTCACCTCAGGCTTCGTGCCCACTGAGTGGCGCACAGCTACAGTTATCCCACTCCACAAGGGGGATCTACCTTGGATCCCGGGAACTGCCATCCCATCAGTCTGATGAGCCTGATCTGCAAGGGCATGGAATGCATTATCATGGAACATATAAACAAAGACATTGACAACCTTCAAACATTGGACCCCACCCAATTTGGGTTCTTGAAGGGCCGATCTTGTTTCCTGAACCTGATTGACTTCTTCGAATCAGTCTCCAGAACTGTGGACGAGGGTAAGGTGGTCCACACAGCCTATCTGGACCTCACCAAGGCCTTTGACACCATCCCCCACTCTGGAATCATAGATAAACTTACTAAGCTGGGCATAAATCCCTACGTCACTCGATGGGTTGCCAACTGGCTTATTGACAGAACCCAGACTGTAAAAGTAACCGACTCCAAATCCAGCTCCAGATAAGTGACAAGTGGAGTACCTCAGGGTTCAGTCCTGGGACTGCTCTTGTTTGGCATCTACTTCTCTGAAGTACAGGCCAACACTAAGGGACTCTGGCTAACAAAGTTTACAGATGACTGCAAACTGGGAGCCATTATTGAATCCCCAAATGATGTGGATATTCTACAAAAGGGCCTTACAGAAACAGATGCTTGGTGCCAGCACCATGGGCTCAAACTTAATGCCAAGAAATGTATAGTTATCCCCTTTGGGAAAAAAACATGTACCCATGAATTACCACATAGGTGGCAGTACACTAAACACTGAAAGTGTGATGACAGACTTAGGGACACAGGTGGACAGTGGTCTCACCTTCGATAACCACATTGCCACAACAGTCAGGAAATCCTTGTATGTGGCACACCTCATCAGTAAGGGCTTTTCATCCAGAAAAAAGGAGGTCATTGTCCCACTGTAGTCATCCCTCATTAGACCCATTATAGAGTACAATGCCCCGTTTGGTATGTACCTCACAAGACATCTGCAATAGCTGGAAAGGCCGCAGAAATACCTAATTAAAAGAATCACAGGGCTAAAGCAGATGCCCCATGCTGACTGTTTAAAAAAACTCCAGCTATACTCTGTGGCATATCGTCTATTCAGAGGTGATCTCTGCTTAACATATAAAGCCATGTCAAACCCTGAGCTGTTGGACATGCTCCACTTAAAGAAATCCCAATCCCTCAGAGCCACATGCTCCAGGTATCTAAACCTTGTCATCACAATGAACAAAACATGCTGGAGGGATAGGTTCCTGACCCAGAGACTCTCCATACTCTGGAATAGACTGCCCATACAGGTCAAGCAGAGCATCTCCTTGGACCTCTTCAGAAGGAACCATGACGACTGGATGGGAGATAGGAAATTCACCCCAGGGATCATGTCAGTCACCCTGCTAGACAGGGGTCCAGGGAAGTAAATATTGTGGGAAGAAATATCCAGGGAATTGTTATGGCTAGGCTTGTATAGGCCTTAGGGCCGATAGCCTATTACCAACCTATGAACCTATACAGTACATGAGAAATGTAATTACACTATCAATATGGAAACAGTTCTCTCACATAACAAAAAGCAAGACATCAAACAGGTTGTAAGTTCACACACTTCACCTCTCACACAGGTTCAGGACACAAAACATAAACCTACATACATGAAGGTACTCACTAGAAGCCTACCAAAGGATCAGAGACCTCCCAAGGACAAATTATCTGCACACACCTCAACATATATAGAAACCACTGCACACAGCAACACACATATCAGTGTCTCACCAAATAAGCCCCTAAGGCAAAAACACCTCAAAACCTAATGTCTTGGTCATAGGAGACTCCATAGTCAGACACACAGATGCCTCCCTCATCAAGCTGGACAAGGAAAAGGTCATGCTTAGCTGCCTATCCAGTGCCAGGATCAGTCAGATCATGCATGCACTCAGGTCACTCAGCAACTATCGTTATGACTCTGTCATAGTCCATGTTAGGGTGAATAACTTGAGACACATTTCCTTGGACTATATGAAGACAGACATGATTGAACTCTCGGATTATGTGTCCCAGGCAGGTACAAACCTAGCCCTAAGCAGCATTCTACCTTTGCCTAGGATGATGCCACAATGTTAACAAAAAATGATTGACTTCAACAATTGGCTTAGCTTTTGGTGTCAGTCCAGGGGGATCCAGTATTTGTCAGCCTGGGAAGACACGGTCGACAGACCATGCCGCTTTGCCAGGGCTGGTCTGCACCTGTCTCTCCTAGGCTTTTGGAGCCTGGCTAAGTTGCTTGCCTCCCCCATAGTGTCTTTTTAGGCAATGTCAAAATAGCAAAATTTCCGACATAGCAAAATCCACTCAAGACAAACTCAAGGTTCTGCTGCTTAATGCTAGGAGGCTAAACACAAAACTCCACTCCCTGAAAGCATTCCTCACCTTGGAAGATGATGATGATGTCTGTGCAGTCACTGAAACATGGTTCAAGGCCGCAGAGAGCACCCCAGCTGTGCAAGCTTAGAATGCCTTCCACACGTTCAGACATCAGAAAGAGAGTGAAAGAACCAAAGGTGGAGGTGTATCCACTTTCATTAAAGCCAAGTACACCAATAGACTGGTCAAACAGTACAACTCTCTCTCAAACTACTTCATGCCCAATTAACTATAAGCAAAACACACTACGCATCATTGCTGCTATAGGTCCCCCTCCAAGAAATGGCTTTGTACCAGCAGAATGGAGAACAGCAACAGTAATCCCCTTGCATAATGGGGGGGCATCAACCAACCCTGGGAACTATAGACCCGTAAGTCTAACCAGCCTCATCTGCAAGGCCATAGAAAGGATCATCATGGGCCTTATCAATAAGGACATATGTGACCTTCAAACTCTAGACCCAACCCAGTTTGGCTTTGTTAAGGGTAGATCATACTTACTGATAGACTTCTTTGAGAAAATCACCAAATCCCTGGGTGAAGGTAAGAAAGTGATACCGCCTTTATGGACCTAGCCAAACCCTTTGACACAATCCCCCACTCAGATATCATTAAAAAACTCTCCCAGCTAGGTGTTAACCCTTACATCACTACATGGGTAGATAACTGGCTCACCAACAGAACACATACTGTCAAAGTTGGTGACTCCACCTCTACCAGTAGACCCATCACCAGTGGCATACCACAAGGTTCTGTACTGGGCCTTTTACTATTTGGAATCTATTTCTTGGAAGTTCAGACTAAATTAGACAGCCTTTGGCTTACTAAGTTCGCTGATGATTGTAAACTAGGAATAATCATTGAGTCCCCCAATGATGTTAACAAACTACAGGAGGGGCTAACACAAAAAAATGACTGGGCAAAAGTCATAGTCTAAAACTAAGCACAAAAAAGTGCACTATTATCCCATTTGGCAAAGTGGAATTCCCCACTAATTAAAATATTGACAGCACCCCTCTAAGTTCAAACCCAGTGGCTTGAGATCTGAGAACACAGGCTGACAGCAATCTGAACCTTGACCACTAGGTTTCCATGGTGGTAAGGAAAGACATCTACATTGCGCATCTCATGTAAAGGCATCGCATGCAGGTCTAAGGATGTTATAACCCCACTTTACTCGACCCTAATCAGACTATTAATAGAGTACATTGCCCCCTTCTGCACGTATCTCATCAGACACCTGCAGCAACTGGAGAGGCCACAGAGGTTTCTCACTAAGAAAATACAGGCCCTCCAAACCATGATCTACATGGATAAACTGAAAGCCCTGTCACTCTACTCTGTAATATACAGGCTACTGAGAGGCAACTTGTGCATGGTCTACAGTGCAGTCTCTGACCCTGACCCTATATAAAATGCTGCACATTCGCAAATCAAATATCACTTGAGTCACTAGCTCTAGGGATATCAACCTTGCCAGTGACATTAACAGAACATGCGGAGATACATATATGTATCCCAGAGATTGCCACTGCTCTGGAATAAACTTCCAATTCATGTGAAGCTGAGCTCCTCAATGACTCTTTTCAAGCACAACCTGGACAAATGGATGGGTGACCATAAATTAATCATGGGGGTGGCACCCATGTCCCTCATGGATAGCAATAGTCAGTGCTGCTCTATAAAGTACACCCAGCTAATCAAGGACAACTGGGGCAACCTGGGATTAACATGGCTAGGCTTTTAAAGGCTGTATGGCTGCTAGCCTAGTAACCTCCATTGAACCAATAAACCAATGAGCAAGTTCAGCACCAAGGTCATCACTTTACTGAAGGTGCTAATAAGAACTGCGGGTTTGTGGATTGATGGTGCTAGAAGGTGCATATCCTCCATACTTCATAAATGTGTCAAATGTAAAAAACTGAGAGGGAGACACCAGCAACAACAGATGGCAAATCTCCTGCTTAACAGACTAAGCACAGATCCACCCTTTACTTATGTTGGCATGGATGTTTTTGGCCCCTGGTCTGTAGCAACTTGTAGAACTCATCAAAGAAAGTTGCTAACAGCAAATGTTGGGCCATACTGTTTACTTGTCTCCGCATTCATGCTGTGCACATTGAAGTCATGGAGACTTCATGTTTCATTAATGCCTTCAGAAGATTTCTCTCTGTAAGAGGACCAGTAAAGCTCCTAAGATATGACTGCAGAACCAACTTTACAGGGGCAAACAATGATTTGGAAGTAAGGAAGTTCTTAATTAGCAAAGGGTGTGACTGGAAGTTCAATCCTCCTCATTCGTCTCACATGGGAGGTTCTTGGGAACACATGATTGGGATCACTCAAATGATCCTAGATTCTATGCTGCTCAGTCTCAAATCTTCCCAACTCACTCACAAGATCTTAACTACCCTTCTGGCAGAGGTCTCTGCCATAATCAATGGCAGACCTTTAGTTCCAGTGTCTGTGGACCCAGATTCTCCATTGTTGCTCACTCCAGCTACTCTGCTCACTCAGAAAATCAGAGTAGTGCTTGCTCCTCCACGGGACCTTGACTGCTCTAATATTCATAGATGACAATGGAAACAACTTCAACACCTTCTAATGTGTTCTGGACTCTTTGGAAGAAGGAATACCTTTCCACTCCTCAAGGTCATAGCAAATGGCAATTCGATAAGCCAAATTTAAGAGTAGGTGATGTGGTTCTTCTTAAAGACAAAGATGTTCATCATAACCACTGGCCCATGGGACTCATTACACAAACTATACCCAGAAATGATGGAAAGGTTCGGAAGGTTGTGGTTAAGGTAATGAAGGAAGGTTCAGAGTGACCTTTCTTCAGACCTGTCACCGATCTGGTGTTACTTCTTTCCAAGCATGAAAACGCATCTTCAGAGTCTGCTACCTGAACTTTCATCTGTTCCCGTTCTTGCTTGTCCAGTCTTCAGAGGTGTTCATTATGATTTTTGCATTTATTCTCTTGTTCTCCCCTCCCTCTTGTTTTTCAGGTTCCAGAGGATAAAGAGGTTTCAAATATATCATGGACTTAATGTTTATTGTTATTGTTGTTTGGTGAAATCTAAAGATTCCAGGCAGGAAGTGTCATGTTACACACGCTAGTGTATTTACTGTTCAGTTAAGAAATTGCCTTTTTTGTATTTTGTCCTAGCTGTTTTTCTGTAGTCTAGCTCTGTTAACTAACTCCTCCCTTCTCCCCCATTTTCTTCAGTTGTGTGTTAGACTCCATTGTAGCTACATGTGTATTGCTGGAGTGGAATGCCATCTTGTATTAAGATCCCACAGTTTGGAAATTAAACTATTTAATGGTCTCCACAGGTGTCATTTCAATTGAGTCGCTATCTGCTAACCCTATCTGTGGTGTTGAGTAAACTCAATACATCTTGCTTCAGATTAGGAGATTACACTTGCTATGCACAGCCAGGGAAGGCAGAACAACCCCCCCCCCAAAACCCATTAATTTGATTTTAACACACAAAACTATGTACATCTTCAAATATCAAAGTTTTCCCTCTTATCCCAAACTGACAGCCACATTCACAGACTTGAGTTAACTTAAAAGAAAGGATATCCATGCTAAGATACATGGTGCAGCATGTGCTTCTACTAAGTGCTAAACGGTTTTGCCATATCTTTATAGCTCTCCCAGCTGGAAAACCCCATGAATGTTTTCAGAAAACATTATCTCCTAGCCGGTTTCACTTTTCCTTTTTTTCCCCCAGCCAGTCACTCTCCACCAGACTGTAACCAATTTCTCATTAACAGATTGCATGGAGACAAGTGAACCAAACAGTCAATTTCTCTCTGTTTTTTCATTGTACTGCCTACATTTCTTAAAACTGAACAAGAAATAAAGAGAGAAGGGAGAAAGAAAGGGAAAAAAGAATAGTAGCACCCATTTACAATCCCCATTACGCTTAAAAATAACTGATAAAGAGAAGGGAGAAAGAAAGGGAAAAAAGGACAGTAGCACCTATTTACATTCCCCATTACACTTAAAAATAGCTGAGAAAACTTTACTTTACAGCATGCAAAGAAAACCATACACCACAAAAATAGTGCTATTAAGGAAAAATGTTTTCTTTACTTACAGTTAACTTTCTCTCCTTTCTTCCCTGAAGCATTTTTCCGAACATTAATGACACGAAGTAGGGCAGATACTTTAGAGTCCCCCAGAAGTCCAACAGATTCTGAAAAAGTCCAATATTTCCAGATTTTCTTGTTCTATCATATTTCACAGATATAATTATTGCATTGTAATCCCACATTAAGTTTCTGGTTTTATTACTGTTCATCTCCATCTCCCATATCCTGTCTTTGCTTCATTTACAATATACTCTCAATTCTTCTAGTTAAGTCTCATGCTCCCTTCCTTCTCTCCATTTTCCACTGAAACAGTGGAAGAGGTTTCACAGGTACAGTCTGTCTATGGTCTTTATTACCAGAAGAACAAGAAGCAGAATCTCCTGTTTCATAGCTCACTTTTTGTTGAACAAACTTTTGTATTTCCTCCTTAGCATGTACTTCATCAAAAAATGATTTTGTCCTTCTAGGGCAGAACACCCTGAAGACAGTTGGGTACAGCAGTTTGAATCTCACACCTGTGTCTTGGCATTCCCTGAATAGAAGAATGAATTTACTCTTCTACTGCCTGGTGTTCAATGAGTAATCATTCTCCACAAACACTCGACTGTCTCCCACTTTTAGTATTTTGTTCTTCTGTCACAGTTTTGTTAGAATCAGCTCCTTCTGCTGGTAGGATTACATCTTTAATATTAAAGGTATAGGTTGCTTTCTCATAGCCAGGTTTGGAGCAAACACACAATGTGTTATTTCAATTAACATCTCTTGCTGTGGAATACCAGTCCAGTTGCTCATCTGTGCTTTCATACAATTAATGCAGTCAGATCCTTCCAGCTTCTCTGGTATAAGTGAAAATCTCAGGTTTTTCCTACATGCTCTGTCCTCTAATTATATTATGTTTTGTGTTAAGAAAATGTATAACTGCAATGTGTAAGCTTAAATGCATTTAGGGTTAAAAAGAAATTAATACGTTTATTCTGCTTATTCTGTGTGAAATATGTGCAGCTGCAGGAGACCTTGATAAGAGAACAACTGACACCTGAAAGTCTACCATAGTCAGCAGAATGTGGATTGAGGCCAGGGTTGTATCTTGACCCTAGGAAAATGTATCATATCAGAACTGGACAGCTGAAGGAGTGTGAGAAACAAGGGAGGGCTGAAATTAACCCAAGGCCAGGTTGTTTTTCTCAAACATGTTTTTGCAAGACAGCAATTTTCTGACCATGTCAGCAGTAAATCTAACAATATCTTCTTGTGTACATGCAGAAAACTGTATAAGAACAGCATGCTGAATTATGGAAAATCAGACAAACCTTGTACTTACATGCTTTGTCTCCTTGCTGCAAGTAATAAAGGGTGCCTTACTTGAACCTTATGTGCATTGATCTTTGTGTTTTCCTTTACAGATTGGTCCCTTAAGCCGGAAACCCTCACTTCACCTCGGATCAGACAGCCAGGTGGCTGAAACCATACGGGGAAGAAACAAAATCAGTTCTTCTTATGTGAAAAGTCCACCAACTGAATTGTCGTCAAAAGAGGCCAGCCACTTTCTGATCTGCGGCTGAAGGATGGGTTTTTCCGCGAATCAGCGATCAATCATGTGGGCTCAGGTAAGGTGAATCTACTTTTTCTGTTTCAAGATCAGGGACTAGATGTGTATTGTTTCTGTCAGATTGTGTTTTCTTACAGTCGGATAGAAAACGAACAATCTTGTCATAGATCAGGTGAAACAGATCAGTAGGCTTTAGACAGTCATTCTGAAGAGACTTTAACAAAATCCGTGGTACACGTAAAAATCTGAAAGCATCAGGTAATATTTTTCTGAACAGCCTGCGTAGCAAACAAAATAGGGAAAAATGGGTAATAATTGTGCAAAGACACCCGGAAATCCACCGTTAATGGAAGATGCAAAATACATGCAGTCACAGCGCACAGACAATATTAGATACTTTTCAAAATGGGTTATTAAGTATGAATTTGACGGAAAATTAGAAAAATCCTCACTTATCAAACTTCTAAAGAAACTCAAGACTGATTCTAAGGGTCAAGTTAAAAAACAACGACAGTTAGGAATTCCCCAGGCACACAGGTGGCTGGAGGAAGCAAACCGCAGAGACCAAAAGAACAAAGATTCAAAGACAATGTTTTTAGATAAGGAAGACAATAACTTGGTAGTGGCATCGGCACCTCCGCCTCCCCTTTCTTTACCAGAGTATGGAGCAAGTGGACAGATTGACCCACCCCCATTATATCCTATGCTCACTAGAGATAGAGACATTATAAAATTGAAACTAGCTAAAGTTAGAGATCCCATCGAAACTAGGTCCCGAACAAAGAGATATAATCAAGAAGAAGGCTCTGAATTATGGCAGGTAGTTAAGGATACACAACCTGTTGAAGAAGAAATATGCTCACTTATAGACGTTCCGAACCCTCAGGCAGGACAGGAAGATCAGAGTCTGACTATCTTAATGTATAGACCCTGGACTCCGGAAGATATCCAGAAAGCTACAGAAGGGATTCCCCATCTGAAACTTAATTTCAGAAAATTTTCGGAAGATTTACAAGGAATGAGGCTAAGTTATAACTTAAATGGGGAAGAGATAGAAAAAGTAGTTTGACAGATTGTAGGACCGGATTGGTATATGATTTGTGGCAACTGGAATCCTCATGACGCTGCACAAAAACCTCTTCCGCACAGCAGTGCAGAATTAGACACTAGAGTGAAGGGACTTACAGACCGCATCTCTGAGAAATGGAAACCTAGGGCAAACTGGACTTGCATTAATCAATGTGTCCAGCAGGAGGGTGAATCAGTTGGCCAATACTTTCCTAGACTGTTAGAATGTTTTAACAACCACTGTGCAATGCAGGTTCCCGAAGATCAAAAACAAGATTCCCCATATGAACAGCAGTTAAAGAATGCATTTCTAAAAGGTAGTAGTACACCTATAAGCAGTTTCATTACAAAACACATGGTTGACCATCGAACGAGTAGATTACATTCACTACTCGAATATGCTAGACATGCTGAAAGGCAATTTAATAGCAAAAAGAAGAAGAAAGCTCAGGTATTCTCCATGGAAGACGGAGCAGAAGTTTATGTAGTACACCTCGGGAAAAAGGGCAGGAAAAATACACAGGGAGGTAGGCAATCTGATCAGCGATCAGAAGACTTTGGAGGATGCAAGAAAAGGGGAGAATGTTTCAAATGTGGTAAAAAGGGACATTTAGCAAGGGATTGCAGGAAAAATAAGAAGGCAACAACGGAAGATAAAGAAGGTGAGGACTGACTATATGATAGTCAGGAATCACAAGAAGAGACCAGTAGAGAAAGGACAAACGAGGATGTGAAAAGGGAAGTAGAGGAGGTACAGCAAATTAATGACGGTGCAGAAGAAGATGAAGTACTAGATTTAGCTTTATTGAGCCTGGAACTCTATTTAGCAGATACAAAACCGGAAGTTACACTTTTAGTGGAAGGCAGTGAGGTTAAATTTTTGTGTGATTCAGGGGCATCACGGACCCTGATACACCCCTCCAAATTACCAGACAATTCGGAGTCACCTGATTACATATTGGTCAAAGCAGCGAATGGGCAGCTATACCGGGAGCCACTCTCCCGCAATATCACCATAACAGATCCTGTTTCAGGATTAACACAAATAAGTAAGATTGTAGTTTCTGCAAAATGCCCAGTAAATCTCTTGGGCAGGGATCTTATGCAGTTATTTGGCATAGCGGTGGTTCCAACTATGCAGGGTATGGAAGCGCAGCGACGGACCGACACCTTTATGGTTCAGTCCGGGGGTGAAATGTTTTATTGGTACAGTCAGGACCTGGTTACGACTGGTCCAGGGACTGTGATCAAAGAACTGATGAACGTAGCCATCAGTAAGTTTGCCTCCCTGGACATTGACAAACAGCACCTGCTGCATTGCACCCTGTATTTTTGTAACACACCAGGGCCTGATAATGAGTATGAAAAAGAATTATTTAAGCATCGTACAAACAGATTGGTACTGAGAAACTTATACTGGGATGCAGAAGGGAATAGTGTAGCCAGCTGTTCGCTGCCCCAGGAGTTTTTGACACTTTATAAATCCAATCGACTGCCACATGTTAGCCTGACCAAGAATAAAAACATATGGTGGACAGACCTAGGGGAGAGAGTTACAAGATGGGAAAAACAAACAGAACTGGAGTTGTCAGGACAGGGAATACAAGTGCAAAAATTGAATTGGGTGACTCAAGCTAACCCAGCTGTACACCTGCAGTCCCGCAGAGACAGCTGATGGATACTCCTGTTGACAGAAGAAGAAAATGCCTTAAGAGATATACCAGAGACCCTCTGGTCAGCAGGAAAATCAGATGTAGGACTTATCCGTACTGCAGGTCCAGTTAGTGTGTTTTCCTCGCTTAGTCGCTCGCCACAGCTCACTCCGCTAATGATTCCGAGTAGAGTTTAGAGTACAGTAGAGTTTGCATTTGCCTAACTACAACCTTCACCGGGAACGAACATTTCACACCACACTGCAGGTCCAGTTAGTATTACGCCAAAATCAGCGTTTAGACCACAAAAGAGACAGTATCCCTTAAGAAAGGATGCAGAGGCAGGAATAAAACCTATCTTAGCAGCATTACTTAAGGGAGGGGTGCTAGAAGAATCCCCTGATTCTCCGTGTAATACACCTTTATTTCCAGTTAAAAAAGCCAATGGAGAATGGCGTATGGTTCAGGATTTGCAAGCTGTAAATGATGCAGTAATACCAAGGGCACCTAGAGTGCCAGATCCACACACCTTGTTGAATGACTTAAAACCTCAACAAGAATATTTCTCTGTGGTAGACATTAGTAATGCATTCTTTTCAATACCAATACACCCAGACAGCCAGTATTGGTTTGCATTCACGTTTCAGGGAAAAAGGTACACATATACGAGAATTACCACAGGGATATTGTGAGAGTCTTACTATATTTTCACAAGAAATGTCAAGTAACCTGGCAGGATTTAACCCACCAAAGGGTAGTCAGGTCTTACTTTATGTCAATGACATTCTATTAGCAGCCTCACCCTGCAGGATTGCAGGGAAGATACAGTAGCACTTCTACAATTTCTAGCTGCTGAGGGACACAAAGTGAATAAGAACAAACTGCAACTTTGGAAAAAACAGGTAAAGTACTTGGGATATGTAATATCCAAGGGAGGTAGAACTTTAGATGAGGACAGAAAGGTGGCAATTTTGCAGGCACCGAAGCCTACCACCAAGAAGGAAATTATGTCCTTGGGAACGACTAATTTTTGTTAAAGCTGGATTCCAAACTATGCCTTGGAATCTGCACCTTTAACTGACCTTATTTACAAGACACCTATGGCAGCGCAGGACTTGTTACAATGGACAATGGAGGCAGAATCTGCTTTCTGTAAGCTGAAACAGTTAATAGCCTCCTCTCTAGTTCTGGGTTTGCCTAATTACCATAAGCGTTTTTTTCCAGACTGTAGATTGCAAGCAGGGTTATATGGTATCAGTACTAACACAACAACATGGGGATAAGCTACGTCCCATAGCTTACTGTTCATCACAATTAGACCCAGTGGCACGATCTTTCTCACACTGTGTGCAGGCAGTAGTCGCAGCAGCAATGGCAGTGCAGGCTTCGGCTTCAGTAGTCTTGTTCACCCACTCACTCTAAGGGTACCTCATGCAGTCGCGATTATTTTATTACAAGAAAAAGTAGCATACCTCTCTCCTGCTAGGCATCTCTCCTGCATGACCATATTGTTGAGCCAACCTCATATGACAATTGAACGATGTACGACCTTAAACCCTTGTACCCTGCTCCCAACTCCTGCAGATGGCACACCACATCGCTGCCTGCAAATAATCGAGCAGAAGACATTACCTAGGAAAGACCTCATGGATGTCCCCTTGGATAATGCTGAGGTGACATACTACGTGGATGGCTTGTGCAAAAGGGGCCCTGCAGGACAGAACCTAGTAGGATATGCAGTAGTCTCTGATACTGAAGTTATAGAAGCAAAATCTTTATTGCATCATTTATCTGCGCAGGCAGCAGAATTGATTGCTCTGACACGAGCATGTACCTTAACAAAGGATAAATGTGTAAACATCTTCACTGATAGCCAATATGCTTTTTGCACTGTACATGTGTTTGCACAATGGTGGAAAAACCGAGGAATGATAACATCTACTGACAAACCTATAAATCATGCGCAGCTTATTTTAGATCTTTTAGAATCTATTAAATTGCCTCGAAGGGTAGCTATTTGCAAATGTACAGCTCATACTAAACAACAGGACATAATTTCAAAAGGTAATGCGAGAGCTGATGCAGCTGCAAAACAGGCAGCTACAGAGGTATTCCTTCTAGATAAGGAATTACAACCTTCTGAAACCTTGAATTTAGATATGTTAAAAACAATGCAGACACTCACTATGCAAGCAGAAAAACAGCGATGGATGAAACAAGGAGCAATCCTCGAAAAAGGACTGTACATCTCTAAGGAGGGAAAACCAATACTACCCTCTAACTTGTTCCGTTATGCGGCATTGTTGAGCCATGGGCAGTGCCATGTCTCAACAGGGGGGATGATACAGCTGGTGAACCAGGTGTTCACAACGTACGGATTTACAAACTATTCTAAAACATTTTTTTTAATGTGTCAGATCTGTAACAAACACCATGCACAGGTGGTGATAAAGCCTAAATGAGGGAGTTTTCCCACACCACCATATCCGTTTCACACTATCTGTATGGATTTTATAGAACTTAATAAACGTGAAAACAAGAAGTACTGCCTTGTCATTATAGATATGTTCTCCAGGTGGGTGGAAGCTTTTCCAACCAAAAATCCAGATGCAGCTACAGGAGCAAAGGTACTTGTTAAGGACATTATTCCTAGGTTCGGTATTGCAGAAAGAATCTATAGCGACAACGGTACGCACTTTGTAAATCAAACTATACAGCAGCTGAGTAAGTTTTTTGGTATTTCTCTAAAAAATCATTGTGCATATCATCCGCAGTCTGCAGGGCTGGTTGAAAGGCATAATGGTATACTAAAAAGCAAACTAAGGAAATTGATAGCTGAAACGGGGAAAACCTGACTGTACTGTTTACCTCTGGCACTGTTGAGCATGAGAACTGTCCCTACAGCAAAAGGACTGACTCCTTTTGAAAAGCTGTATGGAAGGGCTTATTACACATCCCAGTGGAAACCTCTCATGTCATCAGACCAGGAAGCTAATTTTACACTAGCTGAATATATGAAAAAGTTGTTGAGTTCTAAACATCTGTTGCAGTTTAATTCTGTTTCAGGTCAGAAACAAGCCGGAACATCGGAAGTGACAGTGATGCCAGGAGACTGGGTGTGGATTAAAATCGTGAAGCGAAAGAACTGGGCATCACCAAAGTGGGAAGGTCCCTACCAGGTGCTTCTTTCAACACCTACTGCAGTCAAGATAGCAGAATGGGCTTCGTGCATACATCTGATGCACTGCAAGTTGGTGAGAAACTTTGAACTGGACAAGCACCTTACCTCTCCATCGGGACCCTAAACACAAAAGTCTGGCTACAAAGTGGGGGTCAGATCAATAGGAACTGATCCGTCTCAAACCTAGTGAAGCAATCATCGGTGCTAAGGTCCTATAGGGCAGAGAGTAAGATCACATGTCCAAGTAAAATGACTGAATCAAGAAAATATCTTTTTGGAAGAGCTGGAGAAGACAGAGACAATACGGAACAACCATTTCCACAGAAATATTGCATGACCATCCTACTGATCATCACGGTAACAATAATCTTTTTGTTATGGCCATTTCTCTTCTCTGTCATGCAAGTAGAATTTAGTAAGCGTGAGTGGCACCCGAATTTCAATACATACCAGGCAATCAAATACGTGTATGCTGAAACCTTCAATGTTTCGAATTGCTGGGTCTGCACAGCTCTACCAACAGCACATGGGGGATTACTGATAACTTCAGTTCCCCTAGGGGCTAATAAGACCTGGGAAAACCTAATTCATGACACATCGAATGTCACGTCAAAAGATAAAGTAGCATTACACTTGTCTATTCGCCAAAAGGGAATTGTGTGTTTTCATAAGAATGATACAGTCAAAGTAGGATGGAGCCATTGCAATGCAACAGTTCCCTATAGATGCTACACTAAACCTAATAACACCGGATCTTATTGCAACACGAACTATGACTCGTTTTGTGAATTGATGCATAGAACAATCGAGGAAGTAAAACGTGATTCTGTACTATACAAACAACTGTCCATAACTGACAAAAAAATGTTTCACGCAGGACAAGGGTATGTTCATAGTAAAGTTATCACTAAAGTAGAAAATTGTTACTTTATATGCGGAAGAAAAGCATATAAATGGCTACCTGAAAACTGGTCTGGTAGCTGTTTTTTGGGATACCTGGTTCCAGCCATACGACACACGGCAGTCTTACCTCAAGGGAAAATTCGGAATGTCCGAGAAATCAAGAAGCCTGCTAATCCAGTGGGACAAATCGATGAACCCTGGAAATACTTGACTTAGGCCATGGGAATAGCAAAGGACTGTCGCACATGGATCTGGGTGATGACATCATATCTTGGGCAGGCATAATACCAGCATATGGAGCAACAAAATCAATCTGGGAGATGAGAAAACTATCTAAACTTCTTGAAATAATGAGTAATGCGACATTTTCTGCTCTAGAATTGGTAACCGATGAACTAACTGCCATGAGAACAGTGGTACTTCAAAATCGCATGGCTCTTGACTTCACCCTAGCGGCGAAAGGAGGTACGTGTGCTTTAATCCAGGAGGAGTGATGTTCATTTATTCCTGACAACAAACATGAGATAGACAGCCATCTTGAAGTAATTCAGCAAGTGTCGGCCATGACCAAACCAGGACCAAATCCATTGACAGACTTTTTCCAGAAATGGTTCGGGGGTTGGGGCAGCATCCTGATGAACATTCTGATTGCCATCTGTGTAGGGGTAGCCTTACTGATGGTGTGTGGATGCTGCTGCATCCCCTGTATGAAAGGACTAGTTAAGAATATCATAGATGCTTCAGTTTCAGAAACTTTATATCAGAATGTTGAATTCAAAGAATTACTCAAAACTGGAAAAAATGCTTTCACGAGCTTAAACTGAATGACTCTCTAACTGCAAATCCTAAGTAGGAAATGGTTATGGGAAGAAAAACTGTTTATGCTTGTTTTGAAGGTAGAATAAAGTATTAAAAGGGGGAAATGTTAAGAAAATGTATAACTGCAATGTGCAAGCTTAAATGCATTCAGGGTTAAAAAGAAATTAATATGTTTATTCTGCTTATTCTGTGTGAAATATGTGCAGCTGCAGGAGACCTTGATAAGAGAACAATTGACGCCTGAAAGTCTACCATAGTCAGCAGAATGTGTATTGAGGCCAGGGTTGTATCTTGACCCTAGGCAAATGTATCATATCAGAACTGGACAGCTAAAGGAGTGTGAGAAACAAGGGAGGGCTGAAATTAGCCCAAGGCCAGGTTGTTTTTCTCAAACATGTTTTTGCAAGACAGCAATTTTCTGACCATGTCAGCAGTAAATCTAACAATATCTTCTTGTGCACATGCAGAAAACTATATAAGAACAGCATGCTGAACTATGGAAAATCAGACAAACATTGTACTTACATGCTTTGTCTCCTTGCTGCAAGTAATAAAGGGTGCCTTACTTGAACCTTACATGCATTGATCTGTGTGTTTTCCTTTACATTTTGAAACATCTCTTTCTGAACAGTCTCATATTCAACCAGCCTTTTCTTCATTTCAGCCTCTGATTTTTGCAACATTATTACCTCATCTGAATATCTGTTTAAAGCTTCTTCCATTTTTCCAGACTTTTGTTGTCTGTGTTGATATATTCCATCAGTGTTTTGTTTGTTTCAACCAGGTCTGTGTGCAGTTGTCTTGCATCTTCCTGTACGTTAGTGGAAGTCATGTGTGGAAGTTGCGTTGCTTTTTGCTGAACAGCTGCAGAAATTTCGAAATCAGTGTTTCTTCCTCACTTTTTGAAGTGAAATGAAATGAAAGAGAGAGGAAAATCATAAATCTCTAACACTTTAAATAAATAATCCCATTTTAAGGAATCAAAGGCTTTTTCTATGTCTAGTCCAATCAGTAAAGCTTCTTGATTTTCTCTATTTAAGATGTCGATAAGAGTTAAAATCCTTTGAATATTGTCATATGTGCGTTTGTTGTGTATGAAGCTAGTTTGATCTTCATTTACAATATGGGATAAGGATTTTTTGAGTCTATTAACTAGAACAGACAAAGATTTTATAGTCATTGTTAAGCAGAGATATTGGTCTGTATGAACTGCAGTGTATAGGATCTTCATTTGCTTTCATAATAGGTGTGATTAAAGAATATCTCTAAGAAGGTGGTACTATGCTTTTTGTTTGGATTTCAAGTAATGTTTTATGAAAAAGAGAAGTTATGGATGTTGGAAAAAAGTTTATATAGTTCTATGATGTTGTTGTTCTTTTCGGCTTTTCCCGGTTAAGGGTCGCCACAGCAGAACTCCGGTCCGCTAATGATTGGCAGTAGATTTTTGTGGTGCTGAGTTGCCAGCCCAATGCCCAACCTTCAGCAAAGGCACGCCCATTCACGCATATCGTTCGGAGGCCACTCAACCACGGGGAGGACATGCAGACTCCACACAGAAGGCACAACAGTCGAGAATCGAACAGGAGAACCTCTTGCTGTAAAGCAACAATGCTACCGCTGTAACACCACGGCTTCCCTATATAATTCTATGATAATACCATCAATTCCTGTGGCCTTATTGCACTTACTTTCTTTTATCTTTTCTGTAACTTCTTTATGTGATATTTGTTTTTGAAGATCCAGTTTTAATTTTTTCAGGTATTTTCTTAATTTTAGGTGAATTTGTTTCCAAGTTCAGGAGATTAGTTTGAAGGTAACCAATTTTATAATGTTCAATATGATGACATTTGAAGGCATCAAGAATGTCATTTATATCTGATACTTTTTTATTATTGTTTCCCCTCTTGTAGAATATGAATTATATTATTTGTTTTGGACTGCATTTTGATTCTCATAGCTAAATTATGCATATGTCTAGGGGACATGGAGTAAGAGTTTAGTTTTAATTTTTATAGTGTCAGATTGTTTTTATGTGATAAAATGTCATTATGTTTTTTATTTAGATCATCTATTGTCTTTTTATTGTTGAAAGAATTTGCAGACGTTTTGGATTTAATCGTTATAAATTGGGTTTGTATGTTGTGTAATTCCGATTCCCATTCTTTTGATTTATTTTTAAACCATGTGAGGGTTTTATCATATTTCTAAACTTTCAAGGAATCCCATATCATGACTATGTTAATCCTTTCAGAATAATTAGCATCTAGAAAGAATTGTAGCTCTAATACTAGCCAATGTTTAATTAATTGCTTTTTGATAATTCCAGAGCACATAAACTTAGCACAATGACTTAGGCAACAGAACGTAGAAAGGGTTGTTGCCAAAATTAGGGAGCCTACAACAAGAAAAATAACTATAGATCCCATAGAGTTATTATAGATACTTTGAATTTTTATGAAAATTTGTATAAAGCACAGAAATATGGAAGTCAAGAAAGAGCAGAAATGGAAATATTTATGGACTTAAGTATGCCAAGGTTAAAGGTTGACAAGGTCAACAATTAACAGCTATGATAGGCGGAGATGAGATAAAAAACATAATATATAATCAATCCACAGAAAAGTCTTCAGGAACAGATAGTATTCCTGTGGAAGATGGCATGTTAGCAGGGAAGAAAGTGATAAAAATCTGCAAGGTTTTGTTTAACAGTATTTTAAAAGGAATGGAAGCATCAACATCTTGGAAGAAAGCTGCAGTAGATTTTTTATTTTTATTTATTTTATATTTGTTGACCGGGATAGTCCGACTGGATGCATGTCCATTTTCAGCGGAGGCCCGGGGAGAAAAGCTCCAAGGGTAATCAGATACAGCATTACATAATACCAGCATTACATTTTACAAACAGATTATTTACAGAGATTACATAAGTAAGCAAGTTAAATAAATTCCACAGGTTAAAGTTAGTCCTGAGCACAAGTCAGGATTAAATTAAATTACACAGTAAACTGGTTAACAGATTTTAGGCTTGATACATTGACATAGCCAGTTAAGTGACAAATGTTGTTTGAGTCTAGTTTTAAATTGACCTAAGGTGGAAAGTAAGGTAATATCAGCTGGAAGTGAGTTCCAGGATCTACTTACAGAGTTTGCAAAGAGAGAATCAATTAATTTTGCTAGTCTGAATTAATAGTTTGTTAGAGGATCGAAGCGGTCTAGGATTGTTATAGGGGGTGATAATATTTTTAAGTGCAGGAGTATTGTCCAGATTATATAGGATTTTATAGGCCATAATCAGTTGGTTATAATGGATTAGGCTAGGTAGTTCAAGCCAACCAAGCTGATTTAGATTGATGCAATGATGTGTCGCAAATTGAGAGTTTGTTAAGGACAGTCTTGTTCAAATCGAGAGTAGAAGGGATAATTTTAGCTGGAGGGGTTAGGAAGGCTTTTATTCTGTAAAGTGACCCTAGTTTTTATTGATGGTTTTGATAGTTTGCTAATATGTAGGTCAAATTTGAGATTATTGTTTATGATGACACCTAATAGTTTTGTAGATGGGTCAGGGGAGATTATTGAGCCATCATTTGATTTTATGGTAAAGGTGAAAGCGACATGTTGGTGAAAATAACAGCATTTTAGTTTTTGGGATTTAGGATCAGACGTTCAGAAAGCCAGTTTTCTATTGTATTAAAGGTGGTCTGGGTAGCTGACCATAACTCTACTGGAGATGTGGCTGAGCAAATTGGAGTAGAGTCATCAGCATATTGGATACAGCTGACTTTTGGGATGACAGTATAAAGGTCATTAATGAAGATGGAGAACAGCAAGGGCCCTAGTATTAGAAGGTTAGAGAGTTTGTTACAGAATGTTTGCAGGGTGTGGATTAAAAGTTGGTGATCAACCATATCGAATGCCTTGGAAAGATCCAAAAAGAGGGCTGAGGATATATAATTATTGTATGTAATTCCTAAAGACAGTAAAGACCTATCAGTCCCAAATTCATATAGACCCATTTCAATTTTAAACCATGATTAAAAAGTGTTTGTCTATACTGGCTAAAAAAATGGCAAAGTATTGCTAAAATTGATAAGACATGGGCCAATGTGGTTTTATAGAGGGGAGGCAAATATCTGACACTATTAATAGAACAATGATGATCCAGAGGGAAGCAGAATGAGAGAAAATACTGCTGTTGATGGGTTGTGATGCACAGAAAGGATATGACAGAGAAATCTGGGATTTTTATGAGTAGGCAATGTAAACATTAGCATTCCATGATAAAATAATAAGGTTTATTAAGAACATCTATGAAAGATCACAGGCATAAATTAGAGTGGGAGGGATCTTCTCTGAAAAGTTGTGTCTGAGCAGAGGAACTGGGCAGTGGTGTCCTCTTTTCCCTTTATTTGCTTCATATTTAGAGCCACTGTCTAAGAAAATAAGGGACTCAGAAATTCAGTGATATAACTGGTATGGAATTTAAGAAAAGTTGGCTGTATTTGCAGGCAGAATTTTGTACCAGACAAATCCTGAAATGGACATGTCAGTGTTGTGGAACATTATGACAGTTTCAAGTCTTTTTTGGGAACATATGTTTTGGTAGTGAAATTAATTGGCAGATTTAAAAAATCCTTACAGAATATTCTATCAGAAATACTGGGGTGAGGAAATGGATATAACTAAGAAAATGATTCTTTTGAACTGGGGCACAGGATTGAATTACCTAGACATAGTAAGGCCTTATTGAGTTTAATTCTGGGGACTGCCAAAAAACAGTTGCTAGAAAATGGAAATCAAAGTTTAAACCAACTGCATTTGAAGTATGGAATATTCTAACAGAGATAAAAGAACTGGAAGTGGGATCTTTAGAAAAGAGAAGGAGAAAATCACACAGAAATAAATGAAAATTCTGGGGACCATACATACAGAATAATGTTCTACAGGAGGACGAGTGAGTTTAAGGTAAGACAAGAATTGAGCAATTTATGTAATGGATTGGTGTTGGTTATAAAAAAGAACATATGTGATGTATAATGTATGTAACTGGAAACATGTCAATATGTTTTGCTTTCTTTTATGTAAACATGTTATAAAAGTGGCTCAATATGTTCTTGAGGCCGCAGAATATGGAATCAAGCCTGGCTCCATTACTTAGAAAGATTGAGCCTTGTTTGTGACCCAGGTGACCACTGTTAAATTAGCAGCCCAGAAATGGAGGTGCCAGACAGGGATGGAGAGGAGAGAAGAGATGTGGCCTACTTACCTCTTTCAGGGAGGAGTGGTTAACATGCAGTTGGAGGCACACAGGGAAGTGCAATATGTTTGGTGGAGACCAAGGAGACCACTGCTGGTGCTTCAGGGGGAGTAGCAGTGGTACTAGTAGGAAACACCTGTGAGTGAGAAGCC
Source organism: Protopterus annectens (assembly GCF_019279795.1). Lineage (NCBI taxonomy): Eukaryota > Metazoa > Chordata > Ceratodontiformes > Protopteridae > Protopterus > Protopterus annectens. The sequence continues at coordinate 854,027,706 of NC_056739.1, read as the reverse complement.
AGACTTCACAGACATTCCTTTGAACACCCCTTTCTGGTGCATCACTAGGTACATGAAAACCAGAAAATTTTCCAACCACCCTTAATGACTGCTTGGATGACAGATTTTTTATTCATCTTGCCTGGTGATGAGAAGAAATGGACTGATTGACCAAGATAGGGTCTTATGGTTGGTGGGCAGTGTGAGCAAAAAGTTCCAGAAAAAAAAAAGAAAATGGTATAAATGGTCAATCTTTATTTAATCCTTGATATATGTCCTCGGTTCCGAGCATCAGAACCATCTCGGCCATTACTACAGCTTACGAGGACCAAAAAAATTTGAAGCCTAAGTCCTTCCGAGAGTGCTCTTGTCTAAAATATTGCAGATCTTGTTTGCCACTTCTTGTGACAGATGTGTCACCAATAGCTGTCAAGCTAAGTGAACTTTTTATATATTTTTGTACCTTTTTCTACTTGCTAGTGTTGATAATTTCTCTTGTTATAAAATTTTTACTGTTGTCTTGTAGCTACCCTTTCTGATTGCTCCTTTCCATTTCTCTCGTAAACACTTTTGTGTTTTCTCTCACCTACCATCATTGGTAGTCTTTCTTTCTGTATCTGCCGGTACTCTCCACTACCATAGCATGGTAGACATATTTTTATACCTTTTCCTTTCTTTTGCTTAAAAAAATTGTGAATTTTTACCTTTAGTGTTTATTTCTCTTTCAGCATATAGTGTGTGTGTGTGTGTGTGTGTGTGTGTGTGTGTGTGTGTGTGTGTGTGTGTGTGTGTGTGTGTGTGTACAGTCATGTTTACCTGTTTTTTTCTTGGTATCATTGCTGATAATAGCAGAGGCACTTCTGGTTTCAAGAAGTGCCTCAAGTGTGATCGAAAGCTTCCAAATTCGGATGGGCATTCTCTCTGTGTTTATTGCCTGGGCTTGGTGCACTTGTAGGAAGATTGCTGTATCTGTCATGGGTTCAGTCACCAAACCCTGGTAGAAAGGAAAAACAAACTGATATTAAAAGGGTTGGTAAAATCTACCTTTGAAGAGATCATTTCTGGTCAGGAGAAGAAGAGCAAAACTGATATATCATCCCATTCTTCTTCTTCTTCTTCATTGTTGAAGATTGAAAAATCCAAGAAAAGAAGTCGTTTGGTGCCAGCTTCTCCCACTGATTCAACTACTAAGAAACCTAAAACATCGATTCCCTCTGTTACTGTGGAACCTGGACAGACTTTAAAGGATGCTTCAACATCATCTTTAGTGCTGACAGTTTCCTATTCATCAGTGCCAAAGTTGTCAGCACAGACTTAAAGCCAATCCTCATATGCAGTAGAATCAGTACCTCCTGTATCTGAGGTACCAGTGTCTATGGCACCTTTGGAAAGTGCTGAATTCTCATTCTTAGGCCAACCTAGGACCACTTACTGTCCATTCATTGACCCCTTTGCAGGTCACTTGCCTAGTCCATTTTTGGAAAGTACTAGATCCCCTTCGACCCAGTCTATTCATTCCACCAGAAGTCTGACAGAAATAGATGTGTTGAGATTGGTAGATCAGCTCCTGGTGGTGAGGGGAATTTCAGGTGTGTCCTCAGTTCCAGCCCATTCTACAGTTGGAACTCCTCCTCCAACCTCCTCTAGTCTTCCTCCTCTGACCTCTTCTAACGCTTTAGAGTTTACTGCTCTGACCTTACTGGTGCTGTCTGCTTCTTTTCCAGTGAGATCTCTATCTCCTGTACCGATTCCAACCCTGAATTCTTTGACCTTTTTCGATCCTGAGACCTCTCAGGGTCAAAGCTGCACTGTCAGTTCTGTGGTGTGGGACTCCACTCCAATTTTTTTCAGAGCCATCTCTCACCTTGTAGCTTTGGCACACATTAGCTCAAACCTGGCTTTAGCTTCAGAGGCTGTCTGTTTGGGGCAGGTGGAGACCATGATTCTGAGGCAGTCCTTCTCAGTTCCAGACTCTCTTTCCCTCTTCAGAGGGACCAGCTATCCAGACTGTGGAGTGGGCCCTGGCCTCTGTGGCAGTCAGTCGACCCCACAGTTGTCAGAGCAGATCCCCAGTTCTTTCCCTTGTTCAGAGTCTCTACCAAATCCAGCATCAGGACAGCAACCACTAAAGCTGCAGGAGTCACCTGTTCAGGTGCTAGTCTCTCCTGACACCTCTTCAGATCTTCCAAGTGAAAAGGTTCCTCAAAAGAGAAAGTGTAAGAGGAAACACTTTGCTTCCCCAGAGGAATCCATCACAGAGAACACTGACTACGATGAAGGTGAAGGTTCCCCAGTCATCCCCATAATATGTTTCCTTTGGGGCATCACTGAAATCCTTAAGCAGAGGGGTGGTTGGAGATCTCAACAACCCTCCTCAGAGGAATCAGTGTACCTGCAAGCTTTTGGTGCCTGACCACCTACCTCTTGGGTGACCCGCCTGCTGATGAGCTCATTAAGTTGATCTTGAAGTGGGTGTGGAAGGTTCCAGGCATTATAAAACTCATCCCCAAGAGACTAGACAAAATTCTAACTGCTCCTGAGAAACATCAATTTTGGGTGAAGGGACTGGCGATAGATGCCTTGGTGGTAGTGGTGGCTACAAAGAAGGAACTGTCAGATGAAAGTTTTACTATCCATCCTTCTAATAGAGAGTCTTGAGTGATGGATGGTTTGGCAAGCAGGTTTATGCATCATTGACTTTTGCTTTACAGTCTTTTAACTTTATGGCGCAGTTCACCAGACTCCAAAGGGATCTGATTAAGGAGTTATCAGATACCCTGGCAGAAGCTGTATCTGACAAAGTCCAAGATAAAGTCGCCTCTCAGTTGGCTACCCTAGAGTCCTTTTCAAATTTGTCCATGAGGCTCATTGCACATGCAGCCGAAGGGATGACTAGAGCAGTGGGATCGGCCGTAGCCAAAAGGAGACACACCTGGAGGCATTTGTGTGAATTTGCAGAGCCATTCAAATCTTTGTTCATCACTGCTCCTTTTGACAGATCATCCCTTTTTGGCCCTAAGGTTCGAGACACCTTGTCCAGGTGTAAAAAGGATGGAAGGACTCTTTCTGCAGTGGACATACAATTTTCTGCCCCTCAACAGTCCTATTCTATTAACCAGAGGAGTGGGAAAATGTGGTTCAAAAAGTCCCAAGGGCCTTTCCAAGACACAGTTGGCTCTTGCTCCCCTTGGGGCAGAGGGGGGAGCTTTAATGGAAGACTTTATCCATGTGGCAGAAGTGGTCTGTAAAATCAGAGTTCCAGGGACACCTTTTTGTGGTTTCGCTATTCCATGGATACCTTCCCTGGAAAATCCTACCAGCGCTCCTGAAAGGAGGCCTGATTGCTTTCCTCTGGAAGCAGTCAGGGTGGGGATTATCCTTGCACCAACATGCCTGGCTAGATAACCTCAGATACTTGGGTGCAAAAGATTATAACCAGGGGATACAACTTACCCTTTCTTTCTCTTCCACAGAACTCCAACAAAATCCTTGATGTTTCACCCAGTCAGAGGGAACCAGCAGTTCTAGAAATTCTAAAAAAAGAGTTATCCAAGAGATCCCACCAGATCACATAGAATCTGGAATTTACTCAAGATTCTTTTCAGTGCCAAAGAAGACAGGGGACTGGAGATCAATTTTGGACCTAAGTGTTTTGAACAAGTCTGTTCGACAGACAAAATTCCAGATGGTCATGGTTCAGTCTATTCTTCCATTTCTTGGGAAAGATGATTGGATGTGCCTGATAGATCTCCAGGATGCATATTACCACATAAAAACAGACAAACACTCCAGGCAATTTCTCCCTTCTGGCTGGAAGATCATTATCAGTTCAGAGCTCTGACCTTCAGTCTCACGACAGTCCCCAGGGTGTTCACCAAATCCATGACAATAATAGCAGCTCACTTGAGACTGCAAGGATTTGAAGTGTTTCCTTACTTAGACGACTGGCTCATTACCAGTCCCACCAGGTATCTATTAGAGCAAGCAACAGACTACATTCTCCAGACCTGCACCAACCTGGGATTACAAATTATGAAAAATCACAACTGACTCCAACATAAACTTTAGAATTCATAGGAGTGGTACAAAATACCAATAGTTGCATAGCCTCCTTTTCCTTTCTAAGATTGCAAAAGATCAAGGCCCAAGTGAAAAAGATTGTCAAAAAAAGAGAGAGTAGCTGCACGACTAGTCTTGCAGACCTTAGATTTTAATGGTGGCTGCCATTACGTTAGTCCATCTAGCAAGATTTCACATGAGAATTCTACAGTGGCTTCTACCATCTCAGTGGTCCATACTGTATCAGCCAATGTCAGATCAGATTTTGATTACCAGTCATTACAAGAAAGACCTACCTTCCATCTGAACCCCAAGCTATAGTGACCATAGATGCCACTCAGATGGAGTGGAGGGCATTATCTGGGCAAGATGGTCCAAGGCACTTGGTTCCCCATAGAGACCAACTTGCATATCAATATCCTGGAGATGAGGGCAGTGCTATTAGCATTGCAAGCCTTTCAAACTGCTCTCCCCCTGGGAACGATAGCATTTCAAACAGACAATATGTCAGTAGTTTGGTACATTAACAAGCACGGAGGAACCAAATCTTACTCCCTTTGTTGAGAAATTCTCAGAGTTTGGCAGTGGATGATCTCTTCCAACTGTTTTCTGATAGCAATGCATATTTTGGGGAGTTCCAGTGTGATAGCAGACAAACTGAGCAGATGCATTCTCCTGCCTCACAAGTGGTCTGTCAATCCCAAGGTGGCAGAAAAGATTTTTTCTCGCTGGGTCCAGCCTTGCTGTGACCTATTTGCATCACCCCTGAACAACAAGTGAAGCAGCTATTTTGCCCTGGTCCACCCTCCAGGGTAGTCACCACGAGATGCTCTCCTACACAGTTGGCCCTCCGGATTCCTTTACCACTTTCCCTCATTTCCATTAATTCCTCAATTTCTAACAAAAGCAATCAGGTTGAAAAGCAAGATAATCCTCGTTGCTCCATTCTGGTCTCAACAGATTTGGTTCCCCTTCCTTTGGCCTTATCTGATTCAGCAACCATGGACTGTGGGCCCAGATCCAGATCTCCTATCCCATCCAGATTGATTAGTTTACCTAAACCTTCAAAACCTCAAGCTTACGGCTTGGCTTCTCCAGTTCCATTGATTGCCAGGCTTAATATTCTTTCTTATCTAGTTCTGTTTCTGTTGGCCTCCCATAAACCTTCCACTAGAAAACTTTACAATAGTAAATGGAAGAAGATTTTTATGCTGGGCTCGTGATAATGACATTGATCCCTTCTCCGCTCCTATCGACAAAGTCTTAGAATTCTTAGCTTTGATCTTTGAGGAAGGAGTCTCTTCTCTACTATCAGGGTTCACCTGTCGGCTATTTCAAATTTTCATAATTTCAATTGCAAAACATTCTTAAAAGGCATCTTGATGTTAAGGCCTCCATATAAGGATCCTTTTTGCACCTTGGGATCTAAATTTAGAGTTACAGACTTTAGCCCATTCCCCTTTTGAGCCTGCTGCAAACTGAGACCTGAAATTCTTATCTTGGAAAACTATCTTTCTAGTCATAATTACTTCTACCAGAAGAATTTTGGAAATACAAGCCTTATCTTGGAAATCATATTTGATATTTAACAAAGACAGGGTTTCATTGAGAATGAACCCTTCCTTTTTACCAAAAGTGGTGTCAGAAACAAATATCAGTCAGACAATCAATTTGCCAGTATTATTTCCGAAGTTCTCAAATAAAGGTGAATACCGCTTGCATTTATTGGGGGTGCATAGACAGTACACTTTTGTCTTCATAGAAGAAAAGACACGAGAAAATTGGATCAACTGTTTGTTTTCTTTTGTACCAGAATGGGTAAACCAGTATCCAAGGTTACCTTATCTAGATGTCTGAAAGATTATATATCCTTCATATATAACAAGAGAAAAGTCGAATTATCTGGGCATGTTAGGGCACACTCTACTACAGCCATAGCTACTTCATCAGTTTTTCATTCTAAAGCATCAATGGACAAAATTTGTGCAGCAGCAAAATGGGCTACTCCACATACCTTTATTATTCATTACAAATTGGATTTGGTCTCTAGGGGAAGAGCATCATTTGATTCTATGGTGCTCAGGAATATTCTTCCTTGAGTCCACCTAAGATCTAAGGTAGCTGGGGACTCTGTCCCATATGTCAAGAATTAAATGAAGATCTTCAACATCAGATAAAGAAGTTATGCACTCACCATAACATTCCATCTGTGTTGTTGATCTTCATTTATCCTTGACTCCCCACCCTCCATTCCCCTTCTGTTCAGGATCTTTTCGTGGAACGAATTTTGGTCCTAACTATGAATTTTTTCATTTATGATACTAGAACTGGTCTCTATAAAGGTGTTATGAGGGTTATATTTTTATCCTTTTCTATCTGCAAACTTGATCTGAGGTATTTTGTAGAGGAGTATTCTGGGTAGGACATAGACTCAAGAGTTATTTGGTCCTTGCAAGCTGTAGTAATGGCTGAGATGGTTCTGATGCTTGGAATTGAATCAATATGTCAAGGATAAATGAAGATCGACAACATAGATGGAATGTTATGGTGAGTACATAACTTCTTTTTAATGTGCTGACATCATTTAATCAGGATGCACTGTTCTGGGTTTGGATGCATTCTAACTCTAGGAAAACAAAAGACATGTACTGCAGGTCCACATTTCTTGAGGGCCTTTGGAGAACAACAGGAAGTCTGACTACTTTGTCAGCTCTTTTGACCAACCTATGTCAAAAACAGCACTGTATTTGTCCTTTCTTCTATTGATGAAAAACTCTTGCCCCTTGGACAGATGCAATAATAAATGGACTAATCAGCACCCTGGTAATTAAACAACTATCCATTACACCAAATAGTAATGCTGATTGTAACATGATAGGGGTCAACAAATGGATGAAAAACTGATGCAGAGTGCAGGACTTGACTGTATAGGCTTGGGATCATTTGGAGGTGTGTAGGCATAGAATGGCATTACAGTCTGCCCCTACCCAAAGGGATGAAGGAGAAGTCTAGCTAATAGTTATAAATGTTTCATTTAATACACATTTAAACTGGTCAAGAAGGAGGCACTGTCCGGCATCCAAGAAATCCTGGCTTTTTAATTGAAGACATTTGGATGTTTAGTGAAACAGAAAATGGTAATGCACATGATGGTCAGGGTGAATGGTGTCACAAGTATGTACTGCTAGGCACCATTTAATATATCAGGTGATAGGTCAATGATGCCATCTGATACCACTGATTATTATGTGATGATTGGGGCTACTGTGTCATAATTCTTATAGCAGACTACCAGTTTAAAAGTGGTAAGGAGATTGGCTTTAAGAGCATATGGCAAATGTACAGTGCTGGTTATGACTAAAGCCTGCCACACCCAAATAAGCCTTGCACTGAAAGCAACAGAGTGGTTATAATCACTGGCTTTCTAGGATTTCACCCACCTTGCTCTCAGCCTAATGCCTTCCATTGTAATCTTACCAACAGTAACTGGAATGTTGTTAAAACTGTTTTGTGTGTACAGACTCACACATACAAGCTCAGTGTTTCCTATGATGGCATCATGACACCTTCCTAGTGCCAGTGCCCCCTTTTTGTCTTTATGGAAATGATGCCACCAGCTACGGCAGTCTAGCATGCCAACTGCACAAGTTATTCTCCACTATTAAAATTATCTGTGATATAGCTGATGGTCTTCATCAGATCATTGCTGCAGTATTGGTGATGATTGGGAAGTATCTTACAAAGGATACAATATGTCTGGTTAGTTTAAAATTCTGGGCTTCTTTCTCTTGTGCAGTATGTGTGATGTATGCAGAAGACTACATGCAAGTACATGATGGACACTTGGGTATGAAAGTCCTCATAACTTTCTTGCCACCAGTTCATGATGGACTATGTCTGTTAATTGTGATCTGTCAGCTGTATTGCCTGTGCTACTTTATTTCTTTGTGAGCAAATGAATACTCCCATTGTGGACTCTTCCTATTTTCACTTAATTTTGTGTAGAAATTGTTAAATTTCATGTCATCTAGAAGAGGGAAATACAACTGCAGTTGGCAGATCATCTGTAAAGATAACCATACTAACTATTTGTTGTGTTTGGGACATGAACATAATTGTACAGAGGCTCTGTTTGTAAATACTTTGTCCCTAAGACCATCAAAAGTAATTTAACTTTCCTTAGAGTATGTATTGAACACAAAAGACTTAAGGAACCTAGCATGAAGGAAGATGACTTTCTAGTAGTTGTTTTCAGCCTTCGCTTAGTAGATGCATAAAAAACTTAAAAGCCTAAAAAGTCAAAGATTTCTGTTGTCCAACCAAACATGACAAATACTGCATGTTATAAAGTAAAGCTTTTTCAATTATTTTTGCATGCAATAGGGCTAATAAATTAAACAGGTGCCCCCTTTTCCCCCCTCCTTTCTTTCTTTTTTCAGTTTTTAGAAATGTAGGCACTGCAATGTAAAAAGAGAAGAAAGCTTGAAAAAATAACTTGATTTAAGTACAATTGATATGCTTTTTCTTACTTTTGCATAGACAAATGACTGGAATAAGGCCTTGGCTTGATCTAACAACATGTTTTAAGGGGAAGCAAGTAAACAAGACAACACTGAATGCAATGAAAAGTTTTCCTTTAGCAAATAAGTATTCACAGTGCAACATTTGAATCTTGTAGCTAAAGGAAACTGTGTATCTGTTTCTTATGTTTCTATGGAGACAAGCTGATAAGGGTAATAAAACAGAATACTATTTTCTGTCAGTGGTTAAAAGGCAATGTTTTCCGAAAGCGTTCAAGTTGTTTTCTACATATTGGAGAGGAATAAAGGCAAGACAAAAACAGATGGCACTTAGCGTAAGTAGAAGCACAGGCTGTACTATGTGTCTTAGTATGGATTCTTTATAGGTCAGTTCAAGCATGTGAGTGTAACTGCCAGTCTGGGATAATTGTTCCTATTAGGAGGGTAAAACTTAATTATTTGAATATGTATATAGTTGTGTGTGTTTGTATTAAGTTAATAGCTTATTGGGGTATTCTAGGGATGAATTTATTTGTTTGAAGGCTTTCATTAAAACAGAGTCTTGTAAGATGTGACATAGGTTCACATGGCTATGACAAGAAACAGCTGCTTAAAAGATCAACCTGCCAAACATTAGTGTATGCATTTAAAAGAAAAAACATTAAAAAGCTGTTATACATAACAGGTAGGAATAATACCTTCTTATTATAATGGCAGCACTTTCCATATTATTTTCAAATGTGAATGGTCTCACAGGTATACAAAAAAAGAAAGAGTAGTGAACTATATTTAAAATGCAGAGTGCCAATAGCTGTGCTACAGGAGACACATTTGGAAATAACTGAGCATATGAATTTCATGGGATTCCAGGATGATTATTCAGCAGAATATCTGGGAGAGAGGGAAAAGGGGTACTTGAGAAATAGTGATAGAAGAGGAAAATGATGACAATGGTAAATTTATAGTAGTAAGGGTCTACGGGCAAGGGAGGAGGATTACACTGGCATACATTTATATTATGCCTAAAACTACAACAATGGAGATTAAGAAAATTCTGGGAGAAGTAATCAATTTCCAGCAGGGAACATTACTTATAGGTGGGGAATGGAATTTAATTTGCAACAGTGAGGATGTATCTGGGGGGCCTGGAAGGGAAAATGTAAGAAAAAAGGCTACATTTTTGAAGAACATTATGAAGATATTTGGTATAGAAGATGTGAATTTAGTTGTAGGAGCTCAGAGAGAATTTATATATTTCCTAAAGTACAAAAACTGGGCTAGGCTAGACAGAAATTAGATTTCACATTATTGAATTGAAAGTTTTGATATGCATCCAGTTACTATTTCAGATTATGTGCCAATAATAAATAAAATAAAAATTATACACTGACGCTTCCCCACCTATGTGTTAAACAGAGAAGAATTTAAGAAATGGATAGTAGAAATTACTCAGGAAGCATTAGGGAAGATAGAAATTTCTTCAGAAAATATAATTAGGGAGTGGATAAAATTAAAGTGTTTTGGCGCGGCTTTGCGCAATTTTGGGCATAGAGCAGCATCGGGCAGCTCCGCTTAATTGGGTTTAAACCATTCTCGGCTCCACAAAGTCTGCTCTTCACTTTTTCCCTTAGAACTGATCTAGTTCTCATAATAAACACCCTATTCCTACACTTGCTCACTAAAGCAACTATATAAGCCAGCACTAAAAAATTAAAAGCACTACACCCTCACAAACTCCCCTTGAGTACCTTGTTCCCCATTGGCCCTTTTTTCAATTATAAAGGAATTCCCAATACTATTCTAGCATGTCCAAAGGTCAGTTCTCAATCTCCTCTCCAGTCCAGCTGGTGAATCTGGGAATCTTGAGGCAATGTTACAACTGCCTCATGTACACAGACAACCCTCTCCTCCTCCCAACAAATTCTAACACATGTGGGAGATGCAACCATATAGCCAAACTGGAGGCTAAGCTCTCTCAACTCAGTACTGGCGTAACCAGTCAGGAGGAGAAGGAAACCACACTCACTACAATTCCAGTCTCACATAGACCTACCATGACAGCAAACCAAACACATAAACACACAAAAACATACTCGGAGGCTCTAAATAAAAATCTGCCTAAGCAGCAGAGACCTCCAAAGCAGACACCCAAGCAACCGCTACCCCAAAACAAAACACATGCAACACATAGCTCACAAAGCCAGTGTGCCAAACAGTCACAGCCCTTAAGGCTAAACAACACACCTGATACACTTGTAATAGGTGACTATCGTCAGACACACTGACGTCCCGCTCACCAGGCTGAACAAGGAGAAGGTCGCAGTGAGCTGCCTGTCTGGCGCTAGGATCTGCCACATAACACAAGCACTCAGGTCACTCCAAGGCAAGTACAAATATGACTCAGTCATTGTCCATGCTGGTGTGAATGACCTGAGACGTACCTAACTGGACTACATGAAAAGAGACATAGAGGAGCTCTCTGAGCATGTAGCCCAGGCCGGTATGACCCTGACCTTGAGTAGCATCTTACCCTCACCAAAAATGATGCCACAATATGAAGACAAGATGATCAATTTCAACAATTGGCTTAAGTATTGGTGTCATTCAAAGGGGATCCAATGCCTGTCAGCCTGGGATGACATGCTCGACAAGTCACGATGCTTCGCTAGGGACAGCTTGCACCTGTCACCCCTGGGCTTTCAGATATTGGCAAAGGCTCTTGCCACCCCCATAGTGCCTTTTTTAGGCAAGGCCCAAAAGACAAACCCACCCATAGGTATCACAAGGGATAAGAAACTAAGAGTAATGTTACTCAATGCCAGAAGTCTAAACCTCAAGATGCATGCACTCGAAACTCTCCTTAACATGGAGAACATCGATATCTGTGCAGTAACAGAAACCTGGTTCAAGGCTCCCGAGAGCACCCCAGCACTACCAGGTTATACCTCATACCATGCTTTTCGGCCCCAAAACTTGGACCGAACCACAAAAGGAGGGGGAGTATCAATATTCGTCAAAGATATCCACACCTCCAGGTTGGTGGCATAGCACGAAGCATCAGAGACTATCCATGTGCAACTAACAGTGGGTAAAACTGCCTTCCAGTTTATAGCTTGCTATAGACCACCCTCCCAAACCCAGGAACCCCACTCGGCCTTCCTGAGAACACTGGAAAATATGAAGGTCTCTCCAAACACCATTATATTGGGTGACTTCAACTACCCAAGCATAGACTGGGAGCATTACTCTAGCTCCAACACCCTAGCCCAAAGGTTCCTAGAATTTATAAACTCAAATGCTATGGAACAACTTGTTACCACTCCCACAAGAGGGGAAAACATACTGGACCTGATCATCACCAACATGGGGGCTCTATGCTCCAGACCAGAAGTGTATCCCTCACTGGTAAGATCAGACCATAAACTAATCTCACTGGATATTCACATCCCGACCCCACCCCCTGCCCAGAAAACCACAGTGAAAAACTTCTCTAAAGCAAATTTCACACTCCTCAAAACCGAGGTGGAATCCTTCAAAGCCCCCAGGCCTGTGGAAAATATGGCCCAGACCGCAGAATCCTTTATAAACGCATTCTATGAATACCTTCAGGAATGCATGGATCATGCATTCCCAAATAAAACCAAGACCCAATCCTTCAAAGGCAGGTGTCCTGTCTGGTGGACCCCAGCCATAAACAAACTATACAATAGAAGGAGGAAGCTACTACATGATAGAGCAAAATCCCAAAAAGGGAAGGCATCTCTGATCAGTATTAGCAAAAAACTACGGGCACTCATAAAATCGTCTAAGGCCAGCTTTGAGAGAAAAATTGCACAGGAAACTAAGGATAATCACAAGGCTTTCTTTAGTTATGTTAGGAACCTGGGTGGGAATTCCCAGATATGCTCAGAATTAGTCCAAAATGACAAAAAATACACCAAACCCACAGACATTGCCAACATCCTAGCTGACAGATTCAGCGCAAACCCCCCCTCCAACCAAATATATCTATCCCAGTAGAGTGCTATACCTCTGACATCTCAGATGCTCAGGTAAGAACCGCCCTCTCCAAAGCAAAAAACACAGCATCAATGGGACCAGACGGTGTCCTGGGCTGCATCGTACATGAACTCCAAGAAGAGCTAAACCCAAACATAAAACTACTGTTCAATCTCAGCCTTACTACAGGATATGTACCTAAAGAGTGGCGTACAGCAACAGTGGTCCCTCTCCACAAAGGTGGTGCCTCAACGGATCTTGGAAACTATCGCCCCATAAGCCTGACTAGCTTGGTTTGCAAAGTTATGTAAAGGATCATCATGAACCTCATAAATAAAGATATTGGGGACCTACAGACACTGGATCCTACCCAGTTCGGCTTTGTTTCGGGCAGATCCTGCCTCTTAAACCTGGTCGATTTCTTTGAAACAGTCACCAAGGCCATTGACGAGGGGAAGGTGGTCCACACAGCCTACCTTGACCTCGCAAAAGCCTTCGATACAATACCCCACTCTGGCATTATAGATAAGCTCACCAGCTTAAATATAAACCCCTATATCACTAGATGGGTTGCAAACTGGCTCAAGGACAGAACCCACATGGTTAGAATTGCTGGAGCCATGTCAGACTCCAAACCAGTTACAAGTGGCTCAGTCCCGGAACCTCTCTTGTTCGGTATATATTTCTTGGAGGTACAGGCCAACACAGAAGGACTGTGGCTGACCAAGTTCACAGATGACTGCAAACTAGGCACCATAATCAACTCTCCAGCCGACACAAGCATCCTACAAAAGGGCCTCATAGAAACAGACAACTGGTGCCAGAGCCATGGCCTCAAGCTAAACGCCAAAAAGTGTATAGTCATCCCCTTTGGCAAAAACAAAGTGCCCACAAATTACCACATAGGTGGTAATCCATTAAGTATGGAAGAAGTAATTAGGGACCTGGGGACCCAAGTTGTTAGCAATCTCTCATTTGAAAACCACGTGGCCAAAGTGGTTAGAAAAACATTTTATATAGCCCACCTAATCATGAAGAGATTCACATCTAGATCAGGGGAGGTCATCGTGCCTCTTTACTCATCCCTCATCAGGCCCATAATTGAGTACAATGCCCCTTTTGGGATGTACCTTACCAGACACCTGCAGCAACTGGAAGGACCCCAAAAGTACCTCACCAAGAGGATCAAAGGGCTTAAACAGATGCCATATGCTGCCCAGTTAAAGAAACTCCAGCTCTACTCAGTGGCATACCGCCTGCTCAGAGGCGATCTGTGCCTGATGTATAAAACCATGTCCAACCCGGAATTAATGGACATGCTGCACCTCAGAAAATCCAAATCCCATCGAACTACGCACTCGAGAGACTTGAACCTCAGCACTGAAATAAATAGGACATGCTGGAGGGACAGATTCATAACCCAGAGGCTCCCTTCACTCTGGAATAAAATCCCAGTCCAGGTTAGGCAGAGTCCCTCATTGACTCTCTTTGAGAGGAATCTTGATGAGTGGATAGGAGATCGTGGGTTTACCCTGGTATCACTTCTGTGTCACTGTTAGACAGAGGCACAGTATACTAACCTCAAAAAAGGGCATAGCAAAATTCATTTAAAATGGGTGGCGAAAGCCAAACACACTCTGGCTAGGCTTATAAATGCCCTAGGGCAGATAGCCTAGTATGAACCTATGAACCTATAAAAGTGGAGTTTAAAAATAGGTTAGAAATAAAAGAAGAAGAGATATGGTTAATAAGTAACGACAACTTTTCAGAGGGACTGAGAAAGGTTAAAGTATTGCAGAATAGGGTGAATCTCACAGAACAAGAAGAGGAACAACTGCAGAGTGCTAGAGAGAAAGTATGGACCACCTCAGTAATATGCATGAATTTAGAAATATTGCTGTTAAGCAACTGTTTTGAAGATAATTCCAGAGCACAAAAGCTTTTAGCACAATGGCTCAGGCAACAGGAAGTAGAAAGAGTTATTGCCAAAGGTGAGGAGGCTATAACAAGGAAAATAACCCAATATCCTGTAGAGGTATTAGAAATATTTTGGGTAGTTTATGAAAATCTGTGGAAATCAAGAAAAACTACAAATGGAAATGTTTATGGAAGAACTAAACATGCCAAGGTGAGAGGTATATGAGGCTTGATTACTAACTCTTTCATCACTTACTTTGCCTTCAACTATTTATCAGTACACTATAGTTTGCTAATAGAGAATGCAATTGTAAAGCACTTAAAAATATAAGGCTACTACTTAAGTAATATGAAAATATACCTTGCATAATTTTGCATCTTTCTTCAACCTTCCTTTGACTTGAACATGTCATAAATATTTTATTTGGCTCATTAGTGAAGAAATTACAAGTTATGTATTTTGTGAAAAATAAACTTGAGACATAATTTTTTGCAACAGTCTCCCCCGTTTGACACTAAAAGTGTCACATAACACATAATTATATTTTAATTTTTCTTAATTTGATAAAATATGCCTTATCATAATTTTCATCATCTATAGTGATTTGACTCTCTTTTACTTTAAGTTCATTATCAGATAGTTGGCATTGTGTGTGTGTGTGTGTGTGTGTGTGTGTGTGTGTGTGAGGTCAAGCATTTTGTAATCACAGCCTTTAAAACAAAAATATTAAAACAATTAAAAGAATAATACTGCTTATTGTAATGATACCTTGTACTATATTGGTTCCTAAATTACCCAATGTATTGCCTAACCATCCAAAAGTGTCCATTGATTTAGCTATACAATCCAGGTCTTTGGCTCTTTGCTCCATAAAATTAGCCAGCTTTTCTTGTTCATCATGGTAGTCGCTGATATAGGAACAACAACTTCCTATGAGGACACATGACCCCCCCCAATAGCTAGCATATGTCAAGTGCCAGCCGAGTTTGTAGTACCACCGTTCGAATTTCAGTCATTTCTTGATTTGCCGTCCTGATATGATGTGTAGTGTGATTTGCTGCCTTCTGAAGAACTTGAGCAAGCACAGTGATTATAAGTGTTGTTCTTTGTACTCCATACATAGGAACGAAGGCTGAAAATACGTGTTCTGCCCAGTAAACTGACCATTTATTTCTCAGTCTGCCTGCTGGAGGTTTCTTGAAAAGTTGAATAGCAGGGGTGGTATAGCCCACAAAACAACATCCAGTCCAGTTTGTAGGCAACCAGGGGTAGGCCTGATCACCACAAATGTAGTAATGATCCTCTATCATGCCCATGCCATGCCCCAGGTCATAGCTTTTTAGGTGTAAAGAGTTCAACACACTTTCATGTCTAGTGTCATTAAATTTGCTGGTTTCCACTGGTACAGTTCCGTTCCTGAAAACAAAAAATGGCCAACGCTAATGGTACAAACAAACAATTTAATCCAATTCAGTAAGCGCTTTTGTGGGTACAAATGCTCCCACTTCTTCAGACTGCTTTACAAAATTAATGGAACATATTTAAATAGAATTCAACATAAGCACATGATGGTCAACTGATTAAAAGGTCCAATAAGACCTAAATAGCAATTAAAAAACTTTTAAAAAGCCTTAGTCAGCTTCATCAAATAAGTGATGCCTACCGTATTAAGAACATTCTTGAAAGAAATTGGAATCTTATTGTAGCAGATGAGAGTGTAAGGAAAGGTTTACCTCTTAACACCTACTATTGTTTTTAGGAGGGGTTCCAACTTAAAGTATCTCCTAGGAAGCAACATGACACAAATTCCAAAGACAAAGGGTATGTTTAAATGTGAAGCTTGCAATTATTGCAAGTTTATAGATACTGGACTTAATTATCAGGTTAACAATATGAAACTTTCTTGCCATGGGAGATATAACTGCAACTACTACATAAGTGGTAGTCTACTTAACGCCGAAAGTGTGATGAGACCTTGTGACACAGGTGGACAGTAGTCTCTCCTTTGATAATCTCATCACCACAGTGGTCAGGAAATCCTTCTACATGGCTCACCTCATCACAAAAGGTTTCTCATCCAGAAAAAAAAGAGGTCATTGTTCCCCTCTACTCATCACTCATTAGACCCATTATAGAGTACAACGCCCCTTTTGGAATGTACCTCACAAGACATCTACAACAACTGGAAAGGCTACAGAAATACCTCACAAAGAGGATTACTGGCCTCAAACAGATGCCCTACGCAGACCATCTCAAAAAAATCCAGCTTTACTCCGTTGCATATCGCCTACTCAGAGGCGATCTCTGCCTAACATACAAAGCTATGTCAAACCCAGAGCTGTTGGACATGCTCCACTTAAAGAAATCCTAATCCCTCCGAGCTACACACTCTAGGGACCTAAACCTTGTCACCACAATAAACAGAACATGCTGGAGGGATAGATTCCTGTCCCAGAGACTTCCCATACTCTGGAACAGACTACCTATCTATGTCAAATAGAGCTCCTCATTAGCACTCTTCAAGAAAAATATTGATGATTGAATGGGAAATAGGAAATTCACCCCAGGGATCACTTTTGTGGCTCAACAGGGGCACAGGAAAATAATTTTCTTGGGTGGCGAAAGCCTGGGTACCTTTTTGGCTAGGCTTATATAGGCCCTAGGGCTAATAGCCTATTACCTACCTATGAACCTATGTGTGTATTTAGCTAAATATAATTCCTGCCAAGGTTTCTATATAGGTAAGAGTGACAGGAAACTCAAGGAACGAATATATAAACATCAGTATGCCATACGAAATTTAAAACCAGAGAACGCTTTAGCTAAGCATGTTCTTAATAACCCTAGTCATATATTTTCTTTTAGATTAATTGATCAGATCTGAACTCATGTAAGGGGAGGACCATTTTCCTTATGGCTGGAACAATGTGATCTGTATTGGCAGCTTAAACTAGATGCTTTAAATGCCCTGGGTTAAATGATGCATGCTCTATAGCCTGTATTTTGAAGCTAAAGAATTTGAAGAGATAGGTTATTCATCCTTAGAATTAGAATACATTTGTTGTATATTCCTTATATATATTTTTAAATGTATTTTACATGTATTTTTTTTCTTTTTATATATTTGGTTATATGTCTTAAATGTTTATTTGTTGAAGCTGAATAAGACTTTTTTGAAGTTTTTTAATTGCTATTTAGGTCTTATTGGACCTTTTAATCAGCTGACCGTCATGTGCTTATGTTGAATTCTATTTAAATGTGTTCCATTAATTTTGTAAAACAGTCTGAAGAAGTGGGAGCATTTGTACCCACGAAAGAGCTTACTGAATTGTATTAAATTGTTTGTTTGTACCATTAGCCTTTGCCGATTTTTGTTTTCAGCTTGCAGTTTATATATTTTGTTTGTTGTAGTAGTTTGGCTTGTTTGAATGGCTACTGGCTTGGATTTTGGTACACCATCTTTATTCCCTGATGAATCCACTAGTATGGACGCTAGCCAGCAAATAGGGAAACTGACTTGCTTGCTTGATAATTTGGCTAAGAAGGTGGATGATTTGGCAATAACTATTGGGAAGAACTTTGAAGCACCTTCTACTAATTTAGGGGTTATACACCACTCCCCTAAATCCAATGCACTAACTGTGAATCCTCCTTCATCACCGATGAACAACTTGGGTCCAGTCCACAGAGGGGAGAATTCCAATGTGAACCTAAAGAGACCAACTACATCGGGTGATATCAATGGAGGTAATGCAGTATATGATTGGTCTTCTTATAGGGATATCCTTATAAATGAATTGAATATAAATAATTGGTTACAAGCACCTCAAAGTTTTAGCACAACATAGGAGTCTAGACCGAGTGAAACCCTGGTTGTGTCTAATATTTCATATAATTTAAATCAGTTGGACTCCAAATCAATGACACTAGAAAGACTACAACTTGAAGTACTTTACTTCCAGGTCTTTGGCTCTTTGCTCCATAAAATTAGCCAGCTTTTCTTGTTCATCATGGTAGTCGCTGATATAGGAACAACTTCCTATGAGGACACATGACTTCTAATAATAGCTAGCATATGTCAAGTGCTTGACGAAGTTTGTAGTACCTCACCGCTCAATTTCAGTCATTTCTTGATTTGCCGTCCTGATATGATGTGTAGTGTGATTTGCTGCCTTCTGAAGAACTTGAGCAAGCACAGTGATTATAAGTGTTGTTCTTTGTACTCCATACATAGGAACAAAGGCTGAAAATACTTGTTCTGCCCAGTAAACTGACCATTTATTTCTCAGTCTGCCTGCTGGAGGTTTCTTGAAAAGTTGAATAGCAGGGGTGGTATAGCCCACAAAACAACATCCAGGCCAGTTTGTAGGCAACCAGGGGTAGGCATGATCACCACAAATGTAATAATGATCCTCTATCATGCCCATGCCATGCCCCAGGTCATAGCTTTTTAGGTGTAAAGAGTTCAACACACTTTCATGTCTAGTGTCATTAAATTTGCTGGTTTCCACTGGTAAAATTTGCTCCTGAAAACAAAAATGGCTAATGGTACAAACAAACAATTTAATCCAATTCAGTAAGCGCCAGGGTACAAATGCTCCAACTTCTTCAGACTGCTTTACAAAATTAATGGAACATATTTAAATAGAATTCAACATAAGCACATGATGGTCAACTGATTAAAAGGTCCAATAAGACCTAAATAGCAATTAAAAAACTTTTAAAAGCCTTAGTCAGCTTCATCAAATAAGTGATGCCTACCAGATAAGAACATTCTTGAAAGAAATTGGAATCTTATTGTAGCAGATGAGAGTGTAAGGAAAGGTTTACCTCTTAACACCTACTATTGTTTTTAGGAGGGGTTCCAACTTAAAGTATCTCCTAGGAAGCAACATGACACAAATTCCAAAGACAAAGGGTATGTTTAAATGTGAAGCTTCTGCAATTATTGTAAGTTTATAGATACTGACTTAATTATCAGGTTAACAATATGAAACTTTCTTGCCATGGGAGATATAACTGCAACTACTACATAAGTGGTAGTCTACTTACCGGTAAAGTGTGATGAGACCTTGTGACACAGGTGGACAGTAGTCTCTCCTTTGATAATCTCATCACCACAGTGGTCAGGAAATCCTTCTACATGGCTCACCTCATCACAAAGGTTTCTCATCCAGAAAAAAAGAGGTCATTGTTCCCTCACTCATCACTCATTAGACCCATTATAGAGTACAACGCCCCTTTTGGAATGTACCTCACAAGACATCTACAACAACTGGAAAGGCTACAGAAATACCTCACAAAGAGGATTACTGGCCTCAAACAGATGCCCTCACGCAGACCATCTCAAAAATCCAGCTTTACTGCTGCATATCAGCCTCTACTCAGAGGCTTATCTCTGCCTAACATACAAAGCTATGTCAAACCCAGAGCTGTTGGACATGCTCCACTTAAAGAAATCCTAATCCCTCCGAGCTACACACCTAGGGACCTAAACCTTGTCACCACAATAAACAGAACATGCTGGAGGATAGATTCCTGTCCCAGAGACTTCCCATACTCTGGAACAGACTACCTATCTATGTCAAATAGAGCTCCTCATTAGCACTCTTCAAGAAAAATATTGATGATTGAATGGGAAATAGGAAATTCACCCCAGGGATCACTTTTGTGGCTCAACAGGGGCACAGGAAAATAATTTTCTAAAAAGGAAGCCTATCACCTTACTTGGCTAGGCTTATATAGGCCCTAGGGCTAATAGCCTATTACCTACCTAAGAACCTATGTGTGTATTTAGCTAAATATAATTCCTGCCAAGGTTTCTATATAGGTAAGAGTGACAGGAAACTCAAGGAACTAATATATAAACATCAGTATGCCATACTCTAAATTTAAAACCAGAGAACGCTTTTAGCTAAGCATGTTCTTAATAACCCTAGTCATATATTTTCTTTTAGATTAATTGATCAGATCTGAACTCATGTAAGGGGAGGACCATTTTCCTTATGGCTGGAACAATGTGATCTGTATTGGCAGCTTAAACTAGATGCTTTAAATGCCCTGGGTTAAATGATGCATGCTCTATAGCCTGTATTTTTGAAGCTAAAGAATTTGAAGAGATAGGTTATTCATCCTTAGAATTAGAATACATTTGTTGTATATTCCTTATATATATTTTTAAATGTATTTTACATGTATTTTTTTTCTTTTTATATATTTGGTTATATGTCTTAAATGTTTATTTGTTGAAGCTGAATAAGACTTTTGAAGTTTTTAATTGCTATTTAGGTCTTATTGGACCTTTTTAATCAGCTGACCATGTGCTTATGTTGAATTCTATTTAAATGTGTTCCATTAATTTTGTAAAACAGTCTGAAGAAGTGGGAGCATTTGTACCCAAAGAGCTTACTGAATTGTATTAAATTGTTTGTTTGTGCCATTAGCCTTTGCCGATTTTTGTTTTCAGCTTGCAGTTTATATATTTTGTTTGTTGTAGTAGTTTGGCATGTTTGAATGGCTACTGGCTTGGATTTTGGTACACTATCTTTATTCCCTGATGAATCCACTAGTATGGACGCTAGCCAGCAAATAGGGAAACTGACTTGCTTGCTTGATAATTTGGCTAAGAAGGTGGATGATTTGGCAATAACTATTGGGAAGAACTTTGAAGCACCTTCTACTAATTTAGGGGTTATACACCACTCCCCTAAATCCAATGCACTAACTGTGAATCCTCCTTCATCACCGATGAACAACTTGGGTCCAGTCCACGGAGGGGAGAATTCCAATGTGAACCTAAAGAGACCAACTACATCGGGTGATATCAATGGAGGTAATGCAGTATATGATTGGTCTTCTTATAGGGATATCCTTATAAATAAATTGAATATAAATAATTGGTTACAAGCACCTCAAAGTTTTAGCACAACACAGGAGTCTAGGCCGAGTGAAACCCTGGTTGTGTCTAATATTTCAGATAATTTAAATCAGTTGTACTCCAAATCAATGACACTAGAAAGACTACAACTTGAAGTACTTTACTTCCAGGAGTGTATTAAACGTGAAATTGTACCTAAAGGACTGAGGAGTTGGCGATATCCCACAGGTTTAGTAGCAGGTACTACTTTTCATAAAGATTTAATTAAATTATTTAACAAGCAAGGCATCAAGCTACTGAACTGTTTTGTGGAACATTATACTGTACAAACTGAGGGGTTGAGGAAGGAGATTGATGCCCTAATACTGTGGTAATGACTGATCCTGACTATAATAGATACAGGTATGATTATAACAGGATCTTTTCCAGTATAGATGCATATATTGCCAAAGTGAAAAATACTAAAATCAAGAAAATAAGAAGAGATGAGTTTGAATATGCAAATGAGACCGCATATCCAAAACCCCCATCTCTCAGCAGTCACTTGGTTTCAACCAAGAAGCAGCAGAAGTTTACATTAACCAGGGAAACAACAACGTTAACCAACCAGCATCAGTTTCTCCTGCCCAGGAACCTATGGCAGAATGTACAGAAACCTTTCCACGCTGTAGTAAGCGAATAAATAATAGAAATACTAATAGATCCAATTCTAATGTGAATAACGGCTTGTCGTCTAATAATAACCCTCAAGGATTCTTAAAAGGGCAAAACTTTCAGCAGGGGAATGACCAGAACCAGTAGGACCAAACTCAGGCCACAAACAACAGGAGGAAGAACAAATGGAGTCGCCGGCAGAACCGGAGATATCACCTGATCACATCTACCATCTTAATGAACTAAACGCTTGCAGGGTGAGCAGTATAGAAGCTGCTGTGTCTGTTAACAATAATCTGACTGAAAATGACTTAAATAATAGCCTTAAAATTATTACTAACTCTACAGGGGATTTTAATGTTTGTAATTACTCGGACTTTAATGTTAGTTGCTTATTGGTGGACATTCTAGCCAAAGGACTCACATTTGTGCCTAGTAGGCCTATTAATGTCCCATGGACACTAATAGATTTAAAATTGTTTATTAGGAAGTTAAACCTGCAGCTGTTTTTTATGTCTAATGCTGTACAAGTAAGTAATCCCAACTTTGACAATTTTAGAATTGCTAGTAACTTTAATCCGA
This sequence comes from Protopterus annectens, assembly GCF_019279795.1. Lineage (NCBI taxonomy): Eukaryota > Metazoa > Chordata > Ceratodontiformes > Protopteridae > Protopterus > Protopterus annectens. Next base: position 854,005,118 of record NC_056739.1, on the reverse strand, counting down.
GCAACCTATCCACTCTTGCGGTTTTTGAACAAATATGTGAACATGACATTAGGAATTTGTATCAACTTGGTCATAGGTCTAATGCTGTTAACTTTAGTAGGAATGACTGGGAATTGATTAATGCTTTAAAGGATAGTGGTGTTAAGCTTATTAAGCCTGATAAAGGTGGAGGCCTAGTTATAATGAATGAAGTACACTACAGGTTGAGTATGCAACAAATGTTAGACTCAGACAATTATGCAGTAGTCTCTATGAATGAGATTAATACAGCTTATAGATGGATCAAGATTTTTTTTTTGAATGACCTGTTTATAGAAGCAAAAATTCCTATGGAAATTTTGAATTATTTAACTATACTAGCCCCCCCAAATTCCAGTCATTTTTTTGGTATCCCAAAGATACATAAAGACCTTTACAGCCCCCCTTTTAGACCAATAGAGAATGGTCGTAATAGTGTTATTTACCCCATGGCTAAATATGTAGATCACATTTTGAAAAAGTATGTAACTAAAGAAGTCTAAATTTGTAAGGACTCTTGGCCTTTTTTGGAGAAAATTAACAGCTTGGTATAAAATGAAACCTATCATTTTGCTACAATAGATGTAAAAGATTTATATGCAGTAATACCACATGAGGTGGGTATAGATTGGGTAACTAATGTCTTATTAAGTAAAGGGATTGACCATGAAGAACTTTGATTGACCCAGGAATTTTTGGACACTATATTTAGGAATAACTTTTTCATATATGAGAATTCCATTTATATTCAAAAGAAAGGGGTGGCCATGGGGTTTCCTTGTGGGGCTAGCTTCGCTAAGTTGGTCATGACTTTTTGGGAGAAGAAATTTGTTTTGAATCATAGTATGTGTTCAAAACATATAATTTATTACACTTGATACCTGGATGATATATTCCTAATATTTGACGGAGAAGCTGACCTTTTTAATAAGTTTTTGCACTACATCAATGGTACAACTGATTTTTTACGGTTTACTAGTAATTTACATATAGCTAAAATTGCGTACTTGGATGTATTGTTACAGAAGGATAAGGTTAGACAGAAATATGTGGATACCATCTATAGGAAGGATACCTATTCTAATTCCTTCCTCCACTTTTCTAGTTCTCACCCCTACATCAGAAAAAAAATCCTTAGTGAAAGGCCAGCTTGTCAGGGCAGCCAGAATGATTTCAAACTTGGTTGATTTCAAGGATGAGTATAATTTTTTACGAAACCTGTTTTTGAATCGTGGCTACCCAGATTAATTTATAGATGAATTAATATCTGAAGTAACCTCTAAAAGGAATTCTGGACACTTTAAGGCTATTTTAAATAGCACAGAGGCAGATGAGGGCTTATATCTGAACAATTCAAGTAGTAGACTTCAGCTAACTATTTCAGTTGATAGTTGTAATAATCATAATAATTTTTGTATTGATTTTTCCCTCTCATTTATTACAACTTTTAGTAGTGATGCCTACAATATTAAGAACATTCTTGAAAGAAATTGGAATCTTATTGTAGCAGACGAGAGTGTAAGAAAGAGATTACCTCTAACACCTACTATTGTTTTTAGGAGGGGTTTTAACTTAAAATATCTCCTTGGAAGCAACATGACACAAATTCCAAAGACAAAGGGTATGTTTAAATGCGAAGCTTGCAATTATTGCAAGTTTATAGATACTGGACTTAATTATCAGGTTAACAATATGAGACTTTCTTGCCATGGGAGAGATATAACTGCAACTCCAAACGATGTGTGTATTTAGCTAAATGTAATTCCTGCCAAGATTTCTGTATAGGTAAGATTGACAGGAAACTCAGGGAATGAATATATGAACATTAGTATGTCATAAGAAATTTACAACCAGAGAATGCTTTAGCTACGCATGTTCTTAATAACCCTAGTCATATATTTTCTTTTAGAGTAATTGATCAGATCTGCACTCATGTAAGGGGAGGACCATTTTCCTTATGGCTGGAACAATGTGAGCTGTATTGGCAGCTTAAACTAGATGCTTTAAATACCCTGGGTTAAATGATGCATGCTCTATAGCCTGTATTTTGAAATTAAAGAATTTGAAGAGATAGGTTATTCATCCTTAGAGTATAAATTAGCTTACATTTGTTGAGTATATTCTTTATATATATTTTTAAATGTATTCTACATGTATTTTTTCGTCTTATATATTTGGTTATATGTCTTAAATGTTTATTTGTTGAAGATGACTAAGGCTTTTTAAAAGTTTTTAAATTGCTATTTAGGTCTTATTGGGCCTTTTAATCAGCTGACCATCATGTGCTTATGTTGAATTGTATTTAAATGTGTTCCATTAATTTTGTAAAACAGTCTGAAGAAGTGGGAGCATTTGTACCCACAAAAGCACTTACTAAATTGGATTAAATTGTTTGTTTGTACCATTAGCCTTGGCCATGTTTTGTTTTCAGCTTGCAGTTTATATATTTTGTTCATTGTAACAGTTCCATTACTGGCATAGCATGTGTCTCCACGATTTGTTGTTGCAATCTGGAAAGATATAACCTTTGAAAGATCAGTCACATTATGCCAAGTTAAGTTAGAATCACTAAGTTCCTTTTCAAATGTCACTTATGATGTAGGGATCAGAATCATGGGAATCCCTGCCTTAGAATGATAAGGTATATGCAAACACACCCAACACTTTGTCACATTTAAGTCCACGGCATATCGTCGGAGAACAAACAGGAAACTGTTTTCTCTTGACCAGCTTGTAAGAAAAAACAGCAAAAAAAACAAGATATAAATACCTGTTGCCACTGGATTCATCATGGACTGCCATCTGAGTTGATTTTCTTTAATCCTTCACTGGTGCAGATGGTTCATCCTTCTTCTTACAATCTCCTTTCGCTGACAAAAGATGATTCATTTGGGATCTCCACATGACAGGTCATTTTACAATGCGACAAATGAATCCAGGTTGGTAGACCAGTACAATGTATGGTAGTGAAGGTGGTAAGCAGCACTTGGAAAGGACCTTTCCACTTCAGACTCAAACAGTTCTTTCTTTGGAAAGTTTTAACATAAACTAAATTACCAGGCCACAGTTGATGACAGGGCTGGTCAGGAGGTTCAGGAAGGCTTCTCTTACAGTTCTGTGGTACTGCTGCAAGAAATGACTAAGTTTTTTGCAGTAAGACAATATAACATCAGCTAGAGTCAATTCTTCATTTGACACAGGGGGAGTAGCTCAAAGGGCCATGGGTCTCCCCATTAATATCTCATAGGAATTCAATCTCCTTGCAGTATTTAATGTACTTCTCATACTTATTAATGCTAAGGGGCATGCCTCTGGCCGTTTGAAATTAGTTTTAGTGCAGATCTTCACCACCTTGTTTTTAAGGGTCCTGTTTGACCCTCTCTACCAATGCAGATGACTGTGGATGGTTGGGACATCTTACATAATTCTTTTGTCAACTGATTATTGAAATGTGTCCCCTGATCACTATTGATAGTGCAGGGCACAACAAACCTGGGAACATTTTTTAATGACTGATATAGAATCTGCTTTGTGGCATGGGTAAGCTTCTCTCCATGCAGAGAACCTACAAACCAACACCAATATATACTGTAAATTATGCACCATGTGCATCTGGACAAAGTCCATCTGAATATTAACAAAAGGTCCCCATGGTGGTGGTTAAGATGCAGCTTTAATAGTTGAATTTTTACTAACACTGTGTTTTAAACATACTGCACAATTATTAACATGCTGAAGAATCAAAGAAGAGACATGCAGGGCATACCAGCTTTGTGTAATTGGGTTGAATAATGTTGTCTTACTTGCATGGGCTGGGAAATGATATGCCCTTACCAGGCAAGGTAGCAAGGAGGCAGGCGCCACGAGGCACCACGAGTTGGAGATCCAGATGTCAGCATGGAGCCTAGGCAGATTTACTGCATCTGTCCTTAAGTCATGTCTGAATTTCTCCCTGTGATGCTTTGGCTTGGAAAGCTGATACGTTCTTAAAATCAAACACATGATCACCTTCAGATTCACATAATAACATCACATGTAGTTTTCAAAACGTCATCCTACAACTTGCTTAGCAGCTTGATCTGCCAAATTATTTCTCTTTGAAACAGTATCTGTACCCTTTTGATGGGCAGTACATTTGATTACTGCTAATTCTTTAGGTAACAAAGGAGCATCTAAAAGAGCATTGACATAAAAAAGAATTTTAATCTGAGTTCCTGCTGAAGTTAAGAACCCCTGTGTTTCCAAAGTTTCCCCAAGTCATGTAAAACACCAAAACTGTTTGAAGAACCACTAACTCAGCTACCTGGGCAGAATGTTTATCCTCTAGTCTTTGCTGGAGCAAGATCTTGTTACTGGTGCAGATGGATATTCCTGCAGCCAAACTTCCATTTTGATCTCTCCCACAGGAACCATCCAAAATAGATCTAGTTCAGCACTGGTTATAGAAGTGTCTTTTAAATTATTCCTAGGAGAAAGCAGATAATTAGTCACACACACACAATCATGCGCTTCACCATCCTCAGCAGTAGGTAACAAAGATGCAGGATTCAGTACAGGACAGCGTATGAAAGAAATAGATGGATCAGAAAGAAGAGTAAGTTCATATTTAGTTAGACATGCAGCTGAGAGAGGTTGAGCTGATATAGAATGAAGGACCACATCTGTAAGCTTGTGCCTGAGCACCAATCATTGTGCAAGGTAGACTAGAATGGCAGCAATGGCCACTGCCCTTAAACATGGCAGAAATCCCTTTGCAACAGAGCCAAGTGCTAAATTATAATAAGCTAATGGACGATAGTTGTCACCATGTTTCTGTGCAAGCACTCCCTGAGCAAACCCATTTCTTTCATGATAAAATAAAATGAAAGTCTTTCCATAATCTGGTAATCATAAAGCTGGGGCAGTAACTAAAGCTTGCTTTAAATTTTGGAATTAATTTTTCTCTTCACTATTCCAAGGGGGGGGGGGCTCTGGTGTATCCTGTTTTAAGAGATTTGTCAAGGGTTTAGCGATTTCTGCATAGTTAGAAATCCATTGTCTGCAATATCCTGTCATACCTAAGAAAGATTTAAGCTGACGCTGAGTAGTTGGTCATGGGGCTTTAGCTCATGCCTCAATATGAGATTGTAGCATCTGCCTACTATCCTGAGATAACCAAGATAATATACCAAAGATGACCATAGCTGCAACGTTTCTCTTAGCACCTTATGTCCCTTTTTTGCAAGAATAGTTAAAAGGTGTATTGTATCCTGCTGACAATGCTGAAAAGAATCAGATACTATTAGTAAGTCATCTGTGGGATAAAACAGATGAACAGTTGTGGGTTCAGTTCAAGCAACTTTATTACATAAAAACACATCATGATTGAGGCTTAACAACTTAAACTTAAATAAACTTACAAACAGACTGACTACCGCACTCATACATGTTAACACTCTGGCTGTTCACTCAGAATGGCACTGCTGCCTGCACATGCTCACTATTTATATGCACGTGCTTACATCTGGAAATTCTTCTTAAAGTAACAGCGCACGCTCTGTTCTACATCCTCCCTCTTTGAGAAATAAGTCATGCACTGCAATAATGACAACAATCATTGACATGCAATTGTACAGAAATAATCCTTTGACATGCAATTATACAGAACTAATTACAAGTGAAACAATCATGTCAGGTTGCTGTGTACTTTACACTAGGTATGGAAATATGACCTGATCATGTGACATAAAAATTAGGACTGGGTTTATCAACAGGGACTGTCTGTAATGAATGTTCAACTTCAGGGACATCTGGGACATCATCGGGAATGGGAATAGGTACTGAGACATGTCTTTCAACAGGAACATCGTCTGGATTGCTCTGAGATTTAGAGTCTGTATCACAGGTACGATGCTGTGATATTGATTCAGACACTGGAAAAAGATGCCTGCGATTTCTTCTGTCTTCTCTACCTTCATATTCTACTAAGTAGGTTCTTGGCTCAGCACATACACCTCTTGCTTGACCAGTTCAATCAAAACCTTTCACTATTTGCATTCTCACTATCTCTCCTTTCAATGGATGAAGATATCTGTTCGTTTCATCATAGTTGGACTTCTGAAATGAATGCTTTTTGAATATTTGGGCGTTAATTGCTCTGGTGTTTTTAGCATTAGGCACCAACAAACTGGAACTTGCCTACACAAAAGTCTCTGAGCAGGTGAGCCAAGTAAATTGTCACAGGGTATATTTCTGAGATTAAGCAAATTCAAGAAAACATCAGTATTGTCACGCTTTGACCTCTCTGGTAATTGCTTTGCTGTTCGTACTGCACGTTCAGCTAGGCCATTTGACTGTGGGTACTCAGGACTACTGGTGACATGGATAAAGTCCCACTCTTTTGCAAATTTCTGAAATAGCTGACTGGTAAACTGGGCACCATTGTCAGAAATAACTTTGTGTGGACTACCATGGACTGAGGAATGATGTTTCAACTTAGTAATGACAGTCCTGGATGTTAGGTTAGGTAGCATATCAGTCTCAAACCAGTTAAAATAAAAGTCAACCAACACTAAGTAATGCTGATTATTCCACTCAAATATGTCAGTGGCTACTATTGGCCAAGGTAGTTCAGGAATATGGTTTAGTTGAAGTACCTCTTTTTGCAAATGTGGTTTAGTACTATTCCATGCTGAACAAAATGAAAGTACTTTATCGATATCTTTTGACAGAGTAGGCCAAAATACTAGTCCTCCTGCCCCTCTTTTGGTAGCTTTGAAACCTGGGTGGCCACAACGCAAAATTTGGATGTACTCATGTTGTAAGGAAGTACGAATGACAACTTTAGGACCTTTGAAAATGATACCATCTTCCGACATCTCATCTCTGTAAGGAAGATAAGGTTGCACTTCTGTTAGTACACAAGATTGCTTTGACTGCCATCCAGTGTTGATGAAGTGGTTGAGCTTATGCAAAACTGGTTCAGACTTTGTATGACCTCTTAGCTCATCAAGTCTTGTGGTAGAAAAATTATGTACTTCCATGACATCGAAGTCAAAATTCTCTGTATTAAGCTTTTCTGTGGCATTTCTGGGCAATCTGGATAAGGTATCAGCCAGATAAAGAAGTTTGCCTTTTGTATAGACCATTTTGAAGTTGTACTTTTGTAATCTTAGCATCATTCTTTGTAGTCTTGCTGGAGCTGTATGCATAGGCTTCTTTAAAATAGTAACTAGATATTGATGATCAGTCTCAGTTTGGATAGCTCAGCCATAAATATAATCATGGAACTTTGAACATGCAAACACAATTGCCAAAAGTTCCTTTTCAATTTGAGCATATTGCATCTGAGTTTGGGTAAGAGTTCTAGACGCAGAGGCTGCTGGTCTGCCCTCTTGAAGAATAACTGCAACAAGACCGAACTTTGAAGCATCACAGGGAAGAATTACTGATTTGTGGACATTATAGTATCTTAACTTTGGTGAACTGGCAGTTTTCTCTGGTGTTGTTCCAAGAATGACTAGGTAACATTTTTGCGTGTCAGCTCCCTCAAGGGCACTGATAATTCAGTGAAGTCTGGTATTAACTTGCTCAAATAGTTAACCATACCAAGTAAACACTGTAAGGCTTGAACATTGTCTGGAGCTGGCATCTTAAGAATGGCTGTTTGTTTGGAAGGATCTGGTCATAAGCCTGAACTGGTAAATAAATGACCGATATAAGTAACTTCTGGTAGCCTGAATTGAGATTTCAGAGGATTGAGCTTTAGATTCACTTTACGTGCTCTTTCCAGAACTTTCCTGAGGTTTCTGTCATACTCTGCTTCACCATTGCCTCCATCTAGTAAATCATCTACTATTATATCACACGGATAGCCTGAAAAAAATTTCCCCATTGCACGCTGAAAGATTTCACTGGCAGAATTTATTCCAAAAGACATTCTGAGAAATCTGTATCTACCAAATGGTGTGCTGATCGTTGTCAGTAGTAAAGATATAGGATCAATCATTACTTGCCAAAATAAACTCTTTGCATCTAAGATGGAAAAAATAGTGGCATTTGGCATGAGGGTAGCAACTTCCTTGACTGTACACATAGGATGGTGTGGTCTCTTTAATGCTTTAAGTCTCTTGGGTCAATACATATTCTGATTTCATCTGAGCTTTTCTTATAAACGACTACCGTGGAAGACACCCATTCAGTTGGTTCTGTAACTGGACAAATCACACCTTGCTGCATCATTTTATCTAACTGGACTTTGACTCTGTCCTGCATAGCTATTTGAACTCTTCTTGCTGATCTAATCAATGGACTGGCCTCTGGGTCTAATTTCATGGAGTACACAACTGGATGTTTACCTAGCTTGTCTTAGAAAATATCGGCATACTCTGAGAAAATAGCATAGGTGAAACTGGAACTAGGACATGTGCTTACATGATGGACTTCTTTGGTAAAATAAAGTTTCATTTTTAAACTGTCTCTGAGACCTAATAATGACTGTACAGGTCTTTTGACTACATAAAATTGCAAGCTGTAACTGTTCCCAGCTGAATAGCATGAAAGTACTACTGAGCCTTCAGTGTGAATATCTTCACCTCCATAAGCAACAAGCTTCACACAATTGGCCAAATTAAGTTGTTCGCCAGCTCTTACTCTAGCAAATGTTTCTGCTGACATAACATTGCACTTTGAACCAGTGTCCACTTTGAGCTCAGTAGGTTTACCATTAATCAGGACAATACAAAACACTTCATTTTTTGTGAAGAAATCTACTGCATTAACATTTTCACCACCCACTGATACACCATCAACATAGAAAGTAGAGTTGCAGCTTTCTATATGATCAACTTGCTTTTTTAAGTGACATTTCTTAATAAATTAATGAGGCTTGCTTGATTTATAAAGCTTTTGAAAGTGGTTCTGTTTTTTTACACTTGTGCCATTGCTGACCAAATGTTAAGCACTTTCCTCTTTTGAACTCGTGATTGGCACCACAATTACAACAGTTAACAATGAGACTTGACTTGGATTTTGCTGACTCACCCTTGTGCTGCACTCAGCATGTCCATTTTACTGAGCTAGTCTTAGAACTTGCTGGAAAGGTATGGGCTTTCCCTGGAAATCCTGCAGGGGCTGCAGGTGCTGTGTGCTTACCACATGCTGAATGCTGTCCACGTTTGCTATAGAGGCTGCTGAAATCATGCTCTTATCACTTGCAAGCATGTTTGAGTGCCTTCTGTAAGCTTGTGTATTTGACAAATCTCTATGTCTTTGCTCATCATTAAATCACTGTCTCGAAGCAAAATCTTTCTCACTGCAGCATTATGAACACCACACACAAGCCTTTTGTCAACTCTTCTTTCAAATCACCAAATCTGCACATTTTCTCAACTCAGCAATGTAAGCAGCAAAAGTTTCTCCTGGGTTTTGGTCTCTTGTATAAAATAAGAGCCTCTCCAATGTAACATTTGTCTGGGGGTTACACATTTCTGTAAATTTACATTTCAAGCACTCAGAGTCCTCCCTTGATTCAGCTTGTACAACAATATGATGGTTTTCCTCTTCTCCTGCATATACTGCTGGTGCTTACACAAATGAATGCTCTTTTTCAATGGCTTATGACCCTGCTAGAGTAATCATTATACATGCCCTTGTCTGTACGTCTTTATCAGAAAAAGCTGCTTGTATGGAAAAATATTCCTGCTCAAATACTCTCCAATTCTCTGCAACATTGTGATCAAACACAAGTGGACTGGGTCTGCGAAATGCCTCTGCAATGCCAACACACAGTAATAAAGACCCTTGGAGTTATGTATGAACATACACACATATACATCAGGAATTATGTCAGAAACTTGTAATTAAGCTCAACAGCACAATAGACTCTCCAAAATAAATGCATTTTGTGAAATAAGTTTCTGTAATGCAAGAACACTTTGAAATCACTGTACTTTGTGAAACTACCCTTATTAGTGTAAGAAACACTTCAAATGATTGCACTTTGTGAATGAATTGTACACAGCACACAAAACTTTTTGAAATGACTGTACTTTGCGAAATAACTCTGTACAGTGTAAGAAACACTTAGAAATAATTGCACCGTAATAAAGCACACACTGCAAACACTTTGCACACCCTGAGATACTTTGAACAACTCTAGTTATACTTTGAATAGATTTAGTCAATACAAAATAGTAGCTCATATCAAAAAAGTGGATGTTTACTAAAATAATGCAGTCGCTTTGATTTTCCATGTTCATTTTGCTCTTTTATTGTACTCATCATGCTCATTGTTTGACTTCTATCATGCTCGTTATACTTTTCTTGTGCTCATTTTTACTCTTAATATGCTCATTATGCAAATCAGAAGTAGTTCTGAAGGCTCTCAAAAGTATTTTGAATTATTTTATTAAATATTGTGGTTTTGAACATTTTGTTTAATCAGCAATACTTTTTGTGTTCTTTGATTAATAATGCATTTTGTGCTTTGTGAATGCTTTGTATCATTTTCTTTATGAACTAAATCATTTACACGAGTTTTAATTACCTAAAATTTGTTTCTGACCTTTTTCAATCATTTGAGCAGGTTGGGATAAAACTTCTAACACCGTGTCATTCAGATACGCCACTCCTGGTACCATGTCATTCAGGTATGCTACTTCTAGCACCATGTCATTCAGATAAGCTGCTTCTGACACCATGTTGCTCGTCCGGTCAGGATAAAACAGACGAACAGTTGTGGGTTCGGTTCAAGCAGCTTTATTCCATACAAACACATCAGGATTGAGGCTTGGTAACTTAAACTTAAATAAACTTATAAACTGACTACTGCACTCATACATGTTAATACTCTGGTTGCTCACTCAAAATGGCACTGCTGCCTGCACTTGCTCTCTATTTATAGGCACGTACCCTCACTTTGAAATGCTTCTTAAAGTCACAACACAAGCTCTGCTCTCAAGTAACCATGCCTATGTATACTGCTGTCCTTTATAAATAAAAGCAAACCGAAACTGATTTTCAAGGTGGATAGGTATAGCAAAGAATGCTGCACACAGATGTATTACAGATAAGTAGTTTGCTGCAGGTGGTATGCAACTCAGTATTGTTGGTAGATTTGGAAGCACAGGAAAAGTTGGTAATACTGTATTGTTTACAGTGCCCAGATTTTGCACAGAGCTACAAGTATCCTTTCATGACTTCTTTACAGGAAGAATAGGTGTATTACAAGGGCTTTTAGCTGGCACTATTATTCCTTGTTGGATTCAGGACTGAATTACAGGTTTAATTCCATGCTCTGCCTCTGGTTTCAATGGATACTGTGGAACTCTAAGGAGAGGTTTAGATGGATCCAATTTTTACTGGTTCTGCAGATTTTAATATACCTACTTCATTAGCATGTTTAGCCCATAACTTAGCAGTTACCTGCTGCAACAGCACCTCAGCTGTCTGTATACTCGCAACAGGCTGTTGCTCAGCTTGTGCTAAGACTACCAACACTTTCCCCTCTAATTCTGTTGGAACATCCAAATACACCCCTTCTGATGTACAGCAAATAGTGCAGCCCAGTTTACATAACAGGTCTCTTTCCAGCAAATTCACCGGTGCAGTAGTTCTCAGAAGGAAAGAATGTCTTCCCTCAATAGGTTCTAAAGAATGAGTATAGGCTCTGAAACAAAATATGTGACAGTATCATTTGTTACACCAACTATGTTTTGATATCGGTATCTGACTATCTCAGGTAACTTTTAATACAGATATAGTGGCTCCAGTGTCCACCAGGAAAGGAATTTCCTTTGAATTTATTTTTACCTTAATATAGGGTCCCTTCTGGTCTATTGGCAGCAGAGGACAAGATTTAGTTCTGTTTCATTATTCTGACATAGTCAGTACGATGATTCCTGGCTCTTTCCAATTTGAGGAGGAGGTGGAGGAAATGCAGTATTGCTATAATTCAGCTGCCATTCAGTCCAGATATCCTGGACGCTCTGCATTCTGTTGTGTGGGAATTCTCCTCTCCAATGTTCTACTCCACCACAATTGAAGCAAGCTCCATCAGATGATATAGGAGGGGCACTGCCAACTCATTGTTGCCAACCAGATGCACCTTGCTCCCCCCAACCAGCACTCTTACTAAACCCCCTAGCAACTCTTTTCCCCCTTTCCCTGCCTCTGCCTTGTTCCCTTGAGGTGTCTAACTGCCTTATTTGCAAAGTTAACAGCTTATCCTCAGTAGCCTTTCTCCATTTTTCCTGATACTCAGTACAGTGATTTGCAGCACTTAATAAGGACTCCAAGCCCTTTCCATGACAGTCTATAAGCACTTGCTTTATTTGATTTTGTGCAACAGCTTCCAAAACCTGCGCAAAAGCATCAGCAATAGCTGGCTTAGCTCGTTCTTCAGGATCTAATATTCCTGAACAAACACTGCTTCGAGGCAGCTCAAATAATCTACAAGGGCTTCCCCTTTAATTTGCTTACATGCATGCATATTAGACCAATCTGTTTTAACTTGACACACTTCCATAATTTTATTTAACAATTCCATTCTCTTGTCTATGAGCGCATTTCCTGTGAGACTAAAATCTGTTATGCTAGCCTTTTCAAGCAACTGTTTTCTCATTTCAACTGAAGTGACTACCCAAAGCAGCTGGTTCAAATCTGTTAAAGCAGGGTTGTAACATTCTATTATAGTTTTCCATTCCTTCTTAAACCTCAGTGGAACTTCTCTAATATTTGAAAAACTTTTGGACATAGTATGGAAATCAGCAGGGGTCCAAGGGCGATGAACAAGCTCTATATTACTGGCTCCCTATATTATTGGTGGGGCCAAAAGATCCTCTTTAGAACCAATGTCCTCTTGTCCTACCATGTCATGTGAGGGTGTGTAGTGAGCTACAGATGTAGCAAATACTAGTGCTCCTGTTGGAGAGTTAGAAACCTGTTGGAAATATGAGGAAGAAGAAGAAACCTCTCTGACTGCAGATGCTTGTTATGAAGATGAGGGTTGAACAGGAAAACTAGGTTGAGATGTAACAATACTCTGCTGACCTGGCACCCAGTGGACAGTTGGCCAAAGTGCAGGGGTCAGAGAAAAAAATGTAATCTTGCCCAGGTGCCGACCGTAGCGGTGCATATGCAGGTGGGGGTGCAGTAGCTACTGGAAGATTGTCATCCTCTTCTGAAGTTTCTGCCTTTTGGCCATCCTCAGTTTCTTCCAAACCTGTCAAGACAAGATAAAGGAATCAAAGGAATCACTTTTTACTGCTCTGTACTGCTTTCCTAAACTCTCTTACCTGCTGTAACAACGTCTTATTAGTATCCTATAATCCCATTAATGCTGATTCATTTTCCCTTTTAAGGGCTTCTGTATACCAGGTATAAATACTCTCCATTGTTCTCTAACTGTTTTGTTTTCCTTCTCATCCATAATACTCCTCAAATTTCCTAATTTATCCTTATCATAAGTTCAATTTAATGGAAATAACTTCACCGGGCCATTTTTTTGTGAGATGAAACCAGTCATTCAAATACTTCCAACTTTACTTCCCATTATTGTGATACACAAAATATGTAGGTGTTTCCTTTGCAGGGATTTGACCCATTTCCCCTATTAAGACTTACCTTGTGAATCCTGGCAAAAATAACTTCACCAATTCTCACACCATTCAGGGAGGGAAGAGTAGGGATTCTGTCATTGTGCAATGACAGAGGAAAGGTTTTTATCATCCTTTTCCCACATTACACCCTTGTTTTTGTCCCATCTCAAGCTCAAAATTACAGCTCCAGCATTGCAATCAGGAAAATGGGGTGGCTAGGTACTGTGTCCAGAAATGACCAATCTTTTAGACCCTCTATGGGTACTTTCACACATTCACACTGACGTCCCAATGTGTTATGGGCTCATGAATTTGATTTAACAGCATACACCTATGTTCCAGCGTGCTATAGGCTCATGAATTTGATTTATCAGCACACAAACCATGTGCCAGAATGCTATGGGCTCATGAATCTCATTTAACTTTTCCTCACGCATACAGTTAACAACACACAATACCTCTCATGCCTCTTACATTTTAGTCATCTCTCGAGGATACAGATCTCGGCACATGGCACTTCCTTATGTTAATTTCTTCTTTTTCATTTGTGCATACACATTTAATAAATATTTTCCTTATTTCCTATGCTATTACTTTACATAAACCTGTCAAGCAAACTCAATCATTCAACAACAAAAAAACATGTATTTACACATTCCACTCTTTTAACTACAATTATATACAAATTCTTTTTTTCCCCTAACAATCAGTTTTTCCACCTAGTCTATCATATTTTTACAGCCTGAATAGTTAGGTATCTGAGTCTCTGACAATTCCATACAAAGCAGTGTGGAATTCATAGCATAACTTGCTATGTTGGGCCCTTATAATTTGTTCCACACTGCCCTGCAGTAATACCAAAGTTCAAAATCCGAGACTTGATGTGCCAAATGTTAAAATACAAATTACATAGCAAAGAATTTTACCTTTTGACTCAGTCAATAATGACACTTCAGGATATGCAAACTAATTGTTTATTCCATAAACAGTGCTGGAAGACTGCCTGCTAAAATCTTCAGTCAGTCTCAAGAACAAAGAAAAAACACTTTATATATATATATACATATACACACACACATATTTTTGTCAGCTGCATGAATGCAGAATTTTGATGTTATATTACTTTTAGCAGATCAGTGTATTTTAAAATATTTTCAGTCCTCATGCTTCTTGCATAGAGCTTCACATGAACACTTCACAAATAACACATTTTAAACATAAGCCACCTGTGTCAAAATGTATTGTTCTTCAGCCTTGTAACATTCAGCACCGGTCAGCACTATCTCACAGAGAGCTTTGCAAAGACTCATCCCTAGCCTGAGAAAGCCAGAGTGTAACTGCTCCTTATTTGATTAATCCAGTTTCCATGGATATCTATCACAATTCATTAACTTTCTGAAACTAGGCTTTCCAACATAACATAATATAACATCCCTTAACTCCTTCAGCACTTACTTTGCCTTCAACTATTTGTCAGTACACTATAGTTTGCTAATAGAGAGAATGCAGTGGTAAGGCACATAAAAATATAAGGCTACTAGTTAATATGAAAATATACCTTGCATAGTTATGCATTTGTTTTTCATCTTTCCTTGGACATAACAATATTATAAACATTTTATATGACTAATTTTTGGTTAAATTACAAGTTATTATGTGAAGAATAAACATGAGACATAATTTTCTACAAAACAATCTACAGGAAAGTCTTCCAGAATAGACTGTTTTCCTGTAGAAGTTTGGAAGCTAGGGGGAAAAGTGATAAAGATCTGGAAGGTTTTGTTTAACCGTATTTTAAAAGGAGGGGAAGCACCAGCATCCTGGAAGAAAGCTGTGGTGGCTGCACTACCTAAAAATGGCAAAGGCCCATCATATCCAGCATCACATAGGTCAATTTTGATTATAAACCATGATTATAAAGTGTTCATGTCTATAATGGCTAAAAGAATGACAAAAGCAATGCCAGAATTGATAGATATGGATCACTGTGATTTTGTGGAGTGGAGGCACACATTTGACAACATTAACAGAACATTGATGATCCAAAGAGAAGCAGAATGTAAGAAAATACCATTGTTGTTGGTGGGTCTTGATGCAGAGGAAGCATTTGACAGAGTAAGTTGGAACTTTATGAGCAGGGCAATAGAAGCATTTGCATTTCCTGAAAAAATTCTAAGCTTGATTAGGAGAATATATTAGGGATCGGAGGCAAAAATTAAAGTGGGTGGGGTCCTTTTTGATAATTTCTGCTTGAGCAGAGGAACCAGACCGGAGTGTCCTCCTTCCCCTTTGCTATTTCCATTATATTTAGAACCATTGACAAAGAAAATAAGAGACTCAGAAATTCACGGATATAATTGGAATGGTAGCCAAGAAAAGCTGGCTCTATTTGCAGATGATATTATTTTATAGCTGACAAAACCAGAAAAAGACATTACAGTGTTGTGGAACATTTTGAAACAGTTTCAAATCTTTTTTGGGCTACAAAATGAATGAAGCTGAAACAAAGAAAATAGCGGTAAATTATGTACCCACACACAAATTGGTTCAGCAATATCCTTATTTATGGGACATGATTTATTTTATTTTTATTTTATTTTACATTTGTTGACCGGGCTAGTCTAGCTGGACATGTATCCGTTTTCAGTAGAGGCCCGGGGAGAAAAGCTCCAGTACAGGCAATAAACAATGATCTGGCAAATAAAGCATTAATATGAGTAAACAATACAAGGTAAAAAAGAAAAATCAATTTCAACACAAAAGAAATACTAAAAATAGGAGATAAACTTATAATATATACTACTGTATTAGACTTATAAAACAGAAACTATAACACTACTACTAATATATACTACTTATTAGACTTATAAAACAGAAAAAAATAACACAAGATGAAGTTAAAAAAGGTTGCTGGTAAAGTCTACTTCTCAGATATAAATCTCAAACTATTGAAAGTGTTTGTGAGGAGCTCAGAAAGTGGAAAGGGGAGGAAAATTAGGTAAATGAGGACATGGTTTCAGTCGGGATTAGCACAAGGACACAACCACTGTGCTTTAAGATGTTCTCTGATGTGTTTTTTGAAAAGAGAGGTAGAGTTTTGATTAGTAATTTCTTGAGGGAGTTGATTCCAGTTTTTACCTATGGAATTTGAAAATAATGAATCCCCAGCTTTATTATATGATTTAGTTTGAGATACTAGGAGTTTGTTAGCAGAACGGAGTGTGGCTAGGTTTTTATATGGTATGATCAGTTTTGTAAGGCTAGGGGTGGCATCAGGGTAGTAGAGGGTCTTTTGAATGATGAGTAGTTGTTGATAGAGTAAGTGGTTAGTTAGCTCTAACCAATCTAGCTGTTTGAGGTTAAGACAATGGTGTGTTCTTAGGGAGTAGCAGTAATGAATCTGGCTATGCTATTGTAGCAGATAGAGAGTTTGGTAATGTTATTTTTGGATAAGTTAGTATAGATAGGTGAGGCATAGAAGAGGGTGGAGATCAGGTGTGTCTGAGCAATGTTTTTCTAGCTACTGGGGTAAGAAAGGGTTTAATTCTGTAGAGAGTCCCAATTTTTTTGTTGACAGCTTTAATAGTGATGTTGATGTGTTCATCATAATTGAGACTGTTATCAATAGTTACACCTAGTAATCGAGTGGTCTTATCAGGGTTAATACTGGTTGCATTATTCGAGGAGATAGTAAAGAGAGGTGTGGGAGATTTATGAGTGGGAGTAAAGAGAAGAAGCTTAGTTTTTTTGGGGTTAAGGAGGAGGCAGTGTTGCATAAACCAATTTTCGACAGTTAAGAAGACTGTTTGGGTGAGGGACTGGAGGGAGGGAATATTTTTAGCAGTGCAGATTAATGTTGAGTCATCAGCATATTGAATGCAGGTGGCTTGTGGTATATTGAGATGTAGGTCATTGATAAATAATGAAAAAGAAGGGGGCCAAGGATTGATCCTTGTGGAACACCAATATTTACTGGGAGTAAGGAAGATAGGTTGTTCTCCCATAGGACTGCTTGTTGCCTGTTTTGGAGATAGCTCTTAAACCACTGTAGCGAGTGTGGGCTGAGAGAATAAAGGTTTAGTTTGTCAAGAAGTATATTGTGGTTAACCATATCAAAGGCTTTTGAAAGATCTATGAATAGTGCTGAGGAGAAATGATTTTTGTTTCTATTATTATTTATGGAGTCAGAGAAGGAAAGGAGGGCAGTTGTGCTGTGGAATGGTCTGAATCCATGTTGACAGTCGGCTAGAAGTTTGTTTTGAAGAAGGTAGTTAAGAATTTGTTTATGAACACATCTTTCCATAATCTTGGCTAATGGGGAAAGTAAGGCAATAGGGCGAAAATTTGACAGTTCAGTTGATGAGCCTCCTTTGTGTAGGGGAATTATATGAGATATTTTCCATAAGGTGGGGATTGTTCCCTCAGTGATAGTCCTATTAATCAGTATGGATACTGGATAATTGATAGCTTTTGCAGCTATTTGTAGGTATTCGGATGGGAGTTGGTCAGCAGATGGGGTGCAAGGTTTGAGTTTTTTAAGAAGCTTATAAATAAGAGATGTAGCAACGGGTTGAATCTGAAAGGTCTTGGATGAGGGTAGAGAGGTATTTGGTAAGGAAGCAGTAGATGTGGGTAATGAGTTAGCTAGCGATTGAATGGCTTCTGTAAAATACTTATTAAAGGCTTCAGGGATCTGTGTAGCATTGTTGAGATGAAAGCCTGAAGGGGTAGGAGTAGGTGAATGTCCAGGTTTAAGAAGTTTATTAACACTTGACCAGAATTTTTGAGGGTTTTTTTGACTGCTTTGTTGAAGGTGAAGATAATATACCTTTTTGTCTCTAACAGTATCTTTCTTGGTGGCATTTCTTAATTGTTTGAAGAGGAGGTGGTCAGATGCACATTTACTACCTCTCCATTTGGCCCAGATTTTATTTCTGAGGATCATTTTTTCTTTTGTTTGCTTAAAAAAAAAGTTTGATAAAATTAAGTATTTATGAATTAACAATGATTGTGGTGTGGCAGCTAAGGATATGTGGGAAGAGACTAAGCAAAAGATAATACAAAAACTGAGAAAATGGAAGTTTGTTATATGGATATGGATAGCAAGATACAAGCAGTCAAAATGTTTTTAGTCCCTCTAGTTTTATATACAGGTCATGTATATTTTTATCAACCAGAGGAGAAGTTGTGGATAGCAATTAATAAAGAGCTGAAGGACTTTATCTGGGAGGGGAAGACAGCAAGAGTCAAGTGGGATAAGCTGATTCTTCCAGTAGAACAGGACGGATTGCGATTACCCAATTTGAAGGGTATTTCAGAGCTGCACAGTTAAGGCTGCTATACATAGCACAAGCCGAAAAGTATAATTCAATGTAGAAAGGGATGATGATGAAACAGGGGGGAAGCTCAAGAAACAAGGAGAGACTGGAATTTTGGATGCAGGCCTTTAAGGAGAATAACAATAATCATACATGATATCATATTCATAAAATAACAGAAAGTATTTTAAGAACTAAGCCAACATGGGAATAGAGAAAGGAGATTCTGTCAAAAGGGATGACTGCAATTAGGGATATAGACAATAGGCAAGAGGGGGCTGGAATTTAATGAAGAAAACTGGCAAAAGCATCAAGGTATTGGGAGAAAATAACTAGAGAGAGAAAGATGATATAATGTGAAGATGCCAAGAATTTATTTAGACTGCAGGTTAGAGATTGCCTTCCCTATGAAGGCTTGATATCACAGTATAGGCAAAGAGAAAAAAATAGGGGGTCCTAAATGAGAGACCAGAGCTGGTAGAGTTTTTAGAAGAATCTAGAACAGAAGCTGCCATTAAAAAAGGAATAATTAGTAGAGCATATAAAATATTGCATGATGAGTATAAGAATCAGTCAGAGGAGGTTAGAAAGGATTGGTAAGAGAGACTGGCTAAACAGTTCACAAAGAAACAATGGGAGGATATATGTATGTCTCCCAAGTATGAAACAAAATCTAGATGATTTAGGATTTTTGCTTGGAAATGTTTACATAGATATTTTATACCCCAAGTAGACTCCAAAGAATTTTTCCTCAGGTAGATAGCAAATGTTTTAGTTTACACAAACACAATGTATGAGAAATATAACTATATTAAGGACCTTGAATCCATGCTGTCTCACACATCAGTCAGTACATATGACAATGAGCAGGTTACCAGCATGCACACCTTACCTCCTACTCCACCCAAACCCACATCACACATACCTACATATGCAGAGGTTGTCACCAGAAACATACCTAAACACCAGGGACCTCCCAAAGACAAACACAAGCATGCTACACATAATACTTCTTCTGCAGAACACACTATACATAAGAGTTCATAGGTTAGTACTAGGCTAATTGCCATTGTGAGCCATTTTAAGCCTAGCCAAATTATCCCTTGTGAGATTCAAACCCTGCACCTTGCATTTGTAAGGCAAACACCTTAACCATTAGGCCACCCTCCTAACCCTACACATAGTAGCTCATGCACCAGTGTCTCACTGGTCACACCCTTAAGGCAAAACACAAAATCAAACATATTAGTCATAGGTGATTCCATTGTGAGATACACTGATGTCAATGTCACCAGGCTGGATGAGGAAAAGGTCACAGTCAGCTGTCTGTCGGGTGCCAGGATATGCCATATCACACATGCGCTGAAGTCTCTCAACAGCAGGTACTGCTATGACTCTGTCATAGTCCATGTTGGCGAGAATGACTAGAGATGTACCTCTCTGGACTATATGAAGAGAGACATTACTGAGCTCTTGGACTATGCGTCTCAGACAGGTATATCCCCAGCCTTACACAGCATTTTACCTTCACCTAGGATGATGCCTCACTGCAAACAGAAAATGATTGACTTCAATAATTGGCTTAGCTTCTGGTGTCATTCTAAGGGGATCCACTATCTGTCAGCCTGGGATAATATGATCGACAAACCTCGATGCTTTGCCAGAGATGGTCTTCATCTGTCTCCCCTGGGATTTTGGCTACTGGCTAAGGCTCATGCCACCACCATAGTACCATTTTTAGACAGTGTCTCAAGAACAAAATTCCCAAAGTAAAAACTCCATCTAAAAACAACCTCAAGGTTATACTGCTAAATGCTAGGAGTCTCAACACAAAACTGCAGTCACTGGAAGCTGTCCTCACCTTGGAAGACGCAACATTTGTGTAGTCATGGAGACATGGTTAAAGGCTGTGGACAGCACCCCACCCATACCGGGTTGCACCTCCTTCCACACGTTCAGACCACAAACTAAAGGTGGGAAAACTAAAGGTGGTGGTGTATCAATTTTCATTAAAGATAAATACTCCTCCAGAGGGTATTTGGTTGGTTTGGTTGGTTAAACAATATGACTCCCTGGAGATACTTCAGATGCAAGTGCAATTAACTGTTGGTAGGGTACCTATTCAAGTCATTGCCAGCTACAGGACCCCCTCCATGAATCAGGATACCCACTCTGCTTATTTGTATCTACGTGAGTCTATCAAGATACATCCAAACACCATGGTTTTGGGTGACTTTAACTAACCAGCCATTAACTGGGTAAATTATTTGTGCTCAAACTCATTTGTCCAAAGGTTCCTCGACTTCGTTAACTCTAATGCCCTGGACCAGCTGGTTGACACGCCCACAAGGGGTACCAACATCCTGAATCTGGTGCTCATCAATATGGGGGACCACTGTAGGACCCCCACTGTGAGGTTCTCCCTGGTGAGATCCGACCACAAATAGGTCTCATTTGAAGTAACTATCACACCTAATAACCCAGCAGCAACCAAACTAGAAACCTTTCCAAAGCAGATTATATCCTCTTACAGGATAGTATAAATAGCTTCACTGCATCTCCTCCCTCAGATGGAACTGGCAACTATACCGAGCTCTACACCAAAGCTTTATACAAACACCTGTATAACTGCATTGACTCTGCCATACCTGACAGGACCAAAACAAGCTCCTCAAGGAAGAGCAAACCTTACTGGTAGGTAACTGCCTTTAACAGGCTTTACAATAAGAGGAAGAAATTGCTGTATAAGCGTAAGAGGGAGTGAGCCCTCCTAAACTGGAATCACTCCATCCTCAGCTTAAATAAGCAAATAAGAGTTTTTGTAAAGTCCTCCAAAGTAAATTATGAGTCCAAATTAGCTTCCTCAACAAAGGGCAACCACAAGGCATTCTATAGTTACATCTGTAACCTAAAAGGAAAGGCCCAGATTTGTGCAGAACTGGTAGTTAATGATACCACATATACTGAGCCTGTGGACATAGCTAACCTGTTGGCCGACAGGTTCTGTGAAAACATCATTACCTTGTTCCTGCCACATGTACCCCATGACATCCCTACCACCTGTCCTCCTACCTTGTATCTCTACAGAGCAGGTCATAAATGGCCTCTCTAAGGCCAAAATCACAGCATCTATGGGACCTGATAACATCCCAGGCTGCGTCCTACATGGGCTCTAACATGAATTAGCAACACCAATGGTTACTCTTTTCAATCATAGTCTAAGGACTGGCTTCATACCAGCTGAATGGAAAACAGCCACTGTTATCCCCTTGCACAAAGGTGTTGCTTCCACTGACCCTGGTAACTATAAGACCTACTAGCCTGACTAGCCTTAGCTGCAAGGCCATGGAGTGAATCATCATGGACCTTTTCAACAAAGATATAGGTAATCTCCAAACACTTGACTGTACTCAGTTTGGATTTGTCAAAGGGAGATCATGCCTGTAAAATGTGGTGGACTTCTTCGAGGCAGTCGCTTAGCCAAGGCATTTGATACTATCCCTCACTCAGGCATCATTGATAAACTCACCCAGCTAGGTATCAACCCTTATATCATTAGATAGATTGCTAACTGGCTCACTGATAGAACATATATAGTCAAAATAGGGGAATCCACCTCCAACAGCAGACCTGTAACCAGTGGTGTTCCACAGGGATCAGTCCTGGGACGTCTACTGTTTGGAATCTATTTCTCTAAAGTACAAGCAAAAACTAAAGGTCTGTGGCTGGCAACGTTTGCTGATGACTGCAAACTGGGAGCGGTCATAGAATCTCCAAATGATGTCAGTATCCTACAAGATGGTCTTACACAAACAAATGATTGGTGCCAATGTCATGGCCTTAAACTGAATGCATAAAAATGTATTATCATTCCTTTTAGTAAAAGTGATGTTCCTGTTAACTACCACATCAACAGCAACACCTTAAGTACACAGTCAGTGGTGAGAGACCTGGGCACACAGGTTGACAGCAACTTTACCTTTGACCACCATGTCTCCACAGTGGTAAGAAGGGCATTCTATTTTGCTCATCTCATAAGTTAGGGCATTGCCTCCAGAAAAAAAGAAGTTATTACCTCCCTGTACTCTTTCCTCATCAGGCCAGTAAATGAGTACAATGCCCATGTTGGTATGTACCTTTCTAAGTACCTCCAGCACCTGCAGAAACCACAACGGTTTCTTACAAGGAAAATTCAAGGTCTTTACCATCTGTCCTATGGGGATTTTCTGAAATGACTGTCACTTTATTCTGTTTCATACAGACTACTCAGAGGTGATCTCTACCTTGCATATAAGGCAATTTTTGACCCTACTTTATTGGAAATGCTTCATATCCGAAAGTCAAATGGTACACGTGTTACTCGCTCTAACAACCTTAACCTGGTATGTGACATTAATAAAACCTGCTGAAGGGACAGATTTGTCTCCCAGAGGTTACCATGCCTTTAGAATAGACTTCCACTTTATGTCAAACAGAGCACCTCATTGGCCCTCTTCAAACACAATCTGGACGATTGGATGAGTGACCATAAATTCACCTTGGGGGTTCCACTTGTGTCCCTCTTGGACAGGGGAAATAGGTGCTGATCATGGAAATAAGGGTATGACCCTATGATCCTATGGTGGAGGTGTGAGGAGAAGAAAAATGTAATTGGGAACATATTTTCTGGGGGTGCATTGAGTTGGTGGACTTTAAGGATTCCCTGCGGGATGTACTGTTGGAGATGCTGGGTGGGCAGATTGGTCTGACCAGGGAGATGATTTTTCTGAGCTATGATACAGAATCAGAATTGCTTAGACATGGTAAGGCCTTGCTGTGTCTAATAATGGTGGCTGCCAAAAAGCAATTACCAGAAAATGGAAATCAAAATCTAAACCAACTATATTAGAAGTAGTGAATATAGTAACAGAGATAAAACAACTGGAATTGAGATTTTAGAAAAAGGTAGGAGCAAACTAAATAGGAAAGAATGGGAATTATGGGAACTATACACACAGGGGAGGAATGAGGTTTAAAAGATGGCAGGACTTAAATGAGTGGTGTAATGTTTGACTGGAAATGATTGGGTATATTATAAGTGATGTATAATGTTTGCAACTGGGAGTGTGTCAGTGTGGTTTGTAATGTAAAATGCTTGCAGCTAGGATTCTGTCAGTGTGGTTTGTTTTCATTTATATAAATGTGTGATTGCTTATGTTGTAACTAATGGTTTAATAAAGATGTTTCTTGTTTAAAAAAGGGGGCAGGTATTGAATAATTTATGTAATGTTGCTTATGTTGTATGATATATAGCAGTGCATGTGATGCATAATGTTTGTTAATTTTAACTTGTTAATACGGTTGGATTACTTTTATATAAATGTAAAAATGCCTATGTCGCAAGTGATAATTCAATAAAGATGTTTAAAAAAATCATCCAAGAAGCAGCAATTTGGTCCTCCATTCACAGTTTCATTAAACACCCTCCTTCCCCAGTTTTCATTTCCTTTTTTATATTTGTCTGAGGTGGATGATTTTTTCCTTTTTTGCTCTTCCTTTTTCCTACTTATGTCTTGAGTCTATTCTCCTGGATTGTTAGCCTCAGTCTTTTTTTGTAGGGCAAGAATGATCTGAGGATTTTGTGCTCTTACATAGGTCACAGCACCAACGCACTGTATGAAAGAAAGGTGCTTAAGCTTTTTCAGGTTGCCCTGATGTACAGTATCTTTGGCAGGATACATCCCATAAGTAAACAGTACTGCAACAGAGATTATTCAGATATGTGCTTTGTACTAAGTTCTTACACAACTGTACTTTCTCTTAAAACAACAGTACATTACCTGTGGTTCAGTGCTACATACTAGGTTACTCATTTATTTGGCATTGGATGCTTATGTGTTAAAAATCACCATTGTGGTGCTTTCCTAGTGGAAAGGAGGAACAGGTGCTTCTGTGGGGGACCAGATACCTAAGTGTCCAGAGGCTCCTTGCTAGTTCAGTGACAGTAACGACAGGCTAGAATGCATGTTGGGGAGGGCTTTGGTTCAATCCCCAGACAAGTGTCAGTGTTATCCTTTCCTATTTGGTTGTTAACACTTAAAATACATTAAAAATCTGGGACATTTCTGAAAAGAACAGTGTGTGTTATTTTTAGTATTTAAATGTACACTTTCAACTGAAAATCACATATATGAGAATTATAATGCTGGATGCGGTAAGCGCTTTCTGTATCTATAATAGAAAATGTAATTACCACAAAGGGATGAGTCTGCAAAGCTTAACTTTTTTACTCTTTCTGGAGATCAATTCAGTATCATCAAAAAGTCTATGAAATCTATTTTCTGGCATGGACTGTTTTAGGTAGAATGAATTCAATGGAGTTGGGGAGTACATGAATTATGTAGTGCACAGAGCACTGCACTTATGCTCCAAAATTGGAAAAAAGACAAGCTTGTTAAAAAACTTTTTGACATCAGAAAGGTGCTTAACCATTTGTTAATCCCCACCTCCACTGCTGAACACTAGTATTGCACTAGAGGAGTAACAGTGGTCAGTGGTGGGACTTTAGCACATATTAAATGCTTCATTCAACCAAATGAAAACATTTCTGAAGTATTTGTAGTGGCTCTTTAAGAAAACTCTGAACAGGAACTTCAGCAAAGGAGAACTGGAAGGCAAAACTGAAGGCACATGGGATGAAATTGAATACAGACCAAGATGGTTTTCATGGCAGCAAATATAGATAATCAGAAAAAGATGAAATTTTAGATAGAAGGGAAAATAGTGGAACAGTTTAACAGCTTCAAGTACCTGAGAGAGGAGGCTGAGGAAAAGTGAAGTCTGAATGAGGGGTTCAAAGCTAGAATCAGAGATGCTGCAGCCACCTGGTATACAGTGTCAGCAATAGTTTGTGACAGAAGTTTGAAAGTAAGGTGCATAAAAAGTGGTGTAATCAGTACTTCTGCAGAGCACAGAAGCCTGGCCAGTGAAGGCAGAACAGATGAGGAACCAAGAGGTGATGGAGATGAAGTGCCTGAGATGGGTGGTAGGATGCACACTGCTGGCCACATGAAGAAATGACAACATCAGAAAGAAGCGTAGTAGCTCCAGCTGCAAAATAATCCAATGATGGTAGGTTCTGGTACATGTGAAGGAAAGCAAAAGATGATTTGGGAGTGAATGGAAGAAGGCAAGAGAAAACAAGGGTATCAGCCATGAGATGGATGGCCTGCATGCACAGAGATTCCTGAATTTTGTAAACACAAACTCCCTGAACCAGATAGTCAATACTCTAACCAGGGGTGCAACCATACTGGACATGGTCCTCACTAGTATGGGAGAGTGCTACACACCCCCTACTGTAATGCCTTCCCTGGTAAGTTCAGACAAAAATGGTCTCCTTTAAAATAAAAATAAAACGTGGACCCCCAGCTAAACCTGGATTATTCAGGAACTATTCTAAAGCTAACCTCCTGCTATTAAGTGATAACCTGGCAAACTTTCAAGCCCCTATAAACCATGAGAACACTACTGGCTATGCAGAACTGTTCACAGAAACCCCTGTACAAGCATGTTAATGGTTGCATAGAGGCAGCTGTACCCACCTGGAAGAATTACAGAACTAACTAGCCACCCTGGTGGAATCACAAAATCAATAGGCTGTATAACAAGAGGAAGAAAATCATGGCAACAATTAGGAGGTACAGCACCCAGCGGGATAAAAGCACTCTCATCAAACTAAACAAACAACCCACAGGACAAATAAAGTCTACCAAAGCCAAATTTGAGGTAAGTTTGGCCTCCCAGGCCAAGGACAACCACAAAGCATTCTTTAGCTATGTCCCCAACCTCAAAGGCAATACACAATTGTGTGCAGAGCTCATTGTAAATGAAGCCACCTGTACCAAGCCAGAAGATCTAGCAAACCTACAGGCTGATAAATTCATCTCCAACTTTACTCCTCTCTCTCCCCCTCAACCTTCCCTCAGGAAATATCATCAAATATAACTACCCTTACTATCACTAGGGAACAGGTCTTTAATGCTCTCTCTCTCTCTAAGACCAAGAACACTGCATCAATGGGCCCAGGCAATATCCCAAGATGCCTTCTAAACAGCATGAAACAAAACCTATCAGGGCCTCTGGAATTACTATTTAACCGTAGCCTCCAAAAAGGTTTTGTGTCTCATGAATGGAGAAAGGCAACAGTCATCCCTCTGCACAAGGATGGGCCATCTACAGACCCTGGAAACTACAGACCCATAAGTCTCACTAGTCTTATGTAAAGCCATGGAAAGAATTATCATGAAGATGATCAACAGAGATATAGTAAACCTCCAGACACTGGACCCAACCCAGTTTTGTTTCGTCAAGGACAGATCATGCCTACTCAACCTAGTGGACTTCATTGAGAAGGTCACCAAAGCAATGGATGAGGGCAGAATAATTCGAACTGCCTACCTTGATCTGGCCAAGGCATTTGACACAATACCCCACTCAGCCATTGTTGACAAACTCGAGAGGTTAGGCACAAACCCGTATGTCACTCGGTGGATAGGCAACTGGCTCACAGACAGTACCCAGGAAGTTAGAACTGGGCAGTCCACCTCTACAAAGAGGCCAGTCACAAGTGGAGTCCCTCAAGGATCAGTTCTTGGACCACTCCTTTTTGGCATTTATAGACAAATAACTGATGTCAGAGCCATGGACTAAAACTAAATTTAAGAAATGCATAATAGTATCATTTGGGAAGTCATCCGTCCCTGGTAACTATTATATTGACAACACACCCCTTAGAGTTAACTTAGTAGTCAGGGACTTTAGGGACACACATAGATAGCAATCTAGCCTTTGATCATCACATGTCTACAGTGGTGAGGAAATCATTCTATGTTGCCAACTTATAAAAAAAGGTATGGCATCTAAGTCCAAGAAAGATATTGTTCCACTTGATTCGGCATTCATCAGGCCTATCATTGAGTACAATTCCCCATTTGGTATGTACCTAACCAGGCATATCCAACAAATGGAA